>NC_137471.1:182636790-183382337 GCF_964235325.1 Thermobia domestica | reverse complement strand
CATGGTAGGTGGTGGGTCAGTGGGTCGTGGGTCACGGTGGGTGGTGGGTCAAGTTTTCATTGACCCACGCCAACTCTGCTACCAATGCTTGCAGTTCACGTCGGTCGAAAATTAAGAGTTCTTTTACCCCCTCCCCATTGCTCCTTAACCCCACTGAATAGTTACTACTGAATTCAATTATAAGCCGAAATACAATCAGTAAATGTCTTTCACATTTGCTTGCTAATCACTTGACTTATTATATAAAGTAAATTACGGGCTAAGGAGATATTTCAAACCTAGTAACTCATTCTTGAAAATACACTTTGAAGTGAATTATGCAGATGGCACTTTACATACCTTCAGCTTAGAGGCGTCATCTGGGACTCCTGGGGAAAGCAATTGCCCCCTTCTCCCCCTAGGTTTGATATTTGTATACATTTTAATCCATAACCAAATATTATACTAATGAAAAACCTGAAAATGCACTGACGTCTGTGGTTTTGTCCCTCCTCCTCCGAAGCAAAATCTCAAGCGACAGCTGCTTCAGGTTCGATATGGCACCAGCAGGAAATTCTGCCACCTAGAGTCTTCAGTAAAATTATGTGTTCTACTTCGAAAAGCATTCGACCTTGAAATCATCTGACTGTTATATTTATTACATACAGTTCCTTTCATACCCTTTTATTTTTGCAATAATTAATTCTTGCAACAATGTGTTTCTGTTCACCCACGTACTGATACCAGACATAAAAAGTAATAAGCAGTCATTCCTCCTCTATACCACTTCTTGAGAAGTTGCTTCAATGGACAGGCCTTCTCCCTTTGGTGTGTTTACTGCCAAATATTATGTTATTTGTTTTCAACATATAGAGATGAATTTAACATCAACAGCACAGAAATAACATGGCTTCAATGCGGCCAAGTTACAAGATAGACAGGTGGCCAAGTTAACAACTTTTACTGTATTTAATTAGTAATTAGTTGCACACGGAGAACATGTCGATATCATAAGGTACTTCACTAAAATGTATTTTCTGAACGGTAAGTAATTTCGTAGAGAAATTTTAGTACTCTCCTATGATTTTGCAACACATAACAAAAGAAAGAAAAGGAAAAAATGGGACAGGTATGATGTGCATTCTTAACATTGTGCCGTAAGAATCTTCTCGTCCGTCTGACAATATACAGATTCTGAAAATATGCAAAAAAAAAAAAAAAAAAAAAAAAATCCACAGAGTATTCTGCAAAAAAAAAAAAAAAAAAAAAGACTCGTCTAGGAAATTGGTTTAAGGGTCTTCATTACACCAAAATTAAACTACCGCTAATTTTAGAGTTTTTCAGTAATATCTTTAAAACAAATAAAAATATTCGAAAAACAGGAATGTAGTGAACTAGACAATACGATTTTGTATATCACAACTCATCTATCTGCTTTCGATTTGAAACTGTAGATAGATTAAGCATTTTTTGCGGGTTCTTTAAATAGCGGCATACCAGAAGCAGATAGGTGAATTGTGGTAAAGGTATCACATGCAAAATCGCATTGTCTAGTTCACTACGTTTCTGCTTTTCGAATATTTTTATTTGTTTTGAAGATATTACAAAAAAACTCTAAAATTAACGGTAGTTTAATTTCGCTGTAGTGAAGACCCTTAAGATTAGAAGTCAGGTCAGTGGTGGGGTTCCTGTGGGCCAAAAACACTACAGTTGCTGACACTCATAGGCATATTGTAGAGGTGTATTAGGACTAGATTTCAAAGCAACATCTTGGGAAATGCCTTCAAAGAAAGACGGACTAATATTGCTAATGACAACTCTTAACACAGCTGTAGACCCAATACTTCAACTACTGACGTTATGTTTGGAACGACGTCTAAAGTAGTGATGGGCAAAACCGGTTTTTATAAAAACCGAAACCCGAAAAACTGACATTTCGGTTTTCTCCAAAACCGGTTCGGGTTTTCACCAAAACCGGTTCGGTTTTCACCGAAACTGTTTTCGGTGAAAACTTTTCGAAAACACATAAAACTATTTCTGTGGAAATGGATTCGGTTTCCGGAGAACAACGAAACACCATTCTGGTCAGAAATAGAACAAATTCTGAAAAAAAAAAAGCGGAATCGGTTTTGGAGAAAACCGATAACCGGTTCCGGGAAAAAACGAACCGGTTTTTCTAAAAACCGAAAACCGAAAAACCGGTTTTTGTGCCCACCACTAGTCTAAAGCCCTGACCTAGCCCGAGTTACTTTCCTCTCCTCCCTGTTCTAAGGCAAAAAAATGGCTGGCCACCATTATCTGGCATGTGATTATGTTAAAACTGCTGCCCCACGATGGCAACGAGAACTTGACAGGAATTTTTGGGCGAATGGTATAGAAAACTTTATCTGTCGTTGTGATGAGCGGTTGAACAAAGCTGTGATTACATCAAAGAGTATTATTGAATGGTTTCTGTCATCAGGTGTTTTGATCTTCCAGGTACGTCTCACACAAAAGCCATTATAAGCTTTGTAACATTTTTCCTTGCATATTATTCTGTAGATCATCAAAGGTTGAGAAAAGATTTGTTATCATTTTCAGGTTATAGTTGTTTTTTTGATATTAGCAGCGGCGTAGCGTAAGGGAACGCTGGTATGCCCGGCATCCCCTGTTAATAACAAAAAATACGTATTTCATTGTATATAAATTGTTTACTTGTAATTATCTCAATTATTTCCACTACAAATCTTCTGGATGTGCTCTCTCGCCTTACTTTGACAAGCGGAACCTACGCATGCGCGTCACTCAGATACACATTTTCTTTCTTTCCTCTTGTCGTATGCTATGTTCCTCGGGCATCCAGGCCTACTGCAAGCAACGGGGTTTTCGTCTGCTTTCTCTCGAATGCGCATGCGCAACTACTTGCTTTCCACTCCTCTACACCCCTTGCAACTCTACATTTTGCTTTAGATATACGCTGGCATATTCAAGTATTTCCAACTCTATATATCTTGAACTAAGTTATAGTTTCTGTACAGAACGTACGAGCGCTAACATCAAGGAGATAGAACAAAACAGAAATGGTTACTTCAATGCCTTTTTGAAGCATGCCGGTTATGTAAATAATAGTTATGCTTTATCGTAATTAAATGCATCATAATTTAATCGTAATTAAAGACAAACTATTAATCTTCATCATAAATACATAGTATGTCCAGTGGCGTGGCCAGGAACTCTTTGAGGGAGCTCACACACACAAGCATCACGGTCACCGATCTGGTAGACCAAGAGAGCCAGCATTGCCCGCCCCTCGCAAAGATTGCTTGGGCCCTTCAGTCATTGGCACATATCCCGGGGAGATGAGGGGGACATGTTCTCTCCATCCGATTTGAAATTGTGATGATTTGTATCCGAATGCCACAAAGGAAAGTGAGATGAAATTGAGGTCCCTTGACTTGTTTAATTTTTTAAAAAAGAATCGTATTCTTTAATATTTCATTGTCATTAATTATTGTTAGTCTATTTTCAACTATTTGTTTAATTCCTGTAACGATTCCTATAATGCTACTGAGATCATCATTATTTTGCTCAAATAAGAGTATTGTTGCACCATACATAGTTGATTTTTTCATAGTTTTGGAGAAGTCATTATTTATATTATTACAAAACAAGTGTCCTAAAATTTTAATGTATATCATTCTGGATGCGTAAATAGAAACATATCAATTATAAATATGCATGTATTCAGATTTCAGAATGTGTTCACGGTACTGATTTGTAATACTGATACGTATCACAATTTCATCGCCTGGTATATAATATACAACAAATTCACCTCAGAAATCAGATTCATCTACCGTAATATGAGTCTCATCTCCCCTCCCCCAGAATAAGTCTCAAATATGCTCTCCTCCCTCAAATCTGCCCTCCTCCCAATGTTGAAGATAACTGCTCTTCTGATCCTCCACAGCATTGTTTTTCAACTTCATGAATATTTTGAACATCGCTTTAAAAAAAATGGAAACGGTCTTACCCGTTCCCCGAATGTTGAAAACAGATTTGCGCCCCTGCCTTCAGTATCTGGATATCTGAGAACGAAATACATACACAAAAACAGGCCCCCAGAGTTGGATTAAGTGCTTTCTATTTGCATCTTCAAATGATATACGTATAAACTCAGGACCATATTCACGAATGGGGGACTGAGTTCCGGACCCAAGATGACAAATTTGTAGGGGCGACTTTTTCAAGAACGAGATTGAAGAATGGTATGGGGAGAAAGAAGCTGCCCATGGGAACTATGCTGGAAACAATGTTTATACAACAGTGGGGCCGAGTTTTCTCGTCAAAACGGTAGTGGCAAGAAGAAGCTGAGACAATTGCTTATTGGCTTCTAACATAATCCACGCACTTGATTCTGTATGCCCCACTAGGCCACCAATTAGGGGGCCTCCCTTCTAAATTTTTTATAACCCTATGTTTCCCATCGGTATAGCTATGTATTGCTAAATTTAGTAGTATTGTATCGCACAAGTGACTAACTTTGGCATCCCCATTTCGGAATACCACGCTACGCTACTGGATATTAGTACTGTCTAAAGTAGGACAGGGCGTGTCTGAGTTAAAATATATAATGGGTGCAAATAGAAGATAACATAGAGAGAATATAATGAATAATATGAGTCATTTTAGGGGAGATATTTGAGGAATAGAAAGATACTATTAATAGTAATTTAAGCTTGTCATGCTTATGTTATATTTTAACTAATTTTTCTCATTGGAAGTAATTGTTATTTTACTATCTTTTGGTTTAAGAGACCATTGCTTACTTTCAGCCATCCAATGAAAGTTCTTGTATTAATGACTGTTCTAATAAATAGTTGCTGCATCAAACCTGCTTGAATCCCGTAAAAGTACTTGCTGACGACGTAGTCTGACACGTTTCAAGAAATCAGAGAATGACGATAATTCGTATGTTGTGTGTAGTGACTCTAATCCTGGTGCATAAATGGGTGTTTATTTCGTTTAGCTCTAGTATAATCTAATTCAAACTTACAAAATGGCAGATGTTGAACCAAAACAATCCTTTTATGGTTTAATTTGCATGGACTGCGTTTCAGTTCTCTTATCTTATCAGTTTGTCACTGTCTGCACTAAACAGGATCTTTCAACACGAGTCAAGCATTAACTAAAATGAGACGTTTTCTTGACGTTGATTAACGTAGTAATAGTGAAGTGTGATGCAATGCGGTTCTCCACCAGACCACGATTCTACAGACGCATTTGCATTAGAAAGTAAGTACGTATACTAATAACTCACTGGTTCATATTATAAAGATAACCAAGAAATTCCTGTCGCTTTTTGTGGAGGTCTATGTTCAATTGGTCCTCACACCGTGAGTTGAATGCAAATAGCGATAAGGCGAAGGTCAGTTGTTGGTGTGGGTATATCCAACATACTACTGGTTGTGGTAGTTCAGTTACACAGTGAACTTATGTAAGGACAGAGTAAACATGGGACCTCAACAGAGCGTCATAAGGGCGTGTGTGCTGTACGAGTTCAAACTGGGGTCAAACACCGCTGCATCGGGGCGGAGATATGCCAGGACTTTTGTGAGGGTGTCGTGATTACGCGGAAAATGCAGCGGTGCTTTAACAACTTTAGAGACAGTGACGAAACACACGAAGACACACCACGTGCCGGAAGACCAACACATGTACAACATGAACATCTCCAGGCAGCAATTGAGGCGAACAGTAGCCAGACATGTGAGAAACTGGGGACTACAATTCAGTGTGAGTGGAGAAACCATTCCTTAGCACTTCCTTCAACTTGGGAAGCACTACATATTGGGTCGATGGCTCCCACATGATTTGACTTCGGGACAGAAGGCAACGCGAGCAGACACCTACCTGTGTTTCTTTGTTGTCTTGTCTGAGGAAGGAGCCATTTATGGACAGGGTGTTGACATGTGATGAGAGCTGGGTCCTGTACGAAGCTCCACGGTGCTCTAATCATTGGTTAGACTACCATGAACAGGGTCCAAAACAGCCGAAACCAGCACTACACCAGGAGAAGGTCTCCCTCTGTGTTTGGTGGACTACTCGCGGCATCGTGCATCGGGAACTACTACCAGCTGGCCACAGTATCAATGCAGCTGTGTACTATCAGCAGTTGAGCCGTGTTCAAGAAAAACTCAAAACTCTGGAGCCAGCACTTCTGAATCGCATAGGGGTCCTCCTCTTACTGGACAACGCTAAGTCCCACGTGGTTAGGGTGACCCGGAACACCGTTCTAATCCTTGGATGGGAAACGCTATTGCATCCGCCATACTCTTCGGACATTGCGCTATTCAATTATCACCTGTTCCATTCCTTGGACAGTAACCTTAGAGGACGCCAGTTTAAGTCCCTAGTAGGTACAAAATGCACTTGATACCTTCTTCGCTTCACGGCCTACCAAATTCTTCCGCGATGCAATCCACAACTTTCCAGAACGTTGTCAGAAGGTCGTCAATGCTGATGGGGACTATTTTTGACCTTCTAGGTTAGGGTGACCAAATCATCAACTAGAAAAAATGGGACAACTTTTTACTTTTGGATACGTTGCTCCCCTAAATATATATTTTGGCTCTCACTTCTCTATTTCTTTCTTTCTCTCTCTCTCTCTCTGTTCTCTCTCTCTCTCTCTCTCTCTGTATCTCTCACAAAAAAGGCAAATTTACACTTTCGTTTTAAAACCTATTGAAAAGGTTGTGGAATTAATTAAATAACAAGTAACTATCAGCAAGTTACAAAAAATCAAATTTTGAAAACATTAGCTCTTCCAAGCGACAGAAAAGTTTTAAAATATCCATGTTGCCCACCAACCTATGGTTGAGGTGAACAAGAAGACTGAAAATATATGAAATATTCATCAATATGTCAACAACAAAATCTGTCACCGGCAGAATTTATAACGAACTACTCTCAACATCGGATTCCAACTCCCTTTATTTTCTTTTTCTTACTTTTAAACATTATTTCACTTAGAACTAGTTTTCTTTTTACTTTCAGTTTTATTGTTCTATACTTTGTTCCCCTTTCGTAAATGAAAGTATATTACATCTTAGTTAAATCACGGAAAAACTGTACTGTTCTGATGACAGCGCCTCAGTCTTCCACCCCCAAAACAGAGAGTAAAAACAGTTTGTTTTTCATAAGACTTTCAGCCCGTTGCACTGTCGTCTGCGCAGTGGGAGTCTTGGAGGGGGAGGCGTAGGAGGGAAAACAGTGCAGCCACCACCACATCCAATATCGCAAACGTCGTAATGACGTTGCTCAGTAATTAGGCATATTCCAATATAATTACATAGCTTAGAAAATAATAATATAAATTAGGAAATTTTAGATTGGAAAGTTTTTTTGTACCCAGTGTACGTAAATACGGGACATTTTGGCGTCCCGGGAAAATTTTTTGGGACACCGGGAATGGTAGTGAAAAAACGGGACAATCCCGTTTTTACGGGACGGATGGTCACCCTATTCTAGGTATGTCTTAGGTGACATATCAATGTTCGTAGGTTTTTGGTGAAAAAGCGATAGAACTTTCTTGGTTACCTTTATAGCTTTGATATCTTAACTAAGCAACAAAGTAGAAATAGAAATCACTAACAAAGTAATGTCTATTTAAAAATTTTTAAAATATGTGTGACAGTTTCGCCATCTAACTGAACGTATTGGCTTCATCAAGTGTCATCAAGTGTCTGCTTTCCGAGCCCCCATGTGCGCATCTTCCTATCTGCGTGCTGTAATACCAGGTTTTCATTTACTGTTATTTGACAGTCTAGACCATTATATAGAGCATAGCTATTGTGCACGCGCGAGGATAGCATTTATATTACTGATTATATATATATATAGCTCAAGTGATAGAGAGTTGGCTTCGAATTCGGGAGTTCGTGGGTTCGAATCCCGCTGCCGACCATCCTGACTGAGGTTTTCCAGGGTTTCCCTCAGTCCTACCAGGCAAATGCCGAGATGGTACCTACTAAACAGGCCCTGGCCGATACCTTCTCAAATCGTTTCCATTGTTGTTGTTGTTGTTGTAGCATATATATATGCATTCTGGAACATTTGAACTGAAAGAGGGAAATCTTGATGTTCTGAAGGGATTTTATGCTGCTTCAGGTTTTCAACACTGGCCAGAGTTCAAAGATTTTTTTTCCTTTTTTCTTTCTTCCGATCTCGAAATACTATCTCGAATTTGCTAATTGTTTATCGAAACATATCTGTGTCGTAATTGAATGCTCCTTTAGACCTACCATGTACGGAGACAAAGCTTCTTTTTTGTTTTATGTTGCTTTTCTGTCAGTAAGGTGCTGTCATCTAAGGAGAAATAGTAGAACTAATTCGTGCTTTGGATCCACTAACAAATTTCATCATCTCCAGGATTAATACGCCTCTAATAAAGGATACGTTTTCATGACATCCCATGTGGATGTCACCGGTACGGAAGAAGTTAACTGCGTCAGAATATCAACCTAGTATAAAGTTTGATATGTGTCATACAGAAGTTTTGAAGGGTTCACCTACACATGACAGAGCACCATTTTACTAGGGATTGTGTTCCATGTCACCCCTGACTACCACTCTTGACAAGTTTCCAAAAGTGTATCTTCCACTTGAGAAGACTTATTTCCAGGCGTACAAACAGTTTATTCCACTTCTGTTGGAGCGATTTCCAAAGGCCACTGTATGCTGGAACTGCACATATCACGGCAAGGAACACAATGATCCAGAAGTTCCAAGGCACAGTAGTCCATTTAACTGGTTTCGAGATTCTTCACTGGGATGAACCAGTGGATCTAGAAGGGTCTTTCCAGTGGGCGGATAGCGTCCTGGAAGATCAATTAGACTCGAAACACGGGAGTTCACATTAAAACAGAATATAGTGGAATATTTGTTAATTTAGAGCTTTACAACGACATCATTGCAGAGAACTCTATTCAACTTGTAAGTTCGTTAATTTGGAGGGTGGTGTGTGACTTTGTATATCACAAAACTAAATGAGGTTAGAAGAAAGGCTAGCTTTTGACGGAGTAGGCCCAGCCGCCTTCACCGTGGACCTACCACTGCTGGACTTCGGTGAAGGAAAAATGAAAATGAAATGAAATCTTTGAGATTTACATCTCACGTTTATGCCGGTTAGGCTAAAGGAGACGGTGATGATGAGAAATGGATGAAATGGTGGAATGAAGAAAGTGGGAGGAAACGGGAGAACCCCGAGGAAACCCACGCACACGGTGTTTGTCCACCACAAAGTTCACTTGGCAGGGTTTGGAATCAAACCCGGGAACTCAAGCGCCAGAGGTGAACACTCTACCACTGAGCCACTGCGGCCCCTTCGGTGAAGGAGGTAGCACTAATTCTGATCCTAGTTGCGATCAGCCTGTAAAATATCAAACTGTGTGGGTAAACTCTGTGTGTTGATGCACTTGTAGTGCTCCACTATTGTTAATCTGAGCCTTACAGTAATATCTTTTATTTAGTACATCTGCTATAATTTATCATTAGAGTAACCCAAAAAGCATAAAAAGCATAATAGCGATTTACACATATGGTTGGTACCTTAAACATACGTATGTGAAGTTGTCCCCCCCCCCACTTTCAAATTTCGAATCGAAATCGAAGGCAATCGTTTTGTTATTCGTTTGTTATTGATTGTTTTGAAGAAAAAATAGTTTGTTTCGAAAAACGTACGGACATATTCGCAAAATAAAGTTGGGGAGGCCAACTTCACGCTTCCCCCCCCCCCAGTTTCAAATTTCAACTCGAAACCAACGCCAATCGATTGTTTTTCGTTCGTTATTGATTGTTTTGAGGAAAAAATAGTTTGTTTCCAAAAGTTGCGGACATTTTCACTAAATAAAATTTGGGGTTGGGCAATTTCCGGCTAGGCTCTCTAGTATGAAATATGGACTCGAAACCGAAGCCAATCGTTTGTTTTTCGTTTGTTATTGATTGTTTTGAAGAAAACTTCGTTTGTTTCGGAAAACATACGGACATATTCACAGAATAAAGTTGAGGTGCCAATTTCACAGGGGTTTACCCATAAGAAATCCACCCTTGAAATTTTTCCGTACCTTTTTCTTTTTTACATATGGAGGTAACCAAGAAAGTTCTGCCGTTTTTTGTGGAGATCTGTTTCCAATTGACCCTCACACCGTGAGTTGAATGCGAATGGAGATAAAGCGAGGGTCAGTAGCTGGTGTGGGTACGACTGGAGGCCGGAAAGCTCATGAAATCACCAAGATGAAATTTACCTGGAAGAACCATTTTACTACACTATTCAACGTATTCCCCCCGAAGCTCAATACACTTTTCACAACGATGTTGCAGCATTTCTAACCCTTGCAAATAGAAGATCTTGTTCTGCTGTCCAAACCAGCCATCCACCTCTGCAACGAGTGCCTCATCGGATGGAAAATGTTTGCCTTTTTGAGATGTGGAAAGAGGTAATAGTCGGAGGGGGCCAGATCAGGTAAGTAGGGTGGGTGAGGTACACAGGTGAATCCCAGATCCACCAGCAATTGCATGGTTTGATGAGCCTTGTGGGAGGGTGCATTGTCCTAGAGAAACTGAAGACCACTGATCACTTTTCAACGACGTGTTTTCTTCAGAGCCTCCTTCAGCTCAATCAAATAGTTGGAATAAACCCTAGCATTCATAGATTCACTCTTTCTAAAATATTTGATAAGGATGACACCGTCCTTATCCTAAAATACCGATGCAAGCACCTTCCCAGCAGATTTTTGGTTTCGGTATTTCTTCGATTCAGGAGATCCACTGTGGTGCCACTCCATGGATTGCTGTTTAGTCTCTGGATCATAGTAGTGCAGCCATGCTTCATTTTCTGTTACCAGACTGCGCAAGAACTCTCCAGGGTTTTTTTCTTTTTGAAGCTTTTGAAAAATTTCCTGTGGCATCTGCACCCGTGTTCTCTTCTGGTCAGAATTAAAACATCTTGGGATCCATTTGGCACTGACCTTCCGCATGCCCAAATATTATGCTATTATTACACTCACACGCTCACGCGATATCCCCACACATGCAGCATTGTTTTTGATTGATATATGCCTATCCTCCATAATAATGTCAGGCATTTTGTCTGTTTTCCGTGGTCACTGCATTTGAAGGCCTGCCTGAGCAAGGTTCATCTTTAGTCTCACGATGACCAGTCTTAAAACGCCTCACCCACTTCGCTACTGTTGTACATCTATGGGCATGTTCCTGCACAGCATACTGCAAAGTTTTATGAATTTCCATAGAGACTTTGTCTTGCAGCACAAGAACCTTGATGACACTGCGAAGCTCATTCTTCTCGAATTTCCTTAGATCCTCAGCCATATCTTCTTACAGAACCTGTGGCAAAGGAAACAATAATGATAAAATGGTCATATACGGGATGAGAGGTTCGCAATATATGACCTTTCTAATGACTACAATAATATGTTTCAATATTTATTTCTTCTTGGTGATTTCATGAGTTTTCCAGCCCCCTCGTATATCCAAAATACTACCTGGTTGTGGAAATTTAATTATACCTTGAACTTCCGTAAGGACAGAATGAACTTGGGACCTCCACAGAGCGTCATAAGGGCGTGTATGATGTACAAGGACAAACTGGGCGGAGCGAAAGATATACCAGGCCTTTGGAGAAGGTGTCGTGACTATGAGGACAGTGCAGCGGTACTTTAACAAGTGTAAGTACGGTGACGAAACACTCAAAGACGCACCATCTGCCGGAAGAATAACACGTGTACGAAATGAAGATCTTCAGGCAGCAATCCAGGTGAAGACTGGTAAGACATGTGAGGAACTGGGACTACAGTTCAATGAGAGTGGAGAGACTATTTGGTAGCACCTCCATCAACTTGGGAACCACTACAAGTTGAGTCGATGGGTCCCACATGATTTTACTCCGGGTCTGAAGGCAACTCAAGCAGACACCAGTGTTTCTTTGCTGTCTCGTCTCAAGAAGGAGCCCTTTCTGGACAGGGTGTTGATATGTAATGAGAAGTGGGTCCTATACGAAGTTCCACGGCGTCGTCATCATTGCTTAACATTACATGAATCGGTACTGAAACAGTCGAAACCAACACTGCACCAGAAGAATGTCCTCCTGTGTGTTTGGTGGACTGCTCGCGGCATCGTGCATCGGGAACTGCCATTAGCTGATCAGAGCATCAATACAACTATGTACTGTCAAGTAGTTGAGCCGTGTTCAAGTAAAACTCAAAACTCTGGAGCCAGCACTTCTGAGTCGCAAAGGGGTCCTCCTGTTACAGGACAATACTAAGCCCCACGTGGCTAGGATGAATCGGGACACCATTCTACGTCCTGAATGGGAAACACTTATGCATCCGCCATACTAGGCGGATATTGCACCGTCCGAATATCACCTGTTCCATTTCTTGCACAGTCACTTTAGAGAACGCCAGTTCAAATCCCAAGTAGAGGTGCAAAATGCACTTGATATCTTCTTCGCTTCACGGCCCACCAAGTTATACGGCGATGGAATCCATGGTCTTCAAGAACGTTGGAGAAGGTTGTGGATGCTGATGGGAACTACTTTTGATCTTCCAGGCGAGTCTTAGGTGACATATCGATGTTCGAAGGTGGTGGGTAAAAAAGCGACAGAATTATTCTTGGTTACCCTTATATATATATATATATATATATATATATATATATATATATATATATATATACTGTATATATAAGCTTGAAGTAGCTTGAAGCCTTTGACGAACTTCCGCGTACGCTATGGTTTGAACAAAATTTGGAAGTACACACTGAGAAAAAAAGAAACATATATTGAAACATATGTGGCGTACGTAAAACTCGTAGGTTACATGAGTAAATCCTGTAGTTTAGGACTCAACGTACAGCAAACGTTATTTTATACATACTTTCTGTAGGCCTATACGTGTTACGAATAAACGTAATTTCCGTACGAAGAGAAAACTGTGTATTCGTTGTAAGAAACTCATATACAGATGGACGTTAATAACATTTATTTGACGTATCTAGCGTACGTGTATGTATGTAATATACAGAATATTCTTAATGTCATACATTCTGCAACGGCATGATGTAACATGTAAGCGTGAAAAGTATGTAGCATATGGATAACGTATGCTCCGTACTGATTTCCCTAGTGAACACAAGGATTCCGTATATTTGTACAATATACCACTGTCCGGATAAGGGATTTATCTCTGTATAGGCTAGCGTGAAGGTAACCATTAACATTATTATTAACATATCTCTAATAATTTTCGATTGTTGTTAAAAATAATCCACAACGAACAAAAAAATAAATGAATAAATTTAGTTATGAATCGAAATTTGAAATTTGAAATCAGTCTATAACAAAATAAAAACAAATAATTATTTGAACAGAAAAGTAAAAGCAGAAAAAGCAGTGAAAATTTGGCCACCAAATATATCCTCGCAATATCTCTTTTTGTTTTTCAAAACAAGTCTTTCCTTTTTCTTGAAAACAGTCAACAACAGAGAAACAAATCCCTTCCATTAACATTATTTCGTAAATATATCCTTCTTTTTCGAAACAAACTAATTTTCTTCGAAATAAACAACGACACACCCATATCAAATGAACCAGTTTGGTCTTGAATCGAAATTTGTAAGTAAAAGAACCAGGGTGAATTTGTCCGCATCCGAAATTAGTTTTGTAAATCCCACTTTATATTCTCTGAAACAAACTATTTTCTCTTCAAAACAATCAATAACAAATGAAAAACAAACGATTGGCTTCGGTTTCGATTCGAAATTTCACACTAGAGAGCCCAGTGGGAAAATGCCCACTCCGAAATTTTATTTAGTGAAATTCTTCGTTACTTTATCGAAACAAACAATTTTGTCTTCAAAACAATCAATAACAAATGAAAAACTAAGGATTCGCTTCGGTTTCGAATCAAAATTTTAAAATGGGGGGCTAGTGTGAAGTTAGCCCCTAATTTTATTTTTTGAATATTCTGTACGTTTTTCGAAACAAACTATTTTTTCTTCAAAACAATCAATAACAAACGAAAAACAAACGATTGGCTTCGGTTTCGAATCGAAATTTAAAAGTGAGGGGCTAGTGCGAAGTTGCCCCCTAGCTTTATTTTTTGAATATTTCTGTACGTTTTTCGAAACAAACATTTTTTTTCTTCAAAACAATCAATAACAAATGAAAAACAAACATTGGCTTCGGTTTCGAATCAAAATTTGAAAATGGGGGGCTAGTGTGAAGTTAGCCAAATTTGATATACACAATATAATCTTGTCATTTCTATAGTTCTTTTAGCATTACCATTTATATGAATTATGATTTGTCATTAATTACATAATTCAATTTCTTGATATTCACATATTAGTCTATATGTAGTAGGCCGATTCTTGGTGTCAACCGAAAGTTGCTATAGGAAAAGTCGCCAGTGTGTGATCTCATGCATGCATATAATGTAAGTTCAAACGAGAACGGCCACTAATCTGTTTTAAAATCATTATTTGCAAAGGATATTAGAGTACATCATACGTTGGAATCAGCCCCTTAGTATGAACATAAGGTACCTACAAAAATTTGGCAATGAATGTTGGTTGTTCTTACATCTCTTAATAACATTTGGAATGTTTTGTACTTTACGCCATAGTATGTTTTGCAATCCGGAAACACATATCAGTTACTTTTTCTTTCTTTCTTTCTTTTTTTTCTTTTTTTCAAATAGTTGTTCCCAAACTTAACGAGCTTGCACTGACTTTTGCAATTAATTTCAAATTTAATTTTCCACCGAAAACTGTGAAGGGCTTCTTTGTTGATTTTCCCTTTTTATAAAAGCCCTGCCCTAAGAGGCCTCATCCCGGTGAAATTAAAATACCGCTAATTTTACAGTAATTATGTGATATCTTCCAATAGATAAAAGAAAATCAAAATGTGAAACAAGAGCGCCCTAGACAGTATTATTTTGTGTGAGATACCGTTATCATAACTCACCTAGTGACTTTCCGTTTGCAGCCGTATAGAAACGCGAAAATAAATGCCGATTTTCAAAAAAGTTCGAAATCGAAAGCAGGTAAGTGAGTCGTGATAACGGTATCTCATGTAAAATGATATTGTCCAGGGCGCTCTTGTTTCATACTTTGATTTTCTTTTATCTATTGGAAGATATCACATAATTACTGTAAAATTAGCGGTATTTTAATTTCGCCGGGATGAGGCCTCTTAACCATGGCGATTAACAAGATTGATAGATTTTGGCAGTATTTAATTATCATCCTTATTGTTAATTTTTCTTCAGGAAATCGTGGTATTTGATCGGTCAATAATGATCCATCCCTTGCTTTGAAGAAAACTCCTTCGTGGCCAAACGGTTAGCGTACGCGCCTTTGGCGAGGAAGACCCGGGTTCGATTCCCAGCGGTAGCTCATGTGGTTCGGATTCTACGTTAATCAATAGTTTCTGTCTCATATAGCCTTGTTGCTGAAAGGAACGTTGAACTCAAAATCAATTCAACTCTACTCTTTCTTTGAAGAGAGCAGTGCCGTGTCGTGGAAAATCAGCGCTCGGGACGAAAGTATACGACGGCGCTCCCGTACATATGAGTGAGGTCGAAAGAGAAGCCGCGAAGCGCCATCATGGTTGGCGGGAAGCGTAAGAAGATTTTCTTGAATAAACCCTGCTTTTCCTTGATTTCCAGCACTTTTTATTTCTTTTTTCTTTCGTTTTATATATGTGCACAGGAATTTTCCTCAGATAAGTAACTTTTTTCCTCTCTTTTTTTCTTTCCTTCTTTCCTTCCAATTTTACGCCCCATTTACTTTGGCGCCCGGGACCGTCGACCCGCTCGCCCCACCCCACGCCACGGCATTCCCTTTGGTAGCCATTTCAAATATATTCATTATATTTTTTGAGTGGTGCTTACTATCCAACTAAATGTGAGTCGTGACTCATGATATGCAAATCTCTCAGAGGAATTGATTTGCTCGATTTTTACTTTTGTTTTTTCATAACAATCGTGGCATCGAATGTCGTCGAACTTCAGTGATGGATTTCCCTGGATTTCCGCAAGGTCACTGAGATCAAGGGCCAGAGATAGAGATAATAGCGAGGGAAGCGAGGGGGGATTTATGGTGTAACGATTTTCAAGGACATCCCACTTCCTACGTCCCTTGATGCTGGTTTGGTGTCTACTGAACAGAGAGAGAGCAGTTGGTGGCTGCCATCGTGATGCAACGAAATTGCTGATGTATGAGCACAACTCAAGAAGCTCCCAGCGACTCCTGTGAACACTGGACCACAGCATCTCCAAAGGAATCGGTTTCCACGGTAAGACATGGAACTTTCTTTCTTTTCAAGTAATAGACCTACATGATGCCTTGAATTTAGGTTTCAATATTTCAATACGAAATAATCTCAAACAAAAATGATTAGTAATCATATATATATATGCAAAGTTCCAAAAGCAATATTTATTAAATATAAAGCAGTTATTTTCCTCAACGTCTCACGATTTGCTCCAAGGCTGAGACACGATGTAAATGAACCAAATGGAAGAACTAGAAAGCACTGGCGTTTCTGGCGTGTAAAATTGTGGGGGAGGGACATCAAAGAAAGTGATTTAAATGGTACTACCTAGCCCAATCTGTTTATTAACTTCCATTCCATTTGTTACCTTTCTGCTTACCTTCACGGACCCCCTAAGGTATATCAAGAACTCGATTACAATCGTTTCACAGCCTGAATATTATATTCCAAATAAATATAATTATTATTATTTATATGTTATTCTGTCGTTAGTAAATAAATTAAATTAGGATAAAACATTAAAGATGTTGTACTTCAAATATTGGAGGGACCGCGTCCCCCTCGTCACCCTCGCCAGAGACGCCCGTGCTAGAAAGTAAGACAAAATCGGTAAATTTTCAAGAAGCTCTCCACACGGTGTATGCCCACCACAAAACTGTAATTACCAGGCGTGCGTGCACTTTTATACGAACATGTCCTCCCTTTGGGGGCTCTAAAAATGGTCCGAGCATCTTTTAGGGATTTTGAAAGAATAATGAAATGTCTTTTTATTGGGGTTCGTAAAGATGACTGCTTCACGTTTGTATTCTTCTTATGTATAACATTGAACGTATGTATGGCCGCTGTGGAGCTGAGTTGTTTGACATTCATTTTGGATCATAGTTAGTTAAGTTGAACTGGTTTGGAGTTTAACGTCCCTTTCAGCAGCGAGGTTATAAGAGACGGGACCTATTGATTAACGTGGAATCCAAACCACATGAGCTCCCGCCGAGAATCGAAACCGGGTTTCCCACGCCAAAGGCGCGTACACTAACCGCTTAGCCACGAAGGAGCTCTGGTTGAAATTCATTTCGGATCGTAGTTACTATCCGCCTGAAACTAGTTTTTTGTCAATTTACTTTGATTAAAATGTTCTCTAGACGGGGAAGGGTTCAAAATTTGTGCCAAAAATAAAGAATCTCAGGACCCCATTAAATTAAAGACATAAAATTCGGCATATAAACTCCTATTGAAAATAATCAGACATATGTCCACAGTTTTCGGAAATTTCGGCTCTAAGAGGAAAGGGTTAATTTCTGTGTTTTCACAATATATAAAAATGACATGGACGTTGTTTCTATTCATCACGGGGAAACGGCTGCAACATTTAAAATACATTTTTGAAGATCATTAGCACTTTCTTTGATGTTTTCATTTTCATAAACATTCTCTTCCTATGCGAAGTACGGAAGTTCTTTTAGGACAAATGCTTGTGTGAAATCTACAAATGTGCTCTTCTTTAAAATGTGTCATACGATAGCCCTACACAATGCCCATTTGTGTGAGTAAAGCAGTGGCGTCTACAGAATGATAAGCAGATATTTAAGGCTCTTCACGGTGCGAATAAGAATACAACGCGGTAGGGAAAAAAAATGTTTCAGTTTTACGTTGCAGACTTATGCCGAGTAGACTAAAAGAGGCGGCGATGATGAGAAATCAGTGCAATTGAGGAATGAACAAATGTAAGGAAATGGCAGAATTCCGAAAAACCCAGGCACACGGTACCACAAAGTCCACTTGGCGCGAGCTTGGATCGAACCACAGACCCCATGCACCAGAGGTGAAGAACGTGCTAGAGAATTAGTTTAAGTTTCAAGAAATACGCATTTATGGATTTATAAATAATTTTATTATTTTTGTGTGTACCACTTAAGTTGCTTGGTTAATATCGAGTTTAGCGTTCCTTTCAGCAGCAAGGCAATATGAGACATGAGCCTACAGCTTAACGTGGAATGTGAATCACATGAGCTTCTACCCGGAATCGAACCCGGTCTCCCGCGGAAATATGCATAGAGGGCCGGATTTAGGGAGGGATGCAGCGGAGCAAGTGCACCCCCCCCCCCCCCTTCGTTGTGAACATGCATTAACTAAAGTGCGAAGTTAGCAGTGGAAATAGCAACACTTTTCGAAAATTTCATGTCATTTTTCCGTTTCGGGCCTAAAACAATGTGTAGTTTTGCCGAAGCAATAGTTTAAGTAAATTTTCTGAAGGCTGGGGGAAAAGTATTTTCTGAGAACAGACACTTAGCACTTCCAGGGAAATTCCTCATTTACACTACAGATCCTTAATGCCATTTAAACCATTTAAATTTAATTCAAATGTACTGTTACATATTGATGCATACGCAAACCATATAACGTGTACGACTTAGAAATTATTACTATATCAATTTGATGCTAAAGTAGAATTGAAAGGAAACTGAAAGAAATAATTTTAAAGAAATTATCTTTCAAGTAATTCCTATTTCACTAAGATATGTTTAGAGTGGATAGGATATATGACAAGTACATTAGGCGACATTATTTAATATTTGTATGTGCAATGTGGCTCAAATTCACCTAAATTGACCCACCTTTCATTTGTTGTGGTGAGTGATGTACATAAACTCGAGTGTGTCCGCATTAAGGGATAGGAAAAGAAGATAAAGGCAGGACATTTCCTTAACTTGAATACGGACCGGAGGTGCAGCAATCAGGACCTAAAAATAGCAATGGCCTTTATTTAACCCGGGGTCGAACTCTTGATTTTTAAGGACCTTGGCTTACAAAGGAAAACTCCTTTATACATTTGGGACCGCGGTGGCTCAGTGGTAGAGCTTTCATCTCTGGTGTCTGGGTACCTTGATTCGACCCCAGCTCGCGCCAAAAGAACTTTCTAGTGTACAAACACGTGTCAGTGGATTTTCTCGGAGTTCTCCCGTTTCCTCCCACTTTGTTCATTACGCCGTTTCATTCATTCTCATCATCACCGTCTGCTTTAGCCTAGCCGGCAAAATTGTGTGACGAAAAACTTAAAGATTTCATTTCATTTTTTCCTTTATACATTTACCGTGTCTGTCCGTGTGTCCATCTCTGCAGGAGACACAAAATCTCAATAACGCACTGTGGGATTAATAAAAAATTGAACACATTACAATTATTTGAATTTGACATTAAACATATTCCACGTTTTCAAAGTTAGCTCCATTGGTATGGGACGTGAGGAAAGGGTGACATGTAAAGATAATGGAAAACACATTCACAGTTTTCGGGTCTCTGAGATGGATAGTGATACTCGTGATGCCATTAAGTCAAAAGTTCAGCTCCCATCGGGAGGAGTGAGGGAAGGGAATGACACTAAGATCTTTTAGTAATTACAATGTCATTGAAATGTATATTTTAAGGTTCGGAGAAACGGGTTAAAATTCTTTCCATTAACCTACTTTCTCCGTGCGAACAACGGGCATTTCAGTTATTTCTCTGTTATTACTACCGCTACATTATTTATATCTGTCAGACGTCAGAAGTTTAATTACTCTATTTGCCTTTTATACAAACTGCGATAATTTGCCTTATTAAAAGTCAATTAGTTACTCGTAGTTCTCTGGAGCTTCTTCGTCGCTACGCTGTTAGCGTACGTGCCTTTGGCATGGGGGACCCGGGTTTGATTCCTGGCGGGAGCTCATATAGTTCGGATTCCACGTTAATCAGTAGGTCCACGTCTCAAATAGCCTCGCTGCTGAACAGGACGTTAAACTCAAACTCTCCTCGTAGATCTCTGCTCTGAATGTTTTCATGTTCAGTTTGGTATAAGCATTGATTAAGTAATCTGGATTTTATATGTAATATCTATCTATCTATGTAAAAGTGAAAGTGACTATGTTTGTGCCGTAATAACTCTTGAACCATTCAATTGATCTCGATCAAATTTTCAACATAGATGAGGTTTGGACCTGGGATGGTTTTCATCATTTCACTTCGACGGTAGAACTTAGGAGCGGGGAAAATATTTAAAAATGGTCGAAAATGACCTATAGGCCTATTAGTGTGGAATGCATAGTTTTCGGGGTCGCTGAGATGAAAAGTAGCAGTTCCTATGCTGTTTAAATCCAAATTCAGCCCCGCAACTTGGGGGAGCGGAGGGGTAGATATATACAATCATGGAAAATGATGGATATTAGGTCGAATGCATAGTTTACGGTTTCGCTGAGACAAACACTGTCACTTCCGATGCCGTTTAAATCCAAATTCACCCCTTTGTTTCCAAATTGAAACGTATTGTCTGGGGCCAAGAACAAGTTTTCTGCTAGTTAGTGATAATTATACGCTCGTATAGCATTTGAATGCTTCATTACTAAGGGCAGAAATCCACCAAGACTACTTTCAAAAATCAACTAGATAAATTTTCAAAACGAGATAAGTAAACAAAAGATTTTTTTTTCACAATTGAGACTTGACGAAAAAGACTTCTTCGACACACACGACGAGAGAGGGTTAGTACAAATTTTACGACACAACATGACAAAATGTATTTCATGTCTCATGGGAAACACTAATACATAAATTCGTAGTGCAATTCATAATTAAATATATAAACCCCTAAAAACTCGATAGTCACTTTTGCGGGTATTATAGCAGTAGCTAGATACTGCCTTTTGTCTAAGTCCTCTATTTCTATTGACGCTGCTGATAAATACTTCAGAGTTAAGTTGGTCAGTTGCATGAAGCAAGGTTGACGAGTGCAAGTTCACGTGTTGGAAACCTGCTCACACAGCTACAAGTGCACTTTCACTTTTCTTGTTCCTTATGAGCTGGTTAAGTTCCATGGTTCACGATTGCAAACTATATTTCCTTATTCCACGTACGAATAAACGTCTTTCTCCTACAGCACTTCAACAAACCAAAGTTTAAATTCTTCTTCTATGCTTGCGTCAAATATTATATGCAGGGTGTCTCAAAAGTCCCCTGACATAGAGTAACTCCATATTTATGTGCCCAATGTTAAATGAAAATGCAACGTTCCCATTTACCTCGACCCACAACATACGTGAAAGAAGCTACCGTTTCAAATGGGGGCTGGCCATCGACATGTTAGCGTAACTAACTAACTAACTAACTAACTCTATGGCCTATGGAACCGGGAGGTTCAGTGCCGCGTTCACAAAACCTCTCCACTGACTTCTATCCTTAGCTAATTGCATCCAGTTTCTACTTTGTATTCCTGTTTCTGCGAGATCCATCTTAATATTATCCTCCCATCTGCGCCTAGGTCTTCCTAATGGTCGTTTTCCTATGGGTCTACCAGTCAAGACTTTGAAAGCGTTTCTACTTTCTTCCATTCTAGCTACATGACCTGCCCATCTAAGCCTCCTAGACTTGACGACCCTAACAATGTTGGGTAAACCGTATAAACTATGTAGTTCCTCGTTATGAAGCTTCCGCCATTCCCCATTCTCGTTCCTCTTGGGTCCGAATATTCTTCTCAGGATCCTGTTCTCAAATACTTTCAGTCTATGTTCTTCCCTCAGAGTAAGCGACCATGTTTCGCAACCATACATAACAACAGGCATGATTATCGTTTTATATATTTTAAGCTTCAAATTCCTCGACAGAATTCGCGACGACAAGAGATTTTGAACCGAATAGTAACACGAATTCCCTGCTTTTAGTCGACATTTAATTTCTTCGTGAATATGATTTTCGTCTGTTAATATTGATCCTAAATATTTGAAAGTATCCACTTTATCAAAAGTATTATTTAATATTTTAACGCCTCCACAATTTGCCGTATTATGGTCCCGACGCACTTCCATGTATTTAGTTTTCTCTGCATTTACTTCTAAACCCATGTCCCTGCAAGCGTTTAATAAGATCTCTGCATTTATTTCTACTGTTCTCCTATCATCCCCTATTAAATTTACATCATCCGCATATGCCATAACCTGGTGAATGCCGTTCAACTCTAGGCCCTGGTTGCTATCTTTGATTTTCCTTATGGCGTATTCCAGCACAAAGTTAAATAATAATGGCGACAACGCATCTCCTTGTTTCAGGCCATTTCCGACGTGGAAGCTCGTGGACAAAAATTTTCCTACCCGGACTTTACTTTGGGATTCACTTAAACATATCTTAATTAATCTAATTAGCTTTCTCGGTATTCCAAGTTCTGTAAGAACGTTGTATAATGTTTCTCTCCTAACCGAGTCGTAAGCCTTTCTAAAATCAATAAATAGTTGATGTACCGGGGTATTGTATTCCTACTTCTTTTCGAGTATTTGGCGAATGGTAAATATTTGGTCGATAGTTGATCGATTTCGTCTAAATCCGCACTGATAATCTCCAATAATTTCATCTGCGTATGGGGTCAATCTTGTTAACAGAATATTTGAAAGGATTTTATAGGATGTTGACAGAAGAGAAATGCCTCGATAATTATTACAGTCAGTTTTGTCACCTTTCTTGTGAATTGGAACAATGATTGATTCTTTCCACTCTTGTGGCAATTCTTCCTTGTTCCAGATAAGGAGAATGAGTTTGTGTATCTTGTTCCACAATTTTTCGCCTCCAGCTAAAATTAACTCAGCCGGAATTTCATCTACACCCGGAGATTTGTGTTTCTTTAATTTCTTTATAGCGGCTTCCACTTCTATTCGATTGGGTTCTGGAATATACGGTTCTGCGGTGTGTATCTCCTTTTCTCCACTCACATTAGTTTTTGGCTGCGTGTTCAGCAAATCTTCAAAGAAATCTTTCCATCTATTTAAGAGGCTATCCGTATCAGTGAGAACTGTTCCGTCAGATTTCTTTAATATATAAGCACGAGGTTGATAGCCTTTTCTTAAATTCGCTGATCCCCTTATACATGTCCCGAATATTTTTATTTTTACTATTATCTTCAAGTTCCTTAATTTTATCTTTCAAAAAATCCCGTTTCTTTGTTCTAAAAGTTTTGGAAGTTTCCCGCCTGATATCTGCGAAATTTTGTGTAGTTATTTCATTCGGATTTTGTAGCCACCGTAATTTTGCCTGTTTTCTCTTCTCTGTTAGTTTAATGCATTCTTGGTCGAACCATGGTTTGTTCCTGCGTATTTCCGCGTGTCCCAATTTTTCTATTGCTGAACTTTTAATGCTATCTCTAATTTCAATCCAAGTATCCTCAACACTAGTGCACTCCGAGTCTTCTAAAACCGAGAATCTATTCGAAACTTCAATCTGGTATTCCTCTCTTACCTGGCTCTCTTCTAATTTCTTTAAATTAAATCTCTCCGTTTTCGGACATTGAATATTACCTTTATTCAACGATAATCTCTCCCGTATTATCGCTGCTACCAGGTAGTGATCAGTGTCACAATCAGCCCCTCTAAACGACCGGACGTCAATTATGCTAGATTGTCTTCTTCTATCTACTAAAACGTGATCAATTTGATTATGTGTTTTTTCGTCTGGTGATGTCCAAGTGTATTTATGAACGTCGCGATGTGGGAATTTTGTACTCTTCACGATTAGGTTTTTGGATGTTGCAAAGTTCACGAGTCTAACACCGTTGTCATTACTTTCCTTATGCAAACTTTCGTTCCCTATAATCGGTTTGAAAATATCCTCTCGTCCTACCTTCGCATTGAAATCCCCTAATAGAATCTTCATATGGTATCGCGGGAGTTGGTCAAATATCCGTTCCACTTCTTCGTAAAAACTATCTTTTATATCGTCACCCTTATCTTCAGTTGGAGCATGTACATTTAAAACAATAATATCACACCACCGTCCCTTAAGAGTAATAAAAGAAAGTCTGTCAGTAACAAATTCAACCCGTTTAATTGCTGGTAATATTCGTTTGTGAACGAAAAACCCTGTTCCTAACTGGTGATTTTTATTTCCTTCCCCGTAAAAGAACGTAAAATTTCCGGAATTCTCAGATCCATTTCCTTCCCACCTAACTTCCTGAACTCCTACTAAGTCCATCCTGTATTTCTCTAACTCGTTCGTTACAGATTTTAACGCGCCTGCCCTATAAAGACTTCTAATATTCCATGATCCAAATCTCATGTCCATTTTCTTTTGCTGAGGTCGTGCCAAGTTATCAGTCCTTGTCCGAGGCTTTTGTGAATGTTTCTGAACAAGTACCTTTTTTTACAGGATGAGGGTGTTAGCCTTACCCAAACCCCCAAGCTGGAGGACCACTCCTAGTCGTCTGTCCGCGACTGCTTATTCAGTATATTCGCAGCTAACCTCTATATCTAGAGGCCTTCTCCTCGATCCGCAACCTGAGGACGCGCCATGCCGTGGTGACAGGAACCCACGTTACACGGCATGTTAGCGTAAATGAAAATGAAATCTTTAAGTTTTACGTCCCACGGCTATGCCGGTTAGGCTAAAGGAGACGGTGATAATGAGAAATGAGTGAGATGGTGGAATGAAGAAAGTGGGAGGAAACGGGAGAACCCCGAGAAAACCCACGAGCACGGTGTTTGTCCACCATAAAGTCCACACGGCGCGAGCTGCGATCGAACCAGGGACCCGAAGCACCGGAGATGAACGCTCTACCACTGAGCCACCGCACCCCCATCGACATGTTAGCGTAAAAGTCAGTAACCTTATTCACTTATGTCGTAGATCCAGGTAAATGGGAATGTTGCATTTTCATTTAACATTGGTCACATAAAGAGTATACAGCGCAAAGGGCTGATCCGATTAAAAAAAAATCACTTTAGATTGAAAACATAATATTTGCAAACGGTTTCCCCTCTTACACTTTGTTGTAACTCTGACAATAACAGAGTTACCCTATGTCAGGGGACTTTTGAGACAAACTATATATATATATATATATATATATATATATATATATATATATATATATATATATATATATATATATATATATATATATATAGATAGATAGATAGATAGATAGATATAGATAGATAGATAGATAGATAGATAGATAGATAGATAGATAGATAGATAGAGAGAGAGAGAGATGTTTGCATTACCGGCATTTACGACCTTAAGCCTGTCGTCTATGAACACTACGCGAGGAACTGGGAAGAGAGGAATGGCCTTTGATGTCTGTTAGGTACTATGCAGGCATTTGCTTCCTGTGAATGAGGAAAACGCACGAAAATCTTAAGTCAGGATGGTTGGGTGGCCTAAAAAAGCTGTTATACTTTCTGGACGAAGTGCGTCCATCGCATATTATTTTAAAAAATCACAGTTCAATATATACTAAAATTAATTGTCCCTATAAGCCTTCAGGTCGTTTGCTATCGGCATCTGTTGGCTAGTAACTATTAGGCTGACTGTGAACTATTCGGTGCGTGACTGACAAACTAAGTCGTCTTGCTTTCTTGAATCAGCCACTATCAGTCCATTCCTCTATGAACATCTCTGCTATTCCTATTTCTGGTATTTCTATTCCTATTTTTTTTCATCCATGTACGTACGGTACGTCGCAGTGTTGCCCACGTAATAAGATGAGAAATAAAGCTACCTCGTATTGTATTGTAAATTTCTATCGAATTTTCGTCTCATTTTCTCGTCTCTTCTTGTTTCGTAAATGTACAAAAGTTTTCGCCTAGATTAACTTCTTAATTTAGTCTAGTAGTTATTAGAATCCTTTTGCATCATGAGAGGTTCAAGAAGGATGTGATCAGGGTAGGATTTAGGGGGGTGCAAAGGTGCACGTGCACCCCCTCCCCCTTCGTTGTAAATATACACTACCTAAAGTGAGAAGCTAGCAGTGAGTTTTGCAAAATCAATACTTTAAGTCGATTTTCTGAAGGTTGAAATAAAATAATTCATTGAGAGCAGACACAGCATTTCCAAAGAGATTCCTCATTCACATCACAGATGCCTAAAAGAATTTATAAAACTCAAATTTAATTCAAATGTGCTGGTAGTTATTGGTGCACCCCCGTCAGAGAATCCTCGATCCGGCCTTGGATGTGATATTACAACATTTAAGTAATTTATCATTGAATTATGTTGTGAAAAGATTTCTGTACCTTCAAATGTTGATAAATACTATTCTTTGTGTCCGTACAATCACTTTATCAATTCATTTAATTACTTTTATTTATTTTTTTTTAACTACATAACAGTAAAACAGTGTTTAACATTTAAGACTTGGGTGAACTAGTGTTGCCCAACAGATTAAAAATTTCTCATCTCCTCTCCGTGCTGGTCGCAAAAACGAGATGAGAATTTACGTGTTTATCGCCTCGTCTCAAATTTAAAAACGAACTTGTTCGTCAAGCACTCGTCTCTTTTTGCAGAGAACGATCGAGACGAGACAACAAATATCTGGTCTCATGGACAACACAAGTTGCAACGCATCTTGATTTTATTACATCATTTTTTACGAGGACTATATATAGTGATTTACCACTCTTTGTTTTGTCTTCGTGTTTAGTGTCAAGAATTGCTTTTCTCCATCAGTCACTATTGCTTTCAGTCGCATCTTCTATCCACTAGCATATCAATGAATTTATTTTTACGATAACATCCGTCACTCTTGTCATAGACTTACTCTTTCTTTTCCTATTTTTGTGGGATAGATCTATCCCCGTCTCGATGTGTTGTCTACAAATGTAAATATATGTCTATTAGTTTCTACTTTTTCAATCTGTATATCAGAACACGGAGGATACACTTTTAACCCTTTTCTTGACAATGTATCCTTTGGGATACCTATTTTTTTTGAACATTTTCCGTTCTTTGACTACCTATTTTGGCAATGTATCCTATGGGATACATTACATCACAGCCTTGTCTAAATAAAACATGTAACTAAAATGTGCAATTATCTATTATTTTATATATAATGGCACGGAAGTCGCATCCAGTATTTTTCCTGAGCAACACAACTCTCCTTGCCTAGAAAAGGGTTAAAAACTTTACACTTCGGATAATCAATAGTTTTCTTCTTAATATCAACATGTTCCTTACAAATGCCTCGAAGCCCAAATGATATGTCGGCTTACTTCTTCCGTAATGTTGCCATTTGTGAATATCTTCTTCTCCACACCATCAAGTGTTCTGAAACGTAGGCATTCATTCCTTCAAATTCCGTACTTTCAATATTTATGCTTCAGTTTCTTGATAACTTTTGTCTTCTCCATATTCATTTTCAACCTGACTTCCAAGCTCTTGAAATGAAACTCTTCTATCATATTGCAGAGTTCTACGATGTAATCTTGCGGAGACACTGATGCTTACAATACAGTAAGATAAATCAATGCTCCTTGTTTACATTTATCCACTTGAATTAGGAGATCACTTAGTTGAATTGAGAGATCCCTAGTTCATAAATATTTCAGAGATATCCAGTTGACAAATAATTGAGAGATTCACAACTTACAAAGAGTGGAGAGATCCTCATTTGATTAAGAGTTGATAGATCCATAGTAGAGAAAGATTTTGGAGATCCCTTAATTGATCGTGAAGTCATTAAGAGGTTATACCTTAGTTAACCTCTTCATAACGATGCTTGGAAGAGGACAATTCATAGTATGGTTACTGAAGTAGCCCAACGTTAACCCTTGAACTTCAATTTGTGTTAAAATAAAACACTGTTTGAAAATGAGATATAGACTACCTGAGTAGATCGAGCTCAACAAAATGGCGGCGCTGAAGAGTATGTCGCTCGTTGCCAATGTAATGCACTTCGTAGTTTTGACTAGGTTGTAATACATTATTTATTATTTAATTATTTATGTGCTATATATAAAAATATACAGTATTGACAAGCAGATTGTTGAGAAATAACTTAGTTTTATGTCCCACATTTATGCCGGCGAGCAGTGGCGTAACTAAGGGCTTGGGGGCCACCCCGCAGACAACATGGAATGGGGCCCTTCTCTACGTCCTACATCACAATTTGGGGTCCCGTGATGTCTTGGGGCTCCCGCAATGCGGGGTCCGCGGGGCCCTTATTTACGCCTCTGCCGGCGAGGCTAAAACAGATGTGAATATGAGAATGAATGAAATGGTGGAATGAAGAAAGTAGGAGGAAACAGGAGAAACCCGTGAAAACCCACGCAAACGGTGTTTGTCCACCACAAAGCCCATTTGACACGAGTTGGGATCGAACTAGGCACTCCACGCAGCAGAGGTGAAAGCTCTGTCACTGGCCCCCCGCGGCCCCCGAGACAAATTATAACATAATATATATTGTCGATTGATTTCTCCTAACAGTCACGAATATACTACTTGTTTTCTAGGGATGGCATTTTCCAATATTTTTATTTTTCAGAAATTTGAGTTTTCGTTTTCCGTTTTTCGAAATATTTTCCGTTTCCTTTAAAAGTTTATAAAAATCGCGTTTCGATAATTTATGCGTTTTTCCTTTTTCGAAAAATAATTTCTTTTTTAAAAAATTCGAAAACTTGTTCATTCTTTTTTTTCCTCCTCCATTCTATTTTTCTTTTTAAAAATCAATCAGAAAGACAGTATATATCATAAGCGATCGATAATGTTGACAAAAATTGGGGGCGATAAACTTGGACAACGTTTATAACCATTTGTAATGTTGTGTTGTCCAGACCTTTTGTTCCTGAGTTATTGGTCACCAAATTTGAGTTTCGATATACTGAAAGGATATTGTATAACGCATACTATCGACGAAGTTAATTTAATCACGATCAAAATTAATAACATTGTAGACCTCGACATAGTTACTAAATACGTTAAACATTATAGTGTATGGGCTTTTGGTTCCTGAGTTATTGGTCATCAACTTTAGCTCTAAACTTAGCAAAATCAACATAATTCACTAAAACCCATTGGATTAAACTCATCCAATATTGACTAAAATTAGCAATGACGATATACTTTGACATCCTGAATTAGTGTGTAAAATATTATGGTATAGCGGATTTTGTTCTCCGGGGTAATTGATCATCTTAGTTCAGCGGCGCAAATCTGTCTTCAACATTGAGGGAAGGAGGACAAGTAAGACCGTTTCTTGATTTTATTATTCTGTTAAGCGATGCTCAAAATATTTGTAAAGTTGAAAAAACAATCCTGTGGAGCATCAGTGAGCAGAGTTGTCTTCAACATGGGAAGGCGGGTAGATTTGAGGCTTATTGTGTGGGGAGGGTATAAATTTCATCTCACTTTCCTTTGTGGCAATCGGACACAAATAATTACATTCCCCCTCCCCAAAAAAAATCAAATCGGATTATTGGTTGACAGTCCCACCAGTTTCAGGATTGGAGGGGACATGTCCCCCTCATCCTCCCGGGATTTGCGCCAGTGTCTAAGTTTGATTTTGACTAAAATGTGACTGATGTAACTCATCTGATCTTCATTAGCTTTGGTGTGATTGATAGCCCTTGACAATCTTGGTATACATGGGAGCATACTATGAAATATTATGGTCTGAGTCCTTTGGTTCCCAAGCTATTGGCCATGAAAATAAGGTTTGGATTCAAAAAATGTCATTAAAACACGAAAGATGAAATTAATTTGATGGTACCTTATCAGAATCCAATCCTGATTAAACTCAACATAATTGTGTACCTTGAAGTGCTCAGTTCAGAGTGTAATCCTTATATTTGATAGTCACTTAATAAATCAATTAGAATATATAACGTACATACGCAAAGACGATTCAAATAATGTGTAGGATTATAGGATTATTATACTGAAATTAACTTCAATTTCCTTATGCACATTGTCCACCGAAATAACACAATTTGACTCTAACGATAATTGCCTATGAAAGTTAGTATTTGTTGCATTCTATGCTCAAGTGAAGTAGTGGTAGAGCGTTGGCTTCGCATTCGGGAGGTCGTGGGTTCGAATCCCGCTGCTGACCATCCTGACTGAGGTTTTCCAGGGTTTCCCTCAATCCTACGAGGCAAATGCCGGGATGGTACCTACTAAACAGGCCCTGGCCGATACCTTCCCAAATCCTTTCCATTGTTATTGTTGTTGTTGGATATCCAGTGTAAAATGGCCTCGGAGCTGTATCTGGTGATTGTTAAATAAATAAATAAAATAAAAGATAAAATATTCTCTTTCTATACTCAATGTGGGATGAGTTGTTCTTACTTCTTAAAAGAATTATTCAATTTTTGTTTCTGGAAAGAGTATTCATTTTTCATTTATCGGAACGGGGAAAAGAATCTAAGAAGTAAAAGAAAGGATAGAGAAAAAATGCTAGAAAATTATGTCGATTCATATCCAGAGGCAACATTTGGTATATTAGGTACCTTCTCAGAGCCGTTTATTTTTTACTTTGAAATAAAAACATGTGCAGATAAAATTCCTAATCCTAAATATTAATATATGATTATGTTATTATTATTATTATTATTATTATTATTATTCTAATCATATCAACGACAGGATTATTGTTAGGTATATGAAAAATGATTTTTGTATATGAAGATGTATTGTTAGTCTTCAGGTAGATTAGAACTTGATTTGAAGAAAGGATAGTTGATGTCTAGAGTATACGAGGATTGCTTTCTCTTTACCCGATAATCGACATTGTATCATGAGTTTAGTGTAATCATAATCTCATTAATGGCATTGCATCCTATTCTTCCTTTAACATTTACTGTCAGAGTGAGGTAGAACTGGCGGTGACAATCGGAGATGGAATGGGTTAGTGGGTCGTGACTCAAAAGGACGTAACCCACTGCGACCTACCACCCATGGTGACCCACTCTTACCCATTGACCAACCTACCCACTCAGCGATCCATTCTGTTGAGTGCATTACAGACAGCAGTGTTGGGCAAAATCAATTGAAATCAATTGCAATTGATCAATCAATTGAAAGTAATTCCTCTGAAAATTAATTGCAATTGATTTCAATTTGTAATTGGTAATTAATTTCAATTGCAATTGAATGCAATCATAAAATTTGCAATTAAATTTTCGTCAATTGTTAATTGTTAATTGGTCACCAGGCAATTGAAACATTTAATTGTTAATTGTCAATCGCAAAAAGTGCAATTGAAACATTTAATTGTTAATTGCAATTGACAATTGAAAATTGTAATTGTTAATTGTAATTGTTAATTGCAATTAAAAGCAGCAATTAAAACTGAAGATAACATGTGTGTATATTGTGTTGTCCACTTGTTACTGTTTTACATATTTTAAATAAGGTACTTATAAGAAATGCTGGATAACTACCATCCCTTTGCCTCTTGGGAAGAAAGCCGTGAAACTAAGTATTTTTTAAATATATTATGTTTGTGGTTCTATCCCCCTCGATAGAACTTTATATGCCCGCCATGCATACAATAGGGATGGGCACGAGCGAGTTTTCTTTAAAACTCGACTCGACTCGAAGCAGGCATCTTTGAGCTCCACTCGAGAATTCGACTCGAAAAATTTCCCCCAACTCGACTCGAATTCTGATCGAGTTTCGAGTGGAGTCGAGCCAATTCGAGCTAAATCCTTTGTGTATTTCCAAGTACTATTCTCTTCAAGTATCCTACATAGACAATATAATTATCAATGATACTACTACTACTACTATAACTAATTAATTTTATAACGCCGTGTATAAACATGGAATATAGGCGGTTTGTATCTGAATACTAAAAATTAGTTGACTGTCGATCTCGGTCGTCAAGAAATCCTCAGGAGGCAAGGACATTTGTCACGAGGAGCAAGTATTCGGGCTCGAGCCAAAAATTGTTAAAATTTATAGGACTCCAGAAAAACATGTTCAAAACTGCTCGACCCGGGTTTAGGGTTGTCAACGACTAAACCGGCTCGCTCACAGCTCATTCACTTATTGAGCCGAACCGAGAAGTGAGCCAAGCCAAGAGCTCACCCAACCGAGCCCACTCGAGCCGAACCGAAGCGAGGTGATTGCTTACTCTAACCGAGCCGGTTCGAGGCATCAGCTCAGTTGAGCTGACTCGAACCCAGCCTATGGACTCGTTTCAACGGAGCTGGTTCGAGCCATTGGCTCCAATCGAGCCGAGTCTATGACTCGTCCCTACCGAGCCGGCTCAAGCCATCGGCTCAATTGAGCCCAGTCGATGGGTTATTCCATCCAAGCCAGCTCAAGCTGTTCGCTTAGTTGAACCGAGTCGAGCCGGTTGACACCACTATCCCGGTTGGGTTTCGGCTTTGGCTAAAAAATTGAACCGTGCAGTTCTCAGCCTTGATGGTAAGAACTACAATATATACTTATATTGGTGCTCATGGCGTCATTAACTTATTCTGTTACTAACAAATTTTGAGGTAATTTGCTTTGCATCTTTTTTGCGTGTTTTGTGTCGCTTTGTGCGCCTATTCCCACATTTTGTGCGTCAGCGGAAGTGGGTCAAAATTGGACAACAGATATAGCGGAACAAGTTATTGCTGTTCCGCCACCAAATAATTCCGAGGTCGTTTCCTTCACATCGTTTTGTGCCGTTTTATGCGTCTACTTCCACGTTTTTTTGCGTCATGGGAAGTGGGTTAAAATGAGTCCCCAAGGTGAGACGAAAATGACCAACTGTTCCGCAACCAACAAATTTCGAGGTCGCTTCTTTCGCATTGCTTAGTGCCACTTTGTTGCCATGTTGAGCGCGTATTTTCACGTTTTGTGTGTCACCGGAAGTGGGTCAAAATGAGCTTCCAAGATGGGACGAAAATGACCAAGAGTTCCGCCACTATCGAATTTGGAGGTCCTTCCTTTCGCATCGACTAATGAATGTTTCGTGCCGTTTCGTGCCCCTATTTCCACGTTTTGTACGTCACCAGAAATGTGTCAAAATGGGCCTCCAAAGTGTGACGAAAATGACCCACTGTTTTGCCATATCGAATTTCTAGGTCGTTTCTTTCACATCGTTTAGTGCCTTTTTTAAAAAAAAGAGAGAAGTTTTCAGCACCTATTTATCGACCTGTGCATCACCCGAGGTGAGTTAAACGGGTCTATAAAGCGGGAGTTAAATGGCTCACTGTTCCGGCACTATCGAATTTCGAGGTCGTTTCTTTCGCATCGTTTAGTGCTTGTTTTGTACGTTTTGTGCTTCACCGAAAGTGGGGTCAAAATGGACCTACGAATATAATGAAACAAGTTAATGCTATTCCGCCACAAACGAATTTGGAGGACGTTTCCTTCACATCGTTTAGTGTGTATTTTGTACCGTTCTGTTCGCCTACTTCCACATTTTGAGCATCACCAGAAATGCGTCAAAATGATTCATCAACGTGTGAGGAAAAAAGAGCTATTGTTCCACCACTATCGAATTTGGAGGTCGTTTCTTTTGCATCGTATAGTGCCTGTTTTGTACCGTTTTGTGCGCCTATTTCCACTTTAGTGCGCCAACGAAAATGGGTCAAAATGGCCTACAAGTATAGTGGAATAACTTAATGCTGTTCCGTCACTATCGAATGTCGAGGTCGCCCCTTCACATTTTTTGTGCGTGATTCGTGTCGCTTTGTGCATCAGTGGAAGTGAGTCAAAATGGGCCTTGAAAGTGGAATTAATGTCTTTTTCTGACATATTTGTAGGCCCTCTTTGTCCCACTTTCGATGGCGTACAAAACGTGAAAATAGGCGCAGAAACGGAACAAAACATGCACGAAACAATGCGAAAGAAGCGACCTCGAAATTCGATACTCGTGTAACAGTGGGTCATTTTTCTTCCCTCATTGAATGCCCATTTTGACCCACTACCATTGATTCACAAAACGTGGAAATAGGCTTACAAAACGTAGAAAACAAGCACAAGATGATGTGAAGGAAACGACCTCGAAATCGTTCCTGATGGAACAGCATTAACTTGTTCCGCCGTATTTGTAGGATAACATTGACTCATTTCCGGTGACGCACAAAATGACACAGAAATGGCACTAAAGAAACGACCTCTAAATTCGATAGTGGCGCAATAGTGGGTCATTTTCGTCCTACCTTGGAGACCCATTTTGACCCTCTTCCAGTGACTCACAAAACGTCGAAATAGGCGCACAAAACGACACAAAACAAGCATGAAAGGATGTGAAATTAGCAACCTCGAAATTCGAAAGTGACGGAGCTCTTGGTCATTTTCGTCCCATTTTGAAAGCCCATTTTGACCCACGTCCGGTGACGCACAAAACGTCGAAATAGGCGCACAAAACCGCTCAAAACAGGCACTAGGCGATTTGAAAGAAACGACCTCGAAATTCGTTGATGGCAGAAGAGCATTAACTTGTTCCGAAATATTTGTACGTCCATTTTGACTCATTTCTGGTGATGCACAAAACGTGAGAATAGACGAACAAAACGGTAGAAAACACGCACAAAACGATGCGAAAGAATGCACCTCGAAATTCGTTGGTAGCGGAACAGTGGGTCATTATTGTTCTACCATGGACACAAAACGTGGAAATGGGCGCACAAAACAGCACAAAACGATGTGAAGGAAACGACCTCGAAATTCGTTGGTGGCGGAACAGCATTAACTTGTTTCGTTACATTGATAGGCCCATTTCGACCCACTTCCGGTGACGCACAAAACGTACAAAACAGGCACTAAACGATGCGAAAGAAACAACCTAGAAATTCCGTAGTGGTGGAACTGTGGGTCATTTTCCTCACACCTTGGAGGCCCATTTTGACGCACAAAACGTCGAAATTGGGGCACAAAACGGCAAAAAACAGGCATTAGTCGATGCGAAAGGAACGACCTCGAAATTTGTTGGTGGCGGAACAGTGGGTCATTTTTGTCCCACCTTCGACACCCATTTTGACCCACTTCCCATGACGCACAAAACGTGGAAGTAGGCGCAGAAAACGGCACAAAACGATGTGAAGGAAACGACCTCGAAATTAGTCGGTGACGGAACAGTAATAATTTGTTCCGCCAGATTTGTAGGCCCATTTTGACCCACTTGCGGTGACGCACAAAAAGTGAGAATAGGCTTACAAAATAGCACAAAAGGATGCAAAAGGAACCATCTCGAAATTCGTTAGTGGCGGAACAAGTTAATGACGCCGGTGCTCACGGCACTTGATGCTGTCTCGTTATAAAAATCTATATAGTCGTTTCGCTATCGAGAGGAGACGTGTGTTTTGCGTTAAGAGCTCAAGGAAATCAAGTTGTGAGAAGAAGAGACATAACATTTATACTGTAAGTTTAATTACATGGAAATTTTAAGTTTGTACGGTACGCTTAATTATATGGATTTTTTTTTTTTTACTTTTTTCCTTTACGTTGGTCTACTTTAACTAGATTTGGGACTTTCAAATTTTATTCTTTTTTCCACTGAAGAGTGTCTATAATTCAACAAGGAAATAATTATGAATGATAATCATAATAATTATCTATATAATTGAATTCATTGTAATTTGGTCCATTGCAAACACTTTACCATTTCGTACTAGCTGTTATGCCCGTTCTTCACACGGATCAGATAAAATATCAATGTAAACAAACTGAACAACTGGAGAACAATTAAGAAACATTTCTAAAATTGGATATATTTTGTGTGAATATATATCCAACAACGTACATGTGTTTTCATTGGGAAGGCCGCTGGGGGCTGAATTTGAACATAAACACTATCGAGACACGCGTCACTATACATTTAATCAACCCCGATAAATATGAATTCAACACAAATATTGGTCATCTTCTACTACTTTTACATGTCGCGGTAAATGCCTCCCTGAGACCCCCTGGTTCGAATTTTGTCAAAAACGCTTCGCCTTTGTGTGGGACCTGGACCAAGATATCCATGGCCAAAATTTGGTTACTCTCGGTCAACTTGTCTCGTCTTCAGGCCGGTTCCGGTAAACGTCCCCCTGGGAACCTCCTAGTTCGAAATTAAAAAAAAAAAAACTCTTCGTCTTAATCTGGGGCCTAGACCAAGCTACCCGTGACCAAATTTTGAAAACTTTCGGGTCACTCGTCTAGTCCACAGGCCGCACAAAGATAGACAGACAGACACAAACAAACTTTTTTAATTTTATTTATACTAGAAAGGTCAGATCAACTGTTATTGTAATAGAGCGGTGCTTGAGCGATTGATCGCAGAAATTCAAACTCCGATGAGTGATAATTCCATAGACTTGTTCTATTACAAGTTTAAACTCTTTAGTCAGTAGAGAAGTGGGCGTGAATCATGGGTCAGAGTTGATGACAATGAGTTTTGGTGGGTCTGTGGGTCACAATGGGTGAGAGTGGTTGATGTTAGGTGGTGGATCACCGTGGGTCACGGTGGGTCGTGGGTCACGATGAGTGGTGAGTCAATTGGTCGTGGCTAAAGTTTTCATTGCCCCACGCCCTCTCTGAACTACAGTGTTGAAAATTAATCAGTGAAAATCAATTGCAATTGATCAATCAATTGAAAGTAATTGCTGTGGAAATCAATTGCAATTGAATTAATTTCAATTGCAATTACTTTCCAGTGCAATTACTTTCAATTGATTGTTTAATTGCAATTGATTTTCCATTATTAATGGGCAACTGCAATTAACAATTAACCATTACTTACTTCAATTGTTAATTGCAATTAACAATTAAATTTACAGATTAATTGTTAATTATTAATTCAATTGAAATTTGCCCAACATTGACAGACAGCATCTTCTGAAGACTGGTGAATATGTCTACGATTTACTTTCAAGGCTCCCATTTTTCTTCCTTCTTCATTTGTTTGTATTTACTTATTTGAGATGAGTATATCTAAGTGAAGAAAGAGCTTCAGGCACTTTTGGATATTGATATTTGTATTTATAATAATAGCAACAGTACTTCCTACTTAACTTGCGAGACAGTCGAATTTTACACCTTTTTATTTTCCTTTGCGTTAACCTACTTCCCCTTAATTTCAGACTTTCAATTTCCACTGAAAAGTATCTGTAATTCAACAAGGAAATAATTATAAATGATAATTAAGTTGAAATTAATCATAATATGGCACATGACAAACACTTCACCATTTTATATCGTAGAGGCAAGTCCCACTGGTATTATCATATAATAGAGCGGTGCTTGAGCGATTGACCGTAGAAATTTAAACTCTGATTAGTGATAATTTCACAGCCTTGGTTTTATTACAAGTTTAAACTTTGTAGTCAGTGCAGAGGAGGGCGTGGATCATGGGTCAGAGATAGTGATGGGCAGTGGGAATATTCCCGGTGGGGAGGAATTTAAAAAATGGGAATATTCCTGTTTTTTTTTTCCCTGGCCTATAAATTCCCGGGAAGGAATTTATTTCCATTTCTTTAATTTATCTTCCAACTTATAAGAACCATATGACTAATTACTTTATTTTAATATATTATGATTTACTTGTAGGTTTTAAAGAATTTGGAGGTTGAAAAATTTAAAATTATTTGACGGTGCTTTATATAACTAATAATATGAGTTTTTAAGTTCCATTTCCATTTGCACTAAAAAGTAAGGTAATTGTTTAGTGTCTGGGGGCCAAAACTAGCAAAAAGTAGGATGGTTTACGGAAAAAATGAGTTGATAGTGATGTTCAAGTAGTTAAGAAAGTATCGAACATATTTTTTAAGGCACTAGGGAATTTGAACAAACCGTAAAGATAAGTGGAAGTGATTTATGTGAGAAAGGAAAGTGAATTGTTGGTAACAAAGATAGAAAACAACGTGCCATGGGGGGCTCTAACCCGCAATCATTCGCTAACACTCGCTCTGCAATGATGTCTGAACTTAATGTTGGTAACGTAATTTAACGTATGAAACCATAAAACAACCGCATCGGAATAGAATATCGCAAAAAAAAAGTAGGTGCAAAAGCTGGCCCCCAATGCTAAAAAACAGCCAAAATTAGCAAAGTACTAATTTACAAATGATGAAAAGGAACCATTTTGTAAAGTAATTTAGAATTATGTAGAAATAGAGATGAAGTACTAATAATAAACCCTGAACCGTAGAGTGATAGACGTCGCTCTGTCTCCTCTCTCTGACTCGAATTTCTGAAGAGGTACTCGGACTTTTTTTACATGTGAATTAACGTATGGAATTTCGAGAAATAGGTAGAATGAAAGGTCGTGTATGGCAATGTTACGTGCTAAAATATAAAGGTAAGTAAGTATCTTGCAAATTTTGTGAACATAAATATGTATGCGCAAATGTTGATAAATTTTGTGAGACATGTATCTTCTAGCACTTACCCAATGTAATTGGTTTATAACATTTATAAATTTAATGTGTTTATAATATCAGTAATAGAGTCAAGTTGAGCAAATCCACTTACATATAAATTTAAACTGTTACTATATAATTTACTATATAATTGTTTCACACATATTTAATTGATAGAAAATATTGTAAATAAATATACATTTATGCGTACTAGCTAAATATAATAAAGTGTTAATAAAGTAACATAGTACCGTTCAGAATATACATTTTAAAGATCCTCTGTGGACAACAGTAATAATATGCTGTGATATAAAAATAAATTCAGCTTTGAAATCATAATATAGTAATAGAATGCAATTTTCTTTCTGATTGTACATAAATTCCCGGATAAATTCCCATTTTGGGAATCTTCCCGGGAATCTTCCCAGGGAATATTCCCGAAAAATATCTTCCCGGAAATTTACCCATCACTAGTCAGAGATGATGATAATGTGTTTTGGTGGATGGGAGGTTAGAGTGGGTGATGGTGGGTCAGTAAGTCATGGGCCAAGTTTTCATTGACCCACACCATTTCAGGGGAAAAGACAATAGTAGGCGCCACTTCCGGCAAAATTGAGTTATAAGATGGAATGGGGCGGTATCGAACCACATAACACTATGTACGAAGTCTTGTTTAGGAAATGTTCCTCCAGGTAATAGCAGAAGCTTGCTAGGTATGTGTCATTGCATTGAATTGCACGGAAATGTTCTTTCTATTCAAGTTTATTCAAAAGTTTGGAAACATCAGTGCTGTGCGGTGAAAAATCGGTGCCCGAGGCTAGAGTATACGACGGCGCTCCCCCATATATATGAGTGACGTCGACAGACCAGCCACGAAGCGCAAGAAAATTTTCAAAAGGAAACCGTGCTTTTCCTGGATTTTGAGCAATTTTTATCACTTTTTCCTTCCATTTATATGTATCTTCTCTTTTACCTCTGGAATTTTGCGCTTCTTACTTCGGTACCCGAGGCCGTCTCCCCCCCCCCCCCCCCCGAGGGGCCAGTACTGGAAAGCATCGGTTACTACTGTCTTCCCCTGAGTCAGTATTATATTTTCAATAAGAACACAGTTTCTTTCATCTGTAGCAAAATTCTTGGGTGGTGTGACTGTCCTCCCAAACAACTTTCAATGTCTGTCTTGGCAGTTCGGGGATTCGGAGAATTTCTTGGTCAAAAACATTTTGCAGATATTTTAATCCTGAGAGAAAGTCTCAATTCGCAAAACCAGAAATCACTGACCGTTTGACTACTAGAGGACCACTGTTTTGAAAACAACCGAGCATAACGATATTTTGAATTTCGATGAAAGTAGATGAAACTCTTATATGTTGAAGATATTATGATCCTGAAAAAAAAATAAGTTGTGGGTGGCTTATCACAAAACTTATCACGGTTTCAGTCTTTTCCATGGAAATCCAGAATATCATTATGTTTGGCTGTTTTCAGAAAGGTGGCCCTGTAGTGGCCAAATGGTCAATGATTGGTGGTTGTGCCCATTGAGACTTTTTCTCAGGATCATAGTATCTACAACATATCACGGTTTCAAGCAATTCCATCGAAAACCAATTTCCATAAGGATTGTGCCGGTTCCTTTAAGTATATATGACATATAGTATTCTTAAGTGCGTGATGTCGAATTCTCCCGTTAGAGGCTAGAAGGAATATACATATATGTTTACTCTTAAAAGAGAAATTCTCTTGAGAAATTATACCAGAGTTTCGTGACAAGTTAACAATGCATGAGATACTAACTTCCAAGGGCATCAAGATCAGCTCCTTTGGTATTGTTCGTTAGCCATCATCAGCTACTTTCACCGACTGCAACTGATATTTGTAAATAGCGATTGTCTGCGATCAACTTCAAGTAGTAAAAAATTTCACTTCTATCTAGATCATTAAAAATAATCAAATAGACTGCTTCATTCCACAATATTACGTGATATCATTTAACAACAAAAGTTAGAAGATTGTATGTATGTATGTATGTATGTATGTATGTATGTATGTATGTATGTATGTATGTATCTATCTATCTATCTATCTATCTATCTATCTATCTATCTAGGCTAAATATATTAATACATATCTCATCGACAATCGACATATCTCATTAAGATCAACAAGATAATGTCGATGAGTATAAATTGTCATGAGCAGTTTTTGAGACAAGAATATTTTTATGAACTTAAAAATGGTTGTGGTATGATAAACATGGGCGGATTAAGGCTTTTGGGGCCCTGAACCCGATTATTTCAACGGGACCTTATGTTACCAATAATTCCAGCTCATAAATTTTCTTTAATATCTTCCACAGCCTCATAGGCGTATCGAAACATTTAATCGTGAAAAGTACATTTACAGATAACACTGTATTAGGAAATAAGGGTCATGTTGTAAAATCCTCCATTACTGCACGAAATAATATGCTCTTAATGCCATTATTGATTGAAGATAAGAATGCTGATGCAGTAGCCTATTAGGTTCTGCTTCACAGATAATAATAATTATGGAGGATCTAGTTTCACCTAAGGCTAAGATATTGAATATCGACACACAAATAAAAGGAATTACCCAGAATTCTCTTTTGATAAACAAGATAGCAATTGTACCATTCAAAATTCATGGGAGAACATTTTGTCATGCTTTTCATGTGTTAAGTAAATTTTCCCAACACATGCTGATAGGAAATGAGTTTTTAGTATCTCAGAGATCCAAAATTGATTTGAATAGGAACATTTTATTCTTAAGGAGATTTGGAAGAAAGTCCTAGATTTCGTCTAAGTAATGACAGAGATATTTGAAAGGAACTGTCACAACAAGCTAATAATTTGGTTTGTAATAAAGGCCTAAAATAGCTCACTCCGTCACAAAATAAGTATCGTGAAGACGCTGCTGGAAGAATACTTAACTCTAGCGATATCGCGAGCGTAACGAGCGGGTAAAAATTAGCATGGATGTCAAGCCTATAATACAATAAATTGATTGTTATATTTTAAGTTAGTATTAACGAGAGGGATTTTGGGGGGCCCCGGTGCCTAAGCTCCATTGGCTCCGCCCTTAATCCGCTCCTGATCATAAATACATCACCTATTGATATGAAACTTATATTAACATGTTTTCATGAAACTTTCGTTATGACAGTCAAGGGCACCGATCCTCGGGAAGCCCCCAAAGCTCATGTGGACTCCATGTATTTTTTGTGAATATGTATTTTTTTTATTGGTATATGTATTTTTTATGAATATACAATGTTTGACGCAATTTGAATTCAATTTAGCTTAAAATCCTCATACATGCCTTCTTAGACCCTTATCTGCAGCCAAACACACATCTAAATGCCCACCCCCTCAAAGTTACAAAGAAATTGGCGCCCTTGATGACAGTCGCAAGACAACACGTTACACCAGTATTTAGCAACTTTTATCGGGGGGAGAGTGAGATACACTTTGCTAATTGCATACTAGTAAAATAGGACGCATTTGTTTGACTTTTATTAATAACAGTATAACTTGATTTAGTGTAAGCCTCTAAAGTTTTAAAAAGCGTTGTTGAGCACTGTTGCTGCCACTGGTGGCGTTGAATGTTACGATTTATCTCAAAAAATAGATTCTAACAGATTGCTAAATGCTTCATGATTTTTAAATCCTAAAATTTCGAAACAGGGCCAAACTAGTTATTTTCGGTTTCAACCTTTATTGCCTGAGAACAAAAACAATAAGACATATAGAGTAATAGGTTTCTAATATGGATCCAGCATCTAAGGAACAACTTCCATTTTCTATCTTATTAATCTATTGCAACCAGTAGTTATAGGGTATTGCTTCAAGTTTCAGTATTGAATTCACAAAGTTTGGTAGTTACGTCTCACAGTGGAGCGAAAACGCAAAAAGCTGGCCAAAAAATATGATAACTATATTCAAATTGAATTAAACTTAGTATCAAGGGGTTATTGAGGTTGCTGATTACGATTCTGCAACTAAAGTTAAAAAAAAAAAAAATGGTGGAATAAAAGTTGCAAAAGTCGAAAAAGCCTTAGAAATGTTCTCAAAAGTGGCGATAAAGGGGTTATTGAGATTGCTGATTACGATTCTGCAACTAAAGTTGAAAAAAACAAAATGGCGGATCCAAAATGGCGGAATAAAAAGAATGTGAACATACTTTGTAATTTTCACAATGTATCTTTAACAACATTCACTTTTTTCACATATTTTGATGAACAATTTTGTTACTTACGTTCTTATTTATTAGAAATGTATTATTACTTAAATGACACAAATTATTGGTATTTGATTCGGTTATGATAACTGCAACGGCTTGTCACTCTAACATTAAATGAACAATAATTAACATCAACAGGCTTCGTAATTGGCACTTTTTGGCAGCTACGTTTTTGTCGATAGCATTAATTAATATTCAGACTACCATTCTACAAAATATGGTGCACGAGGGTGCACATAATGATTTCAACGCTTTAAGTTAATAAAATATACAAACAATATGAAAATTTTGCTTGACTTGCGATTCAAATTATAAATTATTACATCATTATTATTAATTTTTCACTTCATACACTTATTCTACTTACCAATACGATATAGGAAAACTTTACAGATTTAAAAACTATGAACTCGTTCTAAAGTTACAACCGTTTAAACGGACGCGTCACAATTCTTCTATTGTTCTCTACGCATTTGACCTGCTGAAGGGCTCAGGTGGTCGGAATAAAGTAAAAAACCTATTCTATTTATGGGTTTGGGCCCTTCTAACATCACTCTAGCCAACTACATAAAAAAAATTCTATATTACTAACTTTCGTTTGTTTGTTTTTTTTTTTTTTTTTTTTTTTTTTTTTACTTTTGGAGAGCTTTTTGAGTTTTCGCCCCACTCTGCGTCTGCTTTCACACTGTGAAACGAAACTCTTAGTAGTAGTAGAAGAAAAAGAAATAGTATCCAAGCGACAAAACTTGGGCTTTCTAATGTTTAAACTGTGATATTTTATTGAACGATATAGTTGAATATTCAAGTACAAATATTTACTGGCACGTCTTATTTTCTATTTCGATTACTATTTTCATCCCCCCTGCTCATTCTAAGCCCTGCCGGGGTGAATGTTTTGAAATCATCACTGATCACAGATATATCCAGTATCTGGTTGCTTCCGGGTCACGATTACTGCATACTGACGTTTCGTGTTCTGGCATCGGCCCAGAGCTATACATTGACAGAGTAGGGCTTCCTCAACAGTTGGAAAGGGTGAAGAAGAAAATTAATCCAGTAACAGTATAAATAGAGCAAGAACTGTTGCTGTTTGCTCGCAAACACATTTTTTTTTGGAATTCCACTTCCTTGATGATTATGTCATTTATCACAGGAAGTGTATGAGGAAAGCCCTCGACACGATGACTGAATTCTTACGAGATGTCAAATAGCTTCCAACACGCAAACTAATTACTTTATTATTTCTCTAAACAAACGACTGTTTGCGCAACACACAGATACGAATCGAAAGCAGCTGTTCCCACGCTGAGTCTACGTCAAGCATTTATTTTTCGTACAAGAAAAGTCAACAAAACAAACAAAACAATAACTTAAACAAACAAACAAAAAAGTCACATATTTAGATGTCCACTTGAAAGCTAATCGCAGTGGCAGCTCCAGAGTTCAAAAGAGAAGTCACCTACACCAGTGGTTCTCAACCTCTTTTCACCGCGACACACTCTACTGAACATCCAGGACATCCCAATATAATTGTTTAATATTTTTATTATAAATAATAATATAGGAAATGTGCCGAATATCGGCCTCTTCTAAATGTTCTGTTATCTTTCTAGATTATAATTTGAAAGTTTCGAAACAATAACGAAATATTAAAGCAAAGATATATACATTTTGGTACAAAGTCGCATTTTTCTCAGTTCTGAAAAAGATTGCCCAATATCGGATAGTAAGGGTTCTCAATATCGGACGGAAATTAAATGAGAAGGATTTAAGGAAAACCACAACTGGAGAGGTCTGTGCGTAATTTTAATTATATTACATGGTGTAAACATATACAAAACGTAAAGTTGCAAAACATGTAGATGTAACTAAACGTTGTTCTATAAAATACTTTCTAAATATGTGCATATGTAAATTCATCTCAACTAAACATTGTTCTACAAAATTGTAGACGTTTTCAACATGTAGATTTACTTTCAATTAAACATTGTTCTATCAAACAGACAGCTTTCTAAATATGCAGATTTTCTGGTACTTAAACATTGTTCAACAAAAGAAACTACTTTCTAAGGATGTAGATTTGTTTGTAACTAAACGTTGTTCTACTCATCTGTAGTCAAATCTACCAAGAAGCTAAAGTACTGGCAATAATCACAAACAAAGGATTTCCACGTTTTTGGATCAGTGCCTGCATATAGCTCGTGTGCCCACTTAAGACATCGCATACATCGTATGCATAGTTCATCACCTTTGTCAAGTTTATACGCCTATGAACAAAACATTGAAGATTTTGGATACCTTGAGGAACCCCATTTTCTTTCCCTTGACGGCAACAACAGTCTGGAACATAGCCTCAGAATCTTCCTCCGAGCGATTTCTGTCAACTGTAATAACCGAAGAATGACATCAGCAATACCGTTCCCTAATATCTACTATCCGATATTTGGAACCTCTGTACTATCCGATATTTGGCAACGTAGGTCGTGTGGCAACTTTCAACTATATACATTACGTAAACAGAAACGAACTACCAAAACATCATATAATTTAAGAATACTCTTCTTAGCCTATATTATAAGTGTAGCATGAATATGATTAGGTTATCTTTATGGACGACATAACGTAATCAACTGTAGTACTGGAAATATTTCATAAGATCAAAATCACAAAACACTTCACCATACAAAACACTTCACCATACAAAACACTTCATACAAATTAACATGTTGCGAGAGATATCATAACTTAAGTGTGTAATGGCACACCTATTGTTGTGCAGTTACGATAACGGTCGCTAGGCTGCAGCACCTCACGGAATATTTCTTGGTATCCAATATTGGGAAACCATCCGATAGTCGGCACCTTGACCCTAATAATATTTATTACAACCGTGAACCCAATTAGTTTTTATAATGACTCTATATAGCACTGAGCATTATTGCTTCCGCTAGAGCTGTTGAGTGCTACACACTGTTTCGATTTTAGCTAATTATTATTAAATTGTTCATGATTTTTAAATTCTAAAATTTCGCAACACACCTTAGGGGACTACATGACACACCAGTGTGTCGCGACACATTGGTTAAGAACCACTGACCTAGCAAATGGCAGCGAAATCACCTTTGCACCCCTAACCCTGCAATTTAACTCTCGGCTTTGGAGCCTCTAGTGATTTCTTTTTTCTTTGAAGGCGATGTTTAAATTCTGATGCTAGCTATAAATGTTGCAGAGAAAATATCAATGAAATTGCATTACTTAGTTATATATTCAGAACGTGTCTTGCACAACTATTTAAATTAAGGTGGATCACTAGGTGTTCTCGGTGCTATGCTAAACACTGCTTGAATAGTGCAGCATTGCCAGATAGTGTCGAGTGTTTACTGATGCCAGATAATAAAGGGAGTAATCATGGAATTTTGCTTAGATACTTACTGGAGAAATTATTCTTTGACCCTTACCGCGATTCCTCTTCACGAACTGCAACGCAAGAATCCAGGAATTTTCTTATTGTGACTATTACAGTAAACGTACAAATTTGGCAACAACGCATTATGGCGTCCTGCGCAAATTTCTTCTCAAAATCTATTTTCTTAACTGTAAATATTTAAATAAAATGTGAAACATAACACGAGAAACGGTCAAATAATATATATATATATATATATATATATATATATATATATATATATATATATTTCGTAATAAGATTGTTACTTAAGCATACTTTACATATACAAATAAACATTTCATAAAAATGAGCACTTCTAGTAAGATCTAACAGCAAGCGCCATCTTGTGTGCTCATTGTAAAACGAATCAAATATTTTATTTTATTTGATACATTTTTTTCGATATCAGGAGAGACAACCAAATGAATCAGTGTCTTGTGTTGTAGCTGAAAGATAACTCTATTTTATAGGGTGTCTTCCCACTTGCGACAGTCCTATTAGCGGCAGGAACTGTTAACTGTCCTATGAGCGACCGATTCGATCTGTTAACTGCCCTATGAGTCACTGATTCGTTCATACTAAGATAATGGAAGAAAATAAGTTTCTCTTTTCTTTAAATTGTTTTATGCTCATGTGATTTAGAACCTAACAAAATGTACTATGAAAAATTTCGCTCTACCTGAATTTAATACGTGAGAATGCTCTCATTACATTAACAATCTTTTATACGTTTTTCCTAATATTATATTTTTGAATTAATTTCTATGAATACATTGACTCTACCAAGGGGAAAACTAACTATTTAGAGTAGTTCCGCCCTTGGCTATGAGTCTAACATAATTAAAAAAAATATGTTAAATAATACGGAGCATAAGTTTAGTTTGAATATGTTTATGGCATAAGAAAGAAATTGGAAAGAGGTAGGGGCGCCCGAAGAAAATTTTCTAGGGAGGGGCATCTCCACGGTTGCTGTATCACGTCTGGTATATCTGGTATTTAATATACATGGTTTCCTATATTACGTATACATTTTTGTCAGCCAGGGGGACGACCCCTGCCTTCCCATTGGTCGCCCATGGAAAAAAGTTGTTCACCATTTCAGGATATCAAAGAAATCTAAAAAAAAAAAAAAAAAAAAAAAACATGGTGTATTCGAAGAAATTATTACACATCTCTCGCAGGACTTAACAGTTCGTCTAGTTATAAGGGATTATTTCAGATTGCTACACGACAAGCTTTTATGTATAAGTAAAAACAAGGGAGAAAGGAAATTAAGCAATTAGTTTACGTTTTAGTAGCTTACAATAAGGGGGAAGGTAGTTTAAAGTGTTTGCTTACCTTTTGAATTGTTTAGAGTGAACTGCATTGTAATTGGTGGGATTGGTTGAGAATAGTCAATCAGATGTAAGGGATCTCAAGAGCTGTCTTTTATCATTGGCATTTTTTTAAAATTTATTCATAGAGTCTTAGGAAGTCTAAAAAGTAGATAGTTCGCGAAACTGTTACACGTTTAAGTTTTTTTTCTTTTCAAAATAAAATATATTACTATGCTTAGTGAGTAATTAGAAATGAAATGAAATCTTCGAGTTTTACGTCCCACGGTTATGCCGGTTAGGCTAAAGGAGACGATGATGATGAGTAATGAATGACATGGTGGAATGAAGAAAGTGGGAGGAAACGGGAGTACCCCGAGGAAACCCACGCACATGGTGTTTGTCCACCACAAAGTTCACTTGGCAGGGGCTGATATCGAACCCGGGACCCCAAGCACCAGAGGTGAACGCTCTACCACGGAGCCACCGCGACCCTAGTGAGTAATGAGATTTGAATTAAATTAAGTACAGAAAACATAGCTTTTGAAGAAAGGGGATATTACAAGTAGATTTTGAATAACTACATAGGAATATACTTTTCATGGAAATATCCCTGTTGTCTCGTTAAGTTGTTTGATATGTTTTATGTCAAATCTAACTCAAAATTAAAGTAAGTTTTATTTGCACTCACAGTAGAGGAAAAATATATTTGACGAACTGTATCACTGGCACGTACATATTTCATACCAAGGTTGTTCGGGCGCTAATAACGCCAGAGACAACCATATTTTACGATATGGAATCATATCATCTTCCATCATCTCAATCTAAATGAATCGGTAGCTCATAGGACAGATAACAGTTCCTGTCGCTAATAGGACTGTCGCTTCTGGGACTAAATTCATTTTATAGTACAATATTTATAATATGTAACGTTTCATTGCGCAGTAATTAAGGGAATGAACTAAAATATGTATTGACTTCCGGGTGGTGATCCACCTTAATTTCATGTATTCTGTTTAGCACAAAGGACTGAAGAATTGGAAAGTAATTGATACTGATGACACTGTTCAAACTATTTGTTCAATTTGAATTTCTCAATCGATTCTGTAAAAATGATTTGTCTACATACTCACAAAAAAGAATAAGTAATTATGAAAAGTTAACTAGCTTCATTTCTTGCATGTTTATTAAGTAGTAAAAGAGGGACATTGGAACGCTTTCATGATGCATTAAAATTCAAGTAGTATATGCATTTCAAATCGGTCGTTTTCATTTCACCACTGATTTTCAGCAACAACCCGAAGACCTGCTTTTTAACGTAGAATTCGAATCACATGTACACCTACCATCAGTCGAACCCTGGTATCCCATGCAGACGATTGTTTGCTAAGCATAGGGCCTACTATAGATATATTGACAAGAAAACTCCAAAATATACGTGAAGCTCCGCGAGTTAAGCTGGAATCGAATTTACTGTGCCTTATTAGTACTCTCGGCTTAACAACTGAGTATTCTCTATTTATTATACAGGGTGTCCAATATACAATGCAACCGGAGTTTGGGATAGTAGAACTTTTGAACCGGAACAGATACATAAATAATGGTTACCAAAATTAACCCTTGTTCATGCATATATTTTTAAACTAGGAAGCAACGATTGAAGTACACTAGGAACTACACAGTGTTGCCAGATGTAACCGAAGCTTTTTTTTTTTTCAATAAATTGACTCATAACTTATACGTATGGATGTTCTGTCGTTAATCTTCAGTTTGTTCAGTTGAAGTAGCATGGAAACTCTGGAGCAGAAAACAAGAATTTTTCATTTCCACCGATAACTATTAGTAGGCTAATGCGATTCCGCCAGAAATTGTAGACAGCGCCAGAATTTCATATAAATACCACTATTTCTACAGAAGAGAAAGATCTACTAAAATAATTATATAGACCTAGTATTATATCTTACTCCATTACTTATATAGATGAAAGAAATTTTACGACTCTGTTATGGTACTAACCTAAGACATAAGAATGGTAATAACTTACGACACATACATATCCAGTGGCGTAGAAATACTTAAGAAAGAAATTTTATCTACTATTTTAAAGTAAATTAAATATATTGCAGAATTTTTACATTTCCAGGAATAAAATTAGCAAAGCCCCCCGTAACAAAATCGTAAATATGCTATTGGACATATATATATATATATATATATATATATATATATATATATATATATATATATATATACAGTGGCGTAACTAGTTCTACTGCGCCCTGGATCGATCGATCATGGATTTAATTATACCCGCCCCCTGCCCCACGCATTTCAGCTGCTCCGTTATATATATATATATATATATATATATATATATATATATATATATATATGAAATACTAATCAGCTATACTGATAAACTTAAAGGTGATTCTTCATATCTTAGTAAAACACGCCCAACTTTGGTTTTATTACCGGGTGGGGTAGAATCTAGGAGGGGGCGCGGCGCGCTGATTGCAATGACTCATTATGGAAAACTTTTACTAGACAGCTATCTAGACAAACATTGTAGTGACGATTGTCCAGGTATAGCGGTGTAGGGATCCAGAAAGGCGGCGAGGAGTAAAATATATGCACTAAATTAGTCCCTAATGAAGCGTTTGTTCAAAGGCTGTGGGAAAAAAAAAAGTTTTAAAATTTGTCTCAAAAGGAATATTCTGAGTGCATTCTCCACTTATTGCGTATGTACGAAAAAGAATAAATTAAATACCTTTAGAATAAACCACCATGAGTAAATTTGTATAATAAATGATTAGCTATTTTTTCGAAAGATGTCTACAGAAAATGTTTGTCACTGTCGAAAAAAAAAAAGTCATATAAACTGCATATAAATTGTTCAATTTATAATTCTGTTTTTCTTATTTTCAATCTGAATAACTCAGTGTGCTACAATATCAATTTCAATAAACTGAACTGTTTCTATTTTATAGTTGTTTGTGTTAACTTGTTTCAATATTAATAATTCAGTGTACCAGACTAGTACATATATTAAACATATTGTAGTATTTTTTCTATGATTACTCTAGATACATTATTTAAATGTAGCTGTTGTGCCATTGTTTATTAAAATTTCACACTCAAGTAATACTAGAAATCCTATTCCAAAAATACAATAATCATACTTATTTTCTGTAAGTAGGCCGCCTGTCTAAGTTGGCCACTTTTCAATTGAACCGATGGTGGCCAACATAGATAGGTTTCACTGTATATTTAAAAAAAAAAAAAAAGAACTAAATAGAAATTGTATCTCGTGACGGATGGACCGTTTCATCATGTGAGCCTGTGGACATTTGCCAATTCAGCTACGTTGTAGTTATGCCCCTCAGAAGGCAAGGAAAAATGTTCATGAAACTTAAACGTAAATCGATTTGTTCGCGAAGACAGTGGTTCGTGAACTCTAGGTCAGTGTTCGAAGCGGAAAAATAGCAGAGGGGTATGTTTTATTACGATTTTGACTCGACATACCGGCTATCTAAATGTGGAAATGAAGTGAGGGTATGTTTCCTAAAAGAATGCTTATGTATTTGCATATTGGAGAGCTTCTCTGTAGTAACGGGGAGGATATGGAGAGATTTTGACCCCCGCCAACAACTTTCTAATTTTTTTTTTAAATATCCCTTTAAGTTATATTATAGAGAATTATACAGGAAAATGCTCAAAAATCGAATGAAGATATTAACAACTTCCTGCGCGGAAACTCCAGGTACCCCACTCGGTCTGTGGGGTATTCCAAACCCCCGGAAGGTCCACCCCCATAGCAGAAACCCCTAAATCCAACCATACTCAAAACACAACGTTTATATGGATTAAGGCAAGAAGATGCACACACATAACAAAGGAACAATTCAATATGGTACATCAAAATATAAATTAGGTGAACTTCTTTGAAAACAGTTCGTTTGAAAACAAAAGATAAGAAAAAGAAAACAAAAATGTCGGCGTTGTTAACTTAGAAATTATTTCTATATAAGAAATAAAATCTTTTTACGTGCAAAGCTATTCGTCAATTACTGTGTATAAAAATGGATTTGTTACTGGTATGTAGCATTCACTTTCCAATGACGGTATGTTTTAATCATTGAAAAAACAGACGGTATGCTTTCATCAAGGAAAAATTAAAGACAGTATGGCTTACCACTGCATACCGTCTTACTTCGACTACTGCTCTAGATCCGTTGTACGTGAGATTAAGGGGAGGTAAGAAATTGTGGCACGAGGGACGCTGGGGTTACACATGGGCGGCGATTAGGGGGGGGCAAAGGGGGGCAGTACCCCCCCCCACTTTTTTGAAGCAACCCATTAATGTATATACCGTAGTTTCATTTGAAAATATAAAGTTTATGTATGTATTACTGTTTCATAAGAAAAATGGCTATGTAACACTTGCCGTTGCGTGAGTACGTATTGGCTGTCTTCCCGTGAAGTTACACTGAGAGAAATGCATACTCCAGTCGGCATGTAAATGCTGTTTTTACCAGGTTACGCGCGTCACCTCATTAAGTAATGTTGTTTCATCCGTAGTACTGTCTACACCACCGTCCAGCGAAAATTTTGTATTGTAGGACCACCATTTCAAATCTAGAATTAACGTCATACCCATTCCGACGGTGGTAACTTACGTATATAATGTTGTTACTACCTTCCTACGAGTGTCCCCTCTTGGTTCTTTCTAAATCTGTGACTCCTTACCTTACGAGAGTAATAGTCTTTAACACGAAATCAATCATGTGAATAAAATTATCCAATCACAGCGAGTCTAGTTCGACGCCGAACTCCAGACTTGGCATGGTGTTCCCACTTGCTGTACTTTTATACATGAAATTACATTACTTAAGGAGCGCACCCGCGTAAATACGATGTATCCACACGGAAATCCTAGTCCTTTTTTTCTCAGTGTAAGAAAGCTACAGGAATTGCATTTTAAGTGCGACGGAAAACAACCTAAAAATTAACCTGTTGGAGCACAACAATTCGAGCATACTTTCAATCCAGAGGTATAGAAGCCAAACCTGCTAAATCCATTTTCAGTTTTGTCAGGAAACGAAGAAGTGATATCCTTATGTTTTAGAATTGTTTAACAATTTTCTTGTTTAGAAGTCCCTACTTAATACAAATGAGTGAAATCAAACATTAAACAAAAAAAGTTGTTCAACGATTCTGAAAACATGAGGGCGTCACTTTTTCTTCGTTCCCAGACAAAAATCAAAAATGGATTTAGCAGGTTTTGCTTCCATACCCCCTTCTTACAAGGGCTCGATATGTTAGTCAGCCGCTTTGAAACTAATTGAGAGAACATTTCAAAAAAAAAAAAAAAAAAAAAGAAGAAGTATTTCACAAGTTATTCTTTAATTGCAGAAAAATTGATAATTCCTAAAATGTCTTCTCTTCTTTGTAAAGTACGGAATATCAATTAAAAAGAGCGTAATAAGAAACAACTCCTACCTTTTCCATTGTTTTGTAATGTAATATACGAGTAAAGTGGTGTGTGTTTAAGGGTGTAACTGTATATACAATTAAATTTAATGAATTCAACATAATTCTAGGTTTTAGGATTATTTTGTATAGCTGGAGTGAAGAGTGATTCTAAGTATTGTTGTCTTTTGATCTGTTCCAAGAAAGTGAAAACTGCATTTAGTGGCAACGAACATGTTTCGGGAAGCTGCAAAAGCAAATATTGCTTTAAATGTCGTAGCATATGCTTTAGTATTTACTGTTTTACATTTTCTAAGAGTAATAACATGCATTTAATAGCATGTGTGGAACTAAAAATTAAGTTGTTCAATTATCCCCAGTTTCAGTATAGCATCTACAAAACAAGACTCCTTATTCATTACTATGATTAATATTATTATTTCTATTTATTTGGTTTTCAAATTTGTTATTAAATAATCTGATTACACAATTTTCCAGACAGAATTTTAAGATGTTCATGAGCAAGGAATCAAATCTCTTCTTACATTTTCGTTATTTCAGAGTACAAAGGTCTAGTACCTACTTGCGTTGGTTTTGTCAATTTAATTAATAAAATATGAAATACGATATACAGTATTTTAACTTAAACATATAGTATCCTATTAGTTATACAACCTTTCGTGAAACAAAGTGTTAGAAACAACCAGGAAAACTAAGATTGATATACAAATATTCAGATCATGTCTTGCCCCCTCACTTTTAACGTCCAATCGCCGCCACTGGGGTTACATAAACCAATTTACTGCTTCCAGTCAGATAATTTTTAGTCATCTGCGTAAGGTGTATTAGACAAAACATTTACAAAAGAATATTACTTCGGTTGTACGTGACTGATTGTATCCGCTAACTATAAGCTTTCATTTAAAAACATAGAAGAATGTTTACCAATACATTATGTTGCTAAACTGTTAGTACAAACTACTGAAGTGAGAGAAACGTTCAGAAAATTATTCTTCAATATTTCTAATACTTCTGGTTGTTATGCTGCATTCTGAAGGTAAGTTATAAGTTTCTAATATTGTTGATGAGATTTCATTAGAAATACTTTACGAACATTGTTATTGATACCTCGCTATCAAACTTATTTTCCTTTAGTAGACTTTACACTCGATCGCGTCCTTTGTCCGCAGCGGGGAAGCGCCAAGTTCCATAATGAAATGTTTTATTGTGGGCCAAGCAGTGTTTACTGGTCGGTGGAATAATACTCGAAGTGCGTACAACATTGCATGCACATTACATAAAATGCTTAACTGGGATTTGAATCTCGGAAGTGTGTTCTATGTTTAGTTCAACTATTTACAACTATTCCTTCCAGATTTAATTTTCTCTTTGTCTATAGAAGAATTGCAGAAGCCAAATGCTAAACGATTTTTATGTTTCTTCATACACTGAGAAAAATCCGTTATGCGAACAGCGGTATATTGTACACATATACGGAATCCTTATGTTTACTACATAAATGAGTACGGAGCATACGTTATTCATATTCTACATACGGACTGCCTTTATATGTTATATCATGCCGTTGCAGGATGTCTGACATCTAACAGTCTTCTGTATATTACAACGTACACATATGTTACATATTCCATGTATATGTGAGATACTGACCGCCTATATACAGTTCTTTTGTTCGTACGGAAAGAAAGTAGGTTTACTCGGAACACCTACGGAAAGTACGTATGAAATATACTGTTTCAGTTATGTGTTTGCTGTATGTTAATTTGGTGTGGGAGACCCGGGTTCGATTCCCGGCGGGAGCTCATGTGGTTCGGATTCCACGTTAATCAGTAGGTCCACATCTCATATAGCCTCGCTGCTGAAAGGGACGCTAAACTAAAATCAACTCAACTCAACTCAACTGTATGTTAAGTCCAAAATCTACAGGATTTACACATGTAACCTACATTTTTACGTACGCCACTTACGTTTTTCTCTGTGTGTATCACCAACTACTCCTTTAATTATATTACGATAATTTTCGCTTCCCATTTAATAATAATATTAATAATATTAACAACAACAATAATAATAATAATAATAATAATAATAATAATAATAATAATAATAATAATCCGAACGGAAATAATTCATTGTCTACCTCAGCCACTAAATATAATCTCTATTCTGTACATGGTGGACTACTTGCCCTGAAAATTTTCTAGAGATCCAACTAGTAGTTACCGAGAAACAAAGTATCATATACAAACTGAGCCGAGTCTGTCCCTTGAAGAGCTTGGCCATCACATATAGCGATCTGTATTCCTTAGACGATAAAATAATTGTCCAACAAAATTGGTTCAGATACGGCAAAGATATATCACACATACAGGTACACATACCTATTCCCATACACATGAACAGACATATATTGTAGTTATAACTAGGGATGGGCAAAACCGGTTTTTATAAGAACCGGAAACCGGTTTCTATAAAAACCGAAACCCGAAAAACCGACATTTCGGTTTTTCACCGAAACCGGTTTCGGTTTTCTCCAAAACCGGTTCGGTTTTCACCGAAACTGGTTTCGGTGAAAAACTTTTCGAAAATACATAAAACTATTTCTGTGGAAATGGGTTCAGTTTCCGGAGAACAACAAAACACCATTCTAGTCAGAAATAGAACAAATTTTGGAAAAGAAACCGGAATCGGTTTTAAAGAAAACCGAAACCGGATCAGGTGAAAAACCGAACCGGTTTTGGAGAAAACCGATAACCGGTTTCGGAGAAAACCGATAACCGGTTTCGGAGAAAACCGAACCGGTTTTGAAGAAAACCGAAAACCAGGTTTTTGTGCCCACCACTAGTTATAACTGCAGTGAAACCGTAAGATCTCGTATGATTACGCCGCAGTTAGTAATTGAGCTTTAAATTTTTGCATTAGTTGAAGTAAATTTCTACAGGGCCGGATTTAGGTTTGATGGCTGTTGAAGGAGGCCCTTTATAATCTATGTCAAGCTTTATGGGCCCTTTGTACGTGAAGCTTTCTTTTTCAGCGGCAAAATGTCGCCGTTTCTTAGGTTTGAATATATGCTAAGATGCTAATTTATGGACTTAAGAGATAACTAAATGGAAACAAGGGCCCATTTAAGATGGAGGATCCATTATAAGCGAGGCTGAATAGCAGGGGCCTCATTATAAGTGGGGCTGAGAAATAGAACCGTATTACTTGCTTCATCAAAGCCTAATACATAACAATACGAAACACTATTGTTGTATGTGCGTTTTATCTTATTCGATTTTTCTTGTTATTTCCAAATTACAATAACTTTTTGTGCCCCCAAGCGATTAGGGCCCTAAGCTATAGCTTGTTTAGCTTATACGTAAATCTGGCACTGGTTGAAGTACATTTCTAGCACAATAACTCACGTAAGACTATGTATTTTTGACTAGATAACATGTGGTAGCATTGCATCTGTTTTTATATAACATTGTCTCAGGATGATGGGTCAATACTGACATGTATCAGATGAGGAGTGACACGCATTCAGCTGCTCAAAATTGTTTTGTTAAAGGGAAGAGGCCAGTAGGCAAGTACTATGTTCTGCAATTTTATTAGCGTTTCAGGAGAAATAAAACTATATCCAAACATTAAAACAATCGATAGAAGCAATTCAGTTGAACCAAACGAAAAAATACAAACTTTACGGCTGTAAAAAGGTATGCCGTTACTTGTAATTTGCTGTACTGGATCCCATTGTTAATTTGTTTATTTACTGTGTGTGTGTGTGTGTGTGTTAGAGGTCTACACGGGCTCGGACCGAACCTGAGGGCTTAGACTCGGCCCAGCCTGCAGACCGGACTCTGGTCTACAAAGCACAGATCACTTCGGGGTCGGGCCGGGCTTGGGCCGTAAATTTTTGAATATACAATCGTATTTCTCAGGCCTTTTCGGGTCTAACTTTGTAAATGTACTATACAACGATATTTATTAGACCGTTCTTTCTGAAGAACCTTTAAACCACAACTGCGTAATTAAACCTCTAATTGCTGTACATAAAAATACAATTTTGCATTAATTATTAAGTTTCTGTGATTCGGGTTTATTTCGGATTCATTTGATTATCACACGGACTCGGGTTGGGCCTCACATTATAAATTCACGGGTCGGACCGGGCCAGGGCTAAAATTTCAGGCCCGCACAGACCTCTAGTGTGTGTGTGTAGAAATGAATTGTTTGCCTGCTGTTGTTTTGTTCTATTTGTGACACATAAACTCCTAACACGGACGCTCATTCAGTGGCGTTTAGTTCACAAAGCGCTCTCTTTCCTTCTTTCTTATTTCACTACTTTTTTTTTTTTACTCCCATACTTCTCTAGATACTTGATTTTTTTCTTTAGTTGGGTTATAGGGCCACAATAATTCAGTCCTATTCTTTGATCTGTGATAGCTTAAGGGTATGTCCAACACTCAGAATGCGATAGGATTTCCCTATATAATAACATGGCATACTTCTTTCCAAAATTTTATGAAAACTATTTATTTTATACAGTTCAAAATTCGGCCAAATGTTTGTTAGTATTAATATTGAATGTTCACTTTTACTTTTTCTTGCTAACGTAATATTAGAGCGCGCTAATTAAAAATTAATTTTCTTCCATTTAAAAGCTGTTTAAGATATTAGTTGCATTTTGCAACAGTGCAGAACAGCAGATAGGAAGCTAACCAGGTAGATTTGTTTCATTCTCTGCCTCCACTAGGTTACGTATGTGAACTTAGGCTTGTCCGGTTAGGTGAAGAAACCGATGGAATGCAGATTGACAGCAGATAAGAGAGAGAAAAGTCTGTTTTTCCTCTGTTCTTAGATCTTAAAGATTTCCTTGATTCTACGTAAACATCTCCGCGAATAGTTACCTGTACAGACATATTGCAGCTAATAACGTACAAAAGTTTCAGAAAATCAGTCTTGTTTTCAAGTGAGGGAAGTCTGTTCATCTTACAAAATTAGTTTCGAACTGTATAGCGTGGAGCAAACTCACTTATTTGTTGCATCAACTGACAAAAGTTTACATATAGATCAAAGAGAAGTCTTAGGAAAAACGGACGATATACTAAATGCTGGTACTTACTTTCTGATAGGTATATTGGTACCAAAATTGTCTAATAAATCTAGAAATGAGTAAAAGTAAAGAACGGTCCGTACGATTCTTTTACTATATACATTTTATTTACATACCTGCGTTTTGAATGGCATCGAGAACCCAATTCTTTTCGTTTTTTAAAAAATTAAACTTCAGACTAGAGGGGTCTACGTCTCAAAACTACTAGTCTTGTAATAGAAGTGTGAAACTTCTCAAAATCAAATATTTTACACTTGTATCTAGATATATACTGTATATACTTACTATTATTCTAGTATTTCTACTTCATGATATTTGATGGGTTCTCAAAAAACATTACAAGACGAGTAGTTTTGAGAAATAGACCGCTGCTGTGTCAGACACACTCAACTGTATTTTTAAATTTAAATGTATTAATTAATATTTATTTTAGAAAACGAAATGTCAGATGGAACCGAAAGGCCATTTTATACCGACACATTAATAACAAAGGCAAGGAAATGTGGAAATCAGGCAGAACATATGTGGGGAGTACATCATCCTGTTGATATTCGCCTGGTGAGACAGAAGAAAATCGTGGGCGAACATTAATAATAATAAAAAATTGCTTCTTGATATCACTTATCGATTTTGCTCTATGGAGCTATGGATTAGATTTTAGTTTGATTTCAGCTTAGCGTACCGTTCAGCAGCAAGGCTATATGAGACGTGGACCTATAGCGAGAGAATACGAAGCACAATCGGAAATCGAACCCGGGTCTCCCGCGCCAAAGACGCGTATGCTATCAACATAGGCCTGAGGGAGCTCTATGGAGCTATAGGGATCAATATTGAAACTGGAAGAGTAAAATTGTTTTACCATTTCCGGTTTCAGTAGAGAGAAATAGGTGAAGATGGTATTTTTCTTGAGATGCTCAATCGATTTTCGAAAACTGTCGCTATCTACCAATTTATTTTTATGGCGATCAATGTTAAAACCAAAAACGGTTTATTCCTACCACTTCTGATTTCAATGCAGGGTTAACGGAAGAAAGGGAGCTTATTCTTGAGACGTTGTTTGAATTCCCAAAAACTTCCCCAGCTCTCTGACAGTTTTTGCTCTATGAAAATCAATATTGAAACCGGAAATAGTAAATTTCTATCACTTCCGGTTTTAATAGTGAGGTAGGAGTAGGGGTCGTAATTTTTCTTGGCGTTGAATCGATTTCCGAAATCCTCTCGTCGCTAGTTATTTCCGTCTTTGATTTATGGCCATTAATGTTGAAACTGGTTTTAGTCGATTTTAGGACTTGTTGTAGGAGACGGACACGGAACCTATTCTTGGGGTGCTGAATGGATTCCAGAAAACTGCTTCTCGATATATCTTATCGTCTTTGCTCTATGAAAATCAATATTGAAACTGGAAGTAGTAGTAAATTTCTACCAGTTCCGATTTTGATACAAAGATAGGGGTAGAAATGGCACATTTTTGAGGGACATTGAGTCAATTCCTTAAACCCGGTTCTCACTAGCTATTATAGTTTTTGATTTATGACCCGTAAGTAGTCGATCTCTATCACTTCCGATTTATATAGAACATTGACGGAGGAGATGGAACCTATTCTTATGACGCTAAATCTATTCCAGAAAATCCTTCTCAATATCTCTTACCCCTTTTAGTCTGATACCTGTCAACACCCAGAGCCGTTCTCTTAGATTTCCGATACTTATGCATAACATAGTTTAAAAGTATAGTAAACCCAGATAGAAGAAATATAATTCATCAAATCTATTTTCGTGCAGATTAAGAATATGGGAATTTCAAGAATTCTTTTTGCATCAGTTATTATGCCCTAAAGAATAACGGGGACGACGGGGACTCAGTGCTAAGGTGCTCACCTCTGGTGTATGAGGTCCCAGGTTCGATTTCAGCTCGTGCCAAGTGAGTTTTGTGATGGACAAACGTCATGTGCGTGGGTTTTCTTGGGGTTCTCACGTTTCTTCCACTTCTTTCATTACAGCATTTCGTTCATTCTCATCATCACATTCAGTCTCCTTTAGCGTATCCGGTATAATCGTGGGACGTAAAACAAAGATTTCATTTCATTTCTAAATAATAACCTAATGCATTCTACAGCGTTCTATTGTTCATTAATACCCAATAATAGCGTACAGATTGATGATATGCTTGGAGATTGATATGCCATAAAATAGATTATTCATGCAAAAAAAATGCATCAACATCTGCCAGCTAGTCACTACAAGCAAGAATAATATCTGCTTCGTTCAGATAATGTCCCTTATGAGACGAGACGAGACGAAAACTAAGGTTCTCTCGTCTCGTCTCCTAAGTTTAATAGGTCTCGTCTCGTCTAGATGTTTGAAGACTTCTTTCGCTCTTGTCTCAAATTTTTATTGCTCCGTTTTGTTAATTTATGTTTAAAAATTTATGTCTTATTTTTTCCTTGATTTCAACTAGAGGTTTTCACAACCGTTCCACGTCACGATTGTTCCACGAATAATAAGAACATTTAAACCACATTTATTATTGGAGTAAATTGTGTAATGACTTCGATATCTTAAACGTAGATAAATGCTCTTCATTGCTTTCGTACCATCATTTGTGTTGTACGTATGATGCGAAAACGTATAAATGAAATTATTTCTGGGGGTATTAGCCCGATAGCCCCTAAATACGCCACTGATCAAAACATATTTTTCATAATTTTTAGTCCATAAATGCAAGTTACCCTTCGTAATTTTACTAAATACCGATGTTCATTACATTGTTCATATGGAACAATATCATGGTGATGGAACAAACTTTTTACTGCTGTATCTCAGTTACATAAGTTACAAGTTATCCGCCTACATAAATAAGTTATTCGTTTCTGAGTTAACAGGTTTTATCCGTAAATTTTCCTAAAAAGTGGCCATCTCATTCTTGTTCTGTCTCTATTTAATTAAATCTTATGGTAAGCGTGAAATGTGAAGATCTATTTTCGACGCAAGTGTTAATAAGCCGGGAACTAACTACTTATCTATCTTTCTTTTCCTCTTTTAAAAATTAATAAAATCACATATGTTCTGTCTTGTAATTTATTTATAATAATTATTATTATTTTCCAAGTGTACAGTGAATAATTTGACGTTTTCAGTCAAAATCAAGTAAAAAATATTTCATTTGTTTACCTTTGGAATACCAATATCTGATCCAAATGATCTAGACCCTCAAAAGTATTGTAATATTTATTTATTTATTTATTTATTTTGTATATTACTGTTACCTACACACCTAAAATGCCATGATTTGTTCTTTCATCTTCTCAGATATTTCTTTTAAAGTTATAAGTTTTACCTTTTAAAGTAACATTTGTTATTTTGGAATACAAAATATTATATGATAATGCTTTTACAATAATTCTGTGTTCCCTCTGTCGTGTCTCCTTATTCACTTCGCAAGAATCTAGATTTAGGATCAAAAATGGTTGAAAACTGACAATAAGGAAAGTACATCCTGTTTCACAAGTGTTGTTATAAAATACAAGTAAAAAGATGTGTAGGTAGATAACGTTGTCTCGTTTCTGACAACGGCCAGTCTTGCCTCCCGCAACCCTTTCTTTCTCCGAATCATATAATCAGATTTTCAACTAACATAACTTTGAAGATATCCATTCTCTACATTATTAGATGAACGATCTTTTATTATTTCGTAACTTGTTTCCCTCCCCTACCAAGCTTCTGAAGATCAGTGAGGAACAATGGTGTGAATTAAGGATGGCCAGATCCGGATATTTTTGGATTCGGATATCCGGATCCACTTGGGTCCGGATATGCGGTATCCGGATATCCGGACACTGAATCCGGATCCGAAATTTCGGATCTTGGATCCGGATCCGAAAAACCGGATCTTGCATCCGAATCCGAAATTTTGGATCTTAGATCCGGATCCGAAAAACCGGATCTTGGATTCGGTTCCGAAACTCCGTGTTAGAAAATTCGGGTGTTCCGAATCAGCAAAGTTTTCGTAATTATTGACAAAGTGATTTTCAATCCTATGCTTAAAATAAGATTTTAAGACCCTTGCGGTATGCAGGGTTGGCAAGGTAATTTACATGTTACGTATTTTACATAAATTACGCGTAATTTACTAGTAATATACGCCATGTAGAAAACCAGTTTTTTACGCAGACGTAGAAAACTATATTTCTTTCATTAAAACTAAGATCATTTTGAATAGTCGGTTATATTGTAAGCTTAGTTTTCTTATTTAAGCATTAAAACATTATTATCTTCTAAACATTATATTTAAAAGTAATGATTTCATGCCAAATCATAGTAATAAAAGGTAATTTTGGATAGCCCATCGCTGGCCCACTACTACTTTCCACCTATTATTACACACACAAGCACAACCACCCAACATATAAGCACACACATTAAAAATATGTTGGTTCGGATATGTTTTAAAGTATCAAGTAACCTTTTAATTATAACAATTTATTGTTATACCTTTGCAGCTTTTAATATAAAACTCGAAACATTTCAGTATACTTTGAAACTTCTATTAGAAAAGAAAAAGATATTGACTGTTAGGCTCATTTCACCTTCATATTACACACTAAAACACACAATAACTGATACGAAAAATACTGAACAGAATATTAAAATAATGAAATTTTAGAATAAACTGGTTTGTTTTAACTCCACGTTCCAACGATACTACATATACCACTTCATTTAGCACTGGGACATATTGAATTTTCGATGTAAAAGTTGTTAGATTCTCATTTTAAACACATACAACTGAAAAAATATAAAAGCACCAACAGAACATTATACTACATTTTTCGGAATGAACTCGTTTATTTTGGGGGGCGCGGTGGCTCAGTGGTAGAGCGTTCACCTCCGGTGCTTGGGGTCCCTGGTTCGCTCCCAGCTCGCGCCGTGTGGACTTTGTGGTGGACAAACACCGTGCTCGTGTGTTTTCTCGGGGTTCTCCCGTTTCCTCCCACTTTCTTCATTCCACCATTTCACTCATCTCTCATTATCCCCGTCTCCTTTAGCCTAACCGGCATAATCGTGGAACGTTAAACTTAAAGATTTCATTTTAAAGATTTCATTTCGTTTAGTTTGCTCTTTTCTTCCAAGTCCAACAACAACACTAAATAGGACCTATATTACTTCCTTTAGCACTTGACTATCATTTGAACTTTTAATGTAGAAATTTTTCATGCTCATAATAAATAGACAAAACTGAAGAAAATACTCAATAGAATATTGAACTACTTGTGTCTTCGTTGTTTTTCGAAAGAAACAATTTGTCTTTCTTCCTAGTTCGAATACTGAATATATTTCACTTTGTTCCAATAACACTGAGTATATCATTTCATTTAAAACTTAGCCATTATTTTAATTCTAAAAAAATGTTACATGCCATTTCCATTATAGTTTAGTACAATTCGAACACAATACTCTTAATCACACTAATATTCATAACTTGAGTGGTCTTGTAATTTGAGGGTGTAGTATATTTGAAGTAGTTTCTTCGAACGTTCGAAGCTGAGCCGGTTCCTTGTGACGTTATGGACAAAGAACCAATTTGAGAAAAGTCTTTCAATTTGCGCTGAAGATGCTAGGGTGTTCAGTGACTTCATAGCAAATTCCAACTACTTATGTTGCTGAGTAGCGAAATACCAGAATGTGCGTGGTGTTGTAATTCACTTCTTCATAAGTTCTTCAAATTTTCCACATTTTCCCCGATATTGCTGGTACTAGTTATTCCTGAAGGGACGAGGTTTTCCAACAGAAACTCCTCTACTTGTTCGTGATGCTTTTCTCAGACATTGCAGAAAGTCGTCATAAATGGAGACCACGAAGGCTTACCATTGTTGTTTTATTGCACAATAGTTTCTCCCACGGCTTCTCTAGCATAAAACTTTTCTCGATTACAGAGGGTTTAAAACATGAAACATGATGAAATGGGTTTTGAACAGTCACGCGTGCAAACCGTATTATACAATGCTACTTTACAAAGCCAATACAAAATTCCCAGTTTATGCTTACGGATTAAGTTTTGCAAAATCCAGCTAGATTCCATACAATCTTAGGAAGAATTTTTTTAAAGCTCAGCGCGTACAAACGCAAAAAAGGGTACGCGGTGTGAAATTAACGGCCTTGAAATTCGATAGTGGCGGAACAGTGGGTCATTTTCGTCCCATCTTGGAAGCCCATTTTGACCCACTTCTGGTGACGCACAAAACGTGGAAATGGGGGCACGAAACAGCACGAAAATTCAGTAGTCGATGCAAAAGGAAGGACCTCGAAATTCGGTAGTGGCGGAGAAGTGGGTCATTTTCGTCCTACCTTCGAGGCCCATTTTGACCGTCTTCCAGTGACGCACAAAACGTCGAAATAGGCGCAAAAAAGGGTACGCGGTGCGAAATTAACGACCTCGAAATTCGATAGTAGCGGAACTCTTGGTCATTTTCGTCCCATCTTGGAAGCCCATTTTGACCCACTTCTGGTGACGCACAAAACGGAAGTAGACGCACAAAACGGCACAAAACGATGTGAAGGAAACGACCTCGAAATTCATTGGTGGCGGAAGAGCAATAATTTGTTCCGTCATATTTGTAGGCCCATTTTGACTCACTTCCGGTGATGCACAAAATGTGGGAATAGGCGCACAAAGCGACACAAAACACGCACAAAAGATGCAAAGTATCTCGAAATTCGTTGTTGGTGGAACAAGTTAATGACGCCGTGAGCACCAATATAAGTATATACTGTAGTTCTTACCAGGGGGCGCGGTGGGTCAGTGGTAGAACGTTCACCTCCGGTGCTTGAGGACCCTGGTTCGATCCCAGCTCGCGCAGTTTGGACTTTGTGGTGGACAAACACCGTGCTCGTGGATTTTCTCGGGGTTCTCCCGTTTCCTCCCACTTTCTTCATTTCATTCATTTCCCATCATCACCGTCTCCTTTAGCCTAACCGGCATAATCGTGGGACGTAAAACTAAAGATTTCATATAATTTTTTGTAGTTCTTACCATAAAAGCTGAGAACTGCACGGTCCAATTTTTTAGCCAAAGTAGAAGCCCAACCGGAATAGTGATGTCAACCAGCCCGGCTCGGTTCAACTGAGCGTACAGCTTTAGCTGGCTTGGTTGGGATTACCCATCGACTGGGCTCAATTGAGCCAATGGCTTGAACCGGCTCGGTAAAGGCGAGTTATCGACTCGGCTCGATTGGAGCCAATGGCTCGAACCAGCTCCGTTGAAACGAGTCCATAGGCTGGGTTCGAGTTAGCTTAACTGAGCCAATGGCTCGAACTGGCTCGGTTGGGGTAAGCAATCAGCTCGGTTCGGTTCGGCTCGAGCTGGCTCTGTTGGCTCGGCTCACTTCTCGGTTCGACTCGATAAGTGAATGAGCTGTGAGCGAGCCGCTTGAGTCGTTGACAACCCTAAACCCGGGTCGAGCAGTTTTAAACATGTTTGGCTGGAGTCCCATAACTTCTAACAATTTTTGGCTCGAGCCCGAATACTTGCTCCTCCTGAACTCAAGCCAAGAACCTCGTGACCGATGTCCTTGCCTCCTGAAGATTTCTTGACTACCGAGATCGACAGTTAACTAATTTTTAGTATTCCGATACAAACCGCCTGTATTCCATGTTTATGCAGGTACACGGTGTTATAATAATAATTAGTTCTAGTAGTAGTAGTAGTAGTATCAGTGATAATTATATTGTCTATGTAGGATACTTGAAGATAGTAGTACTTGGAACTACACAAAGGATTTAGCTCGAATTGGCTCGACTCGACTGGAAACTCGATCCGAATTCGAGTCGAGTTAAGGGAAATTTTTCGAGCCGAGATGTCGAGTCGAACTCAAAGATGTCTGCTTCGAGTCGAGTAGAATTTTAAAGAAAACTCGCTCGTGCTCATTCCTATTGTATGCATGACGGGCATATAGAATTCTTTCGAGGGGGATAGAACCATACATAATATATTTAAAAAATACTTAGTTTCACGGCTTTCTTCCCAGGGGGGAAAGGGATGGTAGGTATCCAGCATTTCTTATAAGTACCTTATTTGAAATATGTAAAACAGTAACAAGTTGACAATACAATATACACACATCTTCTTATCTTCAGTTTTAATTGCTGATTTCAATTGCAATTAACAATTACAATTAACAATTACAAGTTTCAATTGTCAATTGCAATTAACAATTGAATGTTTCAATTGCACCCTTTGCAATTGACAATTAACAATTAAAAGTTTCAATTGCCTGGTGACCAATTAACAATTAACAATTGACGAAAATTTAATTGCAAATTTTATGATTGAATTCAATTGCAATTGAAATTAATTGTCAATTACAAATTGAAATCAATTGCAATTGAAATCAATTGCGATTGATTTTCAGAGCAATTACTTTCAATTGATTGATCAATTGCAATTGATTTCAATTGATTTTGCCCAACACTGTTGTGGTTACTGAATGAGGCCATTTCCTAGTCATGATGGGCTAGGCCATAGCTAATAGAACAGCCAGTAAAATACAGATCAAATCAAATTAAGGAGCAACTTCCTTTTCTTGCTCTTGATTAGCTTTTTTTCTTTCTTTAAAAATACGTTTCTCTGTGACCGTACCACCGCAGTTAGTATTAAGAATTGTAGTAGAGATAAAGTTCTTAATGTCAATTAATGTATCAAAATTAATGTATTAATGTAGCTGTATGTGTATCCAACTACAATATGCAGCCTCAATCAGTAATACGTATCGTTATAATTAGTAATCCACTACTATTAAGTCTGCATAGGTTGTATAAGGAGCTATATCATTCATGCAAACACACAGGCGGATCCAGGGCGAGGGCGAAAAGTCGTTCGCCCCTACCCAGCGCCACCATTAACACTGTACTTTAGTAGTAATTTGTGGCAATTTCAGATCATCTAAGTAATTTTTCACTGCTAGCATCCCCAACCGCCCCCCTAAGAATCCATCCACCTCCTGCAGGAGTCCGTTCTGGATTCGCCCCTGCGCAAACATAATATACAACTCATTCAAGAGTACATTTTGTGGGCTTTTTAAAATTTTTATTTTAAAGGATTGTCATTTCTCGTGGCTACTTATGCAATTTTGTCCACAGGCATACATGCAAATACATTTATATACTTACTAGACTGCGGCCAGTTGGGGGCTTCGCCGCTATACTATACCCCCGTTACTATGGCCTCGCACCACAAAAGCCTCTAATCATAATCAATTTAAAAAGAAATGTCTGGGGATTCGCCCTTAGACCCTCTGATATCTCAATTGATCGGCCTACGGCCTTGCACCTCGTAAACCTACAATCATACCGAATCTCAGTTCAAATATCAAGTTGTATGTAGCAACATTCCGGTATCCCGAGATATACCGAATTTCAGTGCGAGTACATGAGGGCTTTCCTCCCAGCCCACACATTTGCTCGGTCTACGGCTCGCACATCATACGCCTGCAAACATAACGAATTTTTGTTCAAATAACAAGTTTCATTTCTCTAACATTCCAGGATTCCGAGATATAAAAATCTTTTCTTCCTGCCCTTTTCTCCCCTTCTAAGACATACATAAAAAAACGCTTAAGTTCATATCTAATTATTTCAAATGAAAAGTCCAAATACCAAATTCTATGCTCCTAACCTTAGAGGTTCCCAGATATCGACATGTTACTATAATAATTACAATCCCCACCCTCTTTCCATCTTTTTTCTTTTCCTTTTTACTAAAACATCAAAAAACACTGAAACACATATCAAACTATTTTCAATAAGAAATGCAAATACCAAATTTCAAGTCTCTTACCTTAAAGGATTGAATATATTAATACAATAATTGTAATCCCCACTTAATTTTCTTCCCGCCTTCTTTCTTGCTTTCTGGGCCACATGTCAAAAAAAACGTTGAAATACGTATCTAATTATTTTAAGTGAGGAGTCCAAATACGAAATTCCATGTTTCTAACCCTTCAAGTTTCCGAGATATAGGCATATTATTATACTAATTTCAATAATTGCAATTTCCACCCTTTTTTTTTACTTTCTACATCTTCCCTGACCCTTCTAATTTAAATATCAAAAAACAATTAAACAAGTATCAAATTATTTTCAACGAGAAACCCAAATACCAAATTTGAAATATCTAACGTCAAGAATCGTCAATATTTTCCACCCCATTTCCCCCTTCCTCTCGAATTTCCGAAGTCTTTCCTTAGTGGTATCCTACGTCACAAAGCTTACATAGGGTACAGCGGGGTAATTCGAATAGGCGGGGAATTTGAATAATGTTAAGCATTTTGCCAGCTGGAGTGAAAACGCGGCTCGCCATGTTACTGAACTTGCAGTGGATTTGTAGGTGGTGATTTGCAGTAGTCGCTCTCAGAAATACAAAATATTCCTTCGGTTCTGAAGGCTTACACGATTTTTTTGCTTGCTGCAAGGTAAGTACGAATATGTGTATTTTTAGGTCGTTATAATTTTCAACGTTGTTTTCTTAAGCTTTCCTTATTATTAACTGGATAAAATGAAACCGCTCTGGATTATAATCGTATCAGTAGCATGTGGGGCATTGATATACTGTACGCTGGCGTCAACTAATGAGCAGTTTTCACACCACGTTCTGAATGGAATATTCGTCGACTGCGGGGCAATTTGGATAATTCAAAACGGGGCAATTTGAATACCAGTGCAATTAGAACTATATGCCTACTATTTTATATTTGTTTGTCAAAAGCGAGAGCTTTTGGTGTTAACAAGGAAACTGAATTCTTATTTTGACTTACTGGGAAAATTAATGAACGAGTATGATCTTCATAAACCATTCTAACCGTATTTATAATATGCTCGAAAGTAGGCTTCCTCTAGATAACAGACCCCTAAAATTCTTGCAGAAAAGGGTAGAAAAGAGGTGATAAGTTTAACATCTGTTGAGCGCGAGGAAAATATAACGGTGATAGCATGCTACAATGCCAGGTCTTTTATACCTCCTGTAGTAATATTCAAAGGCTTACGCCAAAATCCAAACTTTAAAACCCAAAATCTCACTCTCAACTTTTGTCCTTAGCGTTCTGACAAAGCCATGACATCGAAATGCTTTAGCTACCTCCACACACAACATACGTATTACAACTACTCGATAGCTCTATTTTTAAGGCCCTTAAAGCCAATTACCACCAAGAGGCAACTATCTGAATTCACCAAAACCCGAGCTTAGTGATTAGTAAATCTCAGTTCTGCATTTTGTTCACTGAAGCCCGGAAGCGGACAGCTTCTGTTGGACTGGTAGTTAATGAGTTTTCATGTATCGGTATATACTTCTTTAGTCCACAAGCTATTGACGAATTTCGATTCGACCCTTCGGAAACGTATGGCTTTGTTACACATTTTGAGGAGCAGTCTTATTGGGAAGAAGATCTTAACAACGTGCCTTCTCCTTCCGGTCATGGCTCTCAAAACTTTGTCCCAACGAAGCCTATAGATGAACCCGTACAACAAGTGCTTCCCAGCCCAGAAAAAGTTTGAGTGCAGAAGAGACGTCGTGTCGCAGGAAAATCATGCCACTGAACTTCTGAAAATATTCGGGGAATGAGAATAAAACAACTCCAAGGAAAGACGCAAGCATCGGATGCAACAAAATTCAAGGATACTACAAGAAATCTGAAGAGTGCTAATACAGAACCTGGCACGAAAAAAACAAAGCTCGAAAGAAACTGATATTCTCTACCCCTTCCAGTGACGAAGATGTATTTCTAAGTCTAAAGATGCAGCAGGCAATGAAAGTCAAACATGGAATTGCTGTTTTTGCCTTCTTAATTACTATTCAGAACGTTCTGCTAAAAAGGGAAACTGGATTCGTTGCCAGCGTTGTAAGGCATGGTTCCATGAAGTCTGTGTCGGTGCAGAAGGTCGAAAACAGTTTATCTGCTGTCGTTAAATACGAACGATGGAAGATGAATTAACCTATTACGGCTCTGCCTTGGACAGTGTTACTAATTTTTTTTTTAGTGTAGGCCTACATTCAAAAAGATAGCTACAGGTGACGCATATTTACAATTTATGTACTTCTTTTCATTCAAAATTAGCATATTTCAACTACCGTAGAAATTGCAATCTAACTATTAAATAGTTTATACATTATTTCTATAAGACTTGTTTATTTTGTTGGTTATTCATATTACCCCACTCGTTATTCAAATTGCCCCTCACATTTACGTTTTTCGAAATTTCGGCGGGGAAATTGAATTTCAAAATTTCACAATGATGTATCTCAGATACTCTCTTAAGAAAAATTGTTAAGTAATAGTAAGGTTCAAAGTTTTTGTTCACAATTTTGTATTTGGATAACAATTACAGTTTCTGAGATATATGAGGAAATGTCTGAAATTATTCAAATGACCCCGCTGTACCCTACTGTCCAAATTTCAAGTTTGTAGCCTAAGCGGTTTGGCCTGTGCGGTGATCTGTTACTCACTCACTCAGTCACTCAGGACTTTGCCCTTTTTATACACATAAAAATAATTTGACAATTCAATTTAATAATTATTTACACAAAATATTTTTTTTTTTTTTTAAAAAAAAAGACAGTCTGTGGATAATCTTAAACAGTTACATCAGACAAATAAAATCAGGTACGAGTTATGAGAAAAAGCCATCATCATTACAATAGTTACTTGAAACACTGACGTCCGAATAATAATAATAATAATAATAAAACTGTGAAAATTGTATGTAATTGAGTTTATTGTATGTAACTTGTGATATTTATATTACTAAACAAAATCAGACTCTAAGTATAAGAATACGTCATGAGATTGTCGAATATGTCTTCTAAACTAAAAACGAAAAATGTTTTCCATAAGTAGAAGCTTTGCTTTGTATATACTTAAACACAAACAAACTATTTGCTGAGCAAAACAATATATTCACTTAATAAACTACATACGTGTTACAGTTTCGCCAACTAACACTTTGGATTCATCAGACACTCATGAAACCAAACTGTCTGATGAAGCCAAAGTATTAGTGGGCGAAACTGTAACACGTATGTAGTTTTTTTTTTTTTTGATGTGAATACAGTAAAAGCTCTTTATTCGCGGGGTATATGTTCCATAAATATGCTGCGAATACAGAAACCGTGAATACGGAATGGTAATTTATATGGGATTATAGGGGATACGTTCCTAGGTGACAAAATAAAAAAAACATACATATATAAAAAAATCAATTTACTGTAATTGAAATTTTTGACCATATTGATTAATTATTATCTTTAGGCTTAGGCAATGGTTTGAAGAATTTTGTAATTTTTTCTTGCTTGGCAGTTTTTAAAAGCTCCTTCAATTCAGACTGATATTCAGCAGTAGCATTAGCAATTTGCCTCTTAAAAATAAGACTTCTTTCCATAAATGGATCAATTTTCATAAAGAAATTACCAAGTTCATTTGCCATTCTTAAACCTTCACTAAGATTTTTCAAATTAAATGTCACGTTTCCAGTGCTTGTTGAAGCCTCTTCTTCAATGGGCTATGAATTTAACATTTCCCCAAGTCGGTTTCAGTCAAATCTTCATCTTGCGATTCAAGCAATTCCTAAATTTCTTGATTCTATCTGTTCGAACCCATCTCGTCCTATTCCATTCGCAGTTTCGGCTATGTTTGCATTCAAAGTTTGAATTTGCACACATTCTTCGTCATTTTCCGCAGTCAGAGCAGGCCACAGTTTTTTCCAGCATGACTTCAATGTGTGTGGCTTCAGTTCTTCCAATGATTCTTTTATGTTTACGATGCATCTTGCTATGTCAAATTTCTTCCAGCATTCCATAACATTCACATCAGGATCACGTTCCATATTATCCAATACGATTTTCAAGGTTCGTCTAATGTAATAGAGCTTAAATGCCTGGATTATTCCTTGGTCCATAGGTTGAAGCAAAGCCCTCGTGTTGGGAGGTAAAAATGTCACTTTTATATTTGGATGCATAGTTTCAAGTTCGCGAGGATCACCTGGTGCATTGTCCAAAACTAGAACTGTTTTAAAGTCTAAATTCTGTTTTTTTTTTTAAAATAAGTTTCAACTTCAGAAACAAAACAATTCCGGAACCAGTCACAAAAAAATAGCGCTTATAACCCACGCTTTCTTATTGGCACGCCAAAGCACTAGCAGGTCGTCCTTGTTTTGATTTTTTAAAGCCCGAGGATTTAACGATCTGTAAAGCATCAGTGGTTTAATGACACAATCTCCAGATGCATTAGAACATAGCAGCTGTGTAACTCTATCCTTTGCTGCCTTAAATCCAGGAGCAGACTTTTCTCTTTTAGAAATGAATGTTTTTTTTTTTGGCATTCTCTTCCAAAACAGTGCAGTTTCGTCTGCATTAAATACTTGCTCAGGTTTGAATCCTCCATCAGCTACTAAGTTTGCAAATTCTTCTGGATATCGTTCTGCTGCAGCAGTGTCTGCAAATGCAGCTTCTCCAACGATTTTAATGTTATGCAATGATTGTCTCACGTTTTTATAGAACCAACCTTCCGATGCTTGAAATCCTCCATCTGTACATTCAGCACTACAACTACCATCAGGTTCTTTAAAATAAGCGTAAAGACGCTTTGCCTTCTCCCGGACCATTGGACCACTCATAGGCACTCTTTTTTGGTTGCGGTCTTCGATCCATAATGACAACGCCACTTCCATTTTTTCTATTGCTAGATCACGAACAATTTTCGTTGACAGTGAAGTTGAAGCTACAGACGACCTTATTTTATCTTCGGATTTTTTTTTTTATCGATCGTACAGTTGATTCATTGACATTGAATGTGCGTGATATGGATGCAAACGACTCTCCAAGGCGTAAACGATCAAGCATTTCTATTTTCACTTTAAGCGGTAACAGAGATTTTTTTCGTGTCGAAACTCGTTTTTCATTTTTTCTTAGTTGACATTACTGTATAAATTAAGAAGACAGCGGTAGAGACGTGTTACTCGATCACAATTTTTGTAACGAATGGAAAGACGAAACAATAAAACACGCAAAGCGGCTCTTACCAAAGGACGTAACGTCTAATAATGTGGCGGCATTTAAAAATATACTTTATTCATTGAGTAAAAAGGTTGCTTTCATTCTGTTTGTTTACATTCTTAAAAACACCGATCGCGGCGAAGGCGGCTTACGTCAAAGTCCGAACCAATACAGCGGCGATATCATTTAAGAACATACTTTAGGCAAAGTTGTAATAAGGTCTATTTTACATTTTATTCGTCCATTTGACGGCGTTTACAAAGGATATTGGGTTGGATACCTATTGGAATCCTTTTTATTATTATGTATGTACGTACTTATTAGATCTGCGAACAAAGAAAACTTTAGCCGCGAATATAGGAATTGGGTCGCATTTTTTTTAATCCGCGAATAGTGAAAACGCGAGTGAAGGAAGCGCGAATAAGGTGCTTTTACTGTATATTGTTTTACTCAGCAAATTGTTTGTGTTTAAAGAAAATTTTCTACATCTAGGACTATACTACCTAGACAGCCTATCAAATAAAATCATTTAAAAAAAAAACATATTTGTAAACTAAGCTAAGACAAATAAAATAGAGCCTTAACAGTTGGTCTCCAAAGTAAAGATTATGCGCGAACGTGAATTTCGTGGAATTTCCCTGAAAGAAAAATATTGTCGTGGCCTTTTCTCTAAAAGAACTGGTCTTTGATCAGAGGCACAAAATTAATCAGAACACAATGAAATGGATACTTTTTTTTAATGCATAATAATAATCTTCATTGTACTGGCGTAGCGAGAAAGATAGAATTATTATTGATAATTTCTAACTTAATCTTGTTTTCAATAACAATTCAATACAATAAAAATATACAACAAATTTTGGGGCCCATTAACCCACTTAGTGTAAAGAAAATCGTAGACTGGCAGTGAAATAGCTATTGTATCAACACTGTTAATTGGAAAGTCATGGTTTATAGTTCCTTCTCTTCACCATGAAACAAGCTTCCCAGACGTGCTATGTATTGGGGTCCGTAATGTACTTGAACAGGAAAATTTGGGAGAAAGTACACAATCCAAATGTATCTCGAAAAATACTATAGGGAATGAGAAATGTGTGTATCAAGTCTTCTTTTTTAATAGACGTAATAGGTATGAGGGGAAAAGTTGTATACCAATACCATTTGTACATACAAAACCAAGCTTATGACCTGACCTATAAAGAGAACACAATATAAAAATATAAACATAGGATTATTTATCCTGATATCAAGAATTGTACCAGATTCTTTGTAAAATAAAATAAAGGTTTCTGTAGTTATCACGCATATTGTTCTGTGACATGTAAAGAGGGAAATTGAAAATAAGTCGCAAAAATATCTTCCAAAATAGCTCTATTATGAAGTTGTGTGTCGTTTGAAGCGACCTTGCAGCCGGTAGGAATCAGTGTATGAATTAAAGGACATATTAAGGGGGGATAAAGTGCACATCCGAGAAACTTAACATGTGAAAATTCAAAATTTATGGGAGACGTCTAATTCTTCAGGGGGTTTTTCTGCTCATCCTCCCTGATAAGTCGCACACTGGTAGGAGTACACAATTAAAATATACCTTGAAAAATACTATGAGGTATACGAATAGGAGGTATATCCTTAAAATATAGTATGACACAGTAACAACGGAATAGAGAACAAAAAGCATGGGTGGGAGTGTTGGTGGACAACGTGCATTTATCCCAATACAACTGTAGGACAGTTGCTGTTTAAAACGCTTGCTCCATTCAACAGAGAATGTGGTACAAACAGTGGCGGCGGTTGGACGTTAAAAGTGTGTGTGTGTGGGGGGGGGGGGGAAGACATGATCTGAATATTTGATATCAATGTGAGTTTTCCTGGTTGCTTCTAACACTTTGTTTGACGAAAGGTTGTAAACTATTAGGATACTGTCTTTTTCAGTTATACCGTATATGGTGTTATTTTATTAAGTATTTTATTAAGTAAATTGACAAGAGAAACGCAAGTAGACACTAGCCCTTTGTACTCTTAAACAACGGAAGTGTAAAAAGAGATTTGATTCCTTGCTCATGAATATCTGTGTGGAAAATTGTGATCAGATTAGGGGCATATTTAATAACAAATTTCAAAACAAATAAACAGAAAGGATAATATTAATCAAATAATCATAGTAATGAATAATGAGGCTTGTTTTGCAAAAGTTATATTGAAACTGGAAATTAATGAACAACTTATATTTTTAATTCCACGCATGCTATTATATGGTTATTACTTTTAAGATGACAGTGAATACTACAAGCATATGCTACGACATTTAAAGAAATACTTTTGCAGCTTCCCGAAACATGTTCGCTACCATTAAGTACAGTTTTCACTTTCTTGGATTATATCAAAACTCAACAATACTTAGTCACTCCACATTTCAGTTATACAAAATAATCCTAAAACCTATAAGCAAGCTGAATTCACTAAATTTAATTGTATATACAAAACTGTATATGTACATCCCTAAACTCGTATATTACACTGCAAAATTAACATTTCTTACTGAGCTTCTTCGTGACTAAGAGGTAGCGTACGCGCCTTTGACGTTGTAGACCCGGGCTCGATTTCCCGGGGGACCTCACGTGGTTCGGACTCCACGTTGATCATTAAGTCCACGTCTCATATAACTTCGCTGCTGAACAGGATGTTAAACTGAAAAAAACATCAAATCAAAATATTCCTTATTAGAAAGAAGAAAATGCATTTTAGGAACTGTCGACTTTCGTGCAATTAAAGAATAACTTGTGAAGGACTTCTTTTCTTACAAAATGTTATCTCAATTAGTTCCAGAGCAGCTGACTAACATATCAAGCCCTTGCAGAAGAAATTAAAGTACACTCGAATTGTGGCGCTCCAACAGGTTAAATTTTGGGCCATTTTTAGTGGCAGTTCAAACGCAATTCCTGTAGCTTTCCTAATTCCACGGGAAGACAACCAATACGTACTCATGGAACGAAAAATATTTTATGGCACCATTTTTATTCTATGAACCAATAATACATACAAAACTTTATATTTCCAAATGAAACTATATACATTATAGGGTAATTTCAAAAAAGTGGGGGGGGGGGCAACTGCCCTCCATAATCGCCGCCCATGGGTACAAATCTTGATACCAGGATAAATATTATTGTGTTTATATTTATATTATGTTCTCTTTATAGATCAGGTCATAGGTTCGGTTTTGTATGTATAGAGCGTATTACTATACAACTTTTCCCCTCATACCTATTACGTCTATAAAAAAAATATTGGTACACACATTTTTTATTCCTATAGCAGTGGTCGAAGTGAGACGGTATGCGGTGGTATCCCATACCGCCTTTGGTTTTTCAGTGATGAAGGCATACTGCTTCTGATTTTTTTTAGTGATCAAGACATAGTATACCTTTACTGGAAAGTAGATGCTACTATACCCTTAAAAAATCCATTTTTATACACAGTAATTGACGAATAGCTTTCCAGGTAAAGAGATTTTATTTCTTATGTAGAAATAATCTCTAAGTTGACAACGCCGACATTTTTGTTATCTTTTTCCTACCTTTTGTTTTTAAAATGAGGTGTCTTCAAAGAAGTTCCTCTAGTTTATATTTTGATGTGTCATATTCAATTGTTTCTTTCGTATGTATCTGTGTCTTGTCGTAATTCATATAAATCTCGTGTTTTGAGCATGAGCGGATTTAGGGGTTATCTTCAGCTGGGAGATTCTTTCGGGGGTTTGCAATATTCCTCAGTCGAGTGGGAGGGGGTCCGGGAGCTTTCCCTCAGGAAATTGTTAATAGAAAAACTCGTGTGTGTCGGTTTTTTGAGCATTTTTGTGTATAATTCTCTATAATACAATGTAAGGGGATATTTTAAATTTTTTTAAATAGAAAATTGTTGGCGAGGGATCAAAATCTCTCCATGCCCCCTCCCCCGTAACTAAACAGAAACTCCTCAGTGGTTTTCAGTTATTATGTAAATAGAAATGCAGTCTTTTAGGCAACATACTCTCATTGTATTTCAACATTTAGATAGTCGGTATGTCGAGTCAAAATCGTAATAAACGTACCGGCCCTGTTTTTTTCCACTTCGAACAGTGCCCTATAGTATTTTTCGAGATAGATTTGGATTGTGTACTTCTACCAGAGGCCATTCCAGAAGGGGCCAAAGTTGATGGGAGGGATTTTTAAGGGGAGTTTTCCCAACATTCTCCCATTTTTTCCTGTTCGAGTACGTTATGGGCCTCAATACATAGCACCTCTGAGAAACTTGTTTCATGCTGAAGAGAATGAACTATAAACCATGACTTTCCATTGAACAGTGTTGATTTAATAGCTATTTCACTGCGAGTCTATGATTTTGTTTATACTAACAGGTTAATGGGCCCTAGAGACTTACTACGTTGCCCATGTCAGCTAACTTTTTGTGCATGAACATATCTTTGTAATGTTTATTCAATGTACTAGGTTTGATTCGGATGTCCGTTCGGATGACACGTTCATGTCCGTTCCTTGTAAGATGTAAACTCAAATACGTATAAGGATCATCTATAGAAAAGTGGAAGGGCAGTTACTAGGATGTATGATGGACACACATAAGAGATATAAATAAATGTTTATTTGTGATTAGCCAAAACTGGCAAATGTAAACAAATTCTTATCTCTGATTCGTAGAGATAGTTCGGGAAGCTCCACGTCACGCGAAAAGCATGCAACGAAAATACACTTTATGTGATTACAGAACTCGACTTTATGTAATTCTCCAAAATATGCAATATGGAACATAAACACAAAGTGTCAATGACCATACAAACAGTTAAGCGTTAAGTCGAGACAGGCTGCAGACGGTGCAAAGTATTCTGTCAGGACTGCCGGTCACGCAGTTTTAGATCCGTTCTCCCGAAAGATCATGCTGCCACGTTGTCCCTTTCATTGGTCTGCTCTTTACAAAGTTCCAAAAGGGAACTTTTCTCAAACCGTTTTCGTAATAACACATCTAATCAGTTGAAAAACGTGCTGCGGATGTGTAAACAGTTACTTCAGGCCAGATGCGGCTTCTAAATGAAACCTTGTCCACTACAGTAGTCTATAAGTATGCTACATAAATTTAAAGAATGTAAATTTAATAAATTTAAAGACCGTTCTACAGCCATCAACACATTGTACGTATATGTAAATAAAACTGATTTTTAAATTAAGAAAATGAAATTTTAAAATAAAAGGCGGGGCTTCAAACAGGAGCCTTGCCTGTTACAGTTGTCAAGAAATCGTATCATATAAACCGAAAGAAACAAAATTCTATAACTACCAACAAGTTGTATGTAAATAAGGTGATATTTAAATTAACGAATACAATCAAAGTCAAGACATTAAAATAAATGTGCATATATGCAGAGTAAATTGAGAAAAGCAAATGAACGCAGTGTGCCACAGCAACTACATAGTGGTTGAAATCAGTGTGACCACTACGAAGTATAGTGTTGAGTACTTTAAGGCGTTCGTTTATACGATTCCGTTTCATCTTTTGTGCCTTAGAATAATATCCAACTTCCAACATAGACGTTAATGTTTTGTTCTCTGCTTTATCTTTTGTATCAAGGGAATAAACCTGAATATATTTGGATGATCAATAATGACTTTATCCTCATCTTCGAATGTCAACCTTTCAAATTATCATTTTCACATTTAATTTAGTGGTTTTCTGGAAAGGGAAAATATTCTGTACTTACCTAACAATATCTAAGTGGAGTGTAACGCTCGAGGACGATACATATGGCTATCCATGAAAATTGGCAACATTGCACAAATTAACCATACGAAAATGAAGACTTAGATCGGGAAAGTCCCTTTCTGAATGCAAATTCCCTTTTAACTAGTTTTTGGCCGAACAGGATTCGGCGAAACAGGAATTTCTGTTTTTGTCGAACATGGTCGACTGCTCACGTGTGCGATAATTTCGTAGCTTATGCATTCGGCGAAACGGGAATAGGTGAAACAGGCAGGAACCAATTTAGAACACGAAGAATTTGAAAAGGGGTAAACTGAAGTGTAAAATTCAAAGAAGATGTTCGGAAGCTTGTTTACAAACCCTGCTTCTTCACGTATGCAGCGACTTTGAATCTGTGGTAGACGAGGAAGAGAACTTCTTTGTATCGTTGACACTGGCGAACTTCAAATACACGAAGTATCCTGGATCCCAGAAAAAAAGGTCGATGCCATCTCTTTAAATCCTGTTTCAATTGCATCTTCCGTCAGTATTTCCTCCTTGCCACTCATTGATGTCCTAAAAGAATGGGTGCGATCTCCTTGGAAAACGACAGTATGCAATTTCGAAAAATTAATTGAACGACTTTATAGGGTTAAAATATTATTACGGTATTACAATCTTTTAATACTTTGCTTTGTTGGCCAAAAACACTACAAATATATATATTATTTTCTACGGCATACAAGCATTTTGTAATAAAAAGTTCTACCATTAAAAATGACTTCCGAAAAAAGGAAAATTGGCAGAGAAACAACAATCAAAAAGTGTTACGAAACAAAAGGGTAGAGGTTTGGCCTTGCATTACGAAATGTGACAAGGGGAAGGGAGAGGGTAAAAATTGGTCAAAAATAGCGTTACGTAATATGTAGACGGCCCCTTACACCCTCTCAAAATTCATCAAAGCTTTTTTTTTCTGATCAACATCTATCCACCCAACATTTGGATATAATTAAATTCCATAAAAATATATTGAAATTCAAAATATGCATTTTTAAAGTTTTCCGCTCAATTATCCTCTCCATCCAATCCCCCCTTCTACCCTATATATAACCTGTTTCCGTTGCATACTATTCTTCAATCTGGATATTTTAATTATGGTTGCCAAGTCCTGAAAATGGAAATACCGGACACCCTCCTGGAGTACCTATACCCTTAAGATTCTGACGTCATTGCTCTTAAAAATTGTGAACAATCTCAAAGTGTTACTTCAGATAAAATTGACAGATTCGGAGTTCAAATTTAATAATTTTAGTTTCTTTTGAAGCGTTTGTTAACAATTTTCTTGACAATGTATCCTTTGGGATACATAATGCTTTTGAATATTTTTTGGGGTTGCTTTGTGACTACCTATTCTTGGCAATGTATCCTATGAGACACACTACGTCACAGCCTTCTCTAAATAAAACATAAAACTAAAATGTGCAGTTATGTCTTATTTTACAACTATATGACACGGAAATCGCATGCAGTATTTTTTTCTGAGCAACGCAAGTCTTCTTGCCAAGAAAAGGGTTAAATTTACTTATATTCGTTTTGGTTCAATCGGCACATGTAGTTTTTGTAGTCTACCGTCAGTAACAGAAATACAAATATAATTATGGCATGCACAAAATATACTTGAAAAATTAGTCTTACCAGCTTCTCTAGGGCTTGTACTGTCTCATAATGCCTTGCCTACATACTTTTACTGGATCTGGATCCATTATTTAATTGGAAGACGAAGCTGAGGATGAAGCAGTGCTAGATGCGCTCTTAAAAATGGACTTTTATTGACTTTTAGTAGTTTTGATAACTTAAGTAAATTTTCCAGCCTTCAATTCTTCAGCGAATTCCGCGCACGAGATGTTGATATCAAAGCGAATTATAAGCTCTGCTTTACCCATGCTCATCGATAAACGATTCCTTTCGTCACAACAAAATAATTTGAATAAAACGAAGAATAGGACTAGTAAGAAGCAAAATTACCGGACATTTAACTTCCGGTTTTGAGGTCGTACCGGACACCGGACAAGGAGGTCAAAAACCGAACTGTCCGTTAAAATACCGGACGGTTGACAACCCTAATTTTAATATGCCGTTCTGGGTCTCAGCGCCTGTGGCCGTGAGTAATGACGGGCCTGGTTGAACCGCCTCTACTTGCAGCACCCATAAAATCGTTTCCAACGCCAGAGACACAATACATTGGAAAGTAGAGGACCATTTGCTCATAGTTGCTTTGCACAGATGCTTAAGAGGGACAAAGAAAGACAATAAAGACAGAGAACTTATTTTTTTCGTCTAAAAGGGTTTCTGATTGAGACAAATCAAGACGCAATTATAATGATCTTGGCATCATTGTTCTTTCACTTTGGTGAACTTTGTACACAATGCCTGAATAACGAATGATTTCATCTTGAGTAATTACACATAATGAAGAAACGACCTTGGACCAATTGTTAATTAGCCATGAGTCTCTTGAAACAGAAGAACCGCTATAACAAAGTGTGAACAAAGATTGTGAAATGTGTGCGGTGTACCTTCAACCATGGTTATTATTTTAACACCTAACGAAAGCTTTGTATATGTTGACATCTATAGCAAGAAGTGTTTGTCAGCTGGGAATAAACTCTTGAACACGTCCAGCTGATAGTTAATGGAGCTAAGGAAATTGCGGTTTTTGATTTACTACACAGGAACAGGATGTTAATCACAACTCCGTTTCAACTTGAGATTGGCTATTTTAGTTGAAGTTTGAAGCCTTAGTGATGTACTTTCTACTGTTAAATCAGTTCGTGTTTGGTATATGATGGGGTAAGTCTTTCTATGTTAATCAAATATTCTAGGAATGTTGCAATTTTTTGTGAAAGAGACAAAAAAAAGATTTTACGATTATTAGAAAGAAAAGGAAGATATTCAATATTTACATAGAACCAACACATGTATGTTTTTATATAGCGACCTACAATACTTTTAACTGGAAACTACAGCCGTTTCCGTAAAGGTAATTGCAACACGTAAAACACAAAGAATGTATACTACAATCGAAGCTTTGAATTCCACGGTAAGGTGTATGTAGAGACCTGCACGGACCGGGCTTGGGCGGGCCGACACTGATTTCTCTTCAGGTCGGGCCGGGCTGGGGCCGATTAATTGAAATTCTTTAATAATTATTGACTTTCGTTAAACGATAATTAGAATAAAGGCAAACGTTGAAGAAGTGTGCCCGTGAAAAATGTTACAAAATGAAAATTTTAAAATTTACGGGGCCCGGGACGGGCTTGGGCCAAGAATTTTGAAAAACTTATCGGGCCGGACTGGGCTCGGGCCGAAAATCTCCACAACTTTTCGAGCCCGGGCTGGGCCGGGCCTAGGTACATTCGGGCTGGATTGGGCTCAGCCGAAAAATTCGGCCCGTGCAGGTCTCTAAGTATATGTCCTTGTCTCATAGCCTTGTTGCTGAAAGGGACCAAAACCCAAATGGAACCAATCAAGTTTATTACAGAACTGCGCCGTAACTTTAGATCTTTTTCTGGAGGGGCAAGTATTAATACGCGTATTTGGGTCCCCTAGAAAAAGTTGTTTCTCTAATTTTTGGGGCTCCTCTTTCCATCTTTCTCTTACTCCTTATGAGCCCTCCGGAGCCTGTGGGCCTTCCTGGACGGCAAGGTCTGCGGGGCCGTTATTTACGCCCCTGGACCCGTTGAATACATAAATTAATTAAGGGGAGAATATTGAGAAATCTGAAAACCATATGAAAAAATATTATTTCTAGCGCCCCTAATAGTAGACATTTTTTTTTTTTACTGAAATGGGCCCATGACTCATTTTTGTTTTATTGACCTTTTGTGTGCTGTTTCGTTTATGTAATGTAGTGAATCTGTTTGATGCTTCATTCATAATTTCATGTTCGCATCGTATATGGAGTAAGAAAATTTTGTCTTAAAATGAGCCCTCACTCGAACGGTGAAGAGCTTCCGTTGGGGGCAGTTGCCCCCTGAACCTTCACAAGTTACGGCCCTGTCACAGAAACCTTTGTGTTACGTTCTCACTGTTTTAACCTTGGAATACACACCGGGGTGCTGGAGCACCCTAGTAGTTATTCGAATCGTCACTGTGACGCTGGTTTCAAGCCTATTGGTTGGTATTTCCATGTATTCTCATTTTAGATGTGACATTCCTGGTGGCAGTTGTCAAGCTATTTCTTTCGTTTTAGATTATAAGATATGTAATGGGTGGGGTTCTGGAGCACTTCATGTGGGTATTTATACATTTGTGAAATCCAGTATTGTCGAGAATCATTTTAGATACTTTACATGTGTATGCAATGGGGAAGTAAGTGTAGGTTCCAGCAAGTTTACAGGCTGTGTGCTGAACACATCAGACCTGAAATTATACATTTTTACAACGAAACAAAAGGAAGTGTCGACTGTTTCAATCAGTTACTTCACATATATAGTATCAGCAGGAAAACGTGTTGATTGCCTCTGCATTTTCTTTATGATATGTTGGATCAGATTAGTATTACGCAATGCTTCTGTTCACCAATAATGTAGGTCAATAGAAGGAAATCATATGTAACGAATTTCTCAAAGAAGTGGGAATGCAATTACCTGACTCTACATGAAGGAAGGCCTAAAGTTGAATTTTGCACAACTTTGTCTACTGGCATCAAAAGTATTCTTGGTCAGGGGCGTCATTTCAGACTTCGCTCGAGGGGGCCAAGAGCACCATCGACATAAGACTTCGACGATTTGTACTAGTATATTAGTAGATAATCGATTAACGTATATGTATTCCTCAAACTCTTGGGCGGGGGGAATTTGTCCCTTCCTGCCTCCCATAAATGACGCTCCTGTTGTTGGTATTAAAGATCAACCATCATTTATACATGATTCAACATCTGTTCTTCCAAAGCAATCGCGATGTCGAATGCGTCCCAAAAACAAGAAGAAAAAACAAAATATTTTTGTACCAGGTGCAAGATGGCTATTTGTGCTGAGCACAAAAGGGAAGTATGCAAATGATGGAATAAGAAGTAACTGCGCTTGTTGAAAATGCAAAGAAATTGCTGTTGTGTATTTGAAAGATGGGAGAAAATATTGGGAGTTAAAAAAGGAAGCTGAAGATCGACAAAAGTGGAAGAAATATTTCCAGGCCAATATCTAAAATTGAATAAAAAAAAATTCCTCATTAGTCCCAGGACCTGCCGAAAGGCAAAATACCTAATAATAATAATGATTCTTCTGTGTGATAAAATGATAGACTAGTCAAAATTCGTTTATTATTGCCTTCAGTAGTATTTAATTAAATAGGGTGCTCTCTCACCACATGTGTGTATTGACATTAGAGGTCTGCACGGACCGGACCTGGCCCGCGGACCGGGCTCGGGTCTACAAACTATACATCACTTCGGACTCGGGCCATAAATTTTTAAATATACAACATATTTTTCGGGCCTAAATTTGTGAATATATTTACAAAGATATCTATCGGACCATTTTTGGTGGAGAACTTTTGAAGCACATCTAAATTTGTAACTCGAGACTCTCACTGATAAAAATTTTCTTATCATTGTGCAATTGAGAGTAAAGAAAACTGTGTCCTGGAGAGAAAAAGTAACAGAAATGAACATTTTTAGCTTCTGTGTGAATGAAAGTTAGAGCAGTCAGATGTGGATTCCATTCCATTCTTTTTCTTTTTTCTTTTTTACACAGCAGTCGACAATAACTGCTTTGAGGACTATCTGAGTGAGTTCAGTACACATCCATTTGCATAAGAATTTGCACTCATTGACACTTTGTTTGAAATATTTGTAATATTCATTTGAAGTTGGGCATTTTATGAGAATTTACATAAATAAAATGAAATGAAATATTAAGGTTTACGTCCTAGAATTATGCACCGAGGCTAAGGGAGACTGAATTTATATAGGGCTAAATGATCATTTTCTTTAGAGAATTCATATAGTTAGTAAGAGTAAACGATAACTTTTATTTCCTTATTTTCTCTGAATCATGTAAGCTTTGTAACTGAGAAATTAAACCTTTAATTGTTGTAAAAAATAGCATTTTGCGTTAATTATTAAGTTTACGTAATTCGGGTTTATTTCGGGCCCATTTGATTATCACACGAACTCGGGCCGTGCTCGGATATAAAGGATAAATCATATTTCGGACTTGGGTCGGGCTTCACATTATAAATTCATGGCCGGGCTGGGCCCGGGCTGAAAATTCCGGCCTGTGCAGACCTCTAATTCACGTTGGAACTTTTTTGCATGTGTATTCCAGGGTTAATGAAGATTTCGCTTCTTTTAACGGTTACACATCCTGTTTCATACGTTCAAAAAATTCTTCTAGGATATATTGATATTCAGAACCATTTAGAGTTCATGTTTCTAAATTCACAGTAGCTTCTGTTTCTGATATCAGTATATCATGATTGATCGACTCTGTTATAATCAAGGATGTTATAAATAGAGGATGTGTTCATATGTATCTTCATCCTATTAAATTGGTGAAGCCAAAAAGCAACCGAGCATCGGCACGTCTGATTGGCTACTCTCGTTTCTGCCATCGTCTGATTGGCTATTTCCGTTTCCGCCATGATTGTTGGCTCAAAACATTGCGATCCTATTGGGCGGAGTGGGCAGAGTAGGGGTGGCGAAACCGTGACGTATGGCTTCAAGATTTTGTTGTAAGAGCAGATCCTCTATTTTATAAGATCCTTGGTTATAATCGAGGTGGTGTTGACAGACGAAGAGTAAGACACTAAAATAAAATTATTCTTAAACATCGACGGTTAAAAAGAAAATAAAAACCTGTTGCATTCTCTCTCGAAATGTTCAGCTACATCGTTGGGTTGCGTTGTTAACAGTGTACACCAACTCAGTTCCTTATTATTATTATTATTATTATTATTATTATTATTATTATTATTATTATTATTATTATTATTATTATTATTATTATTATTATTATCATTATTATTATTATTACATACAAACTTATAAAAGCATTTTAAAAGTGTCTATGACTATCATTCTGTTTATTAATTTTGAAAATGAAAGTAATCGTTTTACGAGTAAAATAAAAACGTATAATGTAAAATGTGCCAGAAAAACGTAAATCTTACCTCTAAAACATACGATCTAGCAACCTTGATTGTACGATGATTTATATTTGATATTATGTTACAAATGACTAAGCTTAGGTAGTATATTTTAATCAGTATCAGTGTAACGCCCCACCAATCAAGTATCAAAATAATGTTCTCATATGATATTACTAGAATCAGTAGCGTGCGCAAAACTTGATCAAGAGTGCACAGAGAAAAATCCGTTATCCAAAAAGCGGTATATTGTATGGATTCCGTATGTTTACTACGTAAATCTGTACGGAGCATACCTTGTCCATACGCAGCATACGTACCTCCTTTTTCCAGATTAGACGTTACATCATGGCGATGCAGGATATCTCACATATAACAATCTTCCTTTCATTACACACGTCAGCTATATGTTACATACGTCCATCTGTATGTGAGGTCCTGACCGCCAATGTACAGCTCTTTGTTTCATACGAAAAGTACGTATAGATGAAACACTTATACAGAAAGTACTTGTAAAACATACGTTTTCAGTTTACGTTTGCTGCAGGGTCTTTCTAAGTCCGAAAACTACAGGATTTACGCATGTAACTTACGTTTTAACTTACGCCACATATTTTAGTTTTTCTCTGTATAGTGGTGGCTGAAGCTCCAAGTTTATATCTTGTTAAAATATTTCTACCTATATCTTAATATGACGAATATTCACTTCTCAAAATATATTTGATAAAGCTGACAGGTTAAGACCGTTAAATCTCCATTTGAATATTGATTACAACTTCAACATCTAGTCCATTGAACAGTAATCATTAGAATATTGTTCTATTCAAACTGCTTTATTTACTTCCTAACAACTCTCTGTAACCCTCGGGAAAACTACAAAGTCTCTTGCTCTTACAAGTTACTGGTAAGAACCATTGCTCGCTCTAAACACCAATATTTAACTAATTATTAATTACCACATACTCCAAATATTACTATCTATAGTGGTCCTACTTTCTTCATTTCATCATTATCATCAATTTCAACATTACTGTCTCCCTTACCCTTGGTGCATGAACGTGGAAAGTTACACTTTTTAAAAAATTAAAATTAGATATGGAAAAAAATATTTATATCTTATCGGTTAGTGCAGAAAATAATGTATGAATTACTTTTTTTTCTTGAAAATGAAATGAAATAAAAAATATTTAAGTGTTTCCTCCGACGATTGTGCTAAATGAGAAACGAATGAAATGGTGCAATAAAGAAAGTGAGAGAAAATGGGAGAACCCCGAGAAAACCCATGTACACTATGTTCACTTGGCGCAAGCTGGCATCGAACCAAGGACCTCATGCACCAGAGGTGAGCCCTCTACCACTGAGCCACCTCGGCCCATTTTTCTTTCTTGCGTGCGACACTAATATGTTACATATAGAACTAACACATCAATGTCACAACCCACTACAAGAAGCTCTCATCATCACAAAGGAAGTCTATAGCATTAAGAGCATTAAAACTTAGAAAATTTAGTGGTATGTCCGAATGCCCATATGTTAATTCAAATCAAAAGTTCTCGCACGTTTTTTATCAAAATGTTGCGCTTTGGCATTTCTAACATTTCTAATTTTAAATGCACATCTCAAAATAGCGCCCTTTAGACTAAAAGACATGGATGATTAATGATAATATGAATTGCGAAATAATTGTAGAATGATAATGTGGGAGAAACGGCAGAACCCTGAGAAGATCCACCATGAACACGATGTTGTTCATCAAAACCTCCGTGACTTCCAGCACCAGAGCGCTCTACCAGTGAGCCACGGTGTTCTTTTCAGTTTCTGAGTTCAGAATTTTTGTTCGAACGCTTTTCTTGTAAACTTCTTAATTCATTTACTTATTTGCAGAGATGCAAATACGCTAGTTGTCCCTTGGGGCAGTAATTCGCCTTAGCGCTTCCCTGATCACCAATCCAAAACTCTCTCCCCAAATATTTGACCGATTTTGCGCCCTCGGAATCCGGCGCCCGGGGCATAAACCCCGTTTGCCCCTATTTACGTCACTGCTTATTTGTGGCTCAACATCTGGTTACCGCTCTGCGGATTCATAAGATGTGAGTTTATAGCTACACATTTTTTTTGAATTGCATTCACTGGGAGTCGAAGCGAATACTCTGCTTCTTTTCCAGATGGGGGCATAGGATAAAACGGGGAGAACGCAGCAGGCTAAGACATGCTAACCGTATTGTAGATTACCTAGTACATATCACATGGCAGCAACATTCTGCAAGAATGTGTAATTGTCGTTCGGTCTACAAGCTAAGGCAGTGGAGATTTGTCGAGCGAATTGGAGAGGAGAGATTGTGTTCACAGGAAATTGCTTGGTGAAGTAACTTTCCAAATTTAATTGAAAGTAAGTTTGATAGATCATGATAGAGAACATGCTAGCTTCCACTTGACTGATATTTTATAGAATACTTGTTAGAGCACTGTGGTTAAGTTCTTTTCCCCATATGAAACTACAAAAACATTAAAAAGTAACAAGTGCGACATCTCTCCTCGCGTAAAAGGATAGTCCCAGTAGTTAGACGAAGAAAATGTCATTTCAGGATTTAGAGACTTCTCTTCTATTTCTTATTATTGGCAGCATTTTCATCCAACCACAAAAACATGTGACCATATTGATTCACAGGATCTACAGTCACCTGCGCCAAGTACTACTTCAGGAGTTCTCTCACCTTCCAGAGTGCAATCAACAATCTCACAAGCAACTCAACTAATACCAAAGGTAACGCCATAGCCTCCTATTGTGACCCAGAACTAATCACAAAAAATAGAATCAAACGCTCAAATATCTATCTGTAGTTCCACCTCCACCGATACCCCTGTTAGTACCTCCATCAACTGAGTTCCATCCCAATAGTTTCTCGCCAACGTAAAAGGTTGAAACAGTCAGTCGAAGCTTTGAATTCGGTTTCCAGGTTTGCAAGCATGAAAACAGAGAAGTTAGAATCAACTTTCAGGATCAAGACATAACAGAGAAAATGATTGGATCTGAACAAGATATTAACAATTGTGTGGAGTGTTAGGGAAACTAAATCATCGTAGCTTCAAAATTCTAATGGGTCTAGTGCGTTAGGTGCTCGAAATGGTTACTCGAAATCTGAACTCTGTGTGGAATGCTGTGTATGGACTGTATGCTTGTACGGGAAACTTAGAGAAACTGAAATGATTCAGTGCGGCGTCTCTCCTTATATTTTTATCACACTCAAAATTCAATGTTTCTGTAACTTGTACAAATGTAAGTATTTCTAATGGATGCCATTTATTATTTTTCTTAAAGTGTATAGTCTGTAGTTAAGTTTTCATATAGACAAAGTTCCACGAAAGTAGAAATGTTTGTTTTTTATCCACTTATGAAAAAGTGCGGCATCTCTCCTCTTTCTACTCTACGTGTTGAAATCCTGCGTTAAACTATTTGAATCATGTTATACACAAATTCTCTGCTGAAGCGGAACTTTATCAATAATCGTAGAAAGAACATTTTTTTTTATTTCAAGCAAAACGCGTCGATAAAGTATAGACAATAAAAGCTGAATATGTTGGCCACCAATAGTGTTGTTGAGGAGATGAGAGGCAATGCGAAAAATATTTTTTTTTAAAATTCCAGATTAGAAATATTGGGCAACACTAGTTCATTGAAATCTTAGATCCTAAACACTAATGTAGTGTTGCCTGATTTGTAGTATTAAAAAAACTAGAAATTGATAACGTGATCGTACGAACACAATGATTACGAATATACTTCCATAAAAATATGGGTTAAATGTTATCTCACTTCCTTTGCGAATCTCTCGTGAGGTGAAAAAAATGTGATCAGAGATGGCGTGGGTTAATGGAAACTTGACCCATGACCCATCATCCACCATGACCCACTCTGACGAAACACCTACCGAAACCCGTCTTTATCAATTCTGACCCATGATCCATATCCTCTTCTCCACTGAGAAAAGAGTTTCCACTTGTAATAAAACAAGGATGTGAAATTATCACTAAAATCGGAGTTTGAATTTGTACGGTCAATCGCTCAAGCATCGCTCTATTGCAATCCGATCGACCGGACCTTTACGATATAAACTTATAAAATGTGTGTCATGGGCCATATTATGTTGAATTACAATTTTATTATCGTATATAATTATTTTGTTGTTGAATTACATATACTTTTCAGTGTAAAATAGAATGAAATTTGAAAGTCTCAAATCAAGGCAGAGTAGGCCAATGTAAAAGGACAAAAAATGTAAAATTCGACTGTCTCGAAAGTCAAGTAGTAAGTCCTACTGCTATTATTACAATTACAAATATCAACACCGAAAAGTGCCTGAAGTTCTCTTTTCACTAACAAGGAGAAGTCACACTTTGGTAAGTGAACTTCAGGGTCATTTTTTACGAGGTGGTAGTGCATATTTAAAGAGTTAATATTACAAATTGGGAGAGCGCAATGGGCAAAATTGACGGAGAAAAACCGTCTTAAAGTTTTCTACTCGACGCATATATCGTAAGACGCGCAAACTTATCAAGTGGCGGCGTGGCAGAGTAAGAAGAATCAGCTACTCAAGTGCAAAGGTCCCCGGTTCGATTCTCGTTCGAGTTAAACCTTTTTATCTTGTTTTTTTGCTTCAACCAATAAAGTAGGCATTTGTAACTATAAGTAAAATATTAATTCACCATATGTTTATAATGAATAAAACAACAGAAATTTTCAATCACTTGTAAATTCTTTTGATGTTCCATGTTAACTAGGAACAAAATTTAATCTCTTCCGTAAATATTATTTTTACTGTAGTCGTTGTGTAAAATATGTTCTTGAAGCTTCGTGTCTACATTCTTGACAGTGTGAGAATTACAAGGGGAATGAGGGGGAAATCTGCTTTGGTTATAGCAACATCCAGTGTTAGCAAAGGGGATTTCGTCCCTCAACTGCTTTGTAAATCGCACACTGTCAACAGATGTAGACACGAAGCGTCAAGAACATTTATTACACAACGACTGTCGTCAAGGGTGCCGATCATGGGGGGCCCGTCCCCCCAAGCTTATATGGGCCCCATGTATTTTTATGAATATGTATTTTTTATTGTTACATGTATTGTTGTATGTATTTTTTATGAATGCCACCCCTCCCAAATTTACAGAGAAATCGGCGCCGTTGACTGTCGTAACCATAATACAACTCGTGATATCAGTATATTTATGGAATAGATTAAATTTTCTTGCTAATTAACATGGAACATTGAAAAATTTTACAAGTGATTTTAAAATTTCGATTGTTTCATTCATTTAAACATATGGTGAATTAATTACTTATTGTTACAATTACCTGCTTTATTTGTTGAAGCAAAAAACAAGAAAAAAAGTTCGACTGGAACGAGAATCGAACCCGGGACCTTTTACACTTGAGTTGCTGATTCTTCTCACTCTGCCACGCCGTCACTTGATAAGTTTGCGCGTCGTACGATATATGCGTCGAGTAGAAAACTTTAAGGCGGTTTTCCTCCATCACTTTTGCCCATTTCGCTCTCCCTGTTTGTAATATTAACTCTTTAAATGTGCACTACCACCTCGCAAAAAATGGCCCTGAAGTTCACTTACCAAAGTGTGACTTCTCCTTGTAAGATATACTCTTCTGAGGTAAATAAATAGAAACAAATGAAAAAGGAAAAAAAATCGGTCTTGAAGGTAAAACGTAGAAAAATTCACAGTTGTTTAGAAGATACTGTACACAGTGCACTGAGCAGAGTGGGTCGCTGGGTCGTATTGGGTGACTGGTTCATGGTGGATCAGTAGGTCAGAGTGGGTCGTTAAGTCACAGTGGTCCACGGTGGGTCGCAGTGGGTCACGTCCTGTTGACCCATTTGACGCACTCCATCTCTTCGTAAATGAAATTAAGAAGAAAATCAGCTCATAAATTATGTCCATATACAGTATTTAAAAACGATAGAACAAAAATCTACGCGATACGAGCAAAGGTTTGGATAATGGAAATGAGAAGATAAGTTTTCGACGATAGGAACGAATTTCTATAAAGTTTACAAGATGAGGAAATTTCTGTTCTTGTAGGCAAAATAGCCATGATTACGTAGTTGCATTACAAGGTATTCAACTGACAGGAATTATCATATTCAGTAATCGTAACATTTGTGCTAGTTTCAGTAATAAACTTTATATTAACAATTGGTGTCGTTAGTGCATCCTTTATAGGCCTATATAAAGGACATGGGAGGCAGGGATTGTGGCTTAGTGGTAGAGCTCTCAATTCTTTTGGTAGAGGTCCCTGGTTCGATTCCCAGGTAAAAATAATCCTACGCTCGCATTATCTTACTTTCTCATACAGTAAGGTTAGTCAAATATAAAGAGATAATGTCGGAGGAACAGATCTTTGTCCAACTCCCAAATGGGCTAATTGCACATCATTAGTTCCGATAGTTCAGATTGTACCTCAGCCCTAATCTGAGACAGGTGCGGCTGATACAGTAGCCTCTTTCTGGTTTTAAGGAGCTTTAAGACGATGGGTTCGGCTCTGCCGAGTTGTCCTCACACGGTGGGGTTCGGTACCTTTCGATGTATGGATGCCTCCATGTACAAAAACAGGTACATTCCCTCGCCTTAAAACGCTCTGGCGCTAACATTGCAGGTACTGATACACTGCCACTATCTAGGGGAGTACTATCTACTAGAATATAGCCTATAACTACGAGATAGGGTATCTGTTATGACGACTCGATGAAATTTCCAATGCATTCACATACGAATTTTTTAATTCCAGCAACAGTAGAGGAGTTATAGAAAATATTGAGTAGGATGTCTAATTCGGGATCTTCAGGTTTTGATGAAGTTCCAGTGACTGTTATTAAATTTTGTTTTTTTTTTTCAGTGTAAACCATCTCTGTTATTTAGTAAACCTATCTCTTGATGAAGGATATTTTCCATCAGTGTTAAAAGTGGCAAAAGTAATTCCTCTCCATAAAAAGGGGAGTATGCATGATATAAGAAACTATCGCCCAGTCTCCATTCTTTCCAAGTTTTGAAAATTTTTGAATATGTAATGAAGTCACGACTCTGCAATTTTTTGAAGTCATGTAACTTACTATCACCATCACAACATGGCTTTCAAAATAAGAAAAGTATTGAAACAGCCTTGTTTGATTACATGTCCAATATAGCTCTTGAATTAAAAAACAGTAAATATGTTGTTGGTCTATTCATCGACTTATCCAAAGCTTTTGATACAATTGATCATGCTATTCTTTTAAGCAAGTTGTATGCTTATGGTATTAGAGGAGTAGCTCACAACTGGTTTCTATTCTTATTTATCCAGTAGGCAACAAGCGGTACAAATATCAAAATTAGCTGCAGATGGGTTTCAAACAACTTGTTCGTCTTTATCAACTGTAATCAGAGGTGTTCCTCAAGGTTCCATTTTGGGTCCTATTCTCTTCCTGATATATATAAATGACTTGTTAGAATTTATGCATCCGGCAAAATGTATTCTATATGCTGATGACATCAGTATGATAATATCAGGAAAATCAATAGAAGAAGTTGAGAGGAAATCTGACATTTTTACGGACAAATTAGTAAAATGGTTAACAGCGAATAGGTTAATTATAAATCATGATAAGTCGATTCTCTTACATTTTCATTTTCCAGGAAAACCGCGTATATCACCTAGAATAAAAATATCTTCTAACTTACTCCAATATTCTTGCATAACAAAGCTTTTAGGTGTAATCATAAGTGATGATCTTTCATGGTCTGCTCATATCTCCACTTTAAACAAGAAACTAAGTAGCGTGTGTTTTGCCTTATACAAACTTGAAGGTACTGTATCGAGAGAAGCACTTCTTAGCTTTTACTACGCCAAGTTTAATTCATTAATTAATTTCGGCATAATACACTGGGGATCTGCTAAAAATAGTTTATGCACTTTCCGATTGCAAAAGAAAGCGATTAGAATAATTTTTGGATTACCCACAAAATCGACATGTAAAAAGGTTTTCAGAGAAGCAAAAATTTTAACACTCCCCAGCTTATACATCTATAAATCTATTCTTTTTACTGTAAAAAACACGCATCTTTTTATCTTTAACAAAAATGTTCATAGCCATAATACAAGACAAGGTAGTGACATATTTGTGATGCATCAAAAATATGCTAATATAAGCAAAACCGTGTACATGAATTGTGTCAGATTGTATAATAAACTTCCTCTGTACTTGAAAAATATGACCAATGTTTCCATTCTTGGTAAGACTTTATATAATCTACTCACTGAAAAGTGCTATTACACAATTAAAGAATATTTAAATGACTCATTAACTGAAGAGTTGGAAACAGATACTTACCCGTGAGTACATGCCTGGTGTGGTACAAACAGTTACCTAATTAGATGTAAATTGTCATGTTTTTATACTTAATATATCCTATTATGTGGTTTTCTATTTTAGAAAGATGTTAGAAAGATGCATATTGTCTGGTACTTGACAATATTGTGTGTGTGTTTTTTTCTTCCTTTCTGACAACTGTAATGCTTACATGAGAATTTCTCATGCTTTGTAAGCTAATGAAACAGGCAAATAAATAAATGAATGAATGAATGTTTATCTAGTAAGAAAGACAACTTCTATTTTATATGTGAGAGTGGAGGTGTTCTTACCTTTTAAATTGATACAAGCTCATTTGGCTTAATTAAGCTAGAGATAAGTTTACACAAACTACACTGAGAAACAAAGGACTAGGATTTTCGTGTGGATACATCGTATTTACGCGGGTGTGCTCCTTAAGGAATGTGATTTCATGTATTAAAGTACAGCAGGTGGGAACACCATGCCAAGTCTGGAGTTCGGCGTCGAACTAGACTCACTGTGATTGGATAATTTTATTCACATGATTGGTTTCGTGTTAAAAACTATTACTCTCGTAAGGTAGGGAGTCACAGATTTAGAAAGAACCAAGAGGGGACACTCGTAGACCGTCGGAATGGGTATGGCGTTAACTCTAGATTTGAAATGGTGGTCCCACAATACAAAATTTTCGCTGGACGGTGGTGTAGATCGTACTACTGATGAAACAACATTACTTAATGTGGTGACGCGCGTAACCTAATAAAAACAGCATTTACATGCCGACTGGACTATGCATTTTTCTCCGTGTACTGGAAATTTTATCGGATACAGGACCATTTTTGGGACCCATCTTGAAAACGGTGCCCCATATCAAAAATTGTTTCCTACAAAAATTGTTCAATTTTTCAAGCTCTTTCGAACGAGATATCACTCGACCTATGTTCCCATTTGAAAATTTTACGTTTACCCCCTCCCCCAAAATGGGAGGGCGGGGGATACCTAATGTTTGACTCATTTCTTAGGCCCCTTTGTATTGTACATTGTCTCTTAATATTTTTCTTATATGATGTATAGTTCGCGAGATATTGGCTTGTAACACTTATTTATAAGTACACTGAGAAAAACAGGACTAGGATTTCCGTGTGGATAGATCGTATTTACGCGGGTGTGCTCCTTAAGTAATGTGATTTCATGTATTAAAGTACAGCAGGTGGGAACACCGTGCCAAGTATGGAGTTCGGCGTCTGGATTTCCTTTTAAAAACATCTTTTCTCTTTTTCCTTCTCACAGAATGATATGACGTCTTATTACTCTCGTAAGGTAGGGAGTCACAGATTTAGAAAGAACCAAGAGGGGACAGTCGTAGGAAGGTGGTAACAACATTAGTATACGTAAGCCACCACCGTCGGAATGGGTATGGCGTTAATTCTACGCGTAGTTTTGAAATGGTGGTCCCACAGTACAAACTTTTCGCTGGACAGTGGTGTAGATCGTACTACGGATGAAACAATATTACTTAATGTGGTGACGCGCGTAACCTGGTGAATACAGCATTTACATGCGGACTGGATTAAGCATTTTTCTCCGTGCACATGTACAAAATATGAACAAATATAAAAACTTTTGGAAAGTATGAAAATGTTATCCAAATATTATGAAATTTAAAAATAATATAATAAAAAACAAGTGTTTCAATTTAACGTACCATAAAAGATTAACACTCTTGTTCTTGCTACCCTCTGCGACTTGGTTTAAAATATGAAATTTCATATTTTGTCTACTTTTAAAAACGATATTAAATGAACTAATAGTTATTTTTATGCGTTTTAATACTTATAGAATAATATTAAATAAAGTGATAATTGCTTTGAAGACGCTCCCAAGTACGAAAATCTGAATACCCGACAGTAATGGTATCAGAAATTCTGGGCTGTAACGAAAATAGAACAGCCTGCTAATCTATTTCAAAACATGTTTTATGTACTATATTGTTTACTATCTAGGTTTCCAATATTCTTCACTGTACTAGTATTAATATTTATGATTCACGAAGCATTTTTACCACCTAAGGCCCTATTACATTAGGCCACTGGTTGCGCCACCAATGAAGCAATTGGTGGTGCAACCAAACTCTTGCGTATCGTCACCAATGGCGCAACCTAAACAAGACGAATATTTTCATGAGAAAATATCTTCAATGAGTGAAAACATGCTTCTCCTTGTCCTCTTGATAAAAAGAAGAGGCGAAGAAAGATTTTTTTAAAATTACAAATAAAATCCTCAGTGTTCATTTTATTGTCTAACCCTTTAAAATTCCGGCATTTTAAAAGGTAAATTATACATTTTTAGTCAAGCGGCTACAGCATCTTCTCTATTTATCGTAGGATCATGGTTCACACATCTTTTTTTATAATAGAGCGAATTTTAAACGGTAGTATTTACATTTCCATATCGTGTCCCTGGGGTGGGAAATTTTTTAGAGAAATCGGGATTTTTCTCTGAAAAAAAATTCAAATTTTCAGCCCCTCTGGACTCCTCTATCTTAACGCAGACATCTGAAAGTCACCTTAAAAATACAAAGGTATGTACTAAATACAGTGTGTACAAAACTTCAAACTTCCATCTTGAATAGTAAGGGAGGAAAAAATATTTACCAACAATCCTCACAATACCCCAGATTACCTCAAAAGACCCTGGTCTCAGAAAAAAAACTTCGTGAAATATCTCTATTTATTCTAGGATCATGTTTTGTTCCTCATTTTCTTTAGAATAGAACAGCCTCTCAAACAATATCATTCATATGTCTCCATCATGTACCTAAAGCGGGAAAATCGCGAAAAAGTAGAATTTTTGGTTAAAATAACTCTTTTCTTTACCTTTTTGCTCCTCTTGACCCTCCTGTGTTAACGCAGTGATCTAAGAAAAAATCAAATAAATGTTACTCGGTGCCGTCGGTGGACTGAATGTTTGTGCAAAGTTTCAATCTACTAGGTGCAAAAGTAAGCCCTCCATAAAATAGGCCTTACAAAAAAATCCGAATCTCAGGTAAAAATTTCCTGTAACATCCTATTTACCCTAGATTAATGGTTCGCCCATCATTGTCTTCAGAATAGGACTGTCTTTGAAACGGTACCATTCTCATGTCTCCACAATGTGAGGCGTAAAAATCGCGGAGAGGAATGAAAATCCCTTTTCTTTACCTTTCGCCCCTCTGCCCTCCCCCCTCCCGTGTTAACGCAGGGATCCTAAAACATCTGATAAATACTACTCGGTGGACTGAATGTTTCTACAAAATTTCAATCTGCTAGGTGCAAAAGTAAGCCCGTCAAAAAATAATAAAAATATACGTAACAAAAAGTAGTTTTTTAAAGTTAAGACGTAATCACCTCTTACGTGTGGACGCAGAAAGGCATGAAACCATACGTAAGTGTTTTACAATGTCTCTAGAATCGAAAAAGCAAACGAAAAACGAAGGAAAGAGCTTTATTGGTTCTTCTTTAATCGAATAATGAAGACACTACTTCAGTACCTAAAATCAGATACTTAAACTTCAAAGGCCTATCAGTTTTCTTAATTAGTGCATTTTATCTTCTCCTCTGGTTTTCTTCATTACATTTCCGCCACCACCTTCATTTTCACTTGCCATTTTCTAGCGAATCAAAGAAGAACACCACACATAGTGATAATATATTGCGGTCTGATGAGTCACAGAGCGAGCACCAATGATCAAACAACTCTTGAACCTGCTACTTTTGGCGCTACTTGTGGCGCCACCAATGGTTGCCCGGGCAGTTGCTGAGCTCGGCAACCAGCCGACCACCAATTTCTTGGTGGCGCCACCAGTTGCCCTAGTGTAATAGGCTCTATGTACTTCAATGCCCCGCCACGTGCTCCGTCCACTGGTCGCTCCACCAGTTGCGCCATCAGTCATCAGAATTTCCAGTCATCTCTTTCTAAGTACTCTTGGCGGATATTCAATCTGTGTCTGCCGAACAAAAATATCACGAAGTCATTCTCTGGACTACTTAGCAGCCCTTTTTGACTGTTCAAAACATAATTAGAAAGAATAAATTTATGTCGTATTTGTCTCTTCAAGAATTATCAACGTAAGGAGAGCAGAATATAATAATTAAAAAACTTTTTTTTTGAGCTGGTATTGCTTCTTTTTGTTTCATTATCTGATAAAGCAAGGACCCGACAGTATGAGAATTATTAAAATTTCAAGGCAGAAGGTTGTATACCGGCGCATATTTATTATTTACTTTTATGTTATTGATTAAAGATAGCAACAGCTATTTAACCCTCCATAGCACGGCTGGTCAATTGTAACATCAAGGCACGCGTGCGGAGTCTCACTCCGCAATATTTATTTATAGGCCTATATCTTAATTTTAATGTGTATTTTGTTTTGAAGCGATATTAAACTGTTTCATATTTTCTTTCCCACATTTTTGACAATTGCGCATGTATGTTTTACAGCGCAAACTCTTTTATCAGTTCTAAGAAAACTAAAATGTCTCTATCCGCGGAATGTGACCCGCGGCGCGTGCGACTGACACTGAGGATGCAGACCCTCGAGATAAATAACTTCGACACCCTTCATCTCTTTTGTATCGTTCTGGCCATTCGAGCAGTTGACAATAATATTTGTGTTTTAGCCCTACTTGAATCAAAGCCATAGGCTGCTAGACGCGCAAGAGGTGGTGAAAACACACTTTAATTACCATCCGTTGGTTTATATAGCTTGTAACCAACCGTTTTATGGTGTGTGTATGTCGTTATATAACTTTTGGTGTATCTGAAGTAGGTCTGCACCAAACGGATTAATATTGTACATAATTACTTTACACAATTTCCTATTTATTGTTGATTTGTAAATTTTATAGGTATTTCTGAAATTTTATTATTTGAACATGGCCCTAACTTTGTGAATCTGCACCGAAAGATATTTTATTGTTTGCATATATTTGGTGGTTGTCAATGTTTGTTGTTCATTCTGTTAATGTTTATATGTTATTATTTTGTCTATTGGCAATTCTAAGTGCTTGATACTTTGGAAATGATTGTGTTTATTTCAAATAGCATGAGGTTTTGGGACATTTTTCATCTCTTACATTATCTGCTTTCTGCTATTTTCGTTCTCTTGAAATGTTTAAAAAATGAATTTAATTCTTCGTTGATGGGTCATAGTATAAGTAACACTAAACTTACAAGAAAAAAACCCTCGTAAATCGTGATATAAGGGTAAATAACAGTTTATAACCTATTCTTGTGATATTTCTTCAATTAGTTCTGCTCAATATGTATGTAAGTTTTATAGAAATGCGTTAACTAAATTATTATTGCTGAATGGTGCATTAATGTAAATTCTGAGGTAGTTATAATGCCAAAATTACTTCGATGCTAATTTGTTTAATCTTTTAAATCCATGTATGCCAATTATTATTTACGATACAATCCAGCATATGCCTTGAGTAGTAATTATATATCATTACAGTAGTACCTCATTACAGATCATTATTATTCATATATCTTCTCGGCAAAAGCTATGATTTTTACGAATGGAAAATCAAATGGTGCTAATGAAATAAATTTGCACCTCAAAAAATTATATATTGCTATTTTAATAACAATCAATATACATGGGTCCATGTTCCGCTAAGGGGGTCCAAAACTACACTGGATCCCCTTAAACTAAGCTAACCTAACCTAACCTAACCTGACCTAACTTAACCTAACCTAACCTATATAACGTTATATTATGTAATCAAACGAAAATCAATAGAAGGAAGTAGTGTCAAAGGCACTGGACCCCCTTAACGGAACATTGACCTATATATGATCTCATTTGTGCTAATATTCACAGGACAAGTAAGCATTGCAATATGCCAATAGTGATGATGATACATGGGAGTATGTTTACCAGAAGGGGTCCAGAAGCACAAAGTGGTCTACATAACGTAAACAAATCTAATCTAACCTAAACCAACTTAAGTTAACCTGAACTAACCTAATATTAGTAGAAGTAAGCGAAATTCTATAATTTTTTTGGAAAATTATGCTGATCCCTGCATAAACTAACCTAGCCTAACCTAAACTTTCTTACACTAACCTAAACTAACCTAATGTGAACAGAGATGTCTTTTCATGCAAAGTATAGAATTTTACCTGTAAATTTTGCAAAATGTATTATGTCAAAACTAAACCAGCACCTATCATGATTACATGTAAGGGCCTATGTTTACCAGAAGGGGTCCAGCTCTTTTTTTCTAAAGATGTTACAATTTTGGTCATTTATTTATTTATTTATTTATTTATTTATTTATTTAACAATCACCAGATACAGCTCCGAGGCCATTTTACACTGGATATCCAACAACAACAATAACAATGGAAAGGATTTTGGAGGGTATCGGCCAGGGCCTGTTTAGTAGGTACCATCCCGGCATTTGCCTGGTAGGACTGAGGGAAACCCTGGAAAACCTCAGTCAGGATGGTCGGCAGCGGGATTCGAACCCACGACCTCCCGAATACGAAGCCAACGCTCTACCACTTGAGCTACAAGTGGTAGAGCGTTGGCTTCGTATTCGGGAGGTCGTGGGTTCGAATCCCGCTGCCGACCATCCTGACTGAGGTTTTCCAGGGTTTCCCTCAGTCCTACCAGGCAAATGCCGGGATGGTACCTACTAAACAGGCCCTGGCCGATACCCTCCAAAATCCTTTCCATTGTTATTGTTGTTGTTGGATATCCAGTGTAAAATGGCCTCGGAGCTGTATCTGGTGATTGTTAAATAAATAAATAAATAAATAAATAAATAAATAAATAAATAAATGACCAAAATTGTAACATCTTTAGAAAAAAAGAGCTGGACCCCTTCTGGTAAACATAGGCCCTTACATGTAATCATGATAGGTGCTGGTTTAGTTTTGACATAATACATTTTGCAAAATTTACAGGTAAAATTCTATACTTTGCATGAAAAAACATCTTTATAAACAGCAAATTTGTGCAGGTAACAGAATGAAATGGAACTTATTAAAGCACAAAGTGCCACATGAACATATCTGAAATCTCGTTGCAGTGTAGTGCAATCCATTATTGTATGGCGTCAAAGACTCGCATTGGGGCAAAATTCGGACCCGTTAAGAGCATTGTGGGAAAACAAATACGAAACGAATGCCATGATTCTTGGCTGCCTACGTTATTGTAGGAAAACAAATGCGAAATGAGTTGAACGTTTTCGTTGTTAAAAGCACAATTTTTGAGCAAAATTGGAGTAGGAAAAATGGGAGAAAATGGGCAAATTAGCTGATTTTTTTTTTGAATTGGAAAAGATTAGAAAAGCCTTATACCTATCTGAATTTATGTTCAAACGTGAGACCGTAGTGAATAGGCCTATGAAGTTGTTAGATATAATAAAAGAAAATAAAGAAATAAACAAGAAGGTTCTTCCTTGAAAGAGAACCAGATTTATCGACATCATCCGAGTCAAGAACTGGAACAAAGACGCTAACATTTACCAAGATTGGCAGTGTGAAACTATAAGGCAAGTATGCAATTGTTGTGACGGTCAGCTAGGGAAGTTAGTATGTGATTTCGTCTAAATAGTCACTTTTGTATATACTCACAATCGCTAACGTGCCTGCTCTCTACGTAAGCACCAGCGTGGGCCCACCAGCTTTCCCCTACTCTGACTCGGTTAGATAGCATTCGTGAATTTAATTACCACCTAGCACAGGTTGGTCTGTATTATTGAAATATTATTTTAGTAATCCCCTTGAACTTAATTTATGCTAAGTGGGGTATTATCATGTCGCCAAATGCAAATATTTTGGAGGAAAAGAAGATGATTTGTGAAGGAAACATGATTTTTGAACAATTATTTAACGTGGCCTTCTTCAACATCATTTATGCCAAGTGAGATATTTTTATGTCGCCCAGCGCAAATCTTTTAGGAGGCAATAAGAAGGAAATTACCAAAAAAAAAAAAATATAATTTTTCAACAATTCTTTCTAGTGGTGTGCTAAAAGTAAACCTACAAGTCATGATTCGCAATTATTAGGCCCTATACATGCTGATATTTATGGGATTAACGAAGTTTCATGAGTACAAGTAATACATAATGAATACATTTTTGAGAGGGATGTTGAGAGACAAAATCAACAAGTATTTATGACAAGTAGAATTTTGACATCCGTGATTATATGGCCCATATGTATGTACAGAGGTTAACAAAATGTACGGATACTACTAAAATATATGGCTTCTGCACGAGAAATGTGTGCAAATGTGATGTTTTCTGGTGATTGATACGCACTGGAACTCTGATATTTACTGCTGCTGATTCATTGTTGATATTTCATTGTATGCTTAGGAATTCTATATTTCTTTCAAAAGTATTACAACTATAAATGAATAGCAAGTAAAACGATACTTGTTTCTGTTGCAGTTAGTAGGATCATCATAATCATCATCATTATAGGTGAGTTGTCGTTATTGGCAGGTGACTGGTTGCAACTGAGAGCTTCCATGTTGTACGGTCTTCCACTAAATTGCGAAGTAAAGTGACTGCTGGGGCCGCAATGGCTCAATGGTAGAGAATTCACCTCTGGCGCATGGGGTTCTTGGTTCGATCCCAACTCGCGCCGTGTGAGCTTTGTTGTGGACAAATACCGTGTGCGTGGCTTTTCTCGGGATTCTCCCTTTTCCTCCCATCTTCTTCATTCCACCACTTTCATTGATTATTTCATCGTCACTGTGTTCTTTAGCCGGTAGAACTGTTGGATATAAAACTTACAATGGAACCTATCCAAGTGCAACTCTGGCTTCGAGTCGAGACTATGGCCGTTGGATACCTTGTTCCAAAAGAACATAACACGAAAAGGGATACATTCTCGATCGCAGCCGTTGCGGAGATATAACCGTGAAAAGTTAGAAATTGAGCTCCATACTATACATTACAAACTCAGATTCCGGGTTAAATTTTTCGCAAACGGTCGAGTAAGGAAACTCAGGAAATACATATCAAATTAGTGTGGGGAGCACAGAATCTTTTGAATGAAACATTTGTGTCCCCGGGGCACTCACAGGGTCCCAGGCGGGGTCCAACTCGAAATTTGCAAATGGAACCGAAGGTCAAGTAGGATATTGTATGAAAGCTATTGTTAATTAAAGAAGATAGAACAAATCTCAACTCTCTACGATAACCCTGTGTAAACGGGCGACTGGTCAAAATGTCAATACAACCTACATCAGAAAATCTATGCCCACGCTTCTAAATCCGTTAAGTTGCGACAATAATACAACAGAAAAACACGTTTGAAAGTGTAAGGTATTGAAGTAAAGGAAATTGCTGCAGAGTCTCTCACAGAGTCGCACAACGGACCTTATCCAAGTATAAGTGTGACTTCGAATGACCAATGGACCATAGAATAATCATGACCATTGGATTTCGTTTCCTAGAAGAGAAAGGATACATTCTCAATCGCAATCGTCGTGGAAGGTGAGAAGGTCAAAAGGCAACGGTATATGCTTCGCGAATCGGGATCCCAAATTCACATATTGCACTGTGAAATTTCTATCGGGGGATTTGCTGAACGAGAAAGATGATGGTAAAGGCGAAAAGGAATAACCTTGAAACCGTGAGGGAACTTGGAGAGGAGTGGGGTTGGAGAAAACTGGAATAATGGTGCAGAAATAAAATATATCGGAGTGTGCTTTTGAGAGAGAGAGACTGCAGCAATTTGCTTTACTTCAATACCTTACACTTTCAAACGTGTTTTTCTGTTTTATTATTGTCGCAACTTAACGGATTTAGAAGCGTGGCCATATATTATCTGATGTAGGTTGTATTGACATTTTGACCAGTTGCCCGTTTGCACAGGGTTATCGTAGAGAGTTGAGGTTTGTTCTATCTTCTTTTATTTAACAATAGCTTTCATACAATATGCTACTTGAGTAGTAATTGCATGACTTGGCCTAACTTTGGACTTTGACCCCGACCTTTATGACGTCATAGGTCAAAGGTCAATGACCTTGGCCCGGGGTCAATGACCTAGGGGTACATAGGACCACCCCCTCTAAATTTTGGCAGGGGTACCATGGCCCACCCCCTAAATTTTGGCAGGGGTACATAAGACCACCCCCCTTAAATTTTGGAAATTGCCAAATTTAAAAATTTGGTATGGTAGCCTAGGACCATAGTATGTACCTCTATCCGTATTGGGGGTCTATGTCGTTCCCTTTCATGGGTAAAAAATTGCCAAAAAGTCAAATTTCGGGGGTTTTTGACCTAATTTATCCCCTTGGATGAGGTGTTATTACCCTATATAGTTATATGGGCGTATACAGGGGTCCATTCCCTTTCATAAGACATGGGTATATTAATGCACCCCTTGAAAAATTTGGGAGGGGTACCTTGGCCCACCCCTTAAATTTTGGAAATTGACCAATTTAAACATTGGGTATTATAGTACAGGACCCTAATATGTATTATGATAAATTTGGGTGGTCCACCTCGTTCCCTTCTAGGGGTACAAAATTGCCAAAATATAAACGTAAGCAATACGTAGTACCACGTGTTTGGTTTTTGGTCGATTTTATCCCCTTTGATGAGGTGTTATTAATCTATATAGTTATATGGTCATGTATAGGGGTCCATTCCCTTTCATAAGATATGGGTATATTTGTACACTCCTTTAAAAATTTGGGAGGGTTACTTTGGCCCACCCCTTAAATTTTGGAAATTGCTCATCTTATATATTTGGTATTATAGTACTGGACCCTAACATGTATTATAATAAATTTGGGTGGTCCACCTCGTTCCCTTCTAGGGGTACAAAATTGCCAAAATATAAACGTAAGCAATACGTTGTACCACGTGTTTGATCTTTTGGCCCAATTTATCCTCTTGGATGAGGTTCTATTACCTTATATGGTTATATGGTTATGTATAGGGGTCTATTCCCTATCATAAGACATAGGTACATTTGTACACTCCTTTAAAAATTTGGGAGGGGTACTTTGGCCCACCCCATAAATTTTAGAAATTGCTCATTTTATATATTTGGTATTATAGTACTGGACCTTAACATGTATTATGATAAATTTGGGTGGTCCACCTCGTTCCCTTTTAGGGGTACAAAATTGCCAAAATATAAACGTAAGCAATACGTTGTACCACGTGTTGGTTTTGACCTAAGTTATCCCCTTGGATGAGGTCCTATTACCTTATATGGTTATATGGTTATGTATAGGGGTCCATTCCCTATCATAAGACATAGGTACTTTTGTGCACTCCTTTAAAAATTTGTGAGGGGTCCTTGGCCCACCCCTTAAATTTTAGAAATTGCTCATTTTATATATTTGGTATTATAGTACTGGACCCTAACATGTATTATGATAAATTTGGGTGGTCCACCTCGTTCCCTTTTAGGGGTACAAAATTGCCAAATTTTAGTACAACCACGTGTTTGTTTTGGCTCAATTTATCCCCTTGGATGAGGTCCTATTACCTTATATGATTATATGGTTATGTATATTGGTCCATTCCCTATTATAAGACATGGGTATATTGATGCACCCAGGGAGGGGTACCTTGGCCCATCTCTTTATTTTGGAAATTGCCCAATTTAAACATTTGGTATAATAGTATAAGACCCTAATATATATTATGATAAATTTGGGTGGTCCATCTCGTTCCCTTTCATGGGTACGAAATTGCCAAATTTTAGTACAACCACGTGTTTCGTTTTTCACCTAATTTATTCACTTGGATGAGGTCCTATTACCTAATATGATTATATGGTCATGTATAGGGGTCCATTTTCTATCATAAGACATAGGTACATTGATGCACCCCAGGAGGGGTACCATAGCCAATCCCTTAAATTTTGGAAATTTTTCAATTTAAGCATTCGCTATCATAGTACATGACCTCAATATGTATCATGATAAATTTGGGTGGTCCACCTTGTTCCCTTTCATGAGTAAAAAAAAAAAATGCCAAAATATAAACATAAGCAATATGTTGCATCACGTGTTTGGTTTTTGGCCCAATTTATCCCGTTTGATGCGGTCTTATACCGTATATGGTCATATGGTCATGTATATAGGTTCATTTCCTATCATAAGACATGAGTACATTGATGCACCCTTTAAAAATTTGGGAGGGGTATCTTGACTCATCCACTCAGTTTTAGAAATTGTTTAGTATAAGCATTTGGTATCTTCGTACAGGTCTTCAATATGTACCACTATAAATTTGGATGGTCCACATCGTTCCCTTTCATGGGTAAAGAACTACCAAAAATCAAATTTCGGAGGTTATTGACCCCTATTTAGCACGTTATATGGTTTATTACCTTTATATGTTTATGTTCTCTTTTAAATTTGGGAATTATCAAATAACAACATTCGGTAAACGTTTTCTAGGACCCATTGGTGTTCCTCTTATGGCCAAATATTCAAAATTTAAAGGTTATTGACCGGCTTTATTATTAAATGCGTACAGGATTTATTACTTTTTCATAAGACATAGGTGTATTTGTGTACCAATCTTAAATTTTGGAAGGGGTACATTTCTTATTGTCATATCAATAATTGGTAATTGTTCTTAAAATTGGATAGTATCTCATTCATTGGGTAAATCATTATGATCACGTGATCAGTTATTGACCTATGATGAGATTAGGAGTCCAGGACATTGGTACATTTAAACTTTGTAGGATAATTTGAGAATGCGTCATTGGTATTGATTATTACAGCCAAATATAAACGTAAGCAATACGATGTACCACGTGATTGACCTTGATGAGGTAGTGTACAGGGATACATAGCTAACCTTATTGAATCTTATGACTCATAGTCTTAAGGGAATACATGCTACAACACTGGCAAAGTTATTGTTGATGCAATTTGATTGGTTGATCACTATCTTTCGTGGAATCTGATTGGCTGATCACTATCTTTCGTGCAATCTGATTGGTTGCTGATTTTCAAATCTTTGCTGCATTCAGTTTTAAGTTTTGTTTAACATTTAAAAATCTTGGTTTCGTTCAACATTTTGCACTCACTGATAAATATGATCAAAACCGTTTATTTGTTAATCGAATAGTTAAAAACCGGATAAAGTTTGACGGTTAACCGTGAAACGTGAAATTTTTTTGATTGAAAGTTTTTGTTAGAAAACTCTTGTTTCAAATTTGTGTTTGAATTTTTTTTGTTTCAGAATTTTGTTTGAAATTTGTTTCAAAATTTTTTGTTTGAAATTTTTTTTGAAAATTTTTAATTTTTTTGCAAAATTTTGTTTGAAAATTTTTTGTTTAAAATTTTTCGTTTGAAAATTTCGTTTCCAATTTTTTTTGTTTAAAATTCTTTTGTTTGGAATTTTGTTTTTTCAAAATTTGGTTTGAAATTTTTTTGTTTGAAAATTTTTGTTTCGAAAGTTTTGTTTGAAATTTTGTTTCAAAGTTTGGTTTGACATTTTTAAAAGTTTGTGCACTTTTTAGTAAAGAACCGGAACTGTTTAGAACTAAAACCTCTGGCAACATTGTGGTGCAATAGTACACGTCAGAACATGATAATGCAACTTCATCAGTTTTGCATCATATATAAGTATCGTTCGAGTTAGTATTCATGATAACTTCATCATGGCTACTTGTCTGCAGTTTCTAAACACACGTGATGTGATGAAATCATTTACCAAGATTACTGATTTACAACAGAATGTACCTTATAGAATCTTAGCTAGCCAAATGATCCCTACAAAGTTTGGATTAAGAATCGTAGTGAAGCTTGAAAATGATAAGAATATAATTTTACCAGCAAGATATTTACCCATGGAAGCATCAAAACAAGAAGAACTGCTGCGTTTCTTAAATACTGGATCTCTATCTTTATGTTACAAAGGATTCTTGGGTCGACGTCATCAATTTGAATTTAGTACACAGCCAGATTCGTCAGCAATTGTGATGAAATCATGAATCAGCACATCAGACATAGTTGTATGAATTTGGTTGGTCAGCATGACGTCAGCAACTGTGATGAAACCATAAATTCAAACGTCAGCACATTCCTTTCCAATGACGTCAGCCGTAGCTCTATAAATCAACCAATACAGTGTCATCCCACGAAATCATTTGAGCAAGTGCTTTTCAGGAGGAAAGATGTGTACTTCTAACGATAAAGAGTTCATCTTCGCAAGCTATTATCCAATAAATATATTTCAAACAAAACATGTGATGATTGGTATCAGTGCTAGAACATTTGAACCTGTGATTCGATTGGGCAAAACAGAACAATTTGGTGTACAACTGACCTGTGAAGAATGGCAAATATTGTTTACGAATCGACCAAATGAACGATTATTTTCATGATGAGCTAAATGTGACCATAGTCAAATCATTAGGCTTAAATCATGAAGTGGTGCTGCGTACAGTCCTCGAAGAGAAGATGGTGCTGTTACGTAAAAAGAGTACATTTCATGTCCCTCGCAACATGGTGTATCTAACACAAACGGAATGGAACAAATTCATCAGCGTATTTCAGTGTGTGAAACATGCAGTGGAAGTGTGCAACAAAACTAGTATATTCCTGAAAAAGTACTATTTTGAAAAATGTGTTATGCATATTGTACAACATGTATCTAGATATTGTGATGGTTGTCAACATCGTTCGTGGGTGCATACCTGCATTGATAAACAGTTTATTTGTGATCAAATGGACATTGAGTTTCCACCAATTGATATTGCATTAGACCTTAAAAGACTTCAATTGGAATTAAAATTATATGCTAAAGACAAACTAGTGCAAGAAGTTCAAAATACATTGTATCGACAATATCCAGAACCACTATCTGGCATGGACGTATGTGGAGTGTAATAAAATGATCCATTTCAATGAATTGTGTTTTTTCATTTCAAGTACAACCCCATATTCTGATGTGTACTATTGCACCACAATGTTGCCAGAGGTTTTAGTTCTAACAGTTCCGGTTCTTTACTAATGAGTGCACAAACTTTTAAAAATGTCAAACCAAAGTTTCAAACAAAAAATTTCAAACAAAACTTTCGAAACAAAAAAAATTTAAACAAAAAATTTCGAACAAAAAATTTTCAAACAAAATTTTGCAACAAAAATTTCAAACAAAAAATTTGGAAACGAAAAATTTTAAACAAAAAATTTTAAACAAAATTTTCAAACAAAAAATTTTGAAACAAATTTCAAACAAAAATTTCAAACGAAAAGTTTCAAACAAAATTTTGAAACAAAATTTTCAAACAAAAAATTTCGAAACAAAAATTTTTAAACTAAAAATATCAAACGAAAAAATGTCAAACCAAAGTTTCAAACTTTTTAAATGTTAAAACAAAACTGAATGCAGCAAAGATTTGAAAATCAGCAACCAATCAGATTGCACGAAAGATAGTGATCAGCCAATCAGATTGCACGAAAGATAGTGATCAACCAATCAAATTGCATCAACAATAACTTTGCCAGTGTTAAAGCAATGTCGACTAAAAGCAGGGAATTCGTGTTACTATTCGGTTCAAAACCTCTTGTCGTCGCGAATTCTGTCGAGGAATTTGAAGCTTAAAATATATAAAACGATAATCATGCCTGTTGTTCTGTATGGTTGTGAAACATGGTCGCTTACTCTGAGGGAAGAACATAGACTGAAAGTATTTGAGAACAGGATCCTGAGAAGAATATTCGGACCCAAGAGGAACGAGAATGGGGAATGGCGGAAGCTTCATAACGAGGAACTACATAGTTTATACGGTTTACCCAACATTGTTAGGGTCGTCAAGTCTAGGAGGCTTAGGTGGGCGGGTCATGTAGCTAGAATGGAAGAAAGTAAAAACGCTTTCAAAGTCTTGACTGGAAGACCAATCGGAAAACGACCATTAGGAAGACCTAGGCGCAGATGGGAGGACAATATTAAGATGGATCTCGCAGAGATAGGAATACAAAGTAGAAACTGGATGCAATTAGCTAAGGATAGAAGTCAGTGGAGAGCTTTTGTGAACGCGGCATTGAACCTCCGGGTTCCATAGGCCATAGAGTTAGTTAGTTAGTTAGTTAGTGTTGTAGCATGTATTCCCTTAAGACTATGAGTCATAAGATTCAATAAGGTTAGCTATGTATCCCTGTACACTACCTCATCAAGGTCAATCACGTGGTACATCGTATTGCTTACGTTTATATTTGGCTGTAATAATCAATACCAATGACGCATTCTCAAATTATCCTACAAAGTTTAAATGTACCAATGTCCTGGACTCCTAATCTCATCATAGGTCAATAACTGATCACGTGATCATAATGATTTACCCAATGAATGAGATACTATCCAATTTTAAGAACAATTACCAATTATTGATATGACAATAAGAAATGTACCCCTTCCAAAATTTAAGATTGGTACACAAATACACCTATGTCTTATGAAAAAGTAATAAATCCTGTACGCATTTAATAATAAAGCCGGTCAATAACCTTTAAATTTTGAATATTTGGCCATAAGAGGAACACCAATGGGTCCTAGAAAACGTTTACCGAATGTTGTTATTTGATAATTCCCAAATTTAAAAGAGAACATAAACATATAAAGGTAATAAACCATATAACGTGCTAAATAGGGGTCAATAACCTCCGAAATTTGATTTTTGGTAGTTCTTTACCCATGAAAGGGAACGATGTGGACCATCCAAATTTATAGTGGTACATATTGAAGACCTGTACGAAGATACCAAATGCTTATACTAAACAATTTCTAAAACTGAGTGGATGAGTCAAGATACCCCTCCCAAATTTTTAAAGGGTGCATCAATGTACTCATGTCTTATGATAGGAAATGAACCTATATACATGACCATATGACCATATACGGTATAAGACCGCATCAAACGGGATAAATTGGGCCAAAAACCAAACACGTGATGCAACATATTGCTTATGTTTATATTTTGGCATTTTTTTTTACTCATGAAAGGGAACAAGGTGGACCACCCAAATTTATCATGATACATATTGAGGTCATGTACTATGATAGCGAATGCTTAAATTGAAAAATTTCCAAAATTTAAGGGATTGGCTATGGTACCCCTCCTGGGGTGCATCAATGTACCTATGTCTTATGATAGAAAATGGACCCCTATACATGACCATATAATCATATTAGGTAATAGGACCTCATCCAAGTGAATAAATTAGGTGAAAAACGAAACACGTGGTTGTACTAAAATTTGGCAATTTCGTACCCATGAAAGGGAACGAGATGGACCACCCAAATTTATCATAATATATATTAGGGTCTTATACTATTATACCAAATGTTTAAATTGGGCAATTTCCAAAATAAAGAGATGGGCCAAGGTACCCCTCCCTGGGTGCATCAATATACCCATGTCTTATAATAGGGAATGGACCAATATACATAACCATATAATCATATAAGGTAATAGGACCTCATCCAAGGGGATAAATTGAGCCAAAACAAACACGTGGTTGTACTAAAATTTGGCAATTTTGTACCCCTAAAAGGGAACGAGGTGGACCACCCAAATTTATCATAATACATGTTAGGGTCCAGTACTATAATACCAAATATATAAAATGAGCAATTTCTAAAATTTAAGGGGTGGGCCAAGGTACCCCTCACAAATTTTTAAAGGAGTGCACAAATGTACCTATGTCTTATGATAGGGAATGGACCCCTATACATAACCATATAACCATATAAGGTAATAGGACCTCATCCAAGGGGATAACTTAGGTCAAAACCAAACACGTGGTACAACGTATTGCTTACGTTTATATTTTGGCAATTTTGTACCCCTAGAAGGGAACGAGGTGGACCACCCAAATTTATCATAATACATATTAGGGTCCTGTACTATAATACCCAATGTTTAAATTGGTCAATTTCCAAAATTTAAGGGGTGGGCCAAGGTACCCCTCCCAAATTTTTAAAGGAGTGTACAAATATACCCATATCTTATTAAAGGTAATGGACCCCTATACATGACCATATAACTACACGTATATAGGATAATAACACCTCATCAAAGGGGATAAAATCGACCAAAAACCAAACACGTGGTACTACGTATTGCTTACGTTTATATTTTGGCAATTTTGTACCCCTAGAAGGGAACGAGGTGGACCACCCAAATTTATTATAATACATATTAGGGTCCTGTACTATAATACCCAATGTTTAAATTGGTCAATTTCCAAAATTTAAGGGGTGGGCCAAGGTACCCCTCCCAAATTTTTCAAGGGGTGCATTAATATACCCATGTCTTATGAAAGGGAATGGACCCCTGTATACGCCCATATAACTATATAGGGTAATAACACCTCATCCAAGGGGATAAATTAGGTCAAAAACCCCCGAAATTTGACTTTTTGGCAATTTTTTACCCATGAAAGGGAACGACATAGACCCCCAATACGGATAGAGGTACATACTATGGTCCTAGGCTACCATACCAAATTTTTAAATTTGGCAATTTCCAAAATTTAAGGGGGGTGGTCCTATGTACCCCTGCCAAAATTTAGGGGGTGGGCCATGGTACCCCTGCCAAAATTTAGAGGGGGTGGTCCTATGTACCCCTAGGTCATTGACCCCGGGCCAAGGTCATTGACCTTTGACCTATGACGTCATAAAGGTCGGGGTCAAAGTCCAAAGTTAGGCCAAGTCATGCAATGACTACTTACTTGACCCCCCGGTTCTATTTGCAAATTTTGAGTTGGACCCCGCCTGGGACCCTGTGAGTGCCCCGGGGACACAAATTTTTCATTCAAAAGGTGCTGTGCTCCCCACACTAATTTGATATGTTTTCGCTGAGTTTCCTTACCCGACCGTCTCCGAAAAATCTGAGTTTGTAATGTATAGTATGGAGCTTAATTTATAACTTTTCACGCTTATATCTCCGCAACGGTTGCGATCGAGGATGTATCCCTTTTCGTGTTATGTTCTTTTGGGACAAAGTATCCAACGGCCATAGTCGCGAGTCGAAGTCAGAGTTACACTTGGATAAGTTCCCTCGTTAGAGATTTAATTTCGTTTCATTTTAAAGTAACTGCTGAACTGCAAAGAGAGAAAAATCGAAGGGAGATGGAAATCTCAAACAATCCCGTGGTTAAACATGAAACTTTCGTTGCCCTTCAAGACTCTTTGGCGCGTTTAAGACCTATTAAAGCAACTGCTTTTTCCTTCTTTGAGAGAGGAAACAGTGACACAGATTTCCAAGGCAAATTGAGGTTAAAAAATTCACTTTCAAAAACCTCAAAATTACTGTCATGGTCATGGACTGCCCATGTAATGTTTGAAAAGCATTTGTAGAACATCTATTTCTCATCTTTTATTGTAAAAAAATAGCGATTAATTGTTTAATCGTTAGCAATTTTTTTAGCGATTATCTATTAAGAATTAACTCCTAAAAAGCTTTATTCATTAAATATAAAATTAGCAAACCTTTAATAGGTTAATTTATTCGTTATTTTTCAACGAGTTAATTACAGTAAATGAAATACTGCTTGCGACGAAACACTTCAATTTCGGAAAACAAAAATTGACTACAAGCATATCTCCTTCAACGATACACAGAATTGTTGTCAAGTCAGTAAGGAAAGAAGTCTACATAAACTTATATTAACGGAAAGTGATAGATACTTTTGTCAGTGATTTAAACGAACCGCTTACTGCAGAAAGCAAACATGTCCACATCTCGTAATTTTACAGGAGAAACAAAAAACTCAATAAAGCTATCTTTACGATATTTCCACCATAACGTTTAACTTTGCTTTAATGACAGAGTATACGTGATTAAAATGCACATACAAATTTTGTGTATCGAGTAAGGGCATAGAGGGGTGCACTGTTTTGTATTTTGGACATGTTTGCTTTCTGCAGTAGGGTCTAAATGCATTGTTCAAATGAATTGTGGATTGAGTTGGTTAAAGAAAACGGCCATGAAATTTATATATATCATTTATTGGAAGAAAACGTGACTGTTAAACATTTCTGAATAATATGTGAGTTGTGTAAGTACTAATTAATCAGTCATCGTTACCATCAGAATGTGTTCCCGTTGTGGTGGGTCAGGATGCTATTGAACTCCAAATAGCATCATTTCTTGGAATATGTAGACCAATGTTTTTTTTATGTCATTCATTTTCTTGTTGTTTATGGGCAGGACAGAGTGTTTAGGAGAGTTCCTCAGCCTATAGTTATCCACTATCAAGCCACCAATATTCGTGTTACACTAAACACTATATGGAGTTAGAGATGAGAAGTACATCTCATGCTATTTTGAAATGTTGAAAGTCGTTTTTACTGTGTGTTTCAAATGTAAAGCATCACGGGCAGTAGCCAATGCTGCGCGATATTTCGCGCGGTGTTGCCGGATTGCGAACTCCCCTTTCCCTTCTCGCTCTTCCTCCAGCTGAGATTATGACACATAAATTTGCAACATTATTCACAATGTAACAATATTATTCCTGCAAAATCTAGAATTTTGACTGTGCATCCTGAAAGTATATATAGCAACTAAATTACTTACCTGTTAACTACTCCAGTGGAGCTGCTAAAGGCTCGTCTTCCCCACTACTTTCACTATCGTCTATGTCAGTTAATATTTTGTCATTGTCTGAATCTGAGTCTTGTAAATTTACTATTATGGGTTCCAAAATTTACTCACGTCCTATTTCTTTCATGAAGTCACCTTCTTGTAATTTGTCTGTGTGTTGTACACAAGATTGCCAGTCTTTTGCGTTATGCTATCAATTTCTTCGTTTATCAGTCTTTCAACGTCTGTCAACTTGAATGTCTTATTTTTTGTTGCAACTTGTCTCTTTACTTGAGCCCATATGAGCTCGATTGGGTTGTATTGACAATGGTAGGGTGGTAACCTTACTATCCATTTTCGTTTGCCAGTTGGTCTAGTTAATACATTTTAGATTGGTTTTTGAACGGCATTACGCGCTGCAATAGCTCAACCTTAGTTTCTGTTACCGAAAATTCAACACTTTTTTGGTGTAACCATTCAACAATGGCATCTTTTCTAGTTAATGAATTTGGAATTTTACTAGTGACGACTCAATGATATGTGGCATTATCCATTATTATAATGCTACCCTCCTCTAAATAATTTAGAAATCTGTTCAAAAACCAATCCTTAAATGTAGCACTTGTCATTTCTTTGTGATAGTCGGAAGTTGATTTAGACCGAAATATCCACTTACTTTCAGGTATAAATCCAGTTTTTGCAGATCCTACATGACAGACAATAAGTCTGCTTCCTTTTCCCGGAGGCACCTTTAGTCCACCATTTTTTGTGATATCTTGCCAAACTGACTTATGTGAATGATTTTTATTTACCCAAGTCTCGTCCAAGTAAAATATTGGTCTTGTGTCGCCAGAAGTCCGAATTTCATGCATTTTCCGAAGAAATTTTAGTCTTGCCGCCACAATATTACTCCTCTCCATTAGAAACTTACGTCCATCGGTTGTTTTCTTATACCTGAAACCTAAAGCCCGGAGTATTCTGTAAGTGGATGACTTGGAACCTGTAAAGGAAATCTTCCTTTTCAAAGCATTTGTAATTTTTTGCAAAGTCGGAAATTCGCCTTGGTCATAAAAGTCAAGAACAGTCCTGCGTACTATGTCCTTGTCAAAGTCATTAAGGATTGTGAGCCTTTTGGGAGGTCATTTGTGTTTTCTAGGAGACAGAAAAACTGGAATATTACTGGGAAGCAGCTTTCTTGCCTCCACGCCGATTCGTGACACTGTGGCTCGATTTATCCCGCAAGCTTGTGCTGTTGAGCTTTGACACTTTTTGAAGTTTTTTCTTTCTTCTTGTGATGAGTATTTCTTATAAACATTGTAAACATAAAAAATAATTCTCCGAGCTTGACTTCGAAGCACTTCTTGTTTAGAAAACCCTGCACTTGCACTCGGTTTGCTTAAAGACATTGTCAATTCTAGTTTTCGGAGAACAAACGAACTACCACGAAGGAAAGCAAGCTAGATACTGATGAATTCTGTTTATGCTAGAAGAGAAGTTGCGTTCCTACACAACTAGCCCCATAGTTCCTTATCAGTTTTCACAACAATTAACACTCTTGGGCTTGACTTAGGTCTCACGAAAACAATGCGTCTGATTCTTAAGCAAGTTTGTTTTGGGTTACGATAATTTACGACATCATTCAGACGCCTGGTGCTTTTGAATCTCTGCTTGAGGGGAAAAGATGGAATGAGTGGTCGCTTATATGTAACGTAGTGAAACGTGAAGGAAAAAATAAACAAAACATACTGCTTTTTTTTCTGTCGAATAAGGAAGTATCTATTGTATCTGGAAGTGAACTTCAAACCAATACTACGAACTTCCCATACTTTGTTCTTACGAAGGCTTTTATATATATCAGAGGCTTGATATTATTTAATTCGTTCGCTTACTATTCTCAGGGGTGTAGCTACGGTGCAAAGGGGCCCTCTCTTTCTAAACTATTTCCAACCCCGAAATGAGGTTTGTCTGGTATATGTTTAATAAAGTTATTTAATAGTTAATGTAAATGAGGGACGTTTATAATAAAGCATGAAAATTAAAAAAAGAAAACATCATCAGTACAGTTTCTGTATCTAATTAAAACAGCTAAAATTAATCATGTGCTTTATATTCTCATTTCCCTTTCTGGGCGCACACCGCGTAAACTCTGTATATTATTGCATAATAATATCTGAGTTGATTTTTTTTCAAGTCTTTTTTCTTTACTATTTTAACCCACATGAACACGAAGTCATATAAACCGATTGCCATAAACAGCATTTGTTTTCTTATGAACAGTTTATTGATTCATTTTTTACAATCCGGTTTCTAACTTCAGTACTGTCAAGATCCATCTTCTGATAAAGTAGCAATGTGGAAATATTATATGCGTATAGTGTATGTATGTATGTATGTATGTATGGTGAGTTAAAATGCTTTCATGTTGTGAAAGAGGTAATTTGATCTGCTTTTAATATGTAAAAACTTTGCCCCCCTGAAAGTAATGTTTCCCTAGAACAACCTGCTGACTACACCTCTGATTATTCTGTAATAAAAGTTGTGAGTTCTATTTGCAAATCGAGACAAAATCCATTGGAAATTAGACGCGGAACTCAACGCTCGTTTTACTAATTGTTTTATATGGAAACCTTTAAAAGCGTCTATCATGACAACCAGTTGACATAGAAAGATGTAGTTTTCACGTATTTGTTCGTAATTCTTTTCTCTACTTGGTAAAGTGAGCAGTTAATGTGCTAGTACATTATTTCTAAGTAGCGTCTCTGATATTGTCAAGATTCGCTGTAGCGCGAGAAGTCAGCGTGCAGAACTGCTTGTCGCGAATTGTCAACACCGCTCAATGCCAATTTGATTCCGTGTGAAGCCCACTCAAGGCCATGTCGTTTCTCATTTGAAACCTGCAATAGGTGTTTAGTGACTTTTTTTTAACCATAAAAGTCATCGCTCAGACACGCTATTTTGTAAAATTCAATACACCAGGAACTCTAATCAATGAAATCAGTCGCTTTCATTTGAACAATAAAAATCTTCTTGTTGGAATTGGTCGAGGAAGTTTTAATGAGCTGAAGGTCGTCATAAACTGTGCACTTTTAATCATTTCTCCGCTTCTTCTGTATTATCCCGAAATTCCTATCATTGGGCATGAAGGAGTGACCTCTAACGGGAAAACTACGAAGTCTCATTTACTGCCGATAGGGAACTCGTTCGGGACAAGTTTCCTTTCTACAGCAAACGGAAAATTGAAGGCATCGCGATGCCCATTTTTACTGAGCGGACAAGTGTCATTTCGGTGCTAAACTATCCATTGACATATAACAAATCATTATAGTCTCAAAAAGAAGGAAATGTGTAAATGTCGGACATGTTTGCTTTCTGCAGTAAGCGGTTCAAATACGGATACACACGACAAACCTAAAAAGTTAATAGATTATTTCACTTTCAGAAAACGGTCCTACGTACTTAGCGTGTACCAACCAACTGTCCAGGTTTCATCTTAGAGTATGTAACATTCCCACGCTCCTGAACAAACTATGATACTAGAATAAAGTGAGGAAGCCATTTACAGTGCACTGTAAAAAATAAAACACCATTGAAACGCTTTACTACAGATATTGAGGGAACGATTGATGGAATAGTGTTTATAAAATGTGCTTCGCATGTCCAAAAGCGTTACTTTTCTAAAAGCAGTGACGTATTTAAAACACTGCTTCTCGGCAAACAGTTAGAAAACAAAGAGATGGCATACATTATGTGTCATCTGGAGGTGTTTAAAGAGTGCCGGTAATGTGTGATGTGTCCTACTGTGTTTAAAAGTAGTTTCTTTATGTTTTTCAGTGTACACCTCTTGGACGCCAAGTAGCCTAACACAAAATAGAAATTTTCGAGGACTCAAAATTGAAGTTCAAAACCTCATGAACAATCCACATTTATGTTACGTTGGCAATTAAAACCATAAGCATGTAATTCATAATTTTATAATTTACTCTTGATAGAAATCTTAAAAAATGCCTATATATAGAAGTAAATGTCAGCATTTTTCCATTTTCTTCATTTTTTTTTTTTTTTTTTTTTTTTTTTTGGAGTTAGGCCACTTGGTATTCAAGGGTCATATCATAATATGTGACATACAACAAATATTACATTATACATTTTACTTAACTCCTGATACCCTACAACACATTAAAACCTCAAAATAATTGGAGAAACTAATAATACAGATGTTATTATGTAGGCCTATTGCGTTCAGGGGAATGAAAAGGCGATAACTGAAACTATGTTAAAGTACTATAGACTGCCAATTACTCACTCAGATAATTAAGATGTTCACTTTATCGCAATAGTTTTATACAAACTAGAAATCTGGATGAAGTATTATTATTATTATTATTATTATTATTATTATTATTATTATTATTATTATTATTATTATTATTATTATTATTATTATTATTATTATTATATTCGAAGTAAGCGGTTAGCGTACGCGCCTTTGGCGTGGGAGACCCGGGTTCGATTCCCGGCGGGAGCTGATGTGGTTCGGATTCCACGTTAATCAGTAGGTCCACGTCTCATATAGCCTCGCTGCTGAAAGGGACGCTAAAATAAAATGAACTCAACTCAACTATATTCGAAGTGCTATCAAATATCACGACATACAATTATTAACTTTTACTGAAATGAGGGGAAAAATAAAACTTGTCGAAAGGCTACCTATTAAGTTTACGCATCCTGTACCTTTTTAAAGTAATAAATGCTGGTATTGGTTTGAAGGCTGATAGGTGTTTCTGAGTGAATAGTTTCTTCGAAAAAACTTTTAAAATTATGTAAAGGTTTTCGAGATATTCGGATCGAATCGAGATTTTGAGGAGCCGTCTCGTCTCTCATTCCTCAAACCGTGTCTCGATTCGTTAGCATGCTTAGTGCTCTGTTGCCACATCAATTACTGACAAAAGACCTCTGTGTCAAAAGTAGATCATTCTTCATTTCGAATCAAAATAGCAACTGTTCGTTTTGTTTTTTTTCATTCTGTGTTTGAAGAAAATAACTCTCATAAGAAGAGGAACCAATCTGGTTGTGGTCAAACTTCTTAAGTATTTGAAGCCTTATGTCTGTGTGTACTACGCAACAAGTTTCGAACTTTAATCACTTAAGACTTACGAAATGGATCCCTTTGTTTCAGCCGAGCGCATTTCAAAACCGGTAACATTTTGGATGTGTGAGATACGGGCCTACAAATATTGTTATTTTTAATAAACGAGTCCCCTGGACATTGTTGCGGTTATCGGATGAGTATGTACAGGAAAACTGAAGATCTCTGACCCAGCGAAGCAGCGAGCTATGGATAATAATCTGCTGTATGTTTGCTTCGTATCTGTAGGTAATTTGAATTTCACTTCAAATATCATATAGTTGTAAAATATCAAATGGTACAACGTTACCATGTTGCCCAATTACATCCCTGCCGTGATGATATTCATAGATGATTTGGGCCTTCCTTTTCAAGAAGTTTAAAAATGAAATGAAATCTTTAAGTTTTACGTCCCACGGCTATGCCGGTGAGGCTAACGGAGACGGTGATAATGAGAGATGAATGAAAATGGTGGAATGAAGAAAGTGGGAGGAAACGGGAGAACCCCGAGAAAACCCACGAGCACGGTGTTTGTCCACCACAAAGTTCACTTGGCGTTCAAGAAGTTTAGTCGAGATAAGTGATTATGGGACTTGTGAGCAGTCAGTCATCCACGTTGGTTTATGGACTACAGCACCCAAACCTATTAAAGAAAATATTCCTAGATTAAGTAACTTTTGTTTCTGAGTGTGGAACTACGATAGACTTCCAAACTATGCGAATTCAATACTCAAAGTTGAAGTAGTACCTGTAACTTTTGATTGCAATAGAGGGACAAGATTAAAGATAGCACTTGTTCCTGGGACACTGAATTCATATTCAAAAGGCATTAATCAAAATTTTGTAATTTTGCACTTTGCTGATCAATATTAAAACTGGAAGTAGAAGTAAATTTATACAATTTTCTGTTTCAGTAGGGAGATCCGAGTGAACATCATGTCTGTTCTTCAGACGCTGAAGCGATTCAAGAATACTTTTAGTCGCTGTTATCGTTTTTATTCTGTGGCGATCAACATTGAAACCGGAAATAGTTAATTTCTGCCATACTTCTCATTTGAATAGAAAATTAACGGGACGCTGAATCAATCCCCCCAAAACGCTTGTTGATATCTCTGACTACTTTTGCTGTGATCCCTGTCCATAGACAGACAGCCGTTCTGTAAGAATTCCGATATTTATGGATATGTACTGGTATGTTGGTGTTTAGACGTATAAAATACCAACAGAATATCCGTTCTTGTCATGGGGAGAATACTTTTCATTTTGGACATAAAGGGCTGGATTTGGATGTAAAGAGCATCGGAAGTGTCACTGTTCGTCGCAGCGACCCCGAAAACTATGAATACGACTCTAATATCAGTCATTTTCGATCATTTTTATATATACATCTCCCTTTCCCCAAGTTGTAGGCTGAATTTGGATTTAAACGGCATCAGAAGTGTCAATGTCACTGTTCATCTCATCGATCCAGAAAAGTATGGATTCGACACCAGTATCGATCATTTTTAAATGTCTCCCCTCCTCCTCCTCCCCCCCTAAGTTCCACCGTCAAAATTAAATGACAAAAAACATCCTAGACGAGAACCTGATCATGTTGCGGTCGAGTGGTTGAAGAGTTATGAAGTGACAAACATAATGACTTTCAATTCTATATATATAGATAGATAGATGAGGAATTCTATTGTCAGATCCCATAATACAGTTCTTGTCTACGCCACTGGTTGTGAGAGGACGCTTTTATGTGTATGTTCCTTACTTGACCATCACTTGACAGCTTCTAGCAATTGCTTTGTACAGAGGACAATGCACAAATGTTCGAATGATTGATTTGTTCTTCAAACGGATACCACAAGTACCTATGTGGGAGTTGTAAATCATCGGTTACTAGTTTAAGTGTTTATTCTTCTTAAAGAGTGCGGTCAACAAAGCATTAGCCTTTAAAGCCACACTGAGAAAAAATGTAGGTGACGTACTTAAAAAGATAGGTTGCGTGCATAATTCCTGTAGTTTTTGGACTTAACGTACAACAGACGTATAAGTGAAAACGCATGTTTTATAATACTTTCCGTATAAGTGTTACATTTATACGTATTTTCCGTATGAAACAATATAGGCGGTCAGAATCTCACATACAAATGGATGTATATAACATGTAGTTGACGAAGGTAAAATAAGTATATGCATATTAAATACGGAAAACTGTTAGATGTCAGACATCCTGCAACAGCATAAGGTAACATTTAAGAGCAGTGAGTATGTAGCATACGAATAACGTATGCTCCATACTGATTTCTATAGTAAGCAAAAGGATTCCGTATATTTGTAGAATATACCGCTGTCCGGAGAACGGATTTTTCTCGGTACAATTTAATTTCCCCATGAATTTCCAGAAAGTGATTGTAATCGATAGCTTCCGATGCGTCGAACATGACTTTGAAGGTACCAGAGTGATCAGATGCACCGTTCCTGAGATATCGTGTTCCACAAGTGTGGGATGCCAGGAGATTGCCTCTTGACACCCGAAAAGTATTTGTATGAAGTGTGAAGCTAACAAGTTATAGTTGTCACAGAAATAACTCCGTACCGTATTAAACTCGTTGATCAAGCTCGTTGTTTTTATCTTTTCTTCTCTCAACTGATTGCATTCGTGGTTGATGCTTATAGTTGTTGTAAAAGAAAATGATTACACTGCATTCATTTTCACTGATTTATTGCGCTTATTTGAGGAGAACTATGCCGGTCGATTGTATTGAAAATGTTTCCGATTATATATTGTTTCTGATTGAGTTTCATAAATTGAAGTGCCACGTCGATATTAACCTCGATGCTGGCGCCATCTCGTGGCATCCGACGCCTTTGGAACGCGATATTTCAGGAATGGTGAATTTGCACACACTGTTTCCTTCACAGGCGTGTTCTACGCATCGGAAGCTATCGCTTGCATTCAACTTCGGGCAAATTTATGGGGAAATGAAATTGGGGCTCCAGGCTAGTGCTTTGTTGGTCGCACTCTTTCTGAAACATTTCCTTAGTTTATTTGTTTATTTCTGTTGTTTCTTTCCAGGGTGAAGTTCTGTTCAATGAACATGTATTTGTGTCTCAGCATTCTCCTTACTTATTTCTCGTTCTATGCACTGACTAGGAACAGGTGAGTGGCTTCAAGTCACGTTTATTTATTTATTATTTATTAGTTGAGTTGATCTTAGGTTAGCGTCCCTTTCAGCAGCGAGACTATATGAGACGTGGACCTACTGATTAACGTGGAATCCGAACGACATAAGCTCCCGCCGGAACCCGGGTCTCCCACGCCAAAGGCGCGTACGCTAACCACTTAGCCACGAAGGAGCTCTATTATTTATTAGTGTACTAATCTTATGATGCACGTAAAGACGAAAACATAATCAAGGATAAAGTCATAAAACACTACTCTTCCATAGAAAGGTTACACTAGTTGTTATATTTTAAATTGGTTTAGGAAAACTTGAATCCGTGTTGTGTACTTATATACAGGGTGACTGGTAATTCGATGCATTCCTTGCAAATACTTTAGAACATTTTCAGCTATATGCAGGGCCGGTTCTAGGCATTTCTTAATTGTAAGCAAACGATATTTATGCGCCCCCATCTAAATGATAATAGAAGAGTAGAAAGTTGTAGTGGACAACAATTCTTCAAATAATTGTTACAATTGCAAATTTGTTTAATGTTTGTAGTCTTCTTGTGAATATTAACGAAAAATAGCGAAATTATAACTAATTGACTGTGGTTGAATATTGGAAAAAAGTTCTAATTTTAATAATTAATAGCATTTCTTGTTAAATAAGTACAAGACACAACTAAGATATATAGGCTCTACCTAAGATGTATTTAATAAGTACAATTCTAACATAAGAAAATGAAATGAAATATTTGAGTTCTACGTTCCACGGTTATGTCGGCCAGGCTAAAGGAGACGATGATGATGAGAAATGAATGAAATGGTGGAGTGAAGAAAGTGAGAGGAAACGGGAGAACCCCGAGGAAACACAAAGTTTACATGGCACGAACTGGGATCGAACCAGGGACCCCATGTACCAGAGGTGAACGCTAATCTAGAGTGTGTTCTTGTTAAATTAGTATTACATTCTTTAGATGTATTTGTCTGTGCCATTTATATTCCACCGGATTCAAATTTAAAATTTACGAAGAGTTTTATCAATTTATCGAGAGTAACTGTCCACCAGGAAGCACAATTCTCTGCATCGGAGATTTTAATATTGCAGAAATTACAAATTCTTCTTTTGATCTTATGTCCTCAACAACCAAGTGTAAAAATGTGTATAACTTTATGTCCTTATACAATTTATCATCATTCAACGACATACAAAACACAAATGGCAGCACATTAGACCTAGTACTTTCTAATATCAAAGGTGTAGTTGTTTCAAAAGAGTATCCACTTGTTCAAGAGGATAGACATCACCCAGCAATCCTAGTGTCTTTAACGCTTAATCATATTACTAAATTAAAGCAAGTTCCTCAAGTAACTGGTTTCAACTTTAAAAGGGCTGATTTCACAAAATTATATATAGAATTGTCAAACTTATCTTGGGATTGCCTTTCTCAAAATGATGATGTTAATTGTACTGTTTCAAAATTCTACGAAATGATTTATAACGTATTCAGCGGATGCGTCCCTGCTAAAAAGCACGTCAATGTCAGTTATCCGTGCTGGTTTACCTATGATATAATCAAAAAAATCAAACGGAAATCTTACCATCGTAAAAAGTGGAAAGAGGGGCTAAATAATATTGCATACCATCGTGAACAGTTCCTGGAACTACGAAAAGAAATTAAATCAGAAATTTCGAGAGCGTACAAGGCATTTATTTCACATTCTGAATTTACTGTAGAAAAAGACCCACGGCAGTTCTGGTATTTTATTAAAAGTAACACCAAGCATCTTTCGTCAGATTCTCTAACATATAATGGTAACGAGTTAAAACATAAAGAAATTTCTCAGGCATTCGCGCATTATTTTCAGTCGGTATACAGTAGTGTACCCCTAAATACGACACAGATTATCTAATAACAAATAATTCGGAATGTAGTATATTAGACACCTTGCATATAAAGGAAATAGAATTAGAAGAAATTGAGCAGGCTATTAAAGCGCTGAAACCCAAAACATCTTGTAGTATAGATGACATTCCACCGTATGTGATGAAGGGCTGTTTAGATATATTCAAGCATCCACTCCACATTATCTTTAATATGTCCATTAAAACCAATATATTTCCGAATAAATGGAAAGAAGGTCTCATTTGCCCTATTCCTAAATCTGGGAACAGGAATGAGATAGAGAACTTCAGACCCGTAGCCATCCTATCTCCCTTTGCAAAAGTTCTTGAAACCATATTATACAACAGAATTTTAAACCATGTAAAGCCTGTCATATCTGAACATCAACACGAATTTTTAAGGAATAAATCCACAACAACCAATATAGCAATAATAACGGATTACATAGCAAGAGAGTTAGACAAAGGCGGTCAAGTGGACGTCATTTATACGGATTTCAGTAAGACTTTCGACAGAGTTGACCATGACGTGCTACTACAGAAATTGGTATCTTTCAATTTTTCTAAACGAGCAATAGAGTACCGGTACTTCGCTTCCTACTTGTGCAATCGAGAGCAAGCTGTCTCTTATAAGGGATATATTACCACGAAATTTACCACATTATCAGGTGTTCCTCAAGGATCCCATTTAGGTCCGCTATTATTTCTTCTTTAATTAATGATATTTCAGCCTATGTTAAAAACTCTCACTTTCTGTTGTTTGCCGATGATCTCAAATTATATTCTAAAATAAGCACAATAGATGACTGCACACAACTCGAGCAGGATTTACAGGGTGTTGGGCAATGGTGTGCCAAAAACAAACTTTCATTGAATATCTCTAAATGCAAGTCTTTATCGTTCTCAAGGGAAGAAAATCCCATCAATCATCTGTATGTAATTAATGGCATATCTCTGTGTAAACCAAATTCAGTTAAAGATTTAGGAGTAATTTTTTGTTTCAAAATTGACCTTCTCTCATCACATTGATGCAATCTCTAACGCTGCATTCAGAAACCTTGGTTTTATCTATAGAATGGGTAAAGAGTTTAGAAACGAGTTAACATTCATTAAACTTTATAATTTGTACGTAAGGTCCCGATTAGAATATGCGTGCGTTATTTGGACACCGAATGTAAATAAATACTTACAAGCAATAGAAAACATACAATTTAAATTTCTAAAAATGCTTACGTACAAGAAAACAGCTTTCTATCCCAAACAGATTCCCTACGTGGACTTAGTAAGGAGTTTGAATTTCCTAACGTTGACGAATCGACGAAAGATGTTTGATTTACTATTTTTATATAAAGTATTAAATAATAAAATTGACTGTCCAGAGCTACTCACGAAAATATATCTGAGCGTTCCAACAGGCAGAACAAGACCAGGGAATACTGGTATATTTTTCTGTGAAAGGGCACGAACAAATATTCTCAGTAAATCTCCGCTGTGGAGAATGTGTGACTCCTACAATGAATTAAGTGATAAAACTGATGTATTAGATATATTCAGTATGTCAGAATATGTATTTAGAAACAAGATTATTACCCAGTACCTGACACTCGAAGTGCATTGATTAATTGTACGGGTAAAAGTATATATGTATATGTATGTATTATACGACACTATAATTAGGCATTAAGCCTTTTGTGTTGTTTTCTAAATAAATAAATAAATGACTGAGCCACCGCGGCCCCTAATTGAACGTAGGAGTCGAAACAGAATAAAACTCATGAACTTCAAGTCTAACACAGGTTTGATTTTAACAAAGACATATGTTCTTATGCTTTACTAGCAGCGTTCACCCCGCTTCGCTGCGGTCACCCCGGAACGCAATAAACGTTGTTACTTAGATAATTTTTACTTTTTCGCTTTCAAGTGATATGATAAAAACCATAGAAGATTGCAGTAAATGTTAACATTATATCGCCTGTCATTTATGTTAACCCGCCCCGCTTCGCTGCGGTCACCCCGGAACGCAATAAACTTTGTTACTTAGATAATTTTTACTTTTTCGCTTTCAAGTGATATGATAAAAACCATAGTAGATTGCACTAAATGTTAACATTATATCGCCTGTCATTTATGTTAACCCGCCGAGTGACACGGTCATGCGGGTTGCATATAAATACGTTTATTTTTACCTATGATGAACTAACAAAGGATTTGTACGTTATGGACACTTGAATGGTCAATTATCTCAAGACACTGGTAATTAAAAATTAAAGTGATATGATAAAAACCATCTAGGGTCCAAATCCTAATAACCCCCCAAAAATGAAAGAAATTGGTTCAGCCGTATTAGCGTGATGAGGGAACAAAGGATTTGTGCGTTCTCTTTTATATATATAGATTAAAACCATATTTGCATAGTATTTTCTAGTGATACGATTATGGTAGTTAGTTTAATTTCTCGGTTTCTTTCTTACTGAAAAGTTCATGTTATAAAGACACTTTTCTGGCTTTCAAATTCCCAAAATCTCTTATCTTGCATTCGAATCCATTCCATTGATCATGTCATTTTCAATGTCCATCAAAGCTACTCCATTTAATCTTTCTTCAGATATAGTTGATCTCAAATAATCCTTTATTAGTTTTAGCTGAACTTGTTCAATACACACCAAATGACAAAAGTGTGTGTGCCTTAATCGATATTTAATTTGCCTTCGATCCAGTGACGAAACTTCAAAATCAGATCCCCCCCACAAAAATTGTTTTTAGGACCCCTTAGGGCTATAAAGCAATTAGGTCTTTTGATGTTTCTTTCTAACATAGACGTTCAAAATCAGGCAATGAGTAGCACAATATAGACAAGCAATGGCGCACCCAAGATTTCTCTTTTGGGTCCGAAGATTTTTCTGAGTAGCCTACAAAATGCAAATAATTTTGTGAATTTGCCCTCATAAATTATGCTAATTTTCTTAAAAGTTAAAAATTCTGGGGGAATCAGACTCTTGGACTACCTCCGTCGGTGCATCCCTGAACTCAAGTAACTAATAATCAAAAGTCTGCTTTGCATTAGGACTGTTACCAAATGTTTAAAAATATCGCTTCATCTAAATTTAATACGAAAAAAAAAAGGATTGATAATCATTGTTACACTTATATTACAATGATCATATGTATACACTGCTGTTATTGACACTAATTGCTCTTTAAATAAGTGTTACTTATAATCCTAATGACCTTTCGATTACAGTTTCAATTTCGATTACAGTTACCCTTTCGAGTTATATATGCATATACGGCATGAAGACTAATTATATTCAAACAAATTTTGAAATGAAATGAAATGAAATGAAATCTTTAAGTTTTACGTCCCACGGTTATGCCAGTCAGACTAAAGGAGACGGTGATAATGAGAGATGAGTGAAATGGTGGAATGAAGAAAGTGGGAGGAAACGGGAGAACCCCGAGAAAACCCACGAGCACGGTGTTTGTCCACCACAAAGTTCACTTGGCGGGGGCTGGGATCGAACCCGGGACCCCAAGCACCAGAGGTGAACGCTCTACCACTGAGCCACCGCGCCCCCAAAACAAATTTTGAAAATACATTAAATTTAATTCGGACTCGTAACTGAAGCAGGGGCGGATCCAGGACGGACTTCTGGAGGGGGTGGTGGGTTGTAATACTGCCCTACTTAGAGTTACTTTTAAGAGCTCCAAACTCTGGAATGGGTTTTATTTATATATAAAATAAGAATGTTTCCTTTTCTGAGGGGCGATCTAGGCGATCGCCCCCTCCTGGATCCGCCCCTGAGCTGAAGAGACCGTATCTATTCCATTTTAATTTAACAATTAAGTTACTGCAATCAAGTAAAATAAACTTACAGTTTCAAAAGTTTGTCGACTTGCAAATGCTTCGTTAACAGTACCTGGTATTGACAATTCCGTCATCTCAACATTTGTATTATTTTACTTTCAAAATTTTGTCCAAAAGTCGAAAGAAACTTTTTAGAGCCTTCACTTGCCTCTCATCTTCTTCCAAGATTAGTAGCTTTTTTTTTCTTTTTTTCATGAAGTACTCACCTGATATCGTATCGTTGGCTATTATAATTACATGAAAAATAAAGTACTATTCAAAAGTGAAACCACATCATTTTTAAAAAAGAAAAGGACTCAGGATAGAAACGAAAATGTTGACGAATGACAAATGCACTAGCAGACGTTGACAAAGTGAGCATTAAGCACTGGGCAGCCTCTGATATTAGGAATTTAAATTAAAACATTCCTCAGAAATTAAAGAAAACAAATAAGCACAGAAAAGGTTCCATTCCACCATTTCATTCATTTCTCATCATCACCGTCTCCTTTAGCTTAACCTGCATAAGCATAGGACGTAAAACTAAAGATTTCATTTTCTTTTTTTCAATTTTTAGTCCAAAAATAAAAAAAAAATGAAAGCACACACTTCAAATTCTGCCAAATAAAATTTCGAATGATTTACGAAGAGTTGCAATAAATATTCAGATTACTAAACTAATCCTATACAGTACGAAACCTCAAATTGTTTGAAATATGGAATTAACCGGGTTTGATTCTGCTTTTCTCATTAGGTTATTTGCAGGTTTGGGATTTAACAGTTTATGAAACTGAATATGGAAGAGGGATTTAACAGGTTTTGCATCTGTTGCCAAGATGGATTTAACAAGTTTTGGTAATTGGCACATATTTCAATCTCAATTTTCAACTAGTTAAAATGGCTTTTTCTACTGAATACTATTTGGAAATGATAGCTTTTCAACTAAAATTTCCAGAGCAACCACTATCTCATTTTTTAAAAAAAAGTTAATATAACGGGTTTTGCCATTGGTCTACTCATATATCGTATCGGTATATATATATTTTATATCGACACGTTCTCTAACGATCCAAACGATTTATGGTATGGATTCCAAATCTTAAGAATAGATTTCTTCTCAGCTTGAGTCTTCTATTAAAGTAAGAACTAGTACAACTGTCGGTTTCAATATTGATTCCTAAATATTAAAAGTCGTAAGAGATAATGAGAAATCGTTTTTGATGAGAATTCAGTTTCCGATAAACAGGTTGCATCTCTCACATTATCACTCTATTCCTGCCGTAAGTTATAGATTATATAGTTATAGATATTTCCGAGTTTCAATATTGAATCTGCATAATTTGGAAATCTACAGTAATTTAACAATGAACTCACATGTAAGAGAACAAGGTATGAATGTTTTCATAACTTTGCTCACTGCACCGAACACCAGTAAACCTCAGCCCAGACGGCCATCCAACTGAATAAGGGATTCAGCCGGATAGTTAGTAGACAACGTTCGCTTCATCGTATGGACTTCAGAAGCCGATAACCCACGAGGTTACTACTTGTCATTATATGTCACTACGGTTAATGTTTTACACTGGCAACAGAATGCAGTGACTGGACCATAAAAACGAGTAGCATGGTTCGATGCAGGATTGGCTAAAACCATTTAAAAAAAAACAACAATAAACCCGTTTTTTTGTTTAAACCCGGTATTTTTTTAGTTTAAACCAGGTTCTTTGTTTAAATAATTTGCTGTATGTATTTATATCACATATGGAGAGAAATACGTTTGTTTCATCTTGGTGTTATTATGCAACAACCGGGTTATGCTGGAAGAGGTCACATAAGCTTAAAGCAGAATCAAACCGCTTCTCGGCTTACATCCGAGAGAAATTGTCCTCCATTTGAACTCGAAACCGGGACTAATTGACCACAAATGCGATATGTCTGCCGACTCACTCATGAATGACTCCTGGTAAAAATACGTTGTGCTGATCTTTAGGTACTTGTTAATGTAACTGTCAAGAGTCATTTCAGAAGGACAAAGAGATAAACAGTTGCACAAGTGAAACCATTATACAGAATTACATATGGATAATTTCAAAATACTGCAGAGTACAGAAGAACTAATTTAGTCCAAGTTAGTTCATTACGACCTTTAATAGTCCATGATAGAAAATACAACGAGAAGAAGAAGAAATAGACTTAATTTTCATATCAGTAAGAAAAGTGAATAAAGATACGAATTATTTGAGTCCACTTTGACTCTGACCCATTTATACATAAATAAATACCAAAGATACTTCTGATTTCAATAAATGCCTCTCGTAGGATTTGTATGAACCCTCCTCTCCCCCAAAAAAACTACAGCATTTCGATGTATTTTATCAATAGTAAATATTATTAAAACGAAACAATATTTAGAATTTTTCTTTGATTGAAATTGCATAACAATAATAACAAACTATAAAAAAATCACAAAAAGAAGCTACATAAACTTATAGAAAACATACAAAAGTTGTTTTTGTAGTATAATCTTTTTGAGTAATGAATGGGAAATTTAGGTCTGAATATAATACGAATAATATACGGGAGTGAAATGTGATAACCCATAAATGTGTGTTTATCAAGATTTGACGAAGACATACTTTTACGAACATTTTTCGTTTTTTGGTTTAAACCGGTTTTTTTATTATTAATTTTAACAGCTGGGTTAAACCAGCAAACCCTGGTGCAATGAGTCTCGATTTCAATCTCATCACGCCGATAGTGACCTATAATTTGGTGCTAGCCCAACGAAATCATGTCAGGTTGGAATTGTACAAGATAGCGGAGACCATGTTGATTTATAGTGTTTTTCTGTACGCAATGTTTTGGACCTTTGGTACCTACTATTCACCCTATTGTATCGAAGTACGAAGATCACCAGAGCCAACTATATCTTTATTTCTGTCATACAAATGGATATGGAGTGTACCAGCAGGACAACCACCCTCGTAACAGATCCCGGTTGGCCACCATCTGTTTGGAGGAGCATTCAACTTCTTCCTGCTGAAACAACCACCGAAAAGCCCGGATTTCAATCTCATTGTGCATCTCAGAGACTTATGCTATGGACATTCCCGGTAGTATGTGAGGAAATTCAAGTCAAAAGTTGGTCAGTAACACATTGAGATGTTTGAATTGTGGAATTATCCAAAGAGCAATTTGTGAGCGGAGCGATTTGTCACAAATCACTCATTGCGATCACAATTATCCATTGTTAAGTTATGAGAAAATTTAGGGATCTTTTGTCAGATCTAGCTCGAAATAGTCACAGATTTCATACGAATTGTAATTACAATAGAATCACAATCGAATCTCCTATAATGCATTAATAGTTTCAAAAAAGCGTTGAAACTGGAATGAAATCGTCTGAAAGATCAGCAAAGCCTACAATAAAATAATTCTTGCACCTACATAAGAAGAAACACATAAACTATATTTCGTTTAACGTACCGATTAGCAGTACCATTTGACAATATCAGAAATTTGGAAACAAACTGCAAACTAAAAGTTACTTTTGAACAGAACTCACCTTTAAACAAAATTAATAACAGGTGTAACTTGTGTTTCTCTCATCTCAAATATAGTCACTATACACCTTGTGGGGGCATTAATATTCTCAAAATGGAACGGAAAAGTAACTGTACAATTGTCGAAACATTTTTCCGAAAACAAATAGTCCTATTACAAATTAGTTATGGGAAAATTAATTTGTATTTCTCAGTTCTTCACATAGTAGGGAATATTTTTTTTCGAAAAATTTCCCTCCAGTTTTATCTCCACAATTTTTTTATAGTCCACCATTTTAGGCAAAACGAGAATTAGGCCAAACGAGTATCCTTATTTCGCCTAAAATGGCAGACATAAAGCTTATCTTTTATCTGTCATAAAAGTGTCAGATAATTGGTTAGGTGAAACGAGGATTAGGCCAAACGATGCAAGATCAAGACATATAATTCAAATAAATAATTATAAACTACCAACAGTTAGCGAATAGGCAATTTTCAAGTCATGGAGGGTAGGTTTAAAGCCGAGAACACTCAGGAAGGGTTCTATAAATTCGTTCTCCTCTTCGCTCGAGGAATCTCACTCATATTTTCGAGCTTTTCCTTAGATATTGGGATAGCAAGTACATATCCTGCATGGGATAACAGCTGGCATGGGTCAAGTGGGTCAAGATTTGTGGGTGGCTCAGTGGGTTATAGGTCAACAGAACGTGTGACCCACTGCGACAGAGTCTGAGCCATCATGACCCACTCTGAACCATCATGACCTACTGTGACCCACCGAGGCAACATGATCCACCGACCTACTCTAACCAACCGACCCATCAACCCACTCTGCTCAGTGCATGTAGACAGCATTTTCTGAACACTAGTCAATTTGTCTACATTTTACTTTCACAGCCACCATTTTTCTTCCCTTTTTATTTGTCCCTATTTACTTACCTTAAATAAGTCTATCTAAGAGATACGTTTATCTTCAGACACTTTTGGATATTGATATTTGTAGTTGTAATAATAGTAATAGGACTTACTACTTACGTTTCGAGACACAGTTGAATTTTACACTTTTTTCCTTTACGTTTGCCTTGATTTGAGACTCAAATTCCATCCTATTTTCCACTGAAAAGTATCTGTAATTCAACAGTCAAATAATTATATATGATAATTTAATAGTAATTCATCGTAATATGGCCCATGCCAAATACTTTACCATTTCATATCGTAAAAGTCAGATCCACTGGTATTGTAACAGAGTGGTGCTTCAGCGAGTGACCATAGAGATTCAAAATCCGATTAGTGATAATTGCACAGCCTTGTTTTATTACAAGTGTAAACTCCTTACTCAGTTGAGAGGAGGGAGTGGATTAGGAATCAGAATTTATGATTATGGATTTTGGTGCGTGGTGCGTCAAAGAGGGTCATAATGGGCGGTGGATGGAAATATGTGAGAGTGGGTCATGATGGGTGGTGAGTCAAGTTTTCATAGAGCCACGCCATCTCTGGATTCCAGGGTTCGATTCCTGGCAGAAGCACGTGTAATTCACATTGAATATATTCTTTTTGTAAACAAGTAAGTCGATGTCTTGGTGCTAAAAGTGAATAATAATATCTCAGGAGGGCAAAGTGCTGAAAATTGCTGCTTAGGTCACAAAGTAATTCTGTATGTGAATAAACTATTGCAAAAAAAAAAAAAAAAAAAACATGACTGATATTACATGGAGAAAAAGCGAGGACATGGTAAAAACGCGAAGAAAGCACCCTAACAGCACAAGATGTGCTAGGCATGTGCCATTTAGGTGTCCCACCTACTTTTTAGGTACCCGATACTTGGCACGTATCATATTCATGTGCTAAGTATGTACTTCAGCTACCTACAGTTTTAGATACTTGTTACACCTAATTGATATTTGCAACTATGTACACTAATATAGCATTTATATACCTGGCTCAGTTTCGCACTCTAACAGTCATTTGTTTTTATGTCGTCACTTGGGACATATATCTGTCATGTTGTAGGTACGTCCTTCAGGTACCTCCCACATTTGATGCATTTGTTGCTTCTTTTTCTAAGCGATTGTGTACTAGAAGCAATAAACGCATCAACTTTATTAGGTGGCAACTGTCGCCGATCATTTGAAAGTGAATATGGAAGAACCATGAAATAAAGTAAATGGACACTCGTCATTTTGTTATAAAATTACATGGCGACTAGATTTTATGTGATCCCAAATGGTTATCGTCGAATATACGCGGTTAAAGGAGCACTCTGATTAGCCAAATTCAAATCATCATCATCATAGGTATTCTGCCTTTATTGGCAGGTCACTTGCCGCAGCTGAGAAGCTTCCATGCTCCACGGTCCTCCGCTAACTTCTTCGTCTTCGCGTATGATCTTTCTGTTTTAATATCATCCATTAATTGTAGTCTCCTTCTCCCCCTTCCTCTCTTTGCCGCCATCATACTCTCTAGAACGTCCCTCATGATACAATCTCTTCTTAGGCAATGCCCCAACCAGTTTCTCTTCCTCTTCCTAATAATATCTAAAATGTCCACGTTTCCGCCCCATACAATACAACACTCCACACGAAGCTTTTTATGAGTCTTTTTCACAACCAAATTCAAAAGACCTCAATAATGTATCCCTCTACAAGCGAGGTTCTCCTCATTGCCTCCGTGGTCAAGTCGGAAAAGCACGCGGCTATTAATCGAAAAGTTGGTGGTTCGCGCCCATCCTGGGATACATTTATTTTTTACTTGTTTAAAGTGTTTTTTTAGACTCACATTAATGTAAACACGCTACGCATATAAGCGATTTAATATACACCCTGTTTCAAAAAGAATATACGTATTACGAAGAATTATTTTGTCCAAACTATCGATCGCTGCGCCTCGACTCGGCTATTGGAGAAACGAATACATAGTCTAGTTTATATTAATTGCCGCTAGATGTCAGTTGTCTTCTGTTTTGCTTGGTAACCGTCATATGTTTAAAATGGCTACTCCACAGCAGAAATCATTTTTTGTTCTCGAGTTTGCGAAGTGCAATTCCGTGATTACAGTGCAAAGACATTTCAGGTTAAGGTACCAAATTGATCCTCCGAATGGGTGGAACATTCGCAGATGGTATCGACAGTTTGTAGATACAGGATGTGTATGTAAAGGAAAGAGTCCTGGCAGCCCTCGTGTTCCTGTAGAAAATGTTGCACGAATTCAAACTGCTTTCCAACGTAGTCCTTCAAAATCAACTCGCCGTGCCAGTCAGGAGTTGTACAAGTGCCAACAACAACAATTTGGCGTGTTTTGAGACGTCGGTTGGTTGTGAAGCCGTACAAGTTAGAGCTGTTAGAAGCTATGCGTCCTGATGACAAACGCAAACGTGTGGCATTTTGTAACGAGATTCTGGATGTTATTGACAATGATAACACTTTTGCATAACGCATCGTATTCAGTGATGAAGCGACTTTCCGTGTTAGTGGTCAGGTAAACAAACAAAATGTTCGAATTTGGGGCCTACAGAACCCACATGCGTTCATTGAATATGTACGAGATTCGCCCAAAGTCAATGTGTTTTGTGCGATATCCCGAACATCTGTTTACGGCACATTCTTCTTTAATGAAAACACGGTTAACAGTCAGCAATATCTTGCTGTTACAAAACTGGTTGTTTCCGAGGCTGCACGAAGACAACTTCATTTTTCAACAAGACGGGGCACCCCCTCACTGGAGTCAAGAAGTGCGTGAATATCTGAATGCAACTCTACCGAACAGTTGGATTGGTCGTCAAGGACCTGGCGACTTAACATGTCTCAGTTGGCCTCCACGGTCACCAAATTTGAAACTCTGTGACTTGTTCCTGTGGGGTTTCGTTAAAGACAACGTTTATATACCACCACTTCCACAGAACCTGGACGAGTTGAAGAACCGGATCCGTACTGCCATAACATCACTGACACAGGACATCCTTGTCTGAGTATGGGAGGAATTTGAGTATCGATGTGATCTTGTTCGTGTCGCAGATGGAGGACATATTGAATATTTGAAATTTGAACTTTGAATTGTAATTTGAACTTGAGAGATTCGTAAATATGTGTGTAAAATTTCATATTCGTATGTCTTAAAGTTTAATAAATATATGCATTCGAAATACGTATATTCTTTTTGAAACAGGGTGTATTTTGGGGGAGTAATTTTGTGGTTCATTGACGCTTACGGCATGGGGAACATACCTAGAACATACTAGGCACATTCCCCAGGTACATGTCAGGCATGTGCCTAGGGTCGAACATAGACTGTGTCTATCATTTGCCATCCATGTGATTTCTCTCTCAGAGGTACATAAGGCATATACTGGACACATTCCCATGTACTTGAGGGAACATGATAGGTATATGCCTGCTGTGTAATTGTGATGTTATGGCACGTGCGTGACGATGGTCGTAGCCCGGAAAAATTTAAATGTTTGGATATGTTTTATGCTAGATCTCAAAAGGGCCCGTTTTTGTTTGTGTTCAGTTGTGCAAAAGCTTGTGCGTGGCGTTTGTTCCGTCTCTCTATCTCCATTGTCATTGCCACGTCTATATGGGAGAGGCGGTTAGCTCCTCCTTGCACCCACGACACCCATCGTCGAACTGAACCGCGGAATTACGGCACTCAATATACGAGAGAAGTGTCATTGAAATTCAATCCCAGTTACGGAAGTTTATATGCTCACAAGGTTGCCTTACATCTATCTATGCTATATAACGTAGTCTTTGTTGTAAATATTCGTTTTCGTTTGGTGTTCATCTGATTCGTACGCCCTGAGCAACTGTAGTTTCCGTACATGCTTGCAAAATAGTGTTATTGACATGCTTGCAAAATAGTGTTTTACATATCGCGGTAAACGCCCCCTGAGACTCCCTTGTTCGAATTTTGAAAACATAAGTCGATGAGGGCTGTATTTGGAAGTCAACGTCTGTGGGGTATCACCATTGATCTCAGTGACTGCGAAAACTATGATTTCGACACTAATATCGGTCATTTTCTACTATTTTTACATGTCCCGGTGAACGCCCCCTGGGACCCCCCTCGTTTGAATTTTGAAAGAAACGCTTTGTTTTTGTCTGGGGCCGGGACCAAAGTACCCGTGACCAAAATTTGGTAACTCTCGGTTCACTCGTCTGGTCCCCAGACTGCACACAGACACTCAGACAGACAAACACAAACAAACTCTTTATTTTGTTTGCAATATAATACATTGATAAGAAATGTATGTTCTTGCGTTATATTGTATTTTTCAAAATTCTTATATTGACTTTAATATTTGTTCTTTCAGCCAAACTGTTGTTAGATGGTCATGGACTTGTGTATCTGGTCACTGCCAAAAGCAGAGAGTCTGGGATGGAAACACCACTCAGAGTCTATCCGCCTGCAAGTTGACGTGTGGAAAATTCGGAACATTGTGGCCGCAGCCAACAGGAAATGTGAAACTCAGCGATCACCTTATACCTTTCTGTGCCGAAGATGTAAAAATTTCGTTGCAAAATATACCTTCAGTTCAAGTGGAAACAATGTTACAAAAATCTTCTGAAGTATTTCTTAGGTATTTAAAATCCATGATGCCAAGTAGCTCTGCGTGCTTAGCAGGTAAAGGGGAAGTATCTGTGAGTGTGCAGGTTAGTGTACAATCTGACGATACTGTGCTTAAGTGGGGAACAGATGAAAGTTACAACATTTCGCTCCAGACACGTTCACCCAGAGTGCAAATCAACATTAACGCTCCAACATTCTTTGGTGCTCGTCACGGCTTAGAAACGCTTAGTCAGTTGATAATTTGGAACTCAGATTCAGGTAGATTTTATATTGTTTCTGATGCCTCCATCAGCGATAGGCCTTCGTATACACATCGAGGTCTTTTGATAGATACTTCAAGGCATTACTTCAGCCCAGCGTCTATCAGAAGAGCTATTGACGCCATGTCATTTAATAAACTAAATGTTTTGCATTGGCATATAACAGACAGCCATAGCTTTCCCTTCAAATCAGAAAGAGTTCCACAAATGTCCAGCTGGGGTTCATATTCTCCCGAAGAAGTATATACAATGGACGAAATTAAGTACATAGTCGAGTACGCTCTGTTGCGAGGTGTTCAAGTGATTCCAGAGTTAGATGCTCCTGCACACGCAGGCAACGGTTGGCAGTGGGGAGAGGAGGAAGGCTTAGGTCGCCTTGCTGTTTGTGTAAACATTCAGCCGTGGAAGAAATATTGTATACAACCACCATGCGGACAATTAAACCCTATCAACCCCAATCTTTACACTGTGTTAGAAAACATTTACAAAGACTTCATGGAAGCCTTCCGTAACAATGTGTTTCACATGGGAGGAGACGAAGTGTTTATTCCCTGTTGGAACTCAACGGAGGAAATTGTGAATTATATGAAGGATCGACGTAGTACAGGGTCCTTAACAGACTTTTTGACATTATGGCTTTATTTCCAGTCCAAGGCTCTGGAAGCACTGGACAAGGCCAATAACGGAGCAAAACTTCCAGTGATTCTTTGGACAAGTAAGCTGACGGACAAAGAAGTAGTGAATAACTTGGACAATAGTAGATACGTGATACAAACTTGGGTGAAATCTGATAACACTCTTCCAACTGACCTCATGTCAATGGGATACAAGGTTATTGTGTCTACAAAAGATGCTTGGTATTTAGATCACGGGTTTTGGGGAAGAACTAATTATCACAAATGGAGTACGGTTTATGATAATAAGTTGTCCAACTTGGTTCCGGATAGAAAATTCAATCTGTTGTTAGGAGGGGAAGCGGCCATGTGGTCAGAATATGTAGACGAGAACTCCTTCGATGCAAAAGTGTGGCCACGAGCAGCGGCTTTGGCTGAAAGACTGTGGAGTGACCCCCCTTCAGAGTCGAAGACTGTTCTTCATCGCTTCTTGCATCACAGACAACGAATGGTTGACAGGGGCGTCCGTGCTGACGCTGTGATGCCCCAGTGGTGTTTCCAGAATGAAGATGCCTGCCTGTGAAATGACAGGATACAAAATTCAACAAGTTAAAGGCATCTTGTTTGAATTCCGAAAAACATTGTAGAGTTGTTTTAATTCGAATAGACCCATACCACATAACAGCTCACTACACAAAACATTACTTCATATACTGCTCAGGGTCAGCAGGGGCTATGGAAAACTAAGTTGATGAAGGATATAATACAGTTATAAGTGTAAAGCTGTAGGTATTGTTTAATAGTAAAGAATGGAAATGTCAAAGAAACAACTTTGAAAGACTAATGGTTCTCTTCCGCACATTAGAAATGTATTCGTTTATTAAAATGGAAAATAACTTGCCTGCCATCTTTGTGTTATCAGAACAAAGGTATCTTAGCTTATTATAAGACGTCAAAGTTAACTATGTTTTCATAAATGAGTGGTATTTTTGTATTTTTGTGTGGTGTTTGAGTCAACGCTCTTTCTATTGACTTGTACACCAACCATGCAACGAAGGATATTGTAGAGGGAATGAGGAGTTACAGGAAGATACAAAGAAAACGTCTTGTAATTACTATAAGAAATAAGGTAGGTGTGCGCAACTTCGCCATGTTTTCAATTCTGCCAGGTACCTGTATTTCCGAAGATGTTGGCATAAGTCTGTAGATGGAGTTAGTGTATTGGTAGATAGCCTATTGTGAACGTGTTTTGTCCCATTTCGATGGGTAGAAAGACAAGCCGTTAGAGTCTGTAATAGAAGTAGTGCTGTTATAAGATCGAGACCAACGAATTGAGGTCTATGGTTCCATAAGGAAGGTTCGAAGACTTGTTGTAAGTATTGCATTGTGAAGACGAATGCTTTATGTCACAATGATATGTGTAACGCTGTGTGTTGTACATTGGGAACCATATTGTCACCCCGTTTGTGTAGTCTTTGGAAGTGCTTGCAATTTCGCCAAGCAGAACAAAGGATGGCGAAATTGGAATCTATGCTAATGCGCATAACGTAATGGAGCAACGGCAGTGATATCCTCTTTCCTTCGATTTAGTTACAGATAATGGCAAACAGACGAAAAAAGGGAAGTACTGCAAGTGGTCATCCATGGATTTAAAGAACGCTGTGATCAGCGTTACCCAGCATCAGCTATCTGTTAATGCTGCAAAGTAAACAATTCAACATAATTACCACATTGAACATCAGATGCCTATGTACAAGAACGAAAGATACAACGTACATCTCCTCGTACAAAACCCGTGTTAAATGTAGCAGGGGAAGGGGTCTTAGTCCAGAGAATTGTGCGGATAGCGGCCGTAGGATTTCCTCCTACACCTCGACTGTTGAGAAAATGTGTCTACAACTTTTGTACACAAATCAAAGTGCCACATCCTTTCAATAATACACAAGGTGCAGCAAGTCGAGCATGACTTTGTGGAAGTTTGGAACTGTGCCCTGAAGTAGCGAAAAGAAAAGCTCAGCATTTAAGTGAAGCTAGGGCCCAGAAGTTAAATAAATAAATATTTGCTACTGATTATGTATTATGTTCATCATAATATTCATGGGGAGAAAATATGTACTCCAGCATTTGTTTTGTCTAGCGGCTTGACTTGTCATCTTTGTTTACCGTAGAGGTGGCGAAATTGTGGACAGGGTGTATGCAATTTCGTCAGTTCTAACACTTTTTTCTTTTGTTATTTTGGAAGTAATATACTACTAGCGTACGGATGTTATTTTTGTCCCATAGATAACTTAAGCCGTATACTATCCATTTCCAGTACGGACGTACTCGCCATACCTATCAGGAATTTGCAACAGTCATTCAAAGCTTAACATGGCGAAATTGTGTACACCTACCTTATTATACAAATTGTGTCCAAATGAAACCTACAAAGTGTGACGACCTTCTTCTGCACAGTGGGGCGGGAGAGCTAGACGTGGTGTCGCTATCTCAAACTCCCAACCAAAGCTACAATCATGGACCAACCGTCCACAGGCAAAAATTTTCCTTGCGGTAACTTTTTCGACCATGAGGGATCATTGTTATTACAGTTGAAGGAACCTGAGATTACAGTGAATGCAGATAAGTATCCCACGACGCTTAATAAACTGCATGCGGCCATCTCGGGATGTTGATCTCTAGTGTCATTATTCTTTGAAACAGTGGGTGCTTATCTCAACCACTACGATGACTACTAACCCCTAACATCTGTTACACTTTTCACCCTTAGGTCTGCACTTTCTTTTGTATGTTGGTCTGTATTTTTGTTTTCCACCACGGGTAGGTTTCATTTGAACATATTTTGTGTATATCTAAAATACTAATGACTCAATTTACATGTTGGATAAAACAAAGATTTAATTTCATTTTTCACATGCTAATACCGTATAGAGAAATCGTGTGACAAAAGCAGAGATTTCTAATAACTTCTTATTAGGAGTTGTAAATTCATCTGAATGTGATGAAAATAAATACCATATTTGGAATAACAATATTGAAGGTTTATATTGACGAAATAAAGAATGGAATAAATACATCAATCAAATTTACTTTATACCCTGCAAAAGCCGCTGTTCAGAGATTTTCTGTAAAAAAAAAAAAAAAGAAAAAAAAAGAAAAAAAGAAAAGAAATTCAAAATTTCCTCATTTTAGTTAAAATTGTCTTTTTGTATTTATGACAATGCTTTACTATATTGTTCCTCGCAGTGTTTCTTCCGGACATGTTTTTAGGGGGCACCGTTCCCCGGAGCTCTGAGAGTGCCCCCCGAAGGAGAGCAAAATAATACGTTTATAATATAACAAAATAATAAATAGAATAGTACCACCAGTGCCCCAGAATACGAAGTGTGCCCCCCGGAATATAGTTTCTGAAAGAAGCAGTGGTTCCTCGTCTTCAACAGGTAACTGAGTACGAACATGAAAACAACTTTTGATCTTAAGCAGGGATACCAGACGTCCTCTTCTTTTCAAATATGTCCTCTTTTTTCCGCTTAAAAGCACGTTCGAGCGGCTTTTTAAAAACTTAGTAATACATCCAGGCTTTCAACTAAAAAATAATTAGAACAAAGTTATTACAAATAATCCCTTAAGTGTGCTGTTGGAGGTACAGTTCTCGGCAATGAAAAGGTTACAAAAAGTTTAACTTCAAATTACTAACGAACTCCTGCATCATGTGCTTATGCATTCAGAAACACACGTCTCTATCGACTATTTGCTACTGGTATTCGTGCAAATCGTCCTACTTCTCCTCCTCTTCTTGTCTAAAGCGGTCTGTGTGAGGTAATATACGCTTTCTATTGAGACAGGAAATTCAGGAACCATGTTTACAAGCTTTATAACTCTAAAAGCGTCTCTTTCATTCGTTTCTTTTGAAGTGCTTTTTTAGAGCCTGAATAAAAGAATTGTCACAAAATGTTACCACAGCTACATAAACGCCTTATTTGCATTCTTTCGTTTTTTCAAAGAGTGCTTATCACATCAAGCTAGAAAGATGCCTCTTGTGAAATCTAGGGAAATTGTCACTCACAGCAGTAGCTTTTGTGCTTCAAAAGGTCTGTAATGCGGGCGAAAAGTTCAGAAAACTACTGGCAAAATATGTGCTATTTCCCGTATTTTACGGACTAGAAGACACGCCTTAATTTTTAAGGAATTTTTTTGGCGATTTTGTGAGGGCATGGCGGGAGGGACGCTGTGTTAGCAAGCTTGTGAATCCTCGCAACTCATGTCCGTCGTATGAGTGCACTGATACTACCAGTTGAATCCAATGTTGCCAGATAGAGATAGGTTTCCCGCGGCATCGAATATATGGCCATTTTTAAGACTGGCGGGAATTTTAGTATAAGACGCACCTGAATTTTGGAGGCAATTTTTCAAAGAAAATATGTGTCTTATAGTCCGTAAAATACAGTAATGTTTAATTTCATTTTGTTTCCCAGTCATTTGGACAGGACAGGAGAGAGTAATTCCCCCTCCCTTGAGTATGATAAACACACATTGTTTCATCAAATGTGTACTATAACAGATATAAAAAGTAAAACTCTTATGTCGGAGGAGAATACCCTGACCAGTGCCGTAGGGAAGGGGAGCCCAGAGGGACCGGCCCCCCCAAAGAGGTCCGACAATGTACTTTAATGTTTGTAATTTTTTATATATTTTTATGTTTATATATTTTTTGTTTGTAATTTTTCTATATCTACCTATAACAGCACTTGGGCCCCACAAACATACATGCTGACTACACTAATGCCCCCCCCGAACAAAATCTGCTGCCACTGCTTTTAGCAAGAAACGTATATACTTACGATAGCACATTGCTAGAGCGCTTACATTTGGTTTCAAGAGTCGAAGGTTTGATCCAAAGTCATGTGCGTTCATAGTGGACGACATTGAGAGAGAGAGAAAGATTCAAATATGGGGACAAAGATTTATGGTTTAGAATTCAGGGAAAATAATCGGACAGCATCCATATTATGACGAAATTAGTAATTTTGAGAAATAGAATAAGTAAAGTTTCCGAACTGCGAAGATCACATGAGGCAGTTGTCGAATTAAGGTGGAGAACTGTTTTTACAGAATTCGATGATTGCGAAGGAAGAGGAAGATATTAAGATATGGGAAATTAAGAATTTAAAAGATATTCAGCTTCTGAGATGGGTTTCGAAAGACAAATCTCTTAACTATGACACACGTACACTTAAAAATAATGCAAATCTCAGATCAGACTTTTCTTACTGAATAAAACATTTACTTTTATGATCGATCGAGGATTTTAACCCGTCACCCACATCGCTTTAGATTTCATGTTTTTTTCTCCATTTAAAATTGCAAATTGTGTTGATATATCACTTAATCAAAACTAACAATCTTCAATTTTAACAGCAATAACTTTGCCTTAGTTATTCGTTTTTTGTAGTTGTTGACAGTTAGGAAGAAAATATAAGTATGGATCTGCATGGTTTGCCTTTAACACATAATTCAGTCAGGCTACGATATATTATTAATGAGTATAAAATTATTTCCGAATGAAACTGCTTTGTTATTTTATTTGCAATGCCAAATGATGTTTCCTTACTTTTTTCTAGTGTTTCTATGTATAAGGTAAACACAAGAAATATGGCACTACCATGTACGTTTTTGAAATTCTTAATTTACACTACTCGTAAATTGAAATAAAATGAAAAATGGCATTTAACATTAATAAGCTTACTATTAAATGATTTACTTTAAGTTTAAAATATGGTAGGGGCATATCCACGGAAACAGGGAGAAAAATTCATGAAAAAAATATAGTGATAATTTTTAATCAAGTTGTTCTTTTGATAAAAATATAGTTGTATGTGGCTGGCATCATTAATTAATTTTTCAGAGAATTACTATTTTCTTATTTTTTTACGTAGGTTACCTTTCATCTACTAAGTTTTAATGTTGATTATATTATACAAGCTTTATTTATTATTACATAGGTCTTATATTTTTCTGTCGGTATCCCAAGTAGAAGTTCATATTACTGATGAAACCTTTTCTGAAAGTAAAGTTCAATTTTCAACTTAATTAAACTGTGTTTATTTCAAGTTATTATAAATGCATGTTGCTTAAACTTAATAATAAAAGATCGTTGACAAATATAACGTGAGTTACCGTAACGTGAGTTACCCGACTCTGTGCATATTCCACTAAAATAAGTAGTCATAAAATGTAAATAAAAATTTAATATTTTTGCCATAATTAAATTATGTATGTCCCTATCTTACACAATAATTTCATGCACATAGCTATGCCAGGACGAAAGAAAATGTACTGAAAAATCACAGGTTCTGAATGTAGGGTAAAAATTTGTAACGTGAGTTACTATAGTATTTTCTTTTCTCCTAGGTTTGCTGTATCATATCAAAGGACGATATTTGGTAATTATCTGTATAAATATGGCAGCTTTCCTTTTTTTTTTTTTAAAAAAAAAGCGGATTTTTAAAGTTTATTTGTGGTTAGTATTCTTCAAAATATACGTCATTACGTAACGTGAGTTACCATGGACATACCCGTAGGTGTTCAATAAAGGTTTTAGTACTATACCAAATTTCACTGTTAAGAGATCATTCATCGCCCTTCGTATTGAAAATGTATAATGTTGTTTATTAAACACTGGCCATTCACATATTTCTATACGTTCGTTCCCCATAATTAGATCAAATAAAAAGTTCGGGTCACTGGAATAACCTTTCTCGCTTGAATTCCTAAATCTAAACCATATTATGCAGGAGTTATAGATGAAACATTTTTCGTGTGAAATACAAACAAAATTGTAAATCTTTTTTGGAAAACCTCCCAGAGAACCCCTTTTCAAAGTAAACTATTCCCTGTGCATTCTTACGTAATAAATTACCTATACCGTATACCAATATGCGATATACTCTATATATCTATGAGATATAGAGTGATTAATGAAATATTTTTTTATAAAATATAAGGAAAATCAAATTAGTCGTTCTCGAGAAATTCGTCTGGAAATAATCAAATTTCCAAGTGGAAACTGCCCTTCGTGGATATTTTCCTAACAATTAATTTACTCAACATCATGGAGTTATTAATGTTGGTTTATCAAATATCAACAAATCACCTGAAACGTTTTTCACAAAATTGTCTGAGAATAAATTCATTGAAAATGAAAAATGAAATCTTTAAATTTTACGTCCCTCGGTTATGCCGGCTAGGCTAAAGTAAACGGTGATGAAGAGAAATGAGTGCAATGGTGAATAAAGTGGGAGGAAACGGGAGAAACTCGAGAAAATCCAAGCACATTGTATTTGTCCATCAGAGTCCACTTGACGCGACCTGCCATCGAACCAGCGACACCATGCATCAGAGGTCAACGCTCTACCACTGAGCCACTACACCCACTAACAAATTCATTCTCAAAAGAATAAACTGCAGCTAGTAATGTTTTTCGAGACAAGTAAGTTATACCATAATGTGAAGTTATTAATGAATTTTTTGTTCATTAAATATAAACAAAATCGCCTCTCTCTCTTTTGAGAAAATCTTTCGAAAAGAACTCACCTCCTACAATAAACTATCTCACGTAATTTTCCCAGAAAAGTGAATAATAGCACAATATAGATTGTGAATAAAATGTTAATATATGAACAGAGACCTTAGAACTGTTTTCGAGAGATTCACAATCTTTTATTTTCACAATACAGTAAATTATCCCTATTTTGTAGAGACGGAAGGAAAATTCGAAAAACTCAGTCGGAGAATCTTTCTATACAACCTTCAATCAATGTCAAAAAGTCATAAATATTCTTGAGATGCTGCAACTATTGCAATATATATATATATATATATATATATATATATATGATCACTATCTAATACCGTTTTTTGCTCTATGGAAAACAGTACTAAAACTAGAAGTAATAGTAAATTTGAACCACTTCCGATTTTGCTAGACTATTCTGAGTTGTGATTCGTATAGAGGGTTAGTTGAAAACATGGGACATACATCTGAGATGCTGAATCATTTAAAAAAAATCGCATCTCGATATGTTTTACTGTTTTTGTTTTATAAAAATCTGTATTGGAACCGAAAGTATTAGTTAATTAAATCACTTCCGCTTTGGTAGAATGTTGTGGATAGTCATGATATGTTATCTTGATACCCTGAATGTTTGCAAAGGAAAACGCCTCTCGCTATCTATTTTCTTCTATGGCAGTAAGTATTGAAACCGGAAATGGCTAATTTGAACCATTTGCGATTTGAATAGATTGTTAATGAAGAAAATGAAATCTATTCTTGGGAAAATTAATCGATTTCAGAAACTCGCATCAAGCAGCTCTTACGGTTTTTTGCTCTGTGGAAATTAGTTTTGAAACCACAAGTAATAATAACCTTGATCCAGTTTTAGTTTTGCTAGAATATTCAGAATAGCCATGATACATTGCCTTGCGACACTGAATAGTTTCCAAAAAAACGCTTCTCTCTATCTCGTTCTATGGTGATAAACGTTATAACCGGAAATGAGTAATTTAAACAATTTCTAATTTGAGTGGAGAGATAATAGGAGAGATGGAACATATCGTAGGGATGCTGAATCGATTATAGAAAATCTTCTCTCGATACCTCTTACCGTTTTTATTCTAATATCTTTCGATAGATTGATGGACAAAGACTTTTAACCCTTTTAAATTATGGCTCTTTTGAGGTATTTTGTAGACTTTCACTCAATCATCTATTGCATCAAGACTATTTATCGTAGAATCATGGTTCATACCCCGTTTTGTGTCTAGTAAAGCAGTGTTTCCAACTGAGTCCGTAAAATTTCCCTAAAGTGTACCAAATGCCGGAAATTTCCGCTCAAATTGGGAAAAAGGGATTTTTAAAAAATCCCTTTTTATTGCAAATATCTCCCCTTTAGTATAGGATACGATCATGCGAATGATACTAAAAAACTTTGCATTATTGTGAAGAGAATGAGATACAAAGAGTGGCCCTGGGATGAATCGTTTTGATGCTACAGCCGATTTACATATTTTCCCTTGATAATACATTTTTAGTGAATTTCAATACTATCATCATCATCATCAAGACTGTTCATTGTGGGAGCATGAATTGTACCACGTTTTCTTTGCCATGAATCAGTATTTCAAACGGTACCACTAGCATGTCTCTAGCATGTACCATAGTGGAGAAAATTCGCGAAAAAGGGAAATTTGTCAAAAAATCCCTTTTTCCCCGACTTTGGGCTCCTCTGGCTGGCCCCTGTGTCAACCCACAGAGCCCCCAAAAATCTCAAACATACTACATACTATGTGCAATAACTGTACGAAGTTTCAATGTTATATCTTGAAAAATAAGACAGGAAAAAAATATTGCCCCATGTGCAAACAGTATCAGCTTTCCCCTATGTGAAAATGGATAGCTCATTTTTATATAAACATTTCCTGACTCATCCCTAGTTATCGTAGAGACATGATTAATACACCGTTTGGGTTGATCAGAACCAGTCTTTCAAACGGCACCACTCGTATGTCTCTAGCATGTACCACAGTAGAGAAAATTTGCGAAGAAGGGAAATGTTTGTAAAAAAAAAATCGTTTTTCCCCGATTTTGGGCCGCTCCACTATGGTACACGCTAGAGACATGCGAGTGTTTCCGTTTGAAAGACTGGTTCATGCTAAAGAAAACGAGGTACGTATTATGACTTCAGAACAAATAGTGATAATACTGTAGATACTTTACTAAAGTAATTGACTAAAAATGTGTAAAAAATGAAAAAATAAAGAAATCGATATTTTTTTGACACACGTCTGTTGATTCTAACAACATGAGTCATACATAATTTTCTTGAGCGTAAGGCAGCCTTTCAAATGGTACCACTCAAATTTCGCTATCGTGTACCTGTGAAGAGAGAAATGGGGAAAAGGAATTATTTTCTTTTAAAAAATCCCCTTTTTTCCATTTTGGACGATATATTCCCACTTCTGGTACACGATAGGAAAATTTGAGTGGTACATTTCGAAAGCCTGTCTCATAACAAAACCAACGAGGTACATACCATGATTCTAGGGTAAATAGTACTGTGTCAGGGAATTTTTGAAAAAACTTCTGAAATATACCCTTCTCTTAAACCCATCGTCCATGTTTGTGACGTCACAGCCCCCAGACAGAGCACGCTAGGCTGCAAAATGCCTATAAAATATGTTCTATAATACTTCCATATTTGAATGAATGCAAAAACCCCGGTCTAAGAAAGCTTTACTAGAGACTTACAAAGCAAATTCCGAAGGTCGACGCCAAGGCACAGATGTTGTGCCATCATAATTTAAAAGGGTTAATGAGATTTCCGATACTTATTCATAGCTTAGGAAGTCTAAAATATGGATTTTAGGGATTTTCCGAACACTTTCTTGTGACAAAAATGAATTATAATACACAGATAATAGAAGTAATTAGGAACTTTCGTGATGCTACTTCACACTTTTCTTAAAAACATAGGTAGTAAAACTTGGGCTCATTAAATGGTCTGAGGGCCCATGAAATTTATAGACGGCCCTGCAGACCTCCCACTTAACTCACTTCGGTCCGTGTTGGAGGTAATGTAGTTAGCATCAAGCACCGGTTGACTTTATTTATATATTTCTCCCATGGACCCATTTGACATAGTGTGGTAAATCAGTGAGCTACATTGAAACAAGATTAGGCAAAACCTTAACAAGGGTGGCTCCGTTGCTGGTTGCTATAGTTTCGTGTGCGCCATCGCGAAAAAAATCTATCCTACAAAGAGAGGTTCATGCCCTGCTTTTCTTTTAAAGATAATTTGTTATAGCACCAACATAAAAGTTCACAATAGTGAGAATTTGTAAAATAAAATTCAAATTTCAAATTTAGTTCAGGTTCTAAAATGACTTTTTTGAATTGACTCTTGAATTTTTTTCACTTTCTTGAATTTTCTCTGATTGATGTTCAATTTATTGTAATACTTAATAACATGGAACAAACGTCAAATCGTGATTTTATTCTTTTTATACTTGTAAAGTAAAAATTAAAAGAAATACTTACGAGTGGAACTTCAGTCAATATATCATTCTCTGTTTCATAGTAATATTTCTCATAAAGTTGAATTGAGTTGTATTGAATTTTATTGCGTTCAATGACCATTTACATTGCCATATGATACAGAATACGTCAATGATGTCATTTTACAAATATATATTACATTAAACTAAAAACACAGAAAAACTATTGTGCTTTCCTTGTACAGAAGATACAGATGTATTTTTTTTGTTACAAAATAGAGATTATAATATGCAACTGCTTTTTCAACTTAGCAGAACCTAGATCAATTTGCAAGTATTCCTCCACACTGTAGAAGCAGTGATTGAGCAACAGAGTGCGTGCTGACTTTTTCAAACTTTCATATTTACTAAGAGGCCTAATTTGATTAGGAAATGAGTTAAAAAGTTGTACAGCTTTGTATGCAATTGTTTTCGAAAACAAAGTGGTATAATGAAGAGAAACGTGGAGATGTGACTTCGTTCTCGTGTTATATCCATGCTTATCTGAGTTCTCTTTATACAGTTCTTGTTTCTTGTGGACCAAACATAATGTTACGTATGTATACAATGAAGGAAGTAGAAAAATATTTAGGTCTTTGAGTAGCGTTCTGGAAGAAGTATAGAGTGAAGTATTGGTGATTATTCTTATCACTTTCTTTTGGAGTATAAAAGCTTTCTTAACATCAGTGGACGAGCTCCAAAAGGCTATTCCATATCTGATTTTGCTATGGAACAGTGCATGGTAAGCTGTTAGTACTGCTTCTCTGCTTAAAATGGGAACACGTGACCATGCGTACAAACTGAGTGGGTGATCTGGAGTTCCGGCACCCACAAAAACAATCTTGTGGGTTCGGTGCACCCACAAGATTTTTAGTTTGGACCTGGGTTTGAACCCGTTTCTCTTCCGTTTCAATTAGCTGTGTTATCGACCGCACTCCCAACTTATCTTTAAAGAACCGGAATATTTTACTTTACCAGAGAGCAGGCCTTTATGACAGTATTCATAAAAGATTTTAACTACAAACAAATCAATCAAATATCGAGACTTCCCTGAAAACATATAAGCTAAAACGTCGCACCATTGATATGCACCCACATAAATTTTGGAAAGTCAGCGCCGTTGCAAGTGATGTTATTAGCAAAATTACAGAGGATAAGTCAATAAATAATTTTGCAATATGTTGAGACCAGATCAAATTATTATCTATCAGAAGACCAAGAAACTTGACTGTTTCCCCTGGCTCCGTTATTTTGTCATCTATTCGAAGTAATGGATATGATGTCAATTTAACATGGTTAGAATGAAAGTATACGCCAGATGTTTTTTCAGAGTTCAGAAATGCAAACCAGAAAACTATCCGTGACATACTGTTATCTATTTTCTTTTGGATTTTGTGTGGCTCTGATTCTATAATGACGTTCGTATCGCCTGCATATAAAATAAGTTTAGACTCTCTAAGGTGGTTTTTCATATCATTTAGCAGGGCGCAAAATTTCAACGTCAGATGTACTCGCTAATCCGAAAAAAATGGTCGCCAGTATCTCTCACGTACAAATTATGACAGCCCCACCCCCAACATCCTTTTGCTCGAGAAAAGAAGATTACATCACGGCATACAATTTCAAAACCAGACAATTAGATTCATGATTTATTCATACACAATATATCTTCATTTATTTATTTATTTATTGTCTTGAAAGAGAAAGCAGTTAGGTGACCAGTGTTAACGGTATCTCATGCAAATATTATTTTTAAATGTGTTATGTATTTACTTATTTTGTTACTTATTTATTTATCACTAACATCATGACGTGATTGGTTGATCTATTCTAAACACTGGGCTGTCCCCCCAGCTGCTCTTGCTTCAAACAGCGGGAGAAACGGTCTCTCGCACTGACGCGCCTGGAGGCAAACCATTTCGATTGACGATGCACGATGGGAAAGGAGGGGTGAATTACAACGTTGTGAAGACTTCACATTCCGTGTTTTCTATCATTCACTGACAATTATTTTCGTGCGAAACAGAACTTGCACAGCCCTGTGCGTTTAGACATTAGCCACTCTGACTAAATACTGGTTGCTAGCTCTAAACTTCTAGTCGTCAATGGCGACCGGGAATTTTGTGCCCTGATTTAGCATCTTAAAGATTAAAAGGTAAGTATGACATAAATGTATTAATATTGGATAATATAAACTGTTTAACACTATTGTTTATCATATTAAACCAAGTAATACATTTGTCTTAATTTATATCGGAATATATTCTTGCTATTGAAATAGCTAGATTTATATTTTTAAAATGATGAAAATTGTGAAGTGTATAAATAAACATTGAAACATTCTATAGAACAGGACTAAGAATATGTCAGTAAAATTGAAACAGGAAATATTTTGCTACTGGCTAATTGCTACACCTTAAGTTTCCTCTGTAAGTTTTACGTTTTTGTGAGTTGCTTTCTGGTTTACTTTTTTTATTATCCCCATTAAACGATTTTTTACATTTTCTGTAATTAATAAAAGAAATGATACTTGACAGTTTTAAAACCTTTTATAAGTTAGTATAACAATATTATTTTAAGTAGAAAATTCGGTTTCGCATACATTGTTAATAATACAAACTAACGATGTAAATTAATGTTTGGAAAATATGGTACACATTGCCTAATTATACCCTATCTAACATGAGAACAAAAATCTCTCTGCAGCAGCATGTTTGGGTGGCAATTGCAACCGCGCGCCTATGTACGTAACAACTAAAATATCGAAATGCCGAAAATATGCCGTTAGATTTTTTTTTTTTTTTTTTTTTTTTTTTTACAAACTGTAGGCGGAAAACAGAAGTCTACAACTGCATTAACAAGTAACGTTCAGTTATAGGAAAGCGCAACTGCAAAATCCGAACACCAACATACACTGTTGCAAGTTTGAGACAAAAATCACTAGAGGACACCTGTCACCCACGCACCTAATCTAGAATTAAAAATAGTTTCGGTTAAGAGTTTCGACAAAAAGAGAATACAGGGTGTCCGAGAAGTCCTTCCCTGAATACAGAAATTGATAACTCAGGCTAGAAATAAGATAGAAATATGAAAGTGGTGTTGAATTGTTTAAAAACTATAAAAGTTTTTGTCTGTGTTAGGTTTGTTCTGTTTTACCAAGTCTCATTTTTTTTGTTTTAGGTTTGTAGTACGTAAGTAAGAAGCCCAAGAAGCCATGCCAACCAACCAGGAGAAGGCACAGTAGAGTAGTAGTGGAGTAGTGAATCGCCATAATGTACGCATTTGGGGTTCAGAACCCCCCAGAGAGGTCAGGGAGTTCACCAGAGGCAGTCCAAAGGTGAATGTTTGGTGCGCGTTATTGCACGATCGAATTATCGGGCCATTCTTCTTCGCTGAGGATACCATCACATCTGCAGTGTACCTGGATATGTTGCAGCTGTATGCTGTTCCTCAGCTGCTTCAGTATCGCCCCGATGTCGTTTTTCAGCAAGACGGTGCACCACCTCATTGGGGTTTGGACGTCCGTGGCTATCTCGATAGGACATTTCCTGGGTGATGGATTGGTTGTGATGGACCAACAGCTTGGCCTCCACGCTCTCCTGACATAACCCCATTAGACTTCTTTTTATGAGGTTATGTCAAGGATGAGGTCTACCAAACCCGTGTACCAAATCTTGAAACCCTGCAGCAACGAATAACCACAGTCGTTGCATCGATCCCTCCAGTGATGGAAATTGAATATCGCCTAGATGTGCTACGTGCTACCAAGGGTGCTCATGTGGAAGTGTACTGATGTGACCAAAACTTTTATAGTTTGTAAACAACTCAACACCAGTTTCATATTTCTATCTTATTTCTAGCCTGAGTTATCAATTTCTGTAATCAGGGAAGGACTTCTCGGACACCCTGTAGATTTGAGTATTTAAGAATACGTCGAATAGTAAACGATGCGATACAATGTTGACAGAACGGATGATTGAAGTTACGCAAGGAATAGGTGTCTGCTGATTGGTTGATCGTTGACCTAGTTTAAATCCTCTTCCGAGTGAGAACGCTTTTCCTATTTTTTTGAATTTCATTTAATACTGTTGTTTCCTTCTCTGCTGTTCCCACTATTTCATCAGTCGTTTCCCCTTCACGTAAATGGCTCTCCTTGTTGCTATATGGCTCGTGTACGTGTCTTTGGCGTGGAATACCCGAGTTCAATTGCCGGCGGGAGCTCATGACGTTCGGATCTCACGTTAAGCTTTAGGTCCACGTCTGCTATAGTCTCGCTGCTGAAAGGAACGGTAAATCCTAATCCAACCACCAACATGTTTGTCCATCATTCTTCAGTTGCCTGAATTGGTGTAGCAGTTCGCGAAAGCTATCTGTCGGGATTTCCAGCTCCGCTCAATGCATCGGTAGTTCTAACTTACCATTTTCTTCGTTATCACCATTCTTTTTTTCATTACCTTCTCTAGCCTAAAGGGCATAACCGTTCGAAGCAAAGCTCTAACGTGAAAAAAGTGTTTTTTTTTTTTTTTTTTTTTTTTTTTGTGAAATTACGAAATGCGGTCTTTATGAAATGAGAAATCCTTACATTACAATAAAGGTTTATGTTCTACTTGGATACATCCTGGGTTCCAAATACTTCAGATCCCATTGTGGCACTTCCTATTTTTACAATAATATCCGAAAGAAGGGTTGATTGTTCAACAGCTTTGATCTTACCCTTGTTTTCGATGGAATCATGAAAGTTATGGCTATCTAACTTCTTATTTTTACCTCTGGAAGAAATAATTTCGGAAACTAAAACAATTGAAGATAAAAGAAGTCCCAATATCAAAAGGAAGAAAGCACCCTGCAAATGTGCAATCTTTATTGAAACCGGTCTGCTGTCTTTGTGGTGAGTCAAAGAGCTCAATCTCTGATTCGTATGATCATGGATCACCTGATTCTCCCAATAAAATATAAAACCTGATTCTATAACTCTCTGTATCACTCGATTAAAGGATCTCTTCAGGGGTGACTTTCTCTGAAGCATTAGAGCGATGTCACCATCATAAGCATAGTCTTTAGTTATGTGAAGCGTCTTCAGCAGTTCATCGTCTACATATTCACCATTACAAAAGAATCCAGAATCAATTTTCTCCACGACAGCAGCAAATTTTTTACTCCACAGAAGGCGTTTCAGTTCGTTCACATCTTTCTTTTGTCTAAATCTTGGATACAACAATCTTGTTGTTGGATCTGCAGATTCTTTCACAATTTCTCCCCAGAAATGATGTCGTGACCCCCACTCTAAGCCACTATCCAATAGTTGTTTCATAGTATCAATAGCAGGATAGTAGACAGGTATTGTCAGGAAAGAAACTAATTCGCTGCAGTAACAAGTGGCGATTAGAAAGAAAAATAATATGCTCCAAATGAGAAAATTCCTAACTACGTGTGATTGTGGTATTTTGATACCTACTTGAGTCAACAAACTCCAAGTATTCAACAAACAATCTTGAAATTTGCAAAACCGATTTCCAGAATCTTCCGGAAGCACTTTCAAAAGGGTTTGAGATATTCCATATAAGAGCACAGAAATAATTATAAGAGACCCCAATACGCCACCCCACATCTCTTTCTTGAAAGGAAGGAAAAGAGCCAACCATTTTGGCAACTGCTCCGGATTTGGCGTTAAGAAAGACATAAAAGTCCTTCGGTAAGGGATGGTATAATCCATGTAAAGAGAAAAATTGTGTTCAATATAAAACGTGCCTACACCAATCACGGCTTGGTTAGTATAAATATCACCCATTACACCAAATCCTGATCCGTCTGGATTGACGCCACCCCACCTATCTTCTTGTCTCACTGTAGCCTTCCAAGTGAAGTTAAGGACATGAGCCAGGGAGCGGAGAATGTAAAACTCTGTCCCGTCAAACTCGGTAACATTATCTTTCACGTAAACCACATCAAATGGAGGGTACGAAAATGTACTGATATTTAACTCCTTTCCATATTGATTATTTGTTTTCGGGTAATATAAGTTCTGGCCAAAACGGAACTTTTTACTGTCCCAAACATCTAATAGCTGGGAAGTGGAATCGCAATAGTTCTGAGTATACACTTCGAAGTGTTTTGTCTGCTTCGCATTGCCACTAAAATTTGAAGACAATGTATTTAACGCACGAAGCCAAAGAAAATTTGGTATTTGCTGGAAGACTGGATCTTCTAGTCCTTCTTTAAGAGTTACATAATCAACCTGTAGAGTAGCAGAAGGGATTATTAAGATTCGTCCATCTTCGTGATACATAGCTTCTTGCACACCATGCGTTAATACAGAATAAAGCCACTTCATGTCTTTGAATATCACAAAATAACCATGGCACCCCAGATCCAATGCTTTCAGTAATAAATAATCAAAACTTTCGTACCAAGAAGTGTCATTCTGAAGAGTATCTGTTGGAACTTGTACTATGAATTTTACTATGCCTTCCGAAACAAAATTTCCATTCCACTGGTAGTCTACGATCAACGTAACACATGGATAAGAGAGAAAGTATTGTCTAGTTACAACCTCAACCAATGATGTTAAAGTGTTATGTGTGGTTTCCTCAGAATCCATTATATTATTACTGAAGGAGCAGCGTAGCATCATGAACACCATTGTAATTGACACAACATTGATGGCCGTTTTCATGGTCGATGAAAGCACCTAAAATAGAAAGACAAGGATTTATTATACAATAGTATAGACTTATTAAATTAAAATAGATACATGTAAAGTACATTTTCATGTGTTAGTATTGGTTTGGGAAGAAAGTTACATTTTTTTGTAACATGATTCTTGTAACTAGTTTAGTTTTGTAAACTTCATTCAAAACAATATAATATATTACATAATTAGATAGTTAAACTTCACCTATGGAACATTTAGATGATCAGTGATCAGTCTATAAACTAACAGGACATCTAGAGGACGATTCGTTAAATTTAATTGGAAGTATTACAACAAAATGGCTTGGGTTTCTATAGCAGACATAATAAAAGAAATGCTACTTGTTATATGTAAGACTATAGTGGTGTGTGCTATTTCTGTTCAGCACATTTGAAACCATTGATTCAACAAAAAAATGTCTAAGAACATTTTTTGTGAAAAATTTCTCGTAACTATTCTTCTGGAAAAAAAATATAATTTTCGAGATAATTTCAAAAAATTAGCATACCCTTTTCATCTTCCCCAAAACAATAAATAAATAAATAATCACCACTCAAATTCAGGACATGCTGAGGACACCAAAATTAAAGGTTTCCACAAAAATGTTTGGGAATGTTTTCAAAGTTAAAGTTCAATTTTTCTGGGCTAACAGTCACATTAATGAAAATAAAACTGGAAAGATGCGCGGGTGCTCCAGCACCCACAAGATTTTTAGTTCGATAGAAACAAAATACAATAAATATTCCTCAGTTGCCATTATCAAAAAATAAGAAGCAATTAAAACATTGAAATGGGAGTTAAAATTTCTAAAACATAATTGTTTCAAATGTGTTTGTGAAAAAGGAACCAAGCAACATACTACTCACTTCCCTGCCTGTCTCAGGCCTACTCAAAGGCAGTCCTTACAATGGAAAAAAAAATGGAACTGTATTGTGAATAGAATTGAGCACATCCCTTTGTGCACTGGCGGATCTAGGCCTAGGGCCCAACAGTTTTTTGATCGACAAAAATAACTTATTATTTATATTTCTTTGAAGTGTATAGAGAACTCCTGGGCTCTGGCTGGTTCCCCCAGTTCTTACCTTCTAGATCCGCCACTGCCTTTGTGGCAGTGTTCAGAAAATATTTTAACTAAAAAGAAACCAATCAAAAAATGTTGAGAGACCTCTGAAAGCACATAACACGACCCACCATTGATATGCACCCACATAAATTTTGGAAAGTCGACGCCGTTGAGTGGAACTATGTTTTATGTACTAGATATTGCTATGCTCAATTCGTATGCTGTATACTAGCATCTAACAGCAAATAAACTTCATTTTGTTGATTTCAAAATTAATGTTGCTGAAGGTATAATTAAAATTATTAAGACTTCCAGGACGCAAAATAAATTTAGATGGAAAGCCTGTCTTGTAGATTATCTATTGCGACTCTACGCGAAACAATGGGATCATTTTCCTACACAGATTCCATCAACAAAATCGAAGCAATATCCATCCAGGCCATGTAACGTGGGGTGTGTCTAATTTACTGATCAACACGTTTCCGTAGGCACCATCCAAACCTTACCAAACTCAACATAAAATACGAACCTCTACGAAGCTCACGTGTTTGGAAAAAATCATAAGAATATCTTGATAGATTTAGAGAAATGTTTTGAAAAATATCATACAATTATATATTATTGAAGTATCATTCAACTAGAAGTATCATTCTCAGATTCAACTTAGTTTTATATGTGAATATATCTCAAAGTAGTCTTTGTCATTCATCATGATACAAACATTATGGACATACTCTTAACATTTGTAGTAAGTGATTATAAAATGTAATTTACAGTGCGTCAATTTCTCTGAAAAATCACTTTGAAAGACCAGCTTGAACGCATTTTAATTTCTATAAAACGTATGTGCAACACGTAGCCAAGGAAGGGGGGGGGTTCCGAAATCCCCTTCGAAACCAGAAATGAAAAAAAATAAGGAAAGATGAAAAAAGAAAAGAGAAAAAGAAGAATTAGCGTTAAAAATGAAAAGCTACAGAAAGCTTTCGGTTACTCTTTCTTGTGAGGAGATTTGTATTTGTATCACTTGCAATACAAATCGGAGGTGAGCGAGATAACCTGGAAGAGTCCCGGAATTTGAAATTTCTAACAATTTTACGAAATTCTCAGAATTTCTGCTACTAGTCATGGAAATTTCAAGCTCTCGAAAGCATACTGCCATTCTGCAACAGCGTGGACATTTTTTATCAAATTTTTCGTCATGGATTCTCTGCAATATCAAACATGTTATTTCAGAAAGTTTTCTACTGCTCCTTTAACCTGTCATTTGGAACAGTCAGTAGTTCACGGAATAATGAAAACAAGAAAAAAAAGTTATATGGAAAAAAATTCTGTTAACATTTGATTCAAGAGAAAAAGGAACGCATATATTGTGAAATATTTTACAAGACATTAAATTTATAATAGTGAATATGTCCTTATTGTAATACTTGAGGCCATAATGAAAGAAAAATTGTTGTATTTGAATGAAGAGAGGAAGAAAAGTAAATACTGTAAAATCTTTTTCAATACCTTTAAGAAATATTCTTTTACTCGAGATTTCTTGATAGAGTATTGAAATATTTACTAACATGTCCTCGTTTTATTGTCCTAACAAACCAATATGTGTTGTCACTAAAATAGTTTATAATGATCGAGCCCCTGATGTGATGACCGCAGTATTTCATGTACGTACAGACCTTCCCCCCCTTTTTTTTTTTTTTTTTTTTTTTACGAAATCCTGGCTACGTGTGGCAACCAGATGGATGCTATAGAAATGAGTAGGAAACGAGCTTGAGGAAGGCCAAAGAAGAAGTGAGAGTGTTATGTAAGAACGATATGGATACGACACAAGATAGAAATGAAATGAAAATTTTCTGTTTAAGTCCTACGATTATACTCGTTAGGCTAAAGAAGACAGAAGATAGAAACAGGTGGAGGAGAGCCGACCTAGCAAAAACGACTTAGAAAAAGAGGAAAAGGAAGAAAAAGTATTTCGCAATGAGTTAAAATTTCCTTTTCGATAATAGTTCAGACATACTATCGTTCAGTAATGCCCACCTGTGGGAAAAATCCCATTTTGTAGGATTTTTTGACAAAGTTTCGAAAAGGGATAAAGGGAATTTTCCGCACAATTAGTATCATATATGGGATTTTTTATATATCTACTTCATCGATAGCAACAAAATACGGACAGAAATTAGACCAATAAGTCCTAATCTTGAAATCAGCGGTAATTGCCAAATTCTGTTACTGGAAAATGCATGCGTGCTAGTAAAGAAGTAACCTGTGATTTTTTCTGTGATTTTTTTTTAAAAGCTCCAAAAATCACTAATGATACTCTATTATTTCTTAAAAGAAATTAATTAATGGAAAACAGCAGAGTATGAAATAACAAACAACAAAAAGTCCCACACTACATAACTGGAAAATAAAGTTCTTCTAGTAGTGTCACGTCCATTAGAAGATGATGGCTGAAAGGCATAATACAAATACTAAATCTTGACAACAAAATGTATTTGTTTCTTTATCATTTGATAAAATTAGAAGATCAAAGTTTACGGATCACTGATACAGTATTGAAGACAGTGCGTTACATACAATAGTTTCATTTTTCATTATATCTATCTATCTATCTATCTATCTATATATATATATACAGAGCGTTCAAAAAGTCTCTATGCACCTGGATTGTCACATAGTCAAAGCCACGAGAAAATTATTTTACTCAAAATGTATTATATTTTATGGCATAAAAGCACTGTGTACAGGGCGTAGCATATACACAAAAATTTTAACACACATTTTCACAGGAGCCTCCAAACATGCTTGCACACGTTTCTTCTTGTTCTCAAATACTCTGACAAGTTGTTCATGTGGAATGCTATGAGCAAAATCTCGAATAGCTGTTTCGAGTTCTTGTAGCGTGTGGGGGTTCCCTTTATAAACATAATTCTTTGCATAACCCCAGAAGTAAAAATCCGGAGGAGACAAGTCAGGAGACCGAGGTGGCCACAATCGCATTGAAATTATTCGATGTCCAAAAACCTCTTGCAGTAATCTGATTGATTGGCGAGCTGTATGTGCTGTAGCGCCATCTTGTTGTATCCAAGCATTACGAATTTCGTCTTCCGTTAGTTCTCCCATGAACTGGTGAATAATTTCACAATAACGAGTTGAATCTATTGTTTGTCTGAAAAATATGGGGCCTACTATTCTTCTTCTGGATATTGCAATCCACACCCCTACCTTCTGGTCATGCAGAGGAACTTCATGTATGGACATGTGGGTTTTCTGCACACCACAAACGTGAGTTCTGGGCATTGATAGCATTTTTTCCGATATGTGTAGCATTTTTTCTTCATCGAGCAGTGACGGTCTACCACTTCGATCATAGTCCATTACCGTTCCAATGTCTCTAAATTTATCGATCAGTGCCCTTACAGTGTGACGATTCGGAACAGGTGTATCCGGAAACCTAGCTGCAAACTTATCTTTGACTGTCTGTTTGTACTCATCTTGTTCACGGAACACATGTTCAACCAGGAATATTCGTTATTCCAAAGTTAACACCATTGTTTCAGGGACCGCTAACTAGATGCAACAATCACTTCAACGTCACTTTGCCGACTGGAATCTAAAAAAGGAACTTCACGCAAGGCGATAATATAGCAGTGTTGCAAACCTTCGCATAAAATTTTATTTCATGTGGCTTTGATTGCGACTTTGACTTGCCACGATTCAGGTGTATAGAGACTTTTTGAACGCTCTGTATATATATATATATATATATATATATATATATATATATATATATATATAGTAACGAAATTTTAATATAACATGCGAAAATCAAGACCAAAATGGGAATTTCTGGCTCTTGAAATGGAATTTTGTACCGTTTGAGGTTGGTATCACTGCTATCGTTACGCACCGGGGCTTCAAGTTTCGCCTAATGCCTCCTAGCTATGGAAACGTCAATCAAACCGATGATGCAGAGTTAATTTTCTTATTAGGCGAAAGTTGAATTTTTCTAAAACCTTGGTTTAGCTCGCATACGTTGGTAGTTTTTTTTTCTTTTTTTAAAGTTTTGCACCTCATTAACAGTTAGTATTTCCTCTTAAAACTATTTTCACGCTCTTATTATATAGTACAGTATGTAGGGGGAAATTTTGACAAACCCAGCAAAAATTAGTAATTTAATGAAACTTGCATTATACTTTTCTTCCATCAAGTATAGTAATATCCTATAATTCACCGAACATCCTTCTTGAGCTTCATCCCATATGGCTACCACATATATCGAATTTGGCCGCCACATATAGAATAATCATGCTTTTCTTGATTTCTCACCTTACGTTCAGTTCTACGGTATTGGAACTTACAACACAATATTTTGTAAATAAAATTTCGTTTGTTTGATATGTAATTCAGCTCTGTAAGTCAAGTACATATAAAGTTGCAAACGATAGAGTAGGTTTGTATCGCTTAATCTTGTACCTGTGTTTCTTTCAAGCGTACTTTCCTTATTTCCTTGTCTTTTTATATATATATATAATATCTATATAAATAAAAAATTAAGGAAAATTTGTCAGCATGCCATAATTATAATTGATATATACAAAATACGGCACATTTGTGAATAATGGGGCATTATACGAAAGTCTCTGTAATCTTATTTAGCAAAATATAGTCCGTAGAGAAAATGTCATTTAAGAAAAATTCAGTTCTTTTTATAAACGAAGAAATAACTTATAGTGCTAAAAGACACACAAATTAACCAAACCTTGGCACTGTGCACTGTTGGGACATAAAGATACGGTTGGGTTCGATCAGACCCACTGCTGCTTCAGATGAAAAAGGTCATTGAAATAACGAGTTTTAAGGAGAGCGCTTATATTTTAATAATTTAGGTTTCATATAATAAACTCTGCTTCTTTCAAAACGGGAAAGGTACCTGGGTAGTTCAACATTAACCCTTTGGGGATCCTATGGTGCAATTTTGTACCATACGCGTTTTTCATGGTACATTGCGTTATTTCTCTTCTATTTGAGCTTTTTCGTCCGGGTTTTTTTTTCTTTTCCAAGTCCAGAGGCCTTGTAGAAGACATTACGTATGGTTTCAGACCGTCCTGCGTCCAGACATAGGAGGTGATGACGTCATAAGTAAAAAATTTCTTTTCTCATTTTCTAAGCCTATGTTCAATATCTTTGGCGGGCTTATTTTTCTACGTAGAAGATTGAAATTTTGCACAAACATTCAGTCCACCGAGTAGTATTTACCAGATTTTTTGTTCCGATGTCAGTGCTAAAACAGGGGGGAACCAGAGGGGCAAAGGGGTAAAAAAAAGGGATTTTTTACCCCCAAAATCCCGTTTCTCGTCATTTTCCCGCCTTACATACATGATAGGACCACGTGAGTCATACCGTCTGAAAGGCAGTTCCATTCTGAAGAGAACGACGGTCGAATTATTATTCTAGGGTAATTAGGGCCGTTTCAGTGAATTTTTATCCAAATATACTTCTGTATAGGGTAAAAGTGGGGCATGGTAGGGAAATTTTTTCTGGCGGGACTATTTTTTCACGTAGAAGATTGAAATTTTGCACAAACATTCAGTCCACCGAGTAGTATTTACCAGGAGTTTTGTTTCGATTTCTGCGTAAAAACAGGGGGGTCCAGAGGGGCAAAAGTTGAAAAAAGGGATTTTTAGACCCAAAAAATCTCTTTCTTCGGGATTTTCCCCCTTTACGTACATGATAGAGACACGTGAGTCATACCGTCTGAAAGGCAGCTCTGTTCTGAAGAGAATGATGGGCGAAACATGACCCTAGGGTAATTAGGGATGTCTCAGGAAATTTTTTCCCTGAGGTCATGGTATTTTGCGGTCGTTTTGGGCATGGTGAGAATTCCTGATAAAATTTCTCCCGCCCTTACTATTCAAGGTAGAAACTTGAAATTTGGTACATACATTTAGTTCACCAAGTACTATTCATCAGATTTTTTGGAGGTCTCTACGTTCACACAGGGGGGGGCAGGGGGCCCAAAGTTGGACCAAAAAATTTTCCCATCAAAATTTTCCCTTTGACATCAATTTTCCCTCTCCTGGTATATGGTATGGGCATGAAAGTGATACCATTTGAAAGCCTGCTCTATTCTGAAGAGAATGAGGTATGAACCATGATTCTAGGATAAATAGTGACGATGCAGTAGCTGCTTGACTGAAAGTCTAATAAATAGCCCAAAATGCCAGGATCCGGAAAGGGTTAAGATAACGCCAGTATGTCACTTCCATTTTGTTGTTCTTTTGATTCTGAAAATGTGATTTCCTTACAATTAATGCACATATCTGAGTAAAACAATCTCGAATACGAACAGTTGGACTAGGTAGATGGGAATTTTACATTTGTAATACACCAGCTTCAGAAAAGAGATTGATAGTGGTATGTCTAAACAAGTAATTGGATAGCATTCTTCCTTTTCTCTTTCGATCCACAATCAATTCCTGGAATATCTTGCTCCAGTCGAGTTTGCTTCCGATACTACACCTTCAATACGTATCATCTGCTCGCTCTTATGACTTGCTCTTATGACTAAAACTGAGGGATGAATGACTCGTGTAAAATAAGTCTTCTGTATGTGAAATACCGACAGAAAGCCAGTGCGTCACTGTCATGCGATGCATAAAAGTGTAGTTAGAAATGTTATCCCACTTTTACTAATTCTTCAGGACTCGTAGTAGATTTGTTGAATATACCCACAATCTGTTGCAATTAACTGTCTATCTCTCGAGTAGTTTCTAACAAGTTTTCTTCCCTTTCTGGAACAGAGACAAAGTCGTGTCACTTCTTGAAAATTCAAGTAAAAACCGATCACATCATCCATATTTCCTCCTGTATTTTCATGTATTTAAATATTTTGGCTGGTTGATGAAATATATCTTCTTTATGAAACAGTTGCAAAAATCAGAAAAGTACACTTGAAAGATAGAGATATAAGATTAAACGGCACAAGCCTATCATTTATAACTTTATATCCATCTAACCTACAGAGATCTAACCTATATCAGACGAAAGGAAATTTTATGTACAAAATATTTTGTTAGAAGTTCCAAGAACGTTTCATTGAACCTAAGATAAAAAATCAAGGAAAACGTGATTGTTCTATAAACGGCGGCGGCTTGAATATGTACAGATTTATAGACCTTTTGAAACAGAAGCAAGCAGAAAATGAAATGACAATGTATCAACTCCAAATGGGACATGTTGCTAAATCTAAGAAAGCAAAGTGGTGTCGCCTTAATCGACATATTGTGGAACTGAAAAGAAGGTTTTGTCTAATCTTACTTTATAACTTATGCAAACTCTCGTAGAATTTATAATACTTCATTTTTTGTTTTCCATAATACATTCTGTAACTTCATGATGTAACATTTTCATATCTCGATGTTAAACACATAATATCTAGTCATATACTGTAATTGTATACAATACTGTTTTAATATGTACTTTATATACGTGCTATGAGAGAGAGAGAGAGAGAGGGAGAGGAGAGGGAGAGACTGCATTTAGAAACTACAATTTTTGTATTTTTGCGTCATTTCTTGTCAGTGCTACCAAGACAATTTCGCATTAGGCAAATCTTGAATTCGAGATTCGCCTACAGTTTCTCTTGAGTTAACATCTGTAAACTCTATTGCCTGAGATTATTAGGCGAATCTTGAATGGGCGAAAGTTGAAGTCACCGTTACGCACTTGACCGAGCCATATACAAGAGCTCCTTCGTGGCTAATCGGTTAGCGTACGCGCCTTTGGCGTGGAAGACCCGGGTTCGATTCCCGGCGGGAGCTCATGTGGTTCGGATTCCACGTTAATCAGTAGGTCCACGTCTCATATAGCCTCGCTGCTGAAAGGGACGCTAAACTAAAATCAATCAATCAATCAACCGAACCATATCATATACACGCTAAAACTCTCACCAAAAGTACTTCCAGGTAGTTTATAGATCGCTTTAATTGGATAAAAATGATCCTGTGTAAATATGTCTTCCCATTGCAAAGAGGATAATCATCCGTTTGTCTTATTCATTGTAATGAATCACTTTGTAATGTGTACTTCATTATTAACAGGATTTCACAGTTGTTATATGATCTGTCATAAATGTCAAATAACATTATTTATATTTTATTATTCTGTACTTTGTGTTACTTATCCATAGAAAATGAGGTTTCCCAAAGGACCGTTGAATAGAGGAAACCGCCAGGAAGAAATTAGATATGCAGATAATAAACGAAATTTAATATTCCTAATAGGAAGGAAATGAGATAAATATCAAGAGACGCTAGTTATTTAGAAAGGAAATGTTAGTTATTTGAAAACATTTCGATGGTAAAACTAAACATGTGACAAGCAGCGTTTGGCTAATAACAATGTAATGTTGACTGAAATGTGTACAGTAGTTATTGTACAATATGTGTATAAAGGGTGTCTCAAAATAACAGGCTTTTTAAATAGTAAATTCAAACTAAGTTCATTCTTGGTTGTGAATAGTAAATGGCATGGCGTTTATAAATTCACATACATTTATAATATGCTCTCATGTCTTGAAGATGATGTCAGTAAGATAGGTTCTCTTTTAGATACTAATCCGGCTCAGATTTCTGACTGTTCTTTCTCAGGAAACTGAGCCATGTCTTCCAAGGGTTTAGTACTATACTTGCTACCATTCAGTGCCTGTATGATTCTCTTCCATAGCACCAGAGTTGTTCTGAGGGCAAAAGATGGTCCAACGCTCAACTCTGGTATGTCGGGTCTCCGATTCGATCTCAACGCATTCCAAATGGGATTTGTGTCGAGCGCGACACTGTATAAATAAGTTTTCGGGTTTCTCTCATTTTCTTCTATTTTCTTTATTCCAACATTATCATAATCACCTATCTCCCTTAGCCTCGTATCATAACTGTGGGACGTTAAGCTGAAAATAAATTAAAATTTAATAAATAGGTAAGATATTGAATATAAGAGCGTTTTAAATGATACGAGAAGGAACGAGTCTACCTACTAAAGAGAGGATATCTACAGTGATTAAACACAGTATTTCCCTCAGACATCGCCCTGAGGGATAAGCTGCCCCCGCCCCAGAACTAAAATAAATTACGATTACATGCCACTCTTGTGGAAAATTTTCCTTGAGGTTATATTGTTAGGTTCATATCTTTGATCCAGAACCCCGGACCCGGAACGCAGGGCGTTCGGATACTACGTTAAGCCATAGGACCATTTTTATATAGCCTCGGTGCTGAAACGGAAACTAAACAACAAGGAACCACTCTTGGACAGGGTACTTTCTTGCTTGAGCACATATTGTCCCAATGCAGCTTTTTATAGTTTGCTTTTGCTCCTTTGCACCAAATTGTCTGGATGAAGACTTGATTTGACACACTAGATGACATGGGCCCTCATTGCATACCAAGTTTTGAAAAAAACTACGTAGAAGAACACAACACAAAACTTGCGACAACAATTGTTACTGCTATGCCTATTATCGCAAAGTACAGTAGGGGAGACCGGGACTGGTTGACGAACTGCATATAACACGTCCGTGAACTTGCCCCCCCACTTTGAGCACTAACGATAAAATTAGTGTCAATCGTTAGTGCTTCTTAGTACACCAACACCTAACTTTAGTGCTTAATTAGTGTAGGAGCTACAAGCAAAAAACCTTTGGGGGGGGCCAAGTTCACGCTGCCCCCCACTTCAAGCACTAACGAAATAACTAGTGCCATTCGTTAGTGCATCGTTAGTGCTCACTAGTGCACCAACCCGTGACGTTAGTGCTTCATTAGTGTAGGCTCTAGAGCCAAAATAATGGTACACGCTGCCCCCCCCCACTTCAAGCAATAAGGAAAGGAATAGTGCAGTTCGCTAGTGCTTCTAGAAAATACTAAAAGTGTCGTTACTGCTTCACTATTAGTGTAGATATAGCCAATTATAAGTCAAGAAACTCTCATAAGAAATGCATGGGGAATTTTTCATTGCGTCAAATTACCACCAAATTCAAAAGCACTATTGACCTCTGCTAGAGCAATCGTTAGTGCATCGTTAGTGCTTCTTACTGCAAAAACCACTAACGTTAGTGCTTCATTAGTGTAGGAGTTATAAATAAAAAGTTTTGGGGGGGCCAAGTTCACGCTGCCCCCCACTTCGAGCATTAACGATAAAATTAGTACCTTCCTATGATTTCCTTTTAATTAATGCACATATCTGAGTAAAACAATCTCGAATACGAACAGTTGGACTAGGTAGATGGGAATTTTACATTTGTAATACACCAGCTTCAGAAAAGAGATTGATAGTGGTATGTCTAAACAAGTAATTGGATAGCATTCTTCCTTTTCTCTTTCGATCCACAATCAATTCCTGGAATATCTTGCTCCAGTCGAGTTTGCTTCCGATACTACACCTTCAATACGTATCATCTGCTCGCTCTTATGACTTGCTCTTATGACTAAAACTGAGGGATGAATGACTCGTGTAAAATAAGTCTTCTGTATGTGAAATACCGACAGAAAGCCAGTGCGTCACTGTCATGCGATGCATAAAAGTGTAGTTAGAAATGTTATCCCACTTTTACTAATTCTTCAGGACTCGTAGTAGATTTGTTGAATATACCCACAATCTGTTGCAATTAACTGTCTATCTCTCGAGTAGTTTCTAACAAGTTTTCTTCCCTTTCTGGAACAGAGACAAAGTCGTGTCACTTCTTGAAAATTCAAGTAAAAACCGATCACATCATCCATATTTCCTCCTGTATTTTCATGTATTTAAATATTTTGGCTGGTTGATGAAATATATCTTCTTTATGAAACAGTTGCAAAAATCAGAAAAGTACACTTGAAAGATAGAGATATAAGATTAAACGGCACAAGCCTATCATTTATAACTTTATATCCATCTAACCTACAGAGATCTAGCCTATATCAGACGAAAGGAAATTTTATGTACAAAATATTTTGTTAGAAGTTCCAAGAACGTTTCATTGAACCTAAGATAAAAAATCAAGGAAAACGTGATTGTTCTATAAACGGCGGCGGCTTGAATATGTACAGATTTATAGACCTTTTGAAACAGAAGCAAGCAGAAAATGAAATGACAATGTATCAACTCCAAATGGGACATGTTGCTAAATCTAAGAAAGCAAAGTGGTGTCGCCTTAATCGACATATTGTGGAACTGAAAAGAAGGTTTTGTCTAATCTTACTTTATAACTTATGCAAACTCTCGTAGAATTTATAATACTTCATTTTTTTGTTTTCCATAATACATTCTGTAACTTCATGATGTAACATTTTCATATCTCGATGTTAAACACATAATATCTAGTCATATACTGTAATTGTATACAGTGTACAATACTGTTTTAATATGTACTTTATATACGTGCCATGAGAGATAATATGTACTTTATATACGTGCCATGAGAGATAATATGTACTTTATATACGTGCCATGAGAGATAATATGTACTTTATATACGTGCCATGAGAGATAATATGTACTTTATATACGTGCCATGAGAGATAATATGTACTTTATATACGTGCCATGAGAGATAATATGTACTTTATATACGTGCCATGAGAGATAATATGTACTTTATATACGTGCCATGAGAGATAATATGTACTTTATATACGTGCCATGAGAGATAATATGTACTTTATATACGTGCCATGAGAGATAATATGTACTTTATATACGTGCCATGAGAGATAATATGTACTTTATATACGTGCCATGAGAGATAATATGTACTTTATATACGTGCCATGAGAGATAATATGTACTTTATATACATGCCATGAGAGATAATATGTACTTTATATACATGCCATGAGAGATAATATGTACTTTATATACGTGCCATGAGAGATAATATGTGCTTTATATACATGCCATGAGAGATAATATGTACTTTATATACATGCCATGAGAGATAATATGTACTTTATATACGTGCCATGAGAGATAATATGTACTTGATATACATGCCATGAGAGATAATATGTACTTTATATACATGACATGAGAGATAATATGTACTTTATATACATGCCATGAGAGAGAGAGAGAGAGGGGGGGAGGGAGAGACTACATTTAGAAACTACAAGTTTTGTATTTTTGTCAGTGCTACCAAGACATTTCTTGTCAGTGCTACCAAGACAATTTCGCAATTCAAGATTTGCCTACACTTTCTCTTGAGTTAACATCTGTAAACTCTATTGCCTGAGATTATTAGGCGAATCTTGAATGGGCGAAAGTTGAAGTCACCGTTACGCACTTGACCGAACCATATACAAGAGCTCCTTCGTGGCTAATCGGTTAGCGTACGCGCCTTTGGCGTGGAAGACCCGGGTTGGATTCCCGGCGGGAGCTCATGTGGTTCGGATTCCACGTTAATCAGTAGGTCCACGTCTCATATAGCCTCGCTGCTGAAAGGGACGCTAAACTAAAATCAATCAATCAATCAACCGAACCATATACACGCTAAAACTCTCACCAAAAGTACTTCCAGGCAGTTTATAGATCGCTTTAATTGGATAAAAATGATCCTGTGTAAATATGTCTTCCCATTGCAAAGAGGATAATCATCCGTTTGTCTTATTCATTGTAATGAATCACTTTGTAATGTGTACTTCATTATTAAGAGGATTTCACAGTTGTTATATGAACTGTCATAAATGTCAAATAACATTATTTATAATTTATTATTCTGTACTTTGTGTTATTTATCCATAGAAAATGAGGTTTCACAAAGGACCGTTGAATATAGGAAACCGCCAGGAAGAAATTAGATATGCATATAACAGAACGAAATTTAATATTCCTAATAGGAAGGAAATGAGATAAATATCAAGAGACGCTAGATATTTAGAAAGGAAATGTTAGTTATTTGAAAACATTTCGATGGTAAAACTAAACACGTGACAAGCAGGTTTGGCTAATAACAATGTAATGTTGACTGAAATGTGTACAGTAGTTATTGTACAATATGCAGTGTGCGAATTAGATAACCTAAATTGGGGGGGGGGATAAAATTAGGCCAAAGGACATAGTCTCAAGGTTCAAATTTCAAAATGAGACAATAAATGCCTTACCCATATATATATATATATATATATATATATATATATATATATATATATATATATATATATATGTGTGTGTGTGTGTGTGTGTGTGTGTGTGACATGTGTAATAAATAAGAGATTTATTAATTTAATAAATCTACCGACAATAACTATGCACATATATATTGTGTGACATACACACACCCCACTAAACCTTTCTGTACGTGTTTTAATGTTGTACTCACTCTTGTCCCCGTAGCTCTCTAAGGTTTATTTAGTTAATAATTTGGCTCGAGCGATAGCCATGATCACAAGCATATGTTAATTTTTCCACTCATATTGAAAGCTTCCACTTTTCATTAATACATACAGGTTGCGAAAAGAAACCTACTTCAGTCTTGTGAAAACCACTAAAATTATCAGTTAAACCGGACATTTTTTTTTCTTTTTTAAGAAAATCTAGATATTAGCCTATCAAATAAGAAATGGATTGTTGCTGGTCCCAATTTTTCTCATCTCAAGGTCAAATCGAAGGCCAAATATTTAAAATCTCTCAATTCAAATTTCGAGCTTGTGCTTCTACTTCCCGCTAAAGCTGTGCTCATCACGACTTTTTTCTCCAAATATCGATTCCGTGATGGGCACGGAAAGTCAACACTTAAAAATTACTTTACTGTTGAAGATGAGTTTATTCACTATGGGCTACGTTATTCAAATAAAGTAAAACATTACACTGAAGTTTTTCAGACAACATTAATTACGTGGACAGCAAACTGTACAGCGAAAAGATGGAAAAATGAAGGGTTAACTTTTAAAAAACCCGCTCCAGTTGAAATGCTTATACAGACACGGACAATGACACGCAGAACCAGTCGTATTAACAAATGCTGAAACAAATCTTGAATTATTCGCTTATTCACCTAAAAATCACCTTCATTAACATGTCTGCTCACTAGGAGCATATCCCCCAGCGTGTACGTTAACATATACTTACGAGAGAATACCTATATCTCAGATTTTGAGTACAGTTTCAAAAGTTCATTTCCGTAAACTGTAAAAGCAGTGATTAGTATGCTAATTATCACAAATTAAATGCAACTTTTGAGTTGCATACACACAACCTACTAGGGAATGAAGATCATGTGCTAACAAAGAGTACACTGGAAAATGAAATAACATGTTATAACAAAAATTAAAATAAGATGACAATCGATACAAATATAGAGGATGAATATGGCATATCCGAACTTCGCCAAGTATGGTAGAAGAAGCTATTTGTTTACTTCTTCTTGGCCAACCGCTAAGAACATTTATAAATCCATATGTGGCTTTGTTATACGCAATTAGTACATTCAAATTCACAAACGATGACGAACTGAAGGGTACGAAGGTACAGTTGCAAGTAACAACCGTAGTCATAATAATATAGTTCTACTAAACAACGTTGAAAATAGTGGGTAATTAGGTGGTAAGTAGAAATGACCAAAACTGAACAGTTTACATCGATCATTTCGAAATACAGCTAGAAGATTAAATTTACAAGGAATAACAAAAATCAGTGAAATTTGGAGTTATACTAAGCATAGTTTGAGGGGGAAAGCGAGCATCTCCGGTGGGGATACTTCAGCTGACTTCTTTGGGGGAGAACAAAATGTGATTGAAGGGGAAAATCCCCCTCGTCCCCCCCGGTAATTCGCACCCTGACAATATGTGTATAAAGGGTGTCTCAAAATAACAGGCTTTTTCAAATAGTAAATTCAATCTAAGTTCATTCTTGGTTGTGAATAGTAAATGGCATGGTGTTTATAAATTCACATACATTTATAATATGCTCTCATGTCTTGAAGATGATGTTAGTAAGATCGATTCTCTTTTTAGCAATCTGGTCCGTTTTGGAGATATGAATCCGGCTCAGATTTTTGGCTCTGTTCTTTCTCAGGAAACTGAGCCATGTCTTCCAATGGTTTAGTATTCTACTTGCTACCATTCAGTGCCTGTATGATTCTCTTCCATAACACCAGAGTTGTTCTTAGGGCAAAAGATGGTCCAACGCTCAACTCTGGTATGTGGGATCTCCGGTTGGATATCAGCGCACTCCAAATGAGATTTGTGTCGTGTGCGACAGTGTATGAATAGGTTTTCGGGTTTCTCCATTTTCTTCTACTTTCTTTATTCCAACACTATCATTATCATCATCACCTATCTCCCTTAGCCTCGTATCATAACTGTGGAACGTTAAGCTGAAAATAAATTAAAATTTAATAAATAGGTAAGATATTCAATGGAAGAGCGTTTTAAATGATACGAGAAAAAACGAGTCTACCTACTAAAGAGAGGATATCTACAATGATTAAACACAGTATTTCCCTCAGACATCGCCCTGAGGGATAAGCTGCCCCCGCCCCAGAACTACAATAAATTACGATTAAATGCACTCTTGTCGAAAATTTTCCTTGAGGCTATATTGTTAGGTTCAAATCTTTGATCCGGAACCCCGGACCCGGAACGCAGGGCGTTCGGATACTACGTTAAGCCATAGGACCATTTTTATATAGCCTCGGTGCTGAAACGGAAACTAAACAAGAAGGAACCACTCTTGGACACGGTACTTTCTTGCTTCAGCACAAATTGTCCCAATGCAGCCTTTTTATAGTTTGCTTTTGCTGCTTTGCACCAAATTGTCTGGAAGAAGACTTGATTGGACACACTAGATGACATGGGCCCTCATTGCACACCAAGTTTTGAAAAAAACTACGTAGAAGAACACAACACAAAACAAGCAACAACAATTGTTACTGCTATGCCCATTATCGCAAAGTACAGTAGGGGAGACCGGGACTGGTTGACGAACTGCATATAACACGTCCCTGAACTTGCCCCCCACTTTGAGCACTAACGATAAAATTAGTGTCAATCGTTAGTGCATCGTTAGTGCTTCTTAGTGCACCAACACCTAACGTTAGTGCTTAATTAGTGTAGGAGCTACAAGCAAAAAACTTTTGGGGGGGCCAAGTTCACGCTGCCCCCCATTTCAAGCACTAACGAAATAACTAGTGTCATTCGTTAGTGCATCGTTAGTGCTTACTAGTGCACCAACCCGTGACGTTAGTGCTTTATTAGTGTAGGCTCTAGAGCCAAAACAGTGGTACACGCTGGCCCCCCCACTTCAAGCAATAAGGAAAGGAATAGTGCAGTTCGTTAGTGCATCGTTAGTACTTCTAGAAAATACTAAAAGTTTCGTTAGTGCTTCACTATTAGTGTAGATATAGCCAATTATAAGTCACGAAACTCCCATAAGAAATGCATGGGGAATTTTTCATTGCGTCAAATTACCGCCAAATTCAAAAGCACTATTGATCTCTGCTAGTGCAATCGTTAGTGCATCGTGCTTCTTACTGCAAAAACCGCTAACGTTAGTGCTTCATTAGTGTAGGAGTTATAAATAAAAAGTTTTGGGGGGCCAAGTTCACGCTGTCCCCCACTTCGAGCATTAACGATAAAATTAGTACCATTCGTTAGTATATCGTTAGTGCTTCTAGAAAACACTTATAGTTTCGTTAGTGCTTTAATATTAGTGTGGTTATGGCTAATTACATATCACAAAACTCCCATAAGAAATGCATGGGGAATTTATTATTGCGTCGAATTACCGCCTAATACAAAAGCACTAATGAATTCTTGTAGTGCAATCGTTAGTGCATCGTTAGTACTTCTTAGTGCACCAACCCTAACATTAGTGCTTCATTAGTGTAGGAACTACAAGTAAAAAACCCTTTGAGCCTAGCGTGAACTTTGAGTACTAACGAAAGGATTAGTGCCATTCGTTAGTATATTGTTAGTGCTTCCAGAAAATACTAATAGTTTCGTTAGTGCTTCACTATTAGTGTAGATATAGGCAATTATAAGTCACGAAACTCCCATAAGAAAAGCATGGGGATTTTTTCATTAGGTCAAATTGTCACGAAATTCAAATGCAGTAGTGGTCTCTTCTAGTGGCATCGTTAGTGTTTCGTTATTGCTTGCTAGTGCACTAAGACCGAACATTAATGCTTCTCATCGTGAATGCTTTTATTGGCTAGCGTATAGTTAGCTTCCTCTAAGTTTTATTTTCTACCGTCCATACTGTTGATGCACTAATGTTTGGAGTTCTGCAGTAAGAGGTACCTACTAACACTACACTACACCATAACCATTACACTATATGTAGTTATTAGTGCTTTTAAATATGTGGGAAGTTTACAAAATTAAAAATGCTAAGTCTCTAAATTTAGAACCGCATGATTCTCAAGTGCTAGTAAAACTATTTACATGTTTAGTGCTAAGTAATTTCACATTAGTGCACTAAACACTAACGATAGTACTATCATACTTTAGAAGTTATTAATGAATAACTCGTTCGGGGCTAATTTTAGATTTTTCAACTTTTACACATTTTTTTAGTAATTGTGCCACAAAATTGGGACTAACACCAGTGGGTAGTGCATTAATAGAGCTATCATAGTTTAGGAGTTATAAGTGAATAACACATTCCGGGCTAAATTTAAATTTATTGAAGTTTACAATAATTGTCTCACAAAGGTGGAATAAACGTCAAAGGTTAGTACAGCATTAATATTCCAAAAAGCTCTAACGTTAGTGAAATCGTAGTTTGGGATTTATTAATGAATAACGAGGACGAGACTGAATTTAAAAGTATCGAAAAACACTAATTTTCTCATAAAGGTAGGACAAACGCTAAAGGATAGTGCATCCTTAACACTTGAAAAAATAATAAGTACTAACGTTAGTGCTATCATATTTTTGGACTTATTAATGAAAACTCAACCCGGTCTAACTCTAGGTTTTTCAACTTAAACAGTTTTACACTAATTGTACCACAAAAGTGGGACAAACACAAGCTCTTACTGCATTGCTAGAGCTCTATAAAACATTAAGCATTGTCGTTAGTGCTTTGATGAATAGTCCGGATAGGATTGAATTTAAATTTTCGAACTTCACACTAATTGTCCCACAAAGGTAAGATAACCACCGAAGATTAGTGACTGTTAGTGCTTCATGAAACACTAATCACTTAACGTCAGTGCCGTCACAGTTTAGGAGTTTTACCAAATAACTCGAGCGGGGCTAACTTCAGGTTTTACAATTTTTACACAATTATTGTAAAATTAGATAAATTTTAATTGAGTTCCGTCCGAGTTATTCACTGATAACTCCTAAACTATGATAGCACTATCCTCAATGCTTAGTATTTTTGAAGTACTAAAAACGCACGATCCTTTAGCGATTATTCTACCTTTTGATTGACAATTATTGTAAATTTCGACAAATTTGAATTTAGGCTCGTGCGTGTTATTCGTTAATAACACTTAAATTATGATAACACTAGCATTAGTGCTTATTCAGCGGAGGACTAAACGCTTGTTTGCTCCATTTCTGTCAGACAATTAGCGTAAAATTGTACAAAATTTAAAGATCTAAAGTAGCCCCCCCGGAGTTATTCATTTTTAACCCCTAAACTATGATAGCAGTAACATTAATGCTTAGTGTCTTTCGGAGGACTAACGATGTACTAATCTTTGTCGTTTATTCATCCCTTGTAGGACAATTATTGTAAAATTCGCTAAATTTAAATTTAACACAGAGTGAGTTATTCACTTATAACTCTTAAACTATAATTGCGCTAACACTAATGCTTCGTGCTTCGGGAAGCAATAAGGATGGATTAACTTTTGACGTTTATCTCACCTTTGTAGGACAATAATTGTAGAATTAGAAAAAAAAATCAATTTAGTCTTGCAAATAATATTCACTAATATAGAGTTGAATCAAAGCACTAACGTTAGAGTTTAGTGTACTAATGGGTACTAACGATGCACTAACCATGTCCAACGTTTTTTTTTTTAGTATTTGAGATGCGTGCGGGTCTAAATTTAGACACGTAACATTTTCCATTTTGTAAAATTCTTCCCCCAAATTTAAAAGCACTAATAACCATATATTAGTGTAATGGTTACTATTACGTTCGGGAATTAAACACAATGAAAAATACCCCATGCATTCCTTATGGGAGTTTCGAGACTTATAATTGGCTATATCTACACTAATAGTGAAGTACTAACGAAACTATTAGTATTTTCTGGAAGCACTAACGATGCACTATCGAATTCTAATAATCTTTTCGTTAGTGCTCAAAGTGGGAGGGCCAAGTTCACGCTAGGCTGAAAGGTTTTTTTTTACTTGTAGTTCCTACACTAATGAAGTACTAACTTTAGAGTTGGTGCACTAAGAAGCACTAACGATGCACTAAGGATTGCACTAAAAGAGATCATTAGTGCTTTTGAATTTGGCGGTAATTTAACGCAATGAATAATTCCCCATGCATTTCTTATGGGAGTTTCGTGACTTACAATTGCCTATATCTACACTAATAGTAAAGCACTAACGAAAGTATTAGTATTTTCTGGAAGCACTAACGATTTGCTAACGAATGGCACTAATCTTTTCGTTAGTGCTCAAAGTGGGGGGGCCAAGTTCACGCTATACTCAAAGGGTTTTTTACTTGTAGTTCCTACACTAATGAAGCATTAATGTTAGGGTTGGTGCACTAATAAGCACTAATGATGCACTAACGATTGCACTACAAGAAGTTATTAGTGCTTTTGAATTTGGCGGTAATTTAACGCAATAAAAAATTCCCCATGTATTTCTTATGGGAGTTTCGTGACTTACAATTAGCTATATCTACACTAATGGTGAAGCACTATCGAAACTACTAGTATTTTCTGGAAGCACTAACGATATACTAACGAATGGCACCAATCTTTTAGTTAGTGCTCAAAGTGGGGGGGGGGGGCAAGTTCACGCTAGGCCCAAAGGGATTTTCACTTGTAGTTCCTACACTAATGAAGCACTAACGTTAGGGTTGGTGCACTAAGAAGTACTAACGATGCACTAACGATTGCACTACAAGAATTCATTAGTGCTTTTGTATTAGGCGGTAATTCGACGCAATAATAAATTCCCCATGCATTTCTTATGGGAGTTTTGTGACATGTAATTAGCCATAACCACACTAATATTAAAGCACTAACAAAACTATAAGTGTTTTCTAGAAGCACTAACGATATACTAACAAATGGTACTAATTTTATCGTTAATGCCTGAAGTGGGGGGCAGCGTGAACTTGGCCCCCAAAACTTTTTATTTATAACTCCTACACTAATGAAGCACTAACGTTAGCGGTTTTTGCAGTAAGAAGCACTAACGATGCACTAACGATTGCACTAGCAGAGGCCATTAGTGCTTTTGAATTTGGCGGTAATTTGACGCAATGAAAAATTCCCCATGCATTTCTTATGGGAGTTTCGTGACTTATAATTGGCTATATCTACACTAATAGTGAAGCACTAACGAAACTTTTAGTATTTTCTAGAAGCACTAACGATGCACTAACGAACTGCACTATTCCTTTCCTTATTGCTTGAAGGGGGCAGCGTGTACCATTGTTTTGGCTCTAGAGCAGCGTTTCCCAACCGGTGTGCCGCGGCACACTGGTGTGCCACGAATGGGCCGCTGGTGTGCCGCGAGGAAATGAAAACAAAATTGTTAATTATATAGCAACCAAATTACAAGACAGGAAAAATGTGTATTTGTATTTCACATTACTATGAACCTCTACAGTGGAAAAAATACTGGAATTGTAATATATTATTGTATATACATACATTACTACTACACAGATTGTATTTCGAAAACAGAATTTTATTGATATTTAAAAATTGTGACGTATATTAACCATGTTAATAAATTATAAGTTTCACACTGTGTTACTTGTCTGTACATTTTGAATGTTCAAAAAAAGTATTTACAGTAAACCCCCGTTAACACGAATTCCAAGGGACTGAAAAATCAGGAGTTCGTGTTAAAAGAATTCGTGTTAACCGGGGACCCAAATTTTATTATTCGAATACATTTTCTCCATACATACGCACTACAGTATACAGACTATACATACCACTACAGTATATTATGTATGTCATAGAAAACACTAGAGATGGTATCGAGACGAGACTGAGTAGTCTCGTCTCGGTTCCAAATTCGAGACGAGACCAAGACTATTCTCTGTCTTGATACCACCCACAGAATTATATCGAGACGAGCCTGAGAGTTTCAGTCTCGTCTCGATTTCGGAAAGCACTCCTCGGTCTCAAATTCGAATTAAGATCGAGATCGAGACTAGTTTCGGTCTCGGTACCATCCTCTGAAAAGTGAAAACACTACAGTAAGTTTATTATCCTATCTTCGAATATTAAAAAAAAAAAAAAAAAAAAAGTTTCCACGCGGAAAATCCAGGTCATGTTATAAAATTGATAACTCCGCTAGCAGGGTGAGTATCGCTAGTAACGGAAAGGTATTTATGATTGCTGTCACCAGTTTGGAGTTACAGAGGAGAGATGTTTTGTCTCGAGCTGTCGCCAGCTCGTCTGCCAAGCACCTGCATGTTCAGCGCTTGACGGAGGACAGAATCAACACCTCATAAGAGAGGAAAGATACCTGTTTCTGGTTTTTTTCTCTTATTTACAAGGCAATTTTCGTCTGTATAAATAGTGTATGACTAAAACTGATCTCGAGTGAAATCTGAAATAAGAAAAATGATCTAAAAAAAACAAAGGATTGAAAGTTCGTGTTAAATCAAAACCTTTACTGACTCAAGGGACTAAAAATTAGTTCGTAATTCGTGCTAACCGAAATTCGTGTTAACCGATAAAACTTCATATAAGATAACGTACAGCGATGACGGGACCGAAATTTTGTTCGTCCTAACCGAGTGTTCGGCTTAAGCGAGTTCGTGTTAACGAGGTTATACTGTATTATCATTGTAATGACCATTATTGCTTCTTTATTGTTCATAACTTGAAATTTTTAAATCTCATTCTACCCTTTCGACAAAGCACTCATACAAATTACCTCCATCTGTTTTAAAAGTACAAGAGATTTGTTTGTTAGTTTGTTATTTAGTGATCTTCCTTAGTGAAAGGCTGGATACAGTCTTCAAAAAAAAAAAAAAAAAAAAAAAGTGTATTTTTAAAAGCCTGAGTTCTATATTTCATTGGAATTATTTTCCATTTTTGAATTACAATGAAAAATAAGTATAATGATTTACGATGGGGGAAAACTAGTGATCGAGCTTTCTTCTCTGTGAGAAGGTCAGTAATCACAGAAAAAAATTACGACGGTATTTTCTATTTACTACTACTACTAATAATAATAATATCTATGAGTGTGCCGCAAGAATTCAAGTTACACCCGTAGTGTGCCGCAAGTTGAAAAAGGTTAGGAAACGCTGCTCTAGAGCCTACACTAATGAAGCACTAACGTCACGGGTTGGTGCACTAGTAAGCACTAACGATGCACTAACGAATGGCACTAGTTATTCCGTTAGTGCTTGAAGTGGGGAGCAGCGTGAACTTGGCCCCCCCAAAGGTTTTTTGCTTGTAGCTCCTACACTAATTAAGCACTAACGTTAGGTGTTGGTGCACTAAGAAGCACTAACGATGCACTAACGATTGACACTAATTTTATCGTTAGTGCTCAAAGTGGGGGGGGGGGTAAGTTCACGGACGTGCATATAACTCCTTCATTAATTAACATAATGAGCCGTTGCTGCTGTCATAAAAGAGCGACCAATGGATGCAGCTGCCACATTCATATGGAATGTGTAACTTGTGGATTATGGTGTCTATTAGATAAAGAGTGTTTTTGGAAGTCTGAAGTATTTTTTTCAGTTCTCCGTCACATCACAGAATCGTCACTACTTGGAGTACAGAGGTAAGTAATATAGCATTAGTTACATCTGAACTTTGTTTTTATGGATATTCAAACAATAAAACGTAAATGCCAAACAATTGCTGAGTAATTACGACTTTGTTGCACAACATGGGCTTGGGGTTAGTTGGCGTATAGCATTTGGGGCTGGTTTGCAAGTGCGCCAAACAACCTTGTGTGAAATTTTATTTAATTTTACTTTTATTGTTACATTGTTCTATTGTTATGTTGTTTACAGTTCTACCAATCTTTTACTTCAATGTTATAGAATAGCATGCACGTATTCAATTACTGTCAAAATTTAGAAATCGAGATAAGACTGTATGCCGGACTCTGAATTTTCTGAATAGGGCTAATTCTCAGAATCAAGAATATTGTGTGTGTGCTCTTTTGTTACAAAAATAGAGGCCTAGCTATTGCTTTTTCTTTCTTTGCGGAAAGTAGGAAATAAACTGCACTTCTCGATAATTCAGCTCAAACATATCTTAGTTTCTCTTAGCTACTTTGTGAACAGCGTGAAATAAACTACCTTTCTTGATAGTTCAGTAATTTTAATTACATTTTGAAATAATATGAAGAATTAACCTACACTAAATCATATTAAAACTGATGTAGTTTGATAATCTTGTAGCTTTCAATGTCATGACAACCAAGCTAGAAAGAAAGAAAGAAGTTTTCATATTTCATAATGCTGATTCTTTTAAATGTTGAGAATAAAAGTCATTTCAAACTTCAAATAGCCTACTTCATTGCAATATATATAATAGAATTTAGAAAAATATCGTTTATTTCTAATAAATCAAATTTTTGTTTGTGTTTTGCTATACTTAAAAAATATGCCAACTAGCCCCACAATATCAGCCAACCAGCCCCTTACTAGGCGTCGCGTCGGTTGGCATACTCCATTTTAAAAGAAAGAAAAATTTATTTCTCGTAAACTGTAAGCAACAAAACAAGAACAAAAATTGAATTTATTAGAGGAAACATTGGTCTGTCCGTACAAATCCAATGCTTGCAATGCAGTGCACCATCTGCTCATAAAAAAGTAATGAATGAAAAGTTCCGCAACCAGCCCCGATCTCCCCTACAGGTAAAATTCAAATTTAGCGATGCGTTCACTCAAACCAATACCGAATGATACCCTGTGGAGTAATCACATTATATGGCGATTGGCAGAAGAGAAAGTCTAGGGAACGCTGAGGCTCAAATACATGAACTACATAACGCAAGATGAAGAAAAAGTGCAAGGAATGTGATCTACTATAGAGAAGTACGGAAACCTGCGTCAAATTAATGTGGTGATTGCTAATACAAAAAAGAGGGTGAGACAGCAAGAGCAAATAGATAACCAAGTTATACAAAAATAAATTGTAGCCACCAGCAGTGTACGGAAAGGGAAGGTTTCGGTTTTCAACATCCGTTCAGCAAGATATTATGAAAGAATAAATATTTACGATAATAAAATGTATGTACAAAACTCGACATGAACTTGCGGGCTTCATCCGCCTTGACGAAATTCTGTGTACGCCAGTATCGTCCACAGTCCACCAAGAGAAACAACATATCAAATTTTACTAAATACTATCTAATTTCTATCAGTAATGTACAAACTTACAAGAGAAAGAAGGAAAAGATAAAGGGCGTCAGAAACATGTATGTCAACATACTTTCTCAGCCAAGGATGTTATAATATAGAGGATTTGCTCTTAGTTAACTTTGTCCTCATAACTGGGTGAAACACAAAAACAAGAGAGCATCGCTAACCTGATTGGCTTCTTTCTTTTCCGCCATTAATACAGGCTTTTATACAATTAGTTTTTCCGTATGTAAACATGTACAGTTTATTACGTTTATTTTTTTATTAAAATTTTAGATTTTACGTTCAAAATGGTTGCATGCACAACTGTCAGGCTAGTGTTCATTACCTTCAGTGGGGCTTGCGCTTCTACTTTCATTACGGCTTGCGCTTCCTAGCCTTCAGGATTACATCCTTCAATGAGGATCGTGCTTACTGGCCTCTTTGAACCCAGAGCTCAATAATATCATTGTTTCATAGTGTATGTTTACTTGGTCTCGAGCTCACTAATTTAAACTGTGCTCGGGCTCACTATTATCAATGAGGCTTGTACTCCATGACGTCAGTGTTCATGTACTCATTTGTACTCGGGTTCAGTATCTTAAGTGGCACAAGCACTCACTATTCTCGTTGAGGTTCGTACTAACTCGAGCTCGACCTCATATTTTTCAATGAGGCTTTCATTGGCTAGCCTCCTTGGAGCTCGCACATCTTTCGGGCACGCGCTTACTTGGGCTCGGGCTTACTGACTTCAATTGGACTCGTAGTCACGTGAGCGGGCTCACTTCTCTCAACTCAGCTCGAGCTCACTGACATCAGTGAGGATTACACTTATATGGGGTCTGGTTCATACCTTAAGTGGGGCTCGCACTCACTATTTTCGTTGAAGCTCGTGCTATCACGACCTCTGACTCACATCCTTCATTGAGGTTCGCGTTTACTGGAGCTCGTACTCTTCTTCAATGAGGCTTCCACTCACCAACCCTATTAGAGGTCACGCTTACTAATTTCTTTGAGGATGCACTTACTTGGGCTCGAGCTCAATACGTTCAGTGAGGATTGCACTCGTTTGGGTTCACGCCTAATTTTGTTAAGGCTTGCGGTTATTTACCTTCAATGGAGCCCAGATTCATTACTTGCAGTCGGACTCGGGCTCGTGTTTACTAATTTTATTTCTCGTTGTACTCACTCAGGCTCGGTCTAGTTAACCTCAAATGAATGGCCCGCACTTTGACTTACTTCATATAACTGGGTTTAAGTTCACTACTCTAAGTTGGATTTGCTCTCACGTAAGCTTGCATACAATAATTTCGTTTGGGTTGGGTGTCATTACCTTGAATGGAGCTTTCCAGTGGAAGTCACTTTCATTCGGGCTTGGACTTACTAACCTCAATTGGCTTCCCGATTAGGCTTACTTCCGATTGTTTGTTTGTATTGGAAAAATAGCACTTAATATAGCACAAGTTGTAACTTTAACTTAAGGTACACCTTGTCTCAAAAAGGTTGAGCGCATTCTTTACTGGTGTTTTGAGGCAATAATTTTCTAAGTCCAGCTTCGGGTATCTTCGGGAAAAAGTAAGCCAGGTTCGAACCTCCAAGCCAGCCTTTGCAATCGGGAAAAAGTTTGCAGATGTGTTTTTCTTCTTTTAAATATAATAAGACTTGTTACCAAGTGTTTAAAAAAGCAACATTGATTGAAATACTTAATGATACAATATTTCGAAACTTTTTTTTTTAATGTCAGCACATGCTTGTTTGTCATTTAGCTCTCCATACGTAATATAACATTTAAATACGTTAAAGAATCTTTCCATATGTAAAAGAATGCTCAAAGTTAAGAAATATAACATAATTATCGCCTGAGTACTAAAATAAAAGTCAAAGTAGAACAGAAACAGCGTTTGTAATGGATATGAAGGTCATAATTATCTTGAGATCCGTTATACATCGCTAGAAGCATAGCTTTAGAAGTCCTTGTGCTAGCTCATTGGTAAGCTGTCGGATTTCAAATCATAAGGTTTTGAGTTCGAATCCCGTTTAGGTTGATCCTTTTTTTAAAATTATATTTTCCGCAATGCATGAAAAATTATATAAAATAATTACATTAGAATACATAAGTTGTGTATATATAACATAATCATTGCAGAACATAGTAATTATTATGTTTAAAATACAACATCTGAGATCATTTTCACAGTAGGTCGGTATTATATATGAGGATGTAAATACAAGTTAAGAAACTCGTTCAATAGCAATAAATAAATCATGTAGTGTATTTATTTGCAGCTATTTGTCATATAGAGGGTAATTCTCAACATTCATAATACAGAATGTCATTTATGTTCTTGAAAAGTTATTCGATGCATAAACAGAAGGTATAAACAGAGAATCCAAAGTCGGAATGCTCGCAAAAAAATTCATGAACCCCAAAGGTCACGTGAGCAGACTGGAATTGTCCTTATGAAGCATGCCACAGCAGAAAGTCTTTACATAGATTTTCAATTCAATTCCTGATATATGCTTGGCAATGTGGAAGTGGTGATGCCTTCAGTCGCCCTCTCTCGCTCGCTCACTCTCTATTTATACAGAATATAAAAGTGGATTTATGTGTGTATTTCAACATAATTCTGATATATCTAGAGCAATTTTAAACCATATTTCTTACAGTCTGGAAAAAGAGTACTGTCGGGATACATATCAAAAATGCTAGAAACGGGTCGATATTAGTATCGAATCCATAGTTTCGTGGTCGCTTAGGTGAATGGTTCTACTTTCAATTCAAGTCCAACTAAGCTCCCATTAGCACCCAGGGTGGTTACGTAGCGACATAAAGTTATCGAAATCATTCGATATTAGAATCGAATCGTAAGTTTTCAGCGCCGCTAACAGTGCAGCATTTCCCATTAGTCCACAATAGTCCACATTTCACATTAGTCCCATTGCCTAGAGGGCAACATATTTGCAGAGTGCAAAGTTTAAAACTTGAATAATATTTTATTTTTTTCCGTATAAAAAAGTTATAAATCAATATTTCACGAACAATCCTCTTTTACTATTCTAATATGTTTAATAATAGCGTAAGAAATCTAATAGTAATTCAGAACATGTTTCACAGTTGTTATTTTTTGTTACATAGTTGTAGCTGTAGCATGTAGTGAGTGGAATTTAACTGTAATAAATTCACTAATTAACCATATTCGAATTAAGTTTTATTTTTAAGTTCGGGATGAAGGGGCGGAGAAATATGTAGTTATTGGGGGCACCGAGCTTTTCTACATTTTACTTTCAAGATCTCCATTTTTTTTTTTTTTTTGTCATTTGTTCCTAATAAAAACAGTTCAGTCACTTTTGGATTGTCATAGGATAGTAGAAGTTGGATTTTGGGATGCAGCCTGTGAGATTCTAGAGGAGCTAACTGCTTGAAAAAGTATTTTCGAATCATCTGTAACATATGAAATAAGGATATGTATCATAAAAAATTGAAAGTAACTATGTCTGCGTAATCATCACGGTCAAATTGCAAAGTCAAATAAATTGACGTTTGGTATATAATCAGGCTCCAATCCCAACTGGGAAGTTATCATACGCGTGTCACTTTCATTATAATACATATCCTTAGGGGGAGTAGAAGTCCGAATTTTTGCGAAAAATTGAGTTGAGTTGAGTTTAGTTTAGCGTCCCTTTCAGCAGCGAGGCTATATGAGACGTGGACCTACTGATTAACGTGGAATCCGAACCACATGAGCGAAAAATTGAGTATCTCACAAACCGTTCAACTGAGAGCTGAAATTCAGCATATATCTCTTTATTAAAAATAAAGAGAATATGTCCTGGCATTTTTTAAAATTATCTTTTATGAGCGGGGGGACGGGGGTGCATTTTCTATATATTGGAAATTGGTAGTGGGTTGATTTGTAAAAATAATCGAAAACGATTGATATTAGTTGAGAAACAAATTGAGTAATGCAAATTAAAGTTCTTTTTGAATTTTATACCCACTGCTTTCTATTTATAATTGCTGAAGCTGGTGTTTAATATATAGAGCGTTCCGAGCATAAGGCAATCAAGCCATAAAGTTAGAGAAAAATGGCCATAAAATTTGTATTCTAAACTTAATTACATGTTCATTTTCAATTAGTACGGCATGCTTAATTATATAGAAAATTAGTTTCTCTCTCTCTCTCTCTCTCTCTGTTTTTTTACGTTGGTCTACTTTTCCTTGATTTGAAACTTTCAAATTTCACCCTATTTTCTACTGAAATGTGTCTGTAAGGCAACAAAGAAATAATTATATATGATAAATTTAAATTCATTTTAATTTGGAAGATGAGAAACACTTTGCCATTATATATCGTAAAGGTCAGACCCACCAGTATTGTAACAGAGAGGTGCTTGAGCCATTAACGGTAGAAATTCAAACTCCGATAAGTGATAATTTCACAGTCTTGTTTTATTACAAGTGTAACCTCTTTAGCAAATGGAGAGGAGGACGTGGGCCATCGGTCAGAGTTGATGTCGATGGGTTTTGGTGGGTCGGAGTTGGTCACAATGGTTCAGAGTGGTTCATAGTTGGTGGTGGGTCAGAGTGGATCACGATGGTTGATGGATCAGAGTGGGCCAATGGGGCATTTGGGTGGTGGGTGATAGTGGGTCATGGTGGGTCGTGGATCAAATTTTCATTGACCCACACCATCTCTGGTTAAAATTGTACTAAAGATAAGAGGCACCGAAGATGCATGTCGGCTATTATGCTCAAATTTTGCTCATGGATAGTACTCCACCAGGAAGCAATAAATCTGAAACGGTTCACGGTATCACCTTCTAGAACTCGAGATGTAGGGGTTTGTCTGATTGGCTAAATTAAGACGTCAATGATTTATCCTTCAACAACCAAGCTTTTTATGTTCGTTTCCGTGGGGAAGTCAGAAGAACACGTGCCTAGTAATCGTAATATTGATAGTTTGCGTCCACCCCGGGTATTTGTTTTGTGTTTTTTGATTCACCTAAATATAAACAAATCACACATATAGGCATTTTGACATATTTTGGGAGAGTAATTTTGTGGTTCGTTGGCGTTTCATCGCGTCTCTGCTGCTGGTAGTAAAGTTTTCAAAATGGAACTTGGGCCACCACGGATCGTCGCTGCGGGGCCACCAATTTCTGGCGAGAGGTCAATAGTTGACCATCTGTAGTCCACCGACGCTTACAGCTTAGAGTAATGAACGATGTCTTTGCCTTGTAGAGTTCATGACTACCGACGTCGGCAGTCAACTAGCTTTTAGTATTCCTTTACTAACCATCTATTGTTCATGTTTGTACACGGTGTTGTCATAATAATAATAATAATAATAATAATAATAATAATTATTATTATTATTATTATTATTATTATTATTATTATTATTTGTAGTAATAGTAGTATAATTGATGATAGAATAATTATTGTCTATGTATTGTCCAGGTAGGACTACACACAGGATTTTGCTCGTTTTGGTTCGACTTGACTCTAATCCGAGTCGAGTTGGAAGATATTTTTCGCGCCGAGTCCAAGAGTAGACCTCAAAGATGTCTGTTTCGAGTCGAGTCGAGTTTCAAAGAAAAGTCGTTCGTGCCCATCCCTACTAATGAGAGCTTAATCGGAGTTAAGCGAAATTGAAAGTCTCACTATTTATCTAAGCGACCCAGAAAACTATGAATCTAATATCGATCATTTTCTACCAATCTTTTATATGTATCCCCCTCCCATTCACCATAGGTAACCCGACAGCACTCTTTTCGAAACTATAAGAAATGTGGTTAAAATTACTCTAGGCCAGTGGTTCTCAATCTAATTCCTATCACGATCCCCTTTTATCACACGCTCTTGCCAGCGACCCTTTTATAATTTGTTTTATAATAAGCTTGTGTGGGATTTTTAACATACCTATTTCTATAATAGTAGAATCCATTTTTTTGTTTATAGTGAACAGTGCCATGGAAAATCAGCGCCCGGGGCGAGAGTATAGTACGATGTCACCGTATATATGAGTGACGTGGACAGACTAGCTACGAAGCGCCACCATGGTTGGCACGAAGCTCAATAACATTTTCAAAATAAACCCTACCTTTCCTTAATTTTGAGCACATTTTATTACGTTTTTCCTTCTATTTTACACATGTGCACATGCACTTTCCTAACATGAGTAACACACTTCCTCCGAAATGTGTGGCCCCTTTTTTCGGCGCCCGGCACTGACAGTGGATACAGTAACTGTAATATCTATATTCCCAACGACGAAGGTGCTGGTTCAAGATGGATGTTAAACTCCTTCATTGAAGAGGCCATTAACGTATCCGATCTAAGCCCACAACTTCTTGACCAAATAATAGAATGATCATGCGACAAGTCTTTGCAACTGGTTTTTTGTAACGAAGACTTGGACAAGTTCTGCCTGATGAGGAGAGAAGAATATCCTGGTCTGGGGATTGCTGCTTTAAAAGTAATAATTCCATTTGCTATATCGTACTTGTGCGAAAGTGTGTTTTTTATGGTAAACATTAAAACAAAGATAAGAAATCGCTTATCAGTTGAAAATGGCTTGATAATGTTCGTCATGAAGATTGAACCGGACATTGCTGAACTAGTGAAATTACACCATGCTTAGGTGTCTCATTAGGTTTTAATTTTAATTGTATTTCAATGTGAAGGTTTTGTTGCATGTGTATTTTTCTAGTATTTCTATATACAGTTCTCATTAGTTTTATATCATACCTCTTTGATTTAAATTCATTTTTAAACAACTCTACTAACTAACTAACTCTATGGCCTATGGAACCCGGAGGTTCAATGCCGCGTTCACAAAAGCTCTACACTGACTTCTATCCTTAGCCAATTGGATCCAGTTTCTACTTTGTATTCGTATCTCAGCGAAATCCATCTTAATATTGTCCTCCCATCTGCGCCTAGGTCTTCCTAATGGTCGTTTTCCGATTGGTCTTCCAGTCAAGATTTTGAAAGCGTTTTTACTTTCTTCCATTCTAGCTACATGACCTGCCCACCTAAGCCTTCTAGACTTGACGACCCTAACAATGTTGGGTAAACCGTATAAATTATGTAGTTCCTCGTTATGAAGTTTCCGCCATTCCCCATTCCCGTTCCTCTTGGGTCCGAATATTCGTCTAAGGATCTTGTTCTCAAATACTTTCAGTCTATGTTCTTCACTCAAAGTAAGCGACCATGTTTCGCAACCATACAGAACAACAGGCATGATTATCGTTTTGTATATTTTAAGCTTCAAATTTCTCGACAGAATTCGCGACGACAAGACTTTGAACCGAATAGTAACACGAATTCTACACCCTTTGAAAATGTTCAGTAGACTTATTTTTTATTGTTCTTTACAGTGTGTATAAAAAACAAAAGTATGCCTATCAGAACAAAATTAAAAATAATATTTAAAAATAATTTCTGGTATTAGATTCTAACTATATTTATCTCCTCCGCCTATCTTCGCGATCCCCTAGGGGCCGCGACTCCCAGGTTGAGAAACCCTGCCCTAGGCATACATGAGTTATGTTGGAACATACATACATACACTTTTATGTGTATAAATGCAGATAAGAGGGAGTTGAGAGAGAGCGATTAAGGAATTACCGCTCTCAATCTCTTCACTTTACTTTTGCGATTCGCGAATTTCTTACGTGACAGTTTGGGGCTAGCTAGTTTTTTTGTCTTGGACTACGATCCGATTTTCGATATGCTCTACCTAAATGCTGTAATGCGAATATTGAGAAGTTATCTGCGATGAAAGTAGATGCAAATAAATACATTACATAACTTATTTATTGCTATTACACGATTTTTTAAATTTGTATTCAATATTCACACATAACACACCGACGTTCTGTCAATACCTCAGATGTTATATTTTAAAGATAAGAATTACTTATGTCGTGAAATGATATGAATATATATATTCAACTGATATATACAACTGATGATATGAATATATATATTCAACTGATATATACAACTGATGAATTGTAATGTAACTATTTTACATAATTTTCATGCATTGAGGAAAGTAGAATACCACAAAAGAATTTCACCTGAACGGGTATCGAACTCACGATTTAAACGCTCGGTGGTGTACCACTGAGCTAACATGACCGCTTTTCGGAAGCTGCTTCTGAAATATAACTGAGCTCATACGTAAATGCTCTTTTCCGTATGGAAATCACAATGACGAAACGAGAGTGTGAATACATAGTCTCGAAATATTGTATCATTAAGTATTTCAATGTTACTTTTTTCTACACTTAATACCATTTCAACATGTCTTATTATATTTAACAGAAGGAAAAACATATCTGTACATCGTTTCCCGATTACTAAGGTTGGCTTTGGAGGTTCGAACCAGCAGCTTTAGTTTACTGTTTTCCGAAGATACCCGAAGTTGGACTTCGAAAGAGTTTGTCTCAAAACAGCTATCATCATATCGCTCAATCTGTTTGGTATATGGTATATGTTTTTATACGTGTAAAGTCAGTATAACAATTCATTCTTTAAACAGCTTTTCGTATGTATTAATATTCCTTTATAAAAACTGTTTTTGATATTATTATTACGGCACACCATTTTCAGATTTCTTTCGCGAGTCGTTGACCAAGTCGTTCCTCACCAGCGTTGCCAGACTCACAGCTCGGAATTATTCCAAAACCTGATCGAACTTATGCTAGATTCGGTCAAATTATGCTAGATCCTCATAATTACTAATTCAGGAGTTTAAAAAAACGAAGTTGAGATACGATAACGTAACTTAAAATACACAGAGAGCAAGAATGCAATACTTCACGCACCAAAATTTTAACTCAGCTAAATTAATGCAGTCGTTGCCAGACTCAATGGCGTATATATCGTATAAATGAATGCAAAGTTTTTGTTTACATATTTTGAAAGAAAATTATTTCGCAGCATAAGGGGAGTTGGGAATCGTCTGCTAGGGGGGGCGGCAGATTTTTGGTCGGTCTCGGAACTGTCATTTCAGGAATAAATATGATCATGAAGTCAGAAACAAAGATGGTGAAGTTGTCAAAAAGTTGGGGGGAGAATGGCCCCCATAGCTCCGCCCATGCCTCGGAGTTAAAGGATTAGAAAACCCTGGGTGGAGCCACAAAAAATCCCAAAGACGTTTCGAACTTACTTCGGAAAATAAGACTGCCTGTATGGTTTACCGACTGTATGAATCAATGGAAGAGGATACATTTCTGCCGTTCTTTTTCTTCCCACGACCAACTTCTTTCTCATCTCCAGGTTTTACGGCTTTCTGATAAACTTGCTGAAATTGTGCTAGATTTGGGCAGGATGCTAAAAGCAAGATGCTAGATGCTAGAGACATGCAAATTATGCTAGATCTAGCATCATTGTGCTAGATCTGGCAACGCTGTTCCCCACAATAGGCGTGTCGTGCAAGTAACCAATCAGGTACTATCTTTTACCTATTGCTTCCTTCTCACAGCTCAGAACATTGGTAACTATGGATAGACGTACAGCAGTAATTACTTTATGGGAGTTGGAAGGTTATTCTGCAACTGCAGCTAGCAGGCGAGTAGGTGTCCCGGCCTCTACAGGAAGGCGATGAATTCGGAAATATGGTGCTACAGGTCAGACTGATAATTTACGATCTCCTGGTCGTCCGCATGTGTCAACCGAAGTCCAAGATGCGAGATTAGTAAACGAAACCCGGTTAGACCCACTAAGGACGTCTAGACAGCTAAGGGAAGTTTCTCTCTTTCCTGGTAAAAAGCATACAGCTCTGCGAAGGCTTCGTCATGCTGGGTTACGTGGCCGTGTTGCTGCCGTGAAGGAAAAACTCTCAGACGACCACAAAATTTACCGTCTCGCGTTTGCACAGGCGAATGTGGGTCTCAATTGGGAAAACGTAGTTTTCTCAGATGAATCCATATTCACAACATCAAAGGAGGGACGCCGTTTTGTATATCGTCCGAGAGGCACCCGATATGACCATGGATATGTGGCTGCTTGCAATCGCAGTGGCCATGTATCTATTTTATGTTGGGGTTGGATTTCCAGTCGCGGAGCAGGACAGCTTCATAGAATTGAAGGACATCTGGACAATGCTCAGTACTTAGACATTATCAGTAATATCATGGTGCTATCTGTACGAGTATTTCAGCCTGATGGTGTAATTCAGTTCCAGCAATACCAATCGCCAATACATACTTCCCGTGTGATTCAGGAATGGTTCGCAGGGCATCCTGAGATTGATTTAATCGACTGGCCGCTCGTGGAGCAGACCTCAATCTCATGGAAAATATGTGGGCAGAAGTGAAGCGTACTCTAAGGGAAAGTTGGCCTGAGGCAGATCCACCAAGAACTCAGGATGACCTGTGGCATCTTGTTTCCGAAGCATGGCTGGAGGTAGGGGAAGGAGATAGATTTGTCACCCATGTAATAGATTCCATGCCCAGAAGAATGGAGCGTGTAATAAATTCAGAAGGGTCTTGGACACAATATTAATGTCCCCGCCTTAACTCCCGAAAACAGCCCTTTTCAGGGCTACCTAAACGCTTCTGAAAATATTTCTAGAAGTAAACCACTCCTTGTATCCGATTTCTGTGCAATCCTACTAACAAAAGAATGATTATTAGCTGTAGGCTTTGAACTCAAGACCTCTTTATTGGCAAGTCCGTACTCTACCAGTGAGCTAACATGAACACGCAAACCCAACCTGAAGAAACACGACTTTCAATTTCTGGTATTCGATGACAATGATGCTCATATACTTGGCAAATGTTGTATTCAACTTGGGATATTCCGCAACACACACACACACACACATAAACAAAGCGAAAGAGAGAGAGAGAGAGAGAGAGAGAGAGAGAGAGATGAATATACAAAAGCATATTCAACGTATTCGAATGAGACTCTAAGTAACGACATTCCGTTCTAAAGAGAGTTTGTGTTTCTTCCCGTGACGTTAAGGGGATCGGGAAAAGTTATGTGTCTTGAAGCAGGATACGACTTTGGATACTCTGTTTATACACTTTCCATATCCGTAGGAATATATTGTATTTCACGAATGTAAATGACATGCTGTAATGAGAATATTGAGAAGTTACATCTGTATGACAAATAGATGCAAATAAATACACTACATAACTTATTTATTGCTATTGAACGAGTTTCTTAAGTTGTATTTACATCCTCATATATAATACCGACCTACTGTGAAAATTATCTCAGATGTTATATTTTAAACATAATAATTACTATGTTCTGCAATGATTATGTTATATATACACAACTTATGTATTCTAATGTAATTATTTTATATAATTTTTCATGCATTGCGGAAAATATAATTTTAAAAAAAGGACTAACCTAGACGGGATTCGAACTCTCAACCTTAAGATTTGAAATCCGACAGCTTACCAATGAGCTAACGCAAGGACTTCTAGAACTATGCTTCTAGCGATGTATAACAGATCTCAAGATAGTTATGACATTCATATCCATTACAAACGCTGTTTCTGTTCTACTTTGACTTTTATTTTAGTACTCAGGCGATAATTATGTTATATTTCTTAACTTTGAGCATTCTTTTACATATGGAAAGATTCTTTAACGTATTTAAATGTTCCATTACGTATGGAGAGCTAAATGACAAACAAGCATGTGCTGACATTAAAAAAAAAGTTTCGAAATATTGTATCATTAAGTATTTCAATCAATGTTGCTTTTTTAAACACTTGGTAACAAGTCTTATTATATTTAAAAGAAGAAAAACACATCTGCAAACTTTTTCCCGATTGCAAAGGCTGGCTTGGAGGTTCGAACCTGGCTTACTTTTTCCCGAAGATACCCGAAGCTGGACTTAGAAAATTTTTGCCTCAAATCACCAATAAAGAATGCGCTCAACCTTTTTGAGACAAGGTGTACATACAGTACATGTTGGTTCTCAGTATCCGTACAACTTGGAACCGTTTAACATGAGTTTTACGGGAAGAAAAAAGGACATCATTTCAAATAAACCGAAGAAACTAACTTTATACGTTTCGAACAAACTTGGGTTGCAGGATAAGTTTGGCTCCAACTTATGTTTTTTTTTTTAAATTTTTTTTTTAGGTACGGGTCGTTCAGAGCACAAGGATCCAAGTCCATTTTCAAAAAGGTTTATTTTTGCTCAGCAAACGTAGTATCTTCGTAGCGAAGAGTCCGAAATAAATGAACCAAAAACCACGTGAAAAGGTGTAGTTTGGGTTTGAGTTTCATAGGACAAGACAACCGCTAGACAGGGGCGTTTCTAGAACGCGGGAACAGGTGGGCTAATTTCTCCCTCCCTGCTCATAAATTTAAGATATTGTGTACGCTGCAACGTGAGAAAGATTAACAAGTCAAGCTCCAAATGACATAGTCGATTATGCATAATTACAGTAAATAAATGCAGGGTGTGTCAAAAAGAATTCACCGATGGAAAACGTCATATATTCGCAACCACGAATCTGAAAAGAAATACAGAAAACTAGTGACAAGGTGCAATCTGGAGTTTTATATGATTATCGCTAGAGAGGTCCGTTTAGAGGCCATCCGCCTTCCCACCGCCTACCCTGAATTTAAAATTTTGGGACAGTAATGCAGAAACCTTTTGCTGAGCAAAGTCCAACAAAAAAAAAAAAAATGAAGTCCTTACACCGAATAAATACGGAGTTTGATCAGTTAAAATCCATTTCCATTGGTCGCAAGGATCTATAGGCTTATATTGCTCTTTTGTATTTTTTCTCTTTTTGACCCAAGGATTCCAAAGGTAGCTCTACTTTCGAGTTTCGGGCCTGCTTAAAATTCCGAAAATTATGCCTAAGCAATTTCCAGCTTTGACCAGCTATATTTCCTCCGTATTTATTCAGTGTAAGGGCTTCAAACTTGTTCTGTTGGACTTTGCTTATCAAAAAGTTTCTAAATCTGCCTTACTGCCCCCGAAACCTGAAACTCAGAGTGGCGGTGGGCGCGGCTGCCCTCTTGCCCCCAATGACGCCCCCACCTAACGGCTTTCATATGAAACTAGCCCACGCCCTTTCACGTGGTTTTAATTTCATTTATTTCGTACTCTTGACTGCGAAGATATTACGTTTTGAAATAGCATTCATTTGCTGAGCAAAACGGAACATTATTGAAAATGGACTTGGATCCATTGTGCTCTGAATGTCTCAAATATTGTTTTTCTTCAATACAATTATTGATTTAAACAACAACCAATACACAGGCTTGAAGAAAATAGTCTAAAGTTAGCACATGAAGTGTGCTTGAAACATCACTTTTGGAAAATTTATTATTTAAAAATAATTTTATTGCGTATGCGTATTGCGTAAAAATAATTTTATTTATTATTTAAAAATAATTGAGTATGGTTAGCAATAGATTTTAATATTAAAATATCTTTAACACCCTTTCCAGATCTCTATATTCTCTATTGAATTTAGTTTTTACAACTATTGTGTAGCAGATCATGGTGTGCATAGAGCTGGATGCTTTGGAACCACAATTGAAAACGAATATTTCTGAAACAAATGTTTGTTTTCAGTAGATCTAGGCACTGAATAAGGGTATCGTAAAGTTTTTCACATTTCACAATAAGCATTGCTTTCAATGTTTGAATGCTAAGTTGTATTTCTTCGTTTGTCCATATAGTGTTCGTGGGTTATAAGATCCTTTGAGTAGAGGCATTATCCCTGGGAGACAAGAATTAATTTAACAACATTTTGTGTTTTAGTATATGGAAATAAGTTCGTTTGAAAGTGGAAATCACTCCCACCCATCGGATGCCAACCTTTACTTTCTTGAATATCCAATCTGAAACTTTGCCAGGTGATGGAAATCTACTCAAGTATTTTTTTTTTTTTTTAATTTCAGCAAACAGTTAGGTGTCATTGATTTCCAGGTCTTGGAACTTCGATCTAAAAAGGCTAATGTTTGCTTCAACGATTTCCCAAGGCAATGGTTATTTCAACTGCACCCAAGTGAAGCCACTCAGATCTTGAAATTAGTTGTAGTAGTAAATTTTAACAGTTTCCGACTTTGGTAGAATGTTGCAGGTTATGATGTAATGTTCGCTTGACACCCTGAATCGATTGCAGAACACCGCTTGTCGCTATATACATATATTACCGTTTTTGTTCTATAGCGATAAGTGGTGAAACCGGAAATGGCTAATTTGAACCACTTTCGCTTTGAATAGAGGGTTAATGAAGAAGATGGGACCTATTATTGGGACAATGAATCGAGTGCAGAAAACCACTTCTCGATATCTTTTACTGTTTTTGCTCTGTGGAAATCAGTATTGAAACGAAGTAATACAGGGTGGCCCAAAAGTTTGTATACAGTCCTGTACTAACAGACTCATAGCATTTTATATAATTTACTTATTGTTATCCATTCAAACAATGACTTACACTTTCCTTATTATTTGTTTTTAGTCTCTTTTCACCCATACCTTAAGCATGGAACAAACAGAAGCAAATAAACTAATTCTTAATAAACTAAAATGTCATACTTTGTAGGACTGTATACCTACTTTTGGGCCACCCTGTATTACATTTGAAAGCTTCTAGTTTTGGTAGAGTGGTCGGGATACTGATGGTATGTTGCCTTGAGACGCTGTAACATTTGCAAAAAAAAAAAAAAAAAAAAAACGCTTTTCGCTATCTGTTACTGTTTTTGTTCTATGGCGATAAACGTTGTGACCAACAATGACTAATTTGAATAACTTTCTGTTTGAGTAGAGAGTAAACAGTGGAGATGAAACCTCTCCTTGAGACGCTGAATCGATTGAAAGAAAAACGAATCACAACTTATTTTAGCGTTTTCGCTCTGATACCTGTCAACAGACAGAGAAGCCGACGGACAAAGCAGTTCTATAAAACATCCGACACTTATGCATAGCATAGTTTGGAAGCCCAATAAAACGGCCTGAAACATAATGTTGTAATTAGGCATATCTATAGCAATTGTCCTGTAATCGAAACTCACGCGGCTTCATGCAAAGTCAGTAATAAACAATGTAATATTATTCCTCATCAAATAGCATATAGCTAGCTCATAATTAATAGTTATACGAGGGTGGTTCAATAATTATTGTCCCTGACCTTTAAGCAGTATTATTTTTCCAAAAAGTCTCCTTTCATAGTAATGCACTTCTTCCACTTATGCTGTAAAGCCACTATGCCAGCTTCGAAGAAAGTCTCTGACTGAGCCGTGAGCCATTCCTCCACAGCTCCAATAACATCTGCATTTGAGTGAAACTTCTTCCCCTTGAGGTGCTCCTTCAACTTTGGGAACAAATGAAAGTCAGTAGGGGTGAGGTCGGGCGAGTAGGGAGGATGTTGCAACACATCAAAAACAGCAGCATGGATTGCGGCACCAGTAAGATAGCTTTTGTGGGCCGGAACATTATCTTGGTAGAACAGCACTGTTCGCTGCAACATCCAGCGCCGTTTTTCCTTGATTGCTTCGCGTAACTTAGGGATTAGGGTTGCATAATAGGCCCCTGTGATAGTGTGTCCAACCTCCAGGTAGTCAATAAGGAGCACACCCTTCGTATCCCAAAATATTGCGGCCGTAACTTTGCGTGCTGATGCTTGCACCTTGAACTTGCGTGGGGGAGGCGAACTGCTGTACCGCCACTCCATGCTCTGTCGTTTGGACTCGGGATCATAGTGGTAAAGCCACGTCTCATCCACTGTCACAAATCTATCACAGAACTGTTTCAGGTCTGCCCCCATAACCTCCAAACCAGACCTGGAACATCGAACTCTGCCTTTCTGATTTTCACGAGATAACATTTTGGGTACCCATCGCGATGACACCTTTCTGAATCCCAACTGTTCATGCACAATAGTTTCCACTGAGCCTACAGAGATGTGCATGATGTCTGCACCGTGATTCGTCTGTCTGCTATAATCGTATCATGCAAAGCATCAATGTTTTCTGGGGTGCATGCTGTTATTGGAGGACCAGCACCAGGGGCCTGTTGACAGCTTTCCCTGCTGCAACGGAAGTTGCGGCACCAGTTCTTTACCACCTGGTAGAAAGGAGCCCTATCACCCAACACACTGAATGAATCTCCTTTGGGCTTAACAGCTTTTTCTGGAGGTACTTGACAGCTCGTTGTTCGGTTTTCTCCATTTTTCAAGCTAGGTGCCACCTCTCACAACTGAAACGACAAAAAAGAATATTAATATAGCAGTTATTGTTCTGAAATTTAGCATATAGGCATCTAAGACATTAGGTTACAATATCCCCCATCAGCCATCCCAGATCAAGTACTTTAAATATAACGGGGACAATAATTATTGAATCTCCCTCGTATAACTTGTAGACTTAGAGCTTGTAAAAGTGATTAATTAAAAGAATGAAGGCTGGTTTATGAAATCATTATACGCCAAATTGTTCATGTACACCTTGTCTCAAAAAGGTTGAGCGCATTCTTTATTGGTGTTTTGAGGCAAAAATTTTCTAAGTTCAGCTTCGGGTATCTTCGGGAAAAAGTAAGCCAGGTTCGAACCTCCAAGCCAGCCTTTGCAATCGGGTAAAAGTTTGCAGATGTGTTTTTCTTCTTTTAAATATAATAAGACTTGTTACCAAGTGTTTAAAAAAGCAACATTGATTGAAATACTTAATGATACAATATTTCGAAACTTTTTTTTTTTTTTAATGTTAGCACATGCTTGTTTGTCATTTAGCTCTCCATACGTAATGAAACATTTAAATACGTTAAAGAATCTTTCCATATGTAAAAGAATGCTCAAAGTTAAGAAATAGAACATAATTATCGCCTGAGTACTAAAATAAAAGTCAAAGTAGAACAGAAACAGCGTTTGTAATGGATATGAATGTCATAATTATCTTGAGATCCGTTATACATCGCTAGAAGGTTGTGTTAGCTCATTGGTAAGCTGTCGGATTTCAAATCATAAGGTTGAGGGTTCGAATCCCGTCTAGGCTAATCCTTTTTTTAAAGTTATATTTTCCGCAATGCATGAAAAATTATATAAAATAATTACATTAGAATACATAAGTTGTGTATATATAACATAATCATTGCAGAACATAGTAATTATTATGTTTAAAATATAACATCTGAGATAATTTTCACAGTAGATCGGTATTATATATGAGGATGTAAATACAAGTTAGGAAAATCATTTAATAGCAATAAATAAGTTATGTAGTGTATTTATTTGCATCTATTTGTCATACAGATGTAACTTCTCAATATTCTCATTACAGCATGTCATTTACATTCGTGAAATACAATATATTCCTACGGATATAGAAAGTGTATAAACAGAGTATCCAAAGTCGTATCCTGCTTCAAGATACATAACTTTTCCCGATCCCCTTAACGTCACGGGAAGAAACACAAATTCTCTTTAGAACGGAATGTCGTTACTTAGAGTCTCATTCGAATACGTTGAATATGCTTTTGTATATTCATCTCTCTCTCTCTCTCTCTCTCTCTTTCGCTTTGTTTATGTGTGTGTGTATGTGTGTTGCGGAATATCCGAAGTTGAATACAACATTTGCCAAGTATATGAGCATCATTGTCATCGAATACCAGAAATTGAAAATCGTGTTTCTTCAGATTGGGTTTGCGTGTTCATGTTAGCTCACTGGTAGAGTACGGACTTGCCAATAAAGAGGTCTTGAGTTCAAAGCCTACAGCTAATTATTATTCTTTTGTTGGTAGGATTGCACAGAAATCGGATACAAGGAGTGGTTTACTTCTAGAAATATTTTCAGAAGCGTTTAGGTAGCCCTGAAAAGGGCTGTTTTCGGGAGTTAAGGCGGGGACATTAATATTGTGTCCAAGACCCTTCTGAATTTATTACACGCTCCATTCTTCTGGGCATGGAATCTATTACATGGGTGACAAATCTATCTCCTTCCCCTACCTCCAGCCATGTTTCGGAAACAAGATGCCACTGGTCATCCTGAGTTCTTGGTGGATCTGCCTCAGGCCAACTTTCCCTTAGAGTACGCTTCACTTCTGCCCACATATTTTCCATGAGATTGAGGTCTGCTCCACGAGCGGCCAGTCGATTAAATCAATCTCAGGGTGCCCTGCGAACCATTCCTGAATCACACGGGAAGTATGTATTGGCGACTGGTATTGCTGGAACTGAATTACACCATCAGGCTGAAATACTCGTACAGATAGCACCATGATATTACTGATAATGTCTAAGTACTGAGCATTGTCCAGATGTCTTTCAATTCTATGAAGCTGTCCTGCTCCGCGACTGGAAATCCAACCCCAACATAAAATAGATACATGGCCACTGCGATTGCAAGCAGCCACATATCCATGGTCATATCGGGTGCCTCTCGGACGATACACAAAACGGCGTCCCTCCTTTGATGTTGTGAATATGGATTCATCTGAGAAAACTACGTTTTCCCAATTGAGACCCACATTCGCCTGTGCAAACGCGAGACGGTAAATTTTGTGGTCGCCTGAGAGTTTTTCCTTCACGGCAGCAACACGGCCACGTAACCCAGCATGACGAAGCCTTCGCAGAGCTGTATGCTTTTTACCAGGAAAGAGAGAAACTTCCCTTAGCTGTCTAGACGTCCTTAGTGGGTCTAACAGGGCTTCGTTTACTAATCTCGCATCTTGGGCTTCGGTTGACACATGCGGACGACCAGGAGATCGTAAATTATCAGTCTGACCTGTAGCACCATATTTCCGAATCTATCGCCTTCCTGTAGAGGCCGGGACACCTACTCGCCTGCTAGCTGCAGTTGCAGAATAACCTTCCAACTCCCATAAAGTAATTACTGCTGTACGTCTATCCATAGTTACCAATGTTCTGAGCTGTGAGAAGGAAGCAATAGGTAAAAGCTAGTACCTGACGTGTGATTGGTTACTTGCACGACACGCCTATTGTGGGGAACAGCGTTGCCAGATCTAGCATAATGATGCTAGATCTAGCATAATTTGCATGTCTCTAGCATATAGCATCTTGCTTTTAGCATCCTGCCCAAATCTAGCACAATTTCAGCAAGTTTATCAAAAAGCCGTAAAACCTGGAGATGAGAAAGAAGTTGGTCGTGGGAAGAAAAAGAACGGCAGAAATGTATCCTCTTCCATTGATTCACACAGTCGGTAAACCATACAGGCAGTCTTATTTTTCGAAGTAAGTTCGAAACGTCTTTGGGCTTTTTTGTGGCTCCACCCAGGGTTTTCTAATCCTTTAACTCCGACGCATGGGCGGAGCTATGGGGGCCATTCCCCCCCAACTTTTTGACAACTTCACCATCTTTATTTCTGACTTCATGATCATATTTATTCCTGAAATGACAGCTCCGAGACCGACCAAGAATCTCCCCCCCCCAGCAGACGATTCCCAACTCCGCTTATGCTGCGAAGTAATTTTCTTTCAAAATATGTAAACAAAAAACTTTGCATTCATTTATACGACATATACGCCATTGAATCTGGCAACGACTGCATTAATTTAGTTGAGTTAAAATTTTGGTGCGTGAAGTATTGAGTTCTATCCATGCATTCTTGCCCTCTGTGTATTTTAAGTTATGTTATCGTATCTCAACTTCGTTTTTTTAAACTCCTGAATTAGTAATTATGAGGATCTAGCATAATTTGACCGAATCTAGCATAAGTTCGATCAGGTTTTGGAATAATTCCGAGCTGTGAGTCTGGCAACGCTGGTGGGGAACGACTTGGTCAACGACTCGCGAAAGAAATCTGAAAATGGTGCGCCGTAATAATAATATTAAAAACAGTTTTTATAAAGGAATATTAATACATACGAAAAGCTGTTTAAAGAATGAATTGTTATACTGACTTTACACGTATAAAAACATATACCATATACCAAACAGATTGAGCGATATGATGATAGCTGTTTTGAGACAAACACTTTCGAAGTCCAACTTCGGGTATCTTGGGAAAACAGTAAACTAAAGCCGCTGGTTCGAACCTCCAAAGCCAACCTTAGTAATCGGGAAACGATGTACAGATATGTTTTTCCTTCTGTTAAATATAATAAGACATGTTGAAATGGTATTAAGTGTAGAAAAAAGTAACATTGAAATACTTAATGATACAATATTTCGAGACTATGTATTCACACTCTCGTTTCGTCATTGTGATTTCCATACGGAAAAGAGCATTTACGTATGAGCTCAGTTATATTTCAGAAGCAGCTTCCGAAAAGCGGTCATATTAGCTCAGTGGTACACCACCGAGCGCTTAAATCGTGAGTTCGATACCCATTCAGGTGAAATTCTTTTGTGGTATTCTACTTTCCTCAATGCATGAAAATTATGTAAAATAGTTACATTACAATTCATCAGTTGTATATATCAGTTGAATATATATATTCATATCATCAGTTGTATATATCAGTTGAATATATATATTCATATCATTTCACGACATAAGTAATTCTTATCTTTAAAATATAACATCTGAGGTATTGACAGAACGTCGGTGTGTTATGTGTGAATATTGAATACAAATTTAAAAAATCGTGTAATAGCAATAAATAAGTTATGTAATGTATTTATTTGCAGCTACTTTCATCGCAGATAACTTCTCAATATTCGCATTACAGCATTTAGGTAGAGCATATCGAAAATTGGATCGTGGTCCAAGACAAAAAACTAGCTAGCCCCAAACTGTCACGCAAGAAATTCGCGAATCGCAAAAGTAAAGTGAAGAGATTGAGAGCGGCAATTCCTTAATCGCTCTCTCTCAACTCTCTCTTATCTGCATTTATACACATAAAAGTGTATGTATGTATGTTCCAACATAACTCATGTATGCCTAGAGCAGGGTTTCTCAACCTGGGAGTCGCGGCCCCTAGGGGATCGCGAAGATAGGCGGAAGAGATAAATATAGTTAGAATCTAATACCAGAAATTATTTTTAATTTTGTTCTGATAAGCATACTTTTATTTTTTATACACACTGTAAAGAAGAATAAAAAATAAGTCTACTGAACATTTTCAAAGGGTGTAGAATTCGTGTTACTATTCGGTTCAAAGTCTCTTGTCGTCGCGAATTCTGTCGAGAAATTTGAAGCTTAAAATATACAAAACGATAATCATGCCTGTTGTTCTGTATGGTTGCGAAACATGGTCGCTTACTCTGAGGGAAGAACATAGACTGAAAGTATTTGAGAACAAGATCCTTAGACGAATATTCGGACCCAAGAGGAACGGGAATGGGGAATGGCGGAAACTTCATAACGAGGAACTACATAATTTATACCGTTTACCCAACATTGTTAGGGTCGCCAAGTCTAGAAGGCTTAGGTGGGCAGGTCATGTAGCTAGAATGGAAGAAAGTAGAAACGCTTTCAAAATCTTGACTGGAAGACCAATCGGAAAACGACCATTAGGAAGACCTAGGCGCAGATGGGAGGACAATATTAAGATGGATCTCGCTGAGATAAGAATACAAAGTAGAAACTGGATCCAATTGGCTAAGGATAGAAGTCAGTGTAGAGCTTTTGTGAACGCGGCATTGAACCTCCGGGTTCCATAGGCCATAGAGTTAGTTAGTTAGTAGAGTTGTTTAAAAATGAATTTAAATCAAAGAGGTATGATATAAAACTAATGAGAACTGTATATAGAAATACTAGAAAAATACACATGCAACAAAACCTGCACATTGAAATACAATTAAAATTAAAACCTAATGAGATACCTAAGCATGGTGTAATTTCACTAGTGCAGCAATGTCCGGTTCAATCTTCATGACGAACATTATCAAACCATTTTCAACTGATAAGCGATTTCTTATCTTTGTTTTACCATAAAAAAAAACACACTTTCGCACAAGTACGATATAGCAAATGGAATTATTACTTTTAAAGCAGCAATCCCCAGACCAGGATATTCTTCTCTCCTCATCAGGCAGAACTTGTCCAAGTCTTCGTTACAAAAAACCAGTTGCAAAGACTTGTAGCATGATCATTCTATTATTTGGTCAAGAAGTTGTGGGCTTAGATCGGATACGTTAATGGCCTCTTCAATGAAGGAGTTTAACATCCATCTTGAACAAGCACCTTCGTCATTGGGAATATAGATATTACAGTTACTGTATCCACTGTCAGTGCCGGGCGCCGAAAAAAGGGGCCACACATTTCGGAGGAAGTGTGTTACTCATGTTAGGAAAGTACCTGTGCACATGTGTAAAATAGAAGGAAAAACGTAATAAAATGTGCTCAAAATTAAGGAAAGGTAGGGCTTATTTTGAAAATGTTATTGAGCTTCGTGCCAACCATGGTGGCGCTTCGTAGCTAGTCTGTCGACGTCACTCATATATACGGTGACATCGTACTATACTCTCGCCCCGGGCACTGATTTTCCATGGCACTGTTCACTATAAACAAAAAAATGGATTCTACTATTATAGAAATAGGTAGTTAAAAATCTCACACAAGCTTATTATAAAACAAATTATAAAAGGGTCGCTGGCAAGAGCGTGTGATAAAAGGGGATCGTGATAGGAATTAGATTGAGAACCACTGGTCTAGAGTAATTTTAACCACATTTCTTATAGTTTCAAGAAGATTGCTGTCGGGTTACCTATGGTGAATGGGAGGGGGATACATATAAAAGATTGCTAGAAAATGATCGATATTAGATTCATAGTTTTCGGGGTCGCTTAGATAAATAGTGAGACTTTCAATTTCGCTTAACTCCGATTAAGCTCTCATTAGTAGGGATGGGCACGAACGACTTTTCTTTGAAACTCGACTCGACTCGAAACAGACATCTTTGAGGTCTACTCTTGGACTCGGCGCGAAAAATATCTTCCAACTCGACTCGGATTAGAGTGAAGTCGAACCAAAACGAACCAAATCCTGTGTGTAGTCCTACCTAGACAATACATAGACAATAATTATTCTATCATCAATTATACTACTATTACTACAAATAATAATAATAATAATAATAATAATAATAATAATAATAATAATAATAATAATAATTATTATTATTATTATTATTATTATTATTATTATTATTATTATTATTATTATTATTATTATTATTATTATTATTATGACAACACCGTGTACAAACATGAACAATAGATGGTTAGTAAAGGAATACTAAAAGCTAGTTGACTGCCGACGTCGGTAGTCATGAACTCTACAAGGCAAAGACATCGTTCATTACTCTAAGCTGTAAGCGTCGGTGGACTACAGATGGTCAACTATTGACCTCTCGCCAGAAATTGGTGGCCCCGCAGCGACGATCCGTGGTGGCCCAAGTTCCATTTTGAAAACTTTACTACCAGCAGCAGAGACGCGATGAAACGCCAACGAACCACAAAATTACTCTCCCAAAATATGTCAAAATGCCTATATGTGTGATTTGTTTATATTTAGGTGAATCAAAAAAACACAAAACAAATACCCGGGGTGGACGCAAACTATCAATATTACGATTACTAGGCACATGTTCTCCTGACTTCCCCACGGAAACGATCATAAAAAGCTTGGTTGTTGAAGGATAAATCATTGACGTCTTAATTTAGCCAATCAGACAAACCCCTACATCTCGAGTTCTAGAAGGTGATACCGTGAACCGTTTCAGATTTATTGCTTCCTGGTGGAGTACTATCCATGAGCAAAATTTGAGCATAATAGCCGACATGCATCTTCGGTGCCTCTTATCTTTAGTACAATTTTAACCAGAGATGGTGTGGGTCAATGAAAATTTGATCCACGACCCACCATGACCCACTATCACCCACCACCCAAATGCCCCATTGGCCCACTCTGACCCATCAACCATCGTGATCCACTCTGACCCACCACCAACTATGAACCACTCTGAACCATTGCGACCAACTCCGACCCACCAAAACCCATCGACATCAACTCTGACCGATGGCCCACGTGCTCCTCTCCATTGACTAAAGAGGTTACACTTGTAATAAAACAAGACTGTGAAATTATCACTTATCGGAGTTTGAATTTCTACCATCAATGGCTCAAGCACCTCTCTGTTACAATACTGGTGGGTCTGACCTTTACGATATATAATGGCAAAGTGTTTCTCATCTTCCAAATTAAAATGAATTTAAATTTATCATATATAATTATTTCTTTGTTGCCTTACAGACACATTTCAGTAGAAAATAGGGTGAAATTTAAAAGTTTCAAATCAAAGAAAAGTAGACCAACGTAAAAAAAAAAAAAAAAAAAAAGAGAGAGAGAGAGAGAGAAACTAATTTTCTATATAATTAAGCATGCCGTACTAATTGAAAATGCCCATGTAATTAAGTTTAGAATACAAATTTTATGGCCATTTTTCTCTAACTTTATGCCTTGATTGCCTTATGCTCGGAACGCTCCATACATTAAACACCAGCTTCAGCAATTATAAATAGAAAGCAGTGGGTATAAAATTCAAAAAGAACTTTAGTATGCATTACTCAATTTGTTTCTCAACTAATATCAATCGTTTTCGATTATTTTTACAAATCAACCCACTACCAATTTCCAATATATAGAAAATGCACCCCCGTCCCCCCGCTCATAAAAGATAATTTAAAAAAATGCCAGGACATATTTTCTTTATTTTTAATAAAGAGTTATATGTTGAATTTCAGCTCTCAGTTGAACGGCTTGTAAGATACTAAATTTTTCGCAAAAATTCGGACTTCTACTCCCCCTAAGGATATGTATTATAATGAAAGTGACACGCGTATGGTAACTTCCCAGTTGGGAATGGAGCCTGATTATATACCAAACGTCAATTCATTTGACTTTGCAATTTGACCGTGATGATTACGCAGACATAGTTACTTTCAATTTTTTATGATACATATCCTTATTTCATATGTTACAGATGATTCAAAAATATTTTTTCAAGCAGTTAGCTCCTCTAGAATCTCACAGGCTGCATCCCAAAATCCAACTCCTACTATCCTATGACAATCCAAAAGTGACTGAACTTTTTTTTTATTAGGAACAAATGACAAAAGAAAAATGGAGATCTTGAAAGTAAAATGTAGAAAAGCTCGGTGCCCCCAATAACTACATATTTCTCCACCCCTTCATCCCGAACTTAAAAATAAAACTTAATTCGAATATGGTTAATTAGTGAATTTATTACAGTTAAATTCCACTCACTACATGCTACAGCTACAACTATGTAACAAAAAATAACAACTGTGAAACATGTTCTGAATTACTATTAGATTTCTTACGCTATTATTAAACATATTAGAATAGTAAAAGAGGATTGTTCGTGAAATAGTATATTTGCTCTTGATTTATAACTTTTTCATGCGGAAAAAATTAAAATATTATTCAAGTTTTAAACTTTGCACTCTGCAAATATGTTGCCCTCTAGGGTAAATCCATATCAAGTGGTCCAATGCATGTTGCTCGACAATTTTTAAAAATTCTGATATTTTGTGTGCTGTTACCTTAACATGTCGTTAGTTCAAAATTAGCATTATTTTAATTTTATTGGCTTTTAGTTTCGAGTGGCAGCCATATTTGTTTTCGAGAATGTGTCATTTTGTGGTGTTGTAAGGGGTTACAGAATCGGAAATATCTCAGCCCCTAATTACCCTATCGATGTGAAACCAAAACCAAAATGTTCAGTACGTTCTACACTTTAAAAGTGTATATTAGTTATTGTCATTCATAAATTATGAATGAGTAAAATTAAAATTTGAAAAAGTAGGTGATTGACGTTAAAAATCCCAACTTTGGCACCTATTTCCTTTAAGAAGGGAATGAGTCAGGAAGTTGAGCTTTACTGAATAAAGAGGTCTGATATGGTTCTTATCACTCACCAAGTTTCAGCCCTTAGACGTGTCCCCTATTTTTTCTAGAAATTATCAAAAATTCAGAAAAGTGGAAAAAGTGCATATTTCACAGGTATATATCTCTGGTGGGGGACCTGATAAAAATATACAATTCCTCCCCATAACAGGTCTACATGACGTTATTCTATACCGAAAATTAGGAGTTTCAGATTAGAATATAAGTACCTTTATTATGAAAACAAAGTTATACCTATAAATAAGCATAGGCAGAGGTACGGGTAAACGGGAGTTTACTGTATATCCATCATAAATCGGTTGGCAATGAATGAATAATGCATAGAGTGGTTAAGCACAACATACAAGAACAAGTGTTATCCTGTTAACAAGGAAACAGAACAAATGTACTGAAAACGTTTCAAATGTTTCATAACGTTTAGTTAAACTGGCTAGGGAACTTACGAAAACTCAAGGAATATTACCTGATGTATGTAAAAGAAGTAGTAGTAAAACTATTGATGAAAGTACTGTGAAGAAAGTTGTTGATTTTTATACAAGTGTAGAAAACAGTAGGACCCTTCCTCGCAAAAAAGACTATGTATCTGTCCGAATTAATGGCGTTAAAGTTCACAAGCAGAAACAGTTACTACTTGGTACCTTGAACGAGTTGTACTTACACTTTAAGGAGACAAACCCAGATTGTAAAATTAAACGATCAAAATTCTGTGAACTGAGACCCAAGTGGTGTGTATTTTCTGGTACATCAGGAACACATTCTGTATGTGTATGCGTACATCATCAGAATGTGAAGTTAATGATCAACGGTGCTAAATTAAATGTGGACTGTAAAGATTTGCTTGAAATGTTGACCTGCGATCTCAACAATGAACAATGTATGATGGATAACTGCATCTAGTGCCCAGATCCTGAAAATCTACTTCAACAACTATTTCAAGACGAGTTAACATACGACCTTCCTGATAATATTATTTAAAAGCAGTGGATAACAACAGATCTGCTGAGATGATCACCATAGTTAAACCAAGAGAAGACTTTCTTGAGTACCTTGCAGCAAAACTCAGAAATCTAAAGTCACACCACTATGTGTCCAAAGTACAATCTAGTTTTCTTGCAGACAATAAAAGATGACTTTCACACTTTGAATGCATTGTTTTAGCTGATTTTTCAGAGAGCTTCTCATTCGTTATTCAAGAAGAGATTCAAAGTTTTTATTCGGTGAACAAACAGGCAACGCTTCACCCATTTCTTTGTATTATCAGTGATTATTTAGAACAAACCACCCCAGCAGTTCACACCTTCCAAAGTCATCTGATTGCAGATGTTAAGTCACATGTTCCGTCCGTGATACATATCATATATACTTCACGGATGGGGCTGCAAGTCACTATAAGAACAGGAAAAATTTCATCAATTTGTGTAATCACAAAGATGATTTTGGTCTTGAAGCGGAGTAGCACTTTTTTGCTTCCTGTCATGGAAAAAATGCTTGTGATGAAATAGGAGGGACAACAAAGCGAATAGTAACCAAAAGGGGTTTACAGATGATACGTAATGATCAAATTTTATCTCCACAGGACATGTATGATTATTGTGTAAAAAACATTTCTGGTATGCAAGTACATTTATGTCAGGAATGAGGAAGTAGTCAACCGTGAAGCTGAACTGCGAGGGAGATTTGCTACTTGTTTGCCTGTTCCTAAAACAAGTTCATACCATAAACTTGTACCTATCAGTGACGCCAAAGTTAGATGATTTCGTACTTCAGTTTCTACTGACTTTCAGGACGTAAATGTGAGAAATCGTCCTTGCACTGCCTCCAAACAGGTGACACAGTTGCATGTATTTATGAAGAAAAGTGGTATAATGGAATTCTTGAAGATGTCAGTATCGAGCATGATGACGTGAAAGTGCATTTTTACGAACCCCCAGGACCACGAACTTCATTCAAAATTTCAAGAGACGACAAGACATGGGTACCTTTCTAGAACATTTTACGAAAGCTTACTCCCAATGAGCTTACAACACCAACGGGTCGGTGTCAAACTATCACTCCGCAGTTGTGTGATCAAATATCCAAACTTTTTGTGGAACAAACTGTTTAAGAGCCAGTATTGTTCTTGTATGTTGTGCTTAACCACTCTATGCATTATTCATCCATTGCCAACCGATTTATGATGGATATACAGTAAACTCCCGTTTATCCGTACTTCTGCCTATGCTTATTTATAGGTATAACTTTGTGTTCATAATAAAGGTACTTATAGTCTAATCTGAAACTCCTAATTTTCGGTATAGAATAATATCATGTAGTCCTGTTATGGGGAGGAATTGTATATTTTTATCAGGTCCCCCACCAGAGATATATACCTGTGAAATATGCACTTTTTCCACTTTTCTGAATTTTTGATAATTTCTAGAAAAAATAGGGGACACGTCTAAGGGCTGAAACTTGGTGAGTGATAAGAACCATATCAGACCTCTTTATTCAGTAAAGCTCAACTTCCTGACTCATTCCCTTCTAAAGGAAATAGGTGCCAAAGTTGGGATTTTTAACGTCAATCACCTACTTTTTCAAATTTTAATTTTACCCATTCATAATTTATGAATGACAATAACTAATATACACTTTTAAAGTGTAGAACTTACTGAACATTTTGGTTTTGGTTTCACATCGATAGGGTAATTAGGGGCTGAGATATTTCCGATTCTGTAACCCCTTACAACACCACAAAATGGCACATCTTCGAAAACAAATATGGCTGCCACTCGAAACTAAAAGCCAATAAAATTAAAATAATGCTAATTTTGAACTAACGACATGTTAAGGTAACAGCACACAAAATATCAGAATTTTTAAAAATTGTCGAGCAACGATTTATTCCTTTTCTGGACCACTTCACATGGATTTACCCTCTAGGCAATGGGACTAATGTGAAATGTGGACTAATGTGGACTAATGGGAAATGGTGCACTGTTAGTGGCGCTGAAAACTTACGATTCGATTCTAATATCGAATGATTTCGATATCTTTATGTCGCTACGTAACCACCCTGGGTGCTAATGGAAGCTTAATTGGACTTGAATTGAAAGTAGAACTATTCACCTAAGCGACCACGAAAGTATAGATTCGATACTAATATCGACCCGTTTCTAGCATTTTTGATATGTATCCCGACAGTACTCTTTTTTCAGACTTTAAGAAATATAGTTAAAATTGCTCTAGATATATCAGAAATATGTTGAAATACACACATAAATCCACTTTTATATTCTGTATAAATAGAGAGTGAGCGAGCGAGCGAGAGAGGCCGACTCAAGGCATCACCACCTGCACATTGCAAAAGCATATATCAGGAATTGAATTGAAAATCTATGTAAAGACTTTCTGCTGTGGCATGCTTCATAAGGACAATTCCAGTCTGCTCACGTGACCTTTGGGGTTCATGAATTTTTTTTTGCGAGCGTTCCGACTTTGGATTCTCTGTTTATACCTTCTGTTTATGCATCGAATAACTTTTCAAGAACATAAATGACATTCTGTATTATGAATGTTGAGAATTACCCTCTATATGACAAATAGCTGCAAATAAATACACTACATGATTTATTTATTGCTATTGAACGAGTTTCTTAACTTGTATTTACATCCTCATATATAATACCGACCTACTGTGAAAATTATCTCAGATGTTATATTTTAAACATAATAATTACTATGTTCTGCAATGATTATGTTATATATACACAACTTATGTATTCTAATGTAATTATTTTATATAATTTTTCATGCATTGCGGAAAATATAATTTTAAAAAAAGGATTAGCCTAGACGGGATTCGAATCCTCAACCTTATGATTTGAAATCCGACAGCTTACCAATGAGCTAACACAACCTTCTAGCGATGTATAACGGATCTCAAGATAATTATGACATTCATATCCATTACAAACGCTGTTTCTGTTCTACTTTGACTTTTATTTTAGTACTCAGGCGATAATTATGTTCTATTTCTTAACTTTGAGCATTCTTTTACATATGGAAAGATTCTTTAACGTATTTAAATGTTCCATTACGTATGGAGAGCTAAATGACAAACAAACATGTGCTGACATTGAAAAAAAAAGGTTTCGAAATATTGTATCATTAAGTATTTCAATCAATGTTGCTTTTTTTTAAACACTTGGTAACAAGTCTTATTATATTTAAAAGAAGAAAAACACATCTGCAAACTTTTTCCCGATTGCAAAGGCTGGCTTGGAGGTTCGAACCTGGCTTACTTTTTCCCGAAGATACCCGAAGCTGGACTTAGAAAATTATTGCCTCAAAACACCAGTAAAGAATGCGCTCAACCTTTTTGAGACAAGGTGTACATTAATTATAAGTTGAAGCAACAAAAATGGCGGAGTAGGCGCGGCGAAGTTGTGAGATATAACTTTATGATCTTCTAGAAAGGGCAAATAATCTATCTTATAACATCCTTGTATTGAACTTACTATTTCTGTTTCAAATTAGTCGTACTGAACAGACAATGTACCTGTAGACACAGAAGAAGAAAAACAAGATCTGAATTGTAGCTGTGAATTCTTGACGCACGACAACTGCAATTTGGATACTCTGTTCCCACAAAGACTGTTATGGATCATTGAGTACTTGTTCGCCAACAATACGAAATAAATTTCAACGAATAATTCATAGAGTCTAACAGGTAATTGTGATTTCCGTAACAATGTGTACACTTTTGCAGAGAAAGAGAAATGTCATGTAAATATTAGACAGATAGGTTATGTCGATACGTGATGTAAGAACTAGAATATGGTGATGAAAAAATTGCTAATAAATATTAATATCTCTTTGCTTAGGTTATTTGGAACACTGTGCAAACAAAGCCTGATACTATTCTCTCAAAACATACTTATTAAATTACGTACTTCTTTATTTGTCCTAGAAGACCACCAATATGATTGATTGCGTTCTGAAATATTGAATCACTTAAACGTTGTCGATCGATAACTCTACACGAGTTCTTGTGTCATATATTATTAACACTTTAAGTTACTTAGAAAACATATTTCATAACAAGAGCAGCGGAGTCGTAGTTAGGAGGTGCCCGAATTCGATCTACGGTGATATATATTCTCCCGTTTTATATGCGCTCTCTTGCAGTTCGGAGTTTCACATGACCTCTGTCAAATAGATGCGTTGGAGTGATTTCAGGCATTTCTGACGCTATTGTATGGTGTTCATTTAGTTGTGCAACATCTTCAAATTTGAATTTTAACTAGCTCAGAATTTTGACCAATTTGTGTGCATTTTTCTACCACCAAGAAAAAAATTTGTACCATCCAAATAAACTAGGTACGGTTATTTAAAACTTTGACTACTTCGATCACTTCGAATTTTTACTAGCTTGGTGGCAGGAGTAAAAGTGCGGGGGAAGGCGGGGGACGTCGTCCGCCCACTTCCAGAAAACATATGTGGCGTCCCCCCACATTCTAAAAAAAATTACAATGGGCAATGATAGGCACGGGGTACAGCGTGGATTCATGCGTCCCCCTACCTTTTCAGATTCACTTTCACTCCTGCTTGCTGATACAAAAATCTACAAAAATAGGGAAAATTATAAGCTAGTTAGAATTCGAATTTAAAGATGTCACACTACTGGCGATTAGTGTTGTCACGAGACGAGACGAGACGAGACTTCAGACTGTCTCGTCTCGTCTCGTGTCTCGTCTCGAGAGGTTCTGTCCCGTCTCGTCTCGTCTCGTTTGTCTCGTTTTGTCTTGTCTCGTCTCGTAAAAATATAGCAACATACCATGGGAACGAAAGTAAAATGTAGCAGGCTGCACAATGCTAATCAAGATACAACTAAGTTACAAGAATTACCCAGAACACACAAGAGAAGAAATGTCACGGTAGCTACACCGTGAAGCCTTCACCTCTGGTGTATGTGGTAGTCGGTTCGATCTCGGTTAGTACCATGTGAGCTTTGTGGTGGAAAAACATTGAATGTGTGTGGGGACCGCGGTGGCTCAGTGGTAGAGCGTTCACCTCTGGTGCTTGGGGACTCGGGTTCGATTCCAGCCCCGCCAAGTGAACTTTGTGGTGGACAAACACCGTGTGCGTGGGTTTTCTCGGGGTTTTCCCGTTTCCTCCTACTTTCTTCGTTCCACCATTTCATTCGTTACTCATCACTCTCTCCTTTACCCTAACCGGCAGAACCGTGGACGTAAAACTCAAATATTTCATTTTATTTCATTTTTCGAATGTATGTTGGGAGACCCGGGTTCGATTCCCGGCGGGAGCTCATGTGGTTCGGATTCCACGTTAATCAGTAGGTCCACGTCTCATATAGCCTCGCTGCTGAACGGGACGTTAAACTCAAAATCAACTCAACTCGAATGTATGTGTTTTCTCGAAGTTGTCTAGTATCCTACCACTTTCTTCATTCCACTAATTTTCCCATCATCACCCTTTCGGCCAAAGTTGCCTAAAGGTCTTAAAAATAAATTCAAATAAGCTCACAAGCCAAGGACAAATACTTTACAAGATAATATATCTCTGCTGTTAGTTGTCTGAGGCTTCTCGACCCTGGCTTCTTCTTCTTCTTCTTTTTTTTTACATTCTGAAACATTGAAATTTGTTTCACCAGTTTCAATACACGAATATACAGTAAATTGCTCATAGGTACATCGAAGATGAAGACACTAATGTCAAATAATGTTTACACGACAAGCAAAGTTCGATGTAAAGGTGTCACCATCCCCGACACTACCGTATCAACCCACTTGCTTTATAGTGTCTGTATATATATACAGTGAGCAAAAAAAGTATTCGTCTCAAAGCGCACACAATATAAATCGTCTCATATATTAAAGGAAAAAAGACTCTATCGCACAATAATATGCTCATAAGTTTGTCTATATTTCCTAGCATAAAATAAATGAAGAAACAAATGAAACTTTGTCTTTCGTTTTATACAGGTTACAATAAAGAAGAGAGACGTCACATTTATTGCCAAAAAAGTATTCGTCTTGTATATATACCTGAAGCAACACGTTGTTCGTAACGCGTATCTTTGGGTACTATAGCTGCAAACGCTTGTATCAATTAGTGAACTGTAGTCAAAGAGTGTGTGTGTGCTGCTATTGGACGAACAACAACGAACGGAAAGCAACCAGGGGAAGACGAAATGGGCCGGAAATCAAAAGAAACAAGTGAAAAGAAAAGACGAAGGATGGTACGATATTTTGGTAAGAGCAAATCTTTTAATGAGAACAGTGATAGACCCCTATGATTGGTCGGCCTATTACCACCTTTAAAGGCTTCATATATAAGTTGAAAAAGACCAAAACATACAAGGATCTGTCGAGATCTGGGCGTCCATCACAACTGACGCAGCAAGATGGACATCTCATCGTACGTAAACTTAAAAAAAAAACGAAATCAGTGCGCCAGTCATAGTTGCGGAGCTCGAATAAGAGTCTCCAAAGAAAGTGTCTGTCCAAACCGTGAAAACCGTCCTCCATAAAGCTGGATATGGAGACCGAATAGCCCACAGAAATCCATATATCAGAAAAATCAACAGAAAGAAGGGCTAGGAGTGTGCAATGTCACGCAGAAATGAGATATTCGACTTCTGGAAAAGTGTTCTTTTACTAATGAAGGCACATTTCACTTGTTTCAATCAGATGGACGAGTTCGGGTATAAAGGAAGAAGAATTGTGAACTTGAGGAAAATAATCTTACAGCTACAGTGAAGTATAGGGGCGGCTCAGTACTTGTGCATGAGTGCGTACGGGGTTGGAAAATTGTTTCATTATGAGAATAATGAATCACACAGCATATATCAACATCCTGAAGCACATCTTCTCACAAGTGTTGAGCAAATGGGCCTAGTAGAGGATTACATATTCATCCAAGATAACTACCCGAAACACACTGCGCTGAATACGAAGCTGTGGCTCTTATACAATATCTCGAAGTGGATGGAAACCCTTCCAAAATCACCGGACATAAATCTAATTGAGCATCTATGGCACTCTCAGGAAACAAACATACGGAAACACCATATTTCAAATAAGACTGATCTTTAAAACGCATTGTTGACAAAATGGAGGGAAATTACCAGCGTAACAACAGAAAATCTAGTTAGGTCAATGCCAAGGAGGTTGCAGGAGGTCATGCGGCGAAAAGAAGAATCCACAAAGTATTAAAAGTTGGGGCACAACAACCCAAACTATTGCAGATGAATAGTATTTCTTCGTAGACGAATACTTTTTTGGCGTGAAATATGTTTAGTTCATTTTATTTGTACGTTTTCGTGTGCTTAGAATACGAAATAACTTCATTTCTATGTTTGGTATATATAAATGTAGTGTAATGAAATATCTGTGTTTCGTTCTTCCTTTTACTATTCAGTTGAATGCAAATTATATGCGTACAAACATTTCAGTTCTGGCCGGACGAATACTTATTTTGCTCACTGTATATATATCAGAGAGAGAGAAAGAGAGAGATGGAAAGATACCGTATTTATCCGTGTATGCTGTGCACCTTTTCTGCACAAAAACGAAGTCAAAAAACAGGGTGCGCGGCATACACGAGGAAATGTAGAATTGACTGAGCCACCCAGCATTTAAAATCACGGGGAGTTTTTATTAACCTAATACTGGAATTTTGTGAGTAATTTTACAAGAGTAGAAAAGTTTTAATATAAAATGACAAGTTGCAGCTCATCTTTCCTCTTTGCATCAACCGGCCTTTCAAGAACTACTTGCGGTGACTGTACACTGAATGGATGGCAACTGCAGTACACGAAACTACGCCAACTGGCCGAATTAAGAAACCTGCACTTCAACTTTTGTTTTTTCGTATTGTGTCAGGGGGCAGTAGTACGGGATAAAAGGATTTCAGTCTGAAAAAATTGGAGAGAATATCCTCCCCCAAGAAGGGAGTAAGGAATTAGTAAAAATATAGGATATATATTTTATATCAGGTTTAAAAATATGGTTTGGGTATCCTATTTCTTTTCTGTTAATTATGTTCAATGTTCGAATTTTGATCATTCTCATGATATTTTCTGCTTTCAACGGAGTTCCATGAATATTATACCAAATGTTCTTTACACTCTGCAAGAAACCATTTCTGAAGATAATTCAGGTCCTAATGAATATTATTCACTAGGAAAGGGAAGTATTCCCCCCCTCTCAACATGGAAGCAAAGGGCAATTTCGCACTCTGGTCAGATCAAACATTTCTGCGTAACAAAAGGAATGCCCCCCTGTTAAACCTCTTCACCTCCAGTGGTATTGTTAGTACCATAAATTTGCTGAAAGCAAACAATTTAAAGGGTTCGTCGACAGTATCTTTGCTTTCTTTGTCCTTCGACCGGCTTCCAAACAAAGAGGTGAATTTTACAACATGACTGCTGTATAATAAGCGAGCGATTGGTAAAATGGTATAAGTGTGTTTTTTATGTGTATGTGTGTGTGTGAGAGAGAGAGAGAGAGAGAGATAGAGGGAGAAAGAGAGAGAAAGAAGATCAAATTTTAGTTGCAAGATTACATACTTCAATTGCCGTTTTCGGTTCATATAGCAAAAAGAATACCGCAACTACAGCCTGTGATGAGTATAGCCCTTACCCAGTTTTCCAATTGAATAGCTGGTTGTGGTAGTTCGGTTTCTTGACCTTGTAAAAATTTTCCCTCTCTTTGATTTTGTTTGTCATCATTCCAGCCAGAAATGAAAAAAATGAGAATTCCTCAGTTACAGCAAGGGGAATTGGGGACGAGACATTAAGGATGATATTCCTGGAAGCTCATGTATCACGATTGTTTCATTCAATAGACAGAGGACACTTTTCTATGAAGGCTTTTCAACATGTTTTCTCACAAAGGGGATTTTCCTTTTGCAACCTATATGACCACTGGCAATTTCAATCTTGGCCATTCCCGCCAGCGTTTTCATTTTCGAGACACGAGACGGGAGAAGTAGTCTGTCTCGTCTCGTGTCTCGTCTAAAAGGGTTCTGTCTCGTCTCGTGGCAACACTACTGGCGATCGAAGGAGCCCAAATTATGAAATGGCCCTCCTTTGTTAATTCAAATAGTACAAATTTTTTTCTTGGTGATACAAAAATGTACAAAAATTGACAAAATCCTGAGCTAATTAAAATTCGAATTTGAAGCACTACAATTAAATGGGCCCCATTGTATGAAGTAAAATGTGATTAAAGTAAAAGCAGAGAGGAAATGGAGGGTAGGGGAGTAAGAGTCGGCAGTAATCATGTCTACAAGTAATATGAACGCATTCGATGTTGTTTGACTGTTACAACGTCTTTTATCAACGTCAGGTTATTTACCAGCACCTTCCTCCTCTTACAGAGAAAACGAGAAACAAAGAGTGACGTAACAGAATGTTTAGTTGAAAATGACTGAATTAGAATAAATTAAACGGGTGCTGATCATATTCTGTATTTTGTTTGGTAGTGTGAAGGAAATATGGGATGTTACCTTCACACCGTCCCTAGGGAGGACTTTTCCCTTTATATATATTGACCATGTTATCAAAAATGGTTGGCCCAACGTTGATTTTTGGTTGACATCACCAATTATCAACCGTTGAAACGATGGTTGGGCATGTCCTCTTTGCGTTTGTTGGGTCAACGCACCATTTCTCAACGTTGGTCCCACGAAGAAAACGACAGTTTTTCAACCGTTGATGTCACTTCAACCATTTGTTTAACCACGTTTCACCCGTTAATGTTTATGTCAACGTTGGGCCAACAAAAGATCAACCGTCACCGCAACTGTTTGACAACGTTTACCATATTACAACGTTGCCCAACAAAAAAGTCAACGGTAATTACAACCATTACTCAACTTTATACACATATCAACTACCTGTATATATCGACGTTGGGCCAATGACAATAGTAACGGTAACACAACCGTTAATGCACTTCAACCATTTATCAACCATATATCGACGTTGGGTCAACGACAAAACACATGGTAACACAATCTTAATGAACGTCAAGCATTTATCAACTATAGATCGACTTTGGGCCAACGACAATACAACTGATGACACAAAAATTATTCAACTTCCTACCAGTTATTAACGTTGGCCCCACGTTGGGCCAACGATAGGTAACAACGATATTTTAACCAACATGGACTGGATTTCGGGGATGGTAGCTCCCTTTGTCGCAGCAGGAGAATGACGGCATTGTACCTTGTGCAGGACCAGACAATACTGACGCAGGCAGTGGTATAGGGGTAGCAAGCCTGCTTGCGAAGTGGCATTCGGCTAGATCGAGCGTAAGCACGAACCCTTCTCCGGCAGGGCTTTCTCTGGGTTTCCTCAGTCCCACCTGGGAAATACCTGAATGCTAACTTGTGTAAATCCAGAGCCGCACTATCTTCCCACATTCTTGTCCCTTGTTCAACTTCACTAGAAAAGAAAAGTGAAGTTGAACTTTATTTATAACCTTTAGATATCAATGATAAGGCCGATATAGGAGAGGGACAAGAAGTCGCCAGTTTGTAAAAAAAACCGCCAGTCATATTTCACACATGACTGGTGAAAGGACTTCAAGGACCAGAAGAAAATCAAAGAGGTATATTTGAGCGGATAGTTTTTATTCAAAAATTTGAAGGAAAAACATATATACTCATACACACAATGTAATTTATACATGGTGTCAAATCATCGTACAATTAGTATTTAAAACATGTTAAACAAATCTTTAAAAGCTATAGTTATGTTTTAAGGCCATTACGCTTATTCGGATAACCAATGAAAACATTTGTTTCTTTCTTCATTGATATCTATTTACATTTTCCTTTTAGTGATAACCATATACATTTTGCTTATTACTCAGATGTCCTAAAACTATAATGTTCTACGATAATTGTATAGGAAATAACTTTACTATAAATAACATTATGATATTTTGTATGTCATTTTGCAATATTTGAAAAGATTATACGGATGGCGCAATATGGATGGTCTCATTTGAGACGAGCCTGATTGCTCCTCAATATTGTTTAGTTTTTCTCAATAAACATTTTGTTATAATTTTTCCTCTTTTCATAATTCTTTTGCATATTTTGCTATATTATCTGCAAGTTTATTAGTTTATAAGATTTTGTATAATCGCTCTATTTGCGTTTCGTTACCGCGAAATAAATTTCTTCTTTTTCTAATGTAAAGGCTGTATATTCTACTTTTGCAAGAGTCTGTGTAGATGTAAACGTGGAAGGAATACAAGAAGCAATGTACTTCCATCAGAGAAGCTTCTAGAACATTCTAGAAGTTGATAACATTAATCGTTCACGTTCTTTTTTCGATTAAGAATTCCGTACCAATAATAATTAACTATATTAACCGCTATTAAAAATATATTGTAATCATTTAATTAAAAGTATATTAAGAGTTAGTTTAATTAACTCAAATATTCTAGCTAATAAGTGTGGTTGAATTCGGTTGTGTTCCGCAAGGAAGTAAGAAAGCGCGCTAGAGAAGAAGAAGAGGTAGAGAACTCGACATACGTATCTGATAGCCATGTAGCTCCGAGGAAATCTTCCTTATTTAATTTCTTCGAACGAGGAATTATTTCATACTCAAAAGCCTGTAAGCCATATAATCATGAGAAGAGTAAAGGTAGTGTTATGAAGTAATATTGGATGTTTTCATAACTAGGATGCGATAAGGAATGAGGTATAGTGAAATTGAGTAAAAGGATGGACTGTTTTCCGGGTCCCCTTCTTCGTTGGCACAGGTAGGAAGGTACAGTAATTTGAAATAGTGAAGGAATACTCAACTTCCATTACGATCCAGTTCCAGTGAACTTAAGTTATATCGAACGCTGTGTAATACAGGCCGCCCTCAAATATGAATGTCTATATATGTTTAACACAGGGGCAGTCTGATGTTTTAGCCATCACGTCTCCACACAAATGTAGCAGTAGCTCACTCGCCCTCTTTCTCTCTTCTCTTTAGGCCGTTCCTATAAGTCTTCACACCACCTTTTCTTAATAACTTCTTCAGCACTTCGGTCTTTTCGCCTATGCTCTGAATTCCATACCACTTTTTGTCTTCCTTTTCTTTCCTATCCATATTATCTTCTTTTCTCTTTCTCCTAAACTGCTCTATCCTATATCCGTAGAATTTTTCCAAATTTTTTTCTTTCCCTCTTCCTCGCTGTTGATGTTGTCTATCTTCCTTTCCATGTTCCTAATGAAATTCTTCTTAGTTGCTTTGTCTACATCACTTCTCCAGTGGCAATAAATATCTGCCCAACACGGTTTGTGATACCAACTGGTAGTCACTTTCTCACCTTGCTTCTCTATCTTCATATACATGAAATTGAGTTATTTTCTTCAATTTCCAATTCTAACCTTATGCCTTTCTCTTGGTCTTCTACTCTTTCTCCAGTTGATTTCTATTCCCTGTCCATATGCTTAAACAATCATCAACATACCTGCAAAAGAACAGTAACTTTCCTCCTGCTTGTTCTGTCACTTTTTTCTCCCACTTGTTCATTACTATTTCCGCTAGAACTGGACTCAGCTTGGATCCAATGCTTAAACCTTCTTTTATCTTCACTAGTCTTTCTCCAATTATGCAATAGCTATTTTCCCACAAAGTCTTAAGCGCTCTTATGACTTTCTCTTTTTTCCACTGACGTATAACTTTCCCTTCCATCTCCTCTTCTATTGCCTTTATGACATTATCCCTTCTTATACTGGTGAACATGGCTTTAACATCTACACTAAACATTAACACCTTCTCCTGATTCCACTTAATCTCATCTATCCTCTTCCTCAATTCTTCCGTGTTCTTCACTCTGCATGTCTTTTGTCCTTCTCTGATGTCGTCCATTATTTCTCTTAATTTCTCCTCTAGTGGTTCAAAATAGCTACCTCTGCAGTCCAGTACTGGTCTTAGTTTCACGTCCTTCTTATGTATTTTAGGAAAACCTTTCATGATAGGAATCCTTCCTTTTTCGTTGAACATCTTTTTATCCCCGCCTTTTTCCCTTCTTGTACTATCTTCTTCAACACTTCATCTTTCATGTCCTTGTTACCAACTTCCTCATATGTCTGATCACATAACTCTCCTAGCTTCTCCTGGTACCATCCTTTCTCCATTACTACCAACGCGCCTCCTTTGTCCACCTGTTCCACTACGATATCCTTTCTTTTCCTTAATCTTGTCAGTCCTTCCTTCTCTTCTTTCCTTAAGTTAGTCTCCTTCTTGTTCATATTCTGCCTAACAATCGACAATGCTTTTCTCCTTACTCTCTCTCTCTTGTCCTTATCCTTTATGTCTACAATGGCTTGTTCTACTGTGTACACCAATTTCTTCTTGTCCACTTCTTCCTCTTTAACCTTAAATTTATGTCCTAGACTTAAGCACTTCTCCTCTTCTTCCGATAAAACTATGTCACCTATCACTACTACTCTGTTCCTATTATCCTTTTCTTCTTTCCAACCTAACAATCTTCCTTTGTTGGCTAATCTGGTATTAACTTTTTCTTCAAAACACCTTAAACATATAAAGGAACATATAAAGGACGCTGTTAGGATTTTTATGAGAGAAACAGTGATAAGAGATTTAAGAGAATGGGAAAGAAGAGGAGAAGTGCTTATGTCTAGGACATAAATTTAAGGTTAAGGACATAAAAATTCTACAAACAATTGAACAATAATGGATATAGGATAGAGCAGTTTAGGAGAAAGAGAAAAGAAGATAATATGGATAGGAAAGAAAAGGAAGACAAAAAGTGGTATGGAATTCAGAGCATAGGCGAAAAGACCGAAGTGCTGAAGAAGTTATTAAGAAAAGGTGGTGTGAAGATTTATAGAAAAGGAGGAGAAACTTTGTTGAAGTACATAAGGAAGAAAAGGAAAAGGAAGGAAAATCATATAGAGGAGTAGAAAGAAGGAGTAATATATGAAGTGAAGTGTAGTGAGTGTGACATGAAATACATAGGGGAGACGGGGAAAAGGCTTATGGACAGATTAAAACAACATAAGGATGATGTTAGACTGAAAAGACATAATAACGCTATATATAAACATGTGAAGGAAACGGGACACAAAATAGACTGGGAGGGGGCTAGGGGTTTAGAGAGAGAGAATAGGAAGATTATTAGAAAGTGGAAAGAGGCTAGAAAAATAAAGAGAGAACAAGAGGAGAACTTAATGAATTGGACAAGCGGTATGAATATGCAGGAGCAATGGGAGAAATTGTTGGATGTTATAGAAAAGGAACAAGAAAAGTGCATATAGGCTATTAATATTTATTTATTTATTTAAAAATTTTTATATATATATTTAGTTATTTATTTTTCTTATTCAATATTTTCTATTTACTTTTCTTTGTATGTCATCTGTTTAAAGAACTGTTAGAAAAAGTGAAGAGGCTCATTATATTTTTCTGTTGGCGCGGAATTACCTTTATCCTCATTGGTTCCCTCCGACCAATGAGAGAGAAGAAAGGGCGTGGCCTTTCACATTCTCGTGTATATAAGATCTGCTGTCACCTGTCTTTTCTCAGTGTTTGTGTCTGATGAAGAGGACGTTAGGTCCTTGAAACTGTAACACATTGTAAGTATAGTTTTTAATATATTTCATTCTGCTCTGGTCACAACTGTGTTTTATTTGAAACGGGACTATCTATTACTAGTTCGTTGTAGATATGCTGGTCTGACTTGAACGCCTACGATGTAAAGTGAGTGTAATTAGAATTTTCCGTAATGCTGTGATATAAGGGTAAATAAATGAATAAGTAAATAAAAATATAAATGGGAAGCAAGGTAGAGAAATGGAAATGTAAAGAATTGGCTCCTATTAGAATTCGACCAGCGCTAGATTAGTCTTGAGTTGTAAATTGACCCCTCGTTATTAAGTTATGTTTATTATTTCGAGCATAGTGTAAATCTTGTGTTGTAAATGCAATTGATACTGCTATTTTCATAATCGTTAGGCCTGTAGTGTGCAGTTTATAGTCATTGAAGGAACATGAATGTAATCTTACTGGAACTTAGTGAATGTCCAACGTCAGTGTTTACTTTCATTTATGGTGCTGTTTCTAACTTATCATTCTGACAGACGTATACTTGGAATTTAACTGTCTATGTTTAAATTGTTGCGGTGCATATTGCCGAACAAGGAAGTAGTGGTTTGAATATAATTATTTTCGAAAACTTTAGCGCTTACTTAGAATCAATGTTGAGTCATCTCTTGTCATTGGAGTACAGCAACTGAAATAGTCTACTTCTGAACTGAAAATACAATTTATTATGAATCTGAACATTACAAAACCGCTATTCTAGTCATTGTCCTACAACATGACGTTTGTGTAAGGTGATTATGAAACTTTTTTCTTTCTTTTTATTTCTTTTCGATTCTTTCGATTTAAGGAAACCACAATAAAATAGTTTCGGTCAATAATTAATTTTCTTTCGTTTTAATTGATATTGAGTTAGTAGTATCTAAATAGGTTAAGATGTTCTTTATCTAGATACGAAGAAGTGAATTAAGGTCGTTACAAGGGATCTAGGTCAAAATCACCACACTCAAGAAATGTCAAAACGCCCACACGATCGGTCATAACTCCCACACAAATGGACAAATCTCCCAAACGCACGAACGGTCAAAACTCCCACACTCAAGAAATGTCAAAACGTCCACACAATCAGTCATAACTCCCACACAAATGGACAAAACAGGCACACATAGCAACAGTCATAGTCCCCACATAAATGGACAAAACTCCCACACAAATGGTCAAAATTCCCACATGCAGAAATTGTCACAACTGCCACACAAATGGACACAACCCCCACACAATCGGACAAATTCCCGACACTCTGAAATGATCGTGATTGTACGTCTTTGTTGCGGCTCTTTATGACGCCCACTTTAGTGTTTCTGTCATTAGAAAACAGTGCAAGAAGAATAGTTGCAACATAAGTTTAAGTGGAATAAAAAAATGTTATTAAAAAAGTACAAGGGCAAGACATGCAACCAGGATCATTTCAGAGTGTGGGAGATTTGTCCGATTGTGTGGGGGTTTTGTCCATTTGTGTGGAAGTTGTGACAATTTCTGCATGTGGGAGTTTTGTCCATTTGTGTGGGAGTTATGACCGTTGGAGTTTATGACCGATAACCAGTGTGGGGATTTTGGCTGTGGGAGTTATGACCGTTCGTGCATTTGGGAGATTTGTCCGTTAGTGTAGGAGTTATGGCCGATTGTGTGGACGTTTTGACATTTCTTGAGTGTGGGAGTTTTGGCTATGGGGGTTATGACCGTTCGTGTATTTGGGAGATTTGTCCATTTGTGTGGGGGTTATAACCGTTTGGGTGGGCGTTTTGACATTTCTTGAGTGTGGGAGTTTTGACCTGTTTCCGTTACAAGTCGATAATGTAGCAGTCAAGGACTTGGATAAAAATATAGCGAATGTTTTTTTTCTTTCTTTAATCAAGGATTATCGACAATATATATAAATATAGATATTTTGTGTTGAAGGTTTATATTCTGTTGCTAAATCCGTTGGGCACTGGTTTAAATAATCAATTCCTAGATCAACTAGTTTATCTTTATTTTTTCTTCATTGGTTTAACAAGGGAACTCTCTCTAGGCCGCGCTAAGCCGTGATTAGCGCACGGCTCCTTCCTGACTCGCCTTCAGCGAGGAGGGACCGTCACACATTTTTATTTTTTAAATTCTCAAATGCGAGAAAGGTTTCTTGATAAGTATTGAAACAACGTGAAAACAGTTCGTGCAAACAAGGAATAAAAAGAGACTTATTTGAAAAATAATTTTACATTACATTCATAGAAACTACTTGTATGGATACATGAAACGTTCAGTAATTATGCAAGAGGGCACAGAACTCTGCTATGACATACCAAGAAAATATTAAATACTTTTCATTTCTTATTAAATACTGATACGGTTTAGACAAGAATGATACATTACAAAACTAAAAAAATGCATTGAAGGCATTGATACTAGGCCAATAATTTCCGAAATCTGGCTTTAAAAAATCCGTACTTAGATGAAACAAGCAGTCTGTGTTTCGAGATTCTGATTTTTGTTTTAAGCCACGTGATGCTCTTGAGCTCACCGTCACAGCCAAATGGAAGGGGCGGAGAAGCCATGTTTTAGCGGGATATTATGGCGCGGGCCATCTAGCCAATGGCATCATTGCATGCACCTTCCGCCTTCTGCTACGCAAGGCCATTCACATGAAACAAGTTACCTGACAATGTATTTCGGGCCGCCCGACGCATCCGTGTATCCCATCGCTGATATATCCAACATACGTAAAGTAGAAGCAGATGCGATCGAAATACAAAATAGAAAATTTTCGCGTTTTGCTTGAATCAGCGACAGAGCTTTTGACAGTGTCGGGCAGCTTGTTTCATTCGGGTTGTCTTGAATAGCAGAAGATGGAACAATGATGCGTCAACAATGATGTAATTGGCCAGGTAACGCGCCCCAATGTTTCCCATTCAGTAAAATGGCTTGTCCCTATCCGACTGCGGCGGTTTAAGCTAAAGAGTAACAAGCCCACAACACGCGGATTCAAGTTGGACCAAAATTTTGAGCAGTGTTTACGAACTGAAAGCTTTGGAGTGTTTTTTTAAATATCATTTCTTATGTCTATTTATTCAATTGGTCGCGTGGAGAATTCCCATACTTTATAAAAGCTGGTTTTCCATTGCCTTAACAAAAACTGGAGCTTGGTTAAACACATTAACTCAACGTGTTGACTCTTGACCGTGGGAGAAAAAAAACATTATTTATTAAACATCCGTTTTTTTCGACATTCGAAATTTCCGATTTTATTTTCCGCAATCCAGAAAGTAAAATTTCCGGATTTTCCCATCCCTAATTAATACAGTAGCACAGACTTGGGTCAAAATATGTTTCCTGTCTGCTTGATACGAAAGTGTCCCAAAATTCACGCAAAAAGTAATTGTGACATTTTGACTTGAGCTTAAAATAAGCCTTATCGCCGATTACACTTTGATGGCTTTGTTAATCAACAAAATCGTTGCATTTGTATTTCAGAAAATCGAATTAACGCCTTGGAATGCCAACAAGCGTAGTACTTCAAGGAAAATGAACGCTATATGAACGAAAGTCAGCCAGATTCATTTAAAATGGTCATGGAAAATTTCAACAGTGTGCGTATGTGGAGGCTATTTACCCGATGTGTTATTCCATGCATAACCGTATACTGTATAGTTTTATGAATGAATGAATAAATAAATACAATCAAGTTTTAAGAATAAATATGTATTTTATGTCAAAATTAATTCTTGCATGAAATTTAGGACACTCACTATTAGCGTCGTCCTTTCTAAAAGAATTTAGTGGTCTTCTCTGCTCACAATTTTTTCTCTCTTGGAATACCGTTAAAACCAGATTCTGAAAAAGAGACAGCAGCTGTATAGCTCCAAAACCAAACGTGTCTCATCGAAGTGAAAAGCCTTAGTCATGATTTCACAACGGAAACAAAAGTTTTTTTTTTTAACACAGAAAAAAGGCATTTCGCAACGTCATTAATTTTGGTGCTAAGCCTAAAGTTCAGATCCACGTAAGAAAATTACTTGGACAAAGTTTTTCGGTTACTTTACACATTCTCCGGCTGTCAAAAAGAAAGTGCAGGTTTCCCAACTGAGCTTCCCTTATGAGAGTAGTAGAAGACATTTCTGAAAAACAACCGAAAAATTTTGCCCCTGTAATTTTTTACGTGGATGTGAACGTTGGGTTATCACCAAAATTAATGACGTTGCGAAACTAATGTTTATATTACTGATTTTCTCATATAGTTCTATACAGTTCTAAAGAAATCCAGTACGGTATATTTCCAGGGTTTGTAACTCAGTACACAACTGCTATTTATCTACTCCTCAAATGTTAACTGAATTCACTTTGGAGATCATACATCAACGGTACTTTGCAGACACTTTATATCTCAGAAAATTAGATTTTAAATTTTTTAACCTGGATGTGCATCTTTGCTCTAACTAACTTTCTCTCCTGAAGTACAATAAAACCTATCTAAGGAACATTAATCAACATGCGCGGCATCGCATGCCCATCCAAGCGCATCAAGAATGTACAGCTACTAAAATCAAGTTATACACAAACCAGAGTTTATCGCGAAATCGTTGATTTCGAGGGTCCATAAAAACTAATCGATGTTAAAGACGGGAAAGTGAGCTTATGAATTTTGGGTGATATGGTAGTTATGCATAAATATGCAAAATTGCATGTTCATAGCATAAACCATGTCTGAGTTGTGTACCTCTGAAATCAGCTTTTTTCCGCCCACTCACGTACTCATTGACTAACCGACTCATTGTTAGGGTCCTCCCAGTTAGCTAGAGTTGAAATTTTGCACAAAGGTTCTCTATAGCGTCCTGAGTATAGAAAAAAATATGAAATATGACGTAGGTCGTATTACAATATTTTGTAAACTTTCTGCAAATATTTTTGCACTAACATGTGAAAAGTGTTTCCGTAAGCTTTAACCAACTAACCGTACTATGAAGTGTATGGGGCTACATATATGTCAAGGACGTTATGTCAAAACACGGTCAGATCCGATCAAAAACATCAGAGATACCAAAACTTCAGCTAAGTTTGTCAGGCCCAGAATAGTGGTAAGACGGAGGATGGATGAGCAAAGCTCCTTGCGACAACATGTGATAGAAACTTTGGAAGTCGCACACCATCGGCAACCCTAAAACTCGAATATCATCAATCTTGCCACCTCTCGGCAAATTCCTAACTTTCTCTAACAGGTCGCCAAGAAACTTTCGCTCATCCATCTTCCATCTTACTGCATTTTAAGGCTGACGAATTTGAATGAAGTTTCTGATCGGATCCGATTAGAACTGTCATATCTTCTTTTCGAAGGAATGTTTTTTGAGATATAAGGTCGCAGCAAAATACCGTCGATGTGTAAATTCATAATTCTAATAAATATGGTCCATGTTACAATAAGGAAGACAGTAATACAGGGATTCATTACAGAAGTCCCTAATTAGAATGCATTTTGTGAGAACTTCATCGGATGAGATTGTTAATTCACCCCTTACTTCGGATGCTCTAAACATGTGTAGTGAATATGCTATTAAGAGGCTTATGAAATATGTCTGTTTTCTTCAAAAACTTGACACCTTAATCAGTAAGGTTCAGAGTTTCTACTATTCTGAACAATTGATTTTATCAGAAGTACTTTTTTCGCTTTAGTCATAAAGCAATTATCCTGTGATTCACAAGAAAGCAAACACCCACCAAGTTTCTCCAACCGTATGGACTTTATGATTTGCTTCTTGTCAATTGTTACTGGACGGATCCTCTTCATAGTATTGTCACACACTGAATCTATTTCGCACAATCTGTTTTCAACCTACGTCAACTCACGATTGGGACCACGCACCATGGATATAATCTTCCGCATTTTATTTTCAAAGGGAAAAGCAGAAAAGTTATCTAAGTGCTCGTAATTGGCTACGTCGTCTGCAATGTGAAGTAAATTGTGAAAATTGTGTGTTAAAATACTTCTAGAATAATATACATGGAGAGAACTAACAAAAACGTGAAGTAACTGACTTGCATATAACATCCACTCCTCGTTGCCACTGAACACTTTGCTACAAAGTATGTAAGCTGGTACATGTAGTATGAGAAAGTGTTCATACAAATGGTTAGGGAGAATTCCTCGTAATACCATAGGTCCGAAATACAATAAGAAAGCCCTAAGCTCCGTAGCTTTCCAAAATTTAAAAGCACTTAAAACTCTGGTTTACGAACAAACTCTCTAGGACAAAATTTGGCAATGCTTTCCAATCTTTGTGACATTTCCCTTGTTTGAAGAAAACTCAGTCGGCATTGTTTGGAACCCTTTTCAACCCACATGCATATGAGCATTTTTGTCACTCCTAAATATAGAAGATGCATAGTATCTAAAGGAAATTGTGAAAGTAATCCTAACTGTAGATAAGACAAGATGTTTTCTCAGCGTTGATGATCGTCGTAAAACATGTTACGGAAGTCGGAATCAGTTCTTTTGTTTAAATTAACTTCATACAGCCATGTTGTATTACCATAGCTGACTCCCTCTTGTTCACATTTTTCACATCCATGAAAGCTATTATGAGAGACTATACACTTCACATATGCCCTTGCTGGACCATCGACTACAAAACAACTTACGCGAAAACCACAAACCTTACCATTGACAACTACTCCTCTTGTTTCCAATTCAAGGCACTCATTCACGAATGGCTGAAGAAATTCATAACTGCTGCTAGGTTTAGAATCGCCCAAGTAAAGAGCAATTATAAAGAGCGTTTTGTTAACCGACTGATCTAATAACCCAAGTATCGGCCAGGAAGATTTTGAAGAGCTTTCGCAAACAGGTAAACCGTCTACATTTACGGTAAGAGTTAATAAGTCAGATATGTCGTCTGGTTTTAGGGTTGATATTATTGGATATTTTTGACCATCTCGTAGGCCTTCATGTGCTAATGTTATTATTTCTTTTTCTACACCAAAATATACTAAAGAACCACGATCCTGTAACACTTGAGTGAGGATGTTCCGTGGAGTTTGCAAAAGCGTTCTAGCATCTGTAGGCAGATCAGGAAAATGAGGCTTCAGAATCTTCAAAAGTGCCGTTGTTGCATTATTAGGTATATTAAAGTTTTAGACCAGGTGATGAGCTGATCTTTCACTGAAGGCGCACAGAATGAATGATGTGGTGCATCCACACTTCCGTTGTCATTACTGTTTGCAACTATAGAAGTTACGTCATTCTCTCACTACTGTTTGTAAATATAAAAGTTCTTTCAGCGCTTGTTATACAAGCACTGTAAATATTTACATTATTAGCGACACTAGTACCTGAATTAAAGTTCACAAAATTCGTAGAACATTCTGCAACCTGTTTCCCAGATGAACGCAATGCCTCAAGAATGGTCCATTCCTCCTTCTCGATTAGTCTCCTCTTGTGTCTCTTGGAAATTGGATGACGTACGCCTTCGTTCTCTTCCTCCATTTCTATCTCTTCCCCAGCGGAACCAGTTCTGAATCCTTTCTTTTATTACCTGGTCTGTTGCTTTCCTGGCTATTCCATTAAGACGCACAGCCCCTGAAATGAAAATAATTAGTGAAATCAACAGAACAATACTAGATATACAACAAACAGAACCAATAGATTACATCAATTCTTTATTATCCGTACTTCAGTAACGGTTCGAAAATACTTGAACTATGAACACGCAAACTTATTACAATGTTCTATGTAACAGAGTGGCATGACTGGAAATAAAACTATTGTCTTAATGATAGTTGATTTTAAAAATCACGATTCTACACAATGAAATAAAATCTGAGCACTCACCACATAAAAATAGTAATTTTAACTGCCTCACATCATAATATTTGGTTGTAATTAAGTAAAGAAGAGAGGTCAAAAATAAAAATGGGTAAAAATCATGAAGGAAATTTCACAACACTTTAAGCCAGAACATTGCATAAGCTATGCACGAATACTAGAGATAAGTCACTGTCTACGTAATCAACTACAAGAATCACTGCTATGCTTTCTTCTGAGATATTGGCAAACTGAATGAAATTCGTGTCAAAAAAAAAGTTAACAACTACGTTTAACGTTGATGATAGTTAATTTTTATTTCCAAACTCTGTATCAAGTTTTAATTATTAACAACATAAAAATTGATGATAGGTCATCGAGTTTTTTCTTTCTTTTAAGTGGTTGGTTTGAATTGGGCTCTCGACGCCGAAATTAAATTGCCCGCATGATTTTACAAATGATAGCTTAGTTAAAATTTCTCTGAATATTTTCCGTTGTTTGAAAATTAGGAAATAAACTTTTTAACGCGAGAAAACAATTCATTCCTCGCTTTTTACATAACCAAAACATTCAGAGGAGTTGTAACTACGCTATCATTTGGAAAATCATATTGTTAAAAGAACAACAACTTGTAATTTTTCTCCTCTTTATAAGTTTATGAAATATTTAGGGAAACGTTTAAAATTTGGGGCAATTTAATTTCGGCGTCGAGAACTTTCTTAACCTTTTTTAAAAATTTGTCAAGTCGTATATATCATCTGCTTGCTTCCACTTAAAAACAAATTTCCTTGTCTGCCTGTAATTTTATTTAGTTTTTCTGATTTCTCATCTTCCACAACGGGCTTATTTCAGGGTGGCAACTTTTTCTGGATATCAAAATTTCCTGACTTTTCCAAGACCTTTTTAAGCTTTTTGCCTGAATTTTCTCGGGTTTCTTAGGTGTCTGATATAAATGTTATCCAGTTTTTCTTATATTATTTAACCAACCACAGATTTTCCTGACCTTTACTGTTATTTTTCAAAATTCCCTGACTTTTCCAGGGTAGTATTTTGACCAACTTTAGTTAAATGGGTTAAAAATTGTGGAAAATATGAATGTTTGAAAAGTCTAAAAAGACCTACATTTTAGAAATTTGGATCCCATCTACCTTGCCAATTTCCAAGATATATGTATACAGCCAATCTTTCTGCCAAATTTCGTTTCTATTCGTTGAAAATTACAGCAGTTACCTCGTTCATCAGATAGGTATCTCATGTAGAGGATGTGCCACCTAACGCTGCAACCTTAAATAGTTTCGAAATGAAAAATATCACAAATCCAGCTGGGCAGAATTGTACCCATGTCTGTTATATATGTATATATATATATATATATATATATATATATATATATATATATATATAAAGCAAGAGATTCTTCAAACTTGGAAATTTCAAATGACAGGTCAAATGATACCTCGTTTAATGTAACAACGGCTATAGAAAACATTGCGGTATGAGCCACAACGTCTGAAGTGTAAATCACTTGATTTTCACATATGTCGAAGCGACCGACACCTGGAAGCTCCGAAAACTCATACGCGCGCGCTACAGCGTGCTCATGTTCATGTAAACTTCAGTTGGAATACGATTGTTTTCACATATATTGTAGAGCTTGTCGAGTTTAAAAATCATTTAACAAGAAAGCTAACCTCGCCAGCGAAGGCCAATAAGAAACAAAGCGATTTGACCTAAACTATATTTCGGCCATATGTAAACTTGAGGCGCTGTAGCGCACGCATATGAATTTTCCAGAGCTAGAGAAGAGAAGAAACAAGAAAGAAGAAACACACACTAACGTAAGTTTCCAAGACATACAAGGAGACAACTCGATGAGACTTGTTATATCTGCATTTTGTTCGCTCATCCTGACTAAACGAATTTGAACGCAAAACAATTAATTGAAACGGGTATAATACCCTATTACACTTGACTGGAAACTAATTAAAATCGAAAAGTAGCCTATTTAATGTGACTTATAGGAATATGCTTTTACTCTAAGTATTAGCTGAGTCAATATACATTCACTTTTCCATCCAGCAAGAGATTTCAACTCCATAACACTTTAAATAATTGCATCCGTTACGATTTTTTTCTACTTTGTGGAAATCGCTTCACTTATACTTTGAATATCTATAGTAATTGCAGAGTATTGAAAGAGTTTTATTGTTAAATGTATAGGAGGCATTCTATACGAAATTCGCCAGAGGCATGTTGCTTCATAGTCATAGATTTGGCTTATATTTATTTTGCTGAAAGCTAGTGTTATATAGGTAACAGAAATGCAATATGAAATTATTCTAACAGATACTGCAGAAAATACAGGGTGTTCAAAAAGTGATGAATCTTCCCAAATTGGTCGTTTCTGAAACACACCCAAGAACAGGAAAATAAGCAGATCTCAAAAACTGTTTGGACAATTATAATGATTTGTTTTTTTAAGCGAATGATCTGTGTAAACCAATCCCAAAAATCCGAGAAAAATCTTCAGCATTATACAAAAAATAGTACCCTAATATACATCGGAAGAGAGAACTTTTTTAATGGTGAATCCCAGGTGGTAGAACAAAATAATTTAGTACATCACATTATAAAGACATACACAATAACATATCAAGAAATTAAAAAGGTATTATTTCTGAGAATGAAATTATTATAATTTTACTATACCCTTACGTAGTTGCAGTCTGAAGTACAAGATTTGTCCATATTTCAGCAAAAACATTTTTTTTTCGCCTCTCTTCAACTAATATGTCGAGTATACCATTATAATCTTGTATGTGAATGGCTTGCGGCAGATAAGAAGAGAGAAGAGTATTTCCAAAATAACAGCTCCCGGTAACGTACAGTTTTCATGTTGCAGAGTTACCAACCTTGAAATGTTAAATAAATTTTAACATACAAGGCCGAAGAAAACTTTGAATAACTTTGATTATAGGTATCACCCGACGTGTCGAACGCCTTGCAAATCGACACTCTTCCCTCCTACAACACAACATTCACCATCAACTCTCCGATTCACCTCTTAATGATCCCATTACTCCTGCAGATATCTCTTCCTCCATCAAATCGAAACGTACAACGGCGCCTGGCTTTGACTATATCACTTATAAACTCATAAAAGCCTCTCCTCCCGTCTTATATACACTTCTTGCAGCCATATACAACTTCATTCTTCGCACCGGCTTTTATCCACCACAATGGAAAATCTCAAAAACTCTGCTTTTCACCAAACCCAATAAATCTCCTACATAACTCTCATCATACCGTCCTATATAATTGACATCAGTACTCAGCAAAATCTTTGAACGCATTCTTGTCAGTCGCCTTCATACCCACCTTTCTGAACGAAACCTCATTCCTCTTCATCAAGCTGGTTTTCGCCCAAACATCAGTATTTCCGATCAACTCTTACGCCTCACGACCGCCATAACTAATCATTACAATACCTCCAAATCTTTCTGCCTATTATTGTTCGATCTTGAAAAGGCTTTTGACAAAGTTTGGCATGCCGGCCTTCACTCTTTTCATCTTCCTCTCTCCTACATCAGTATGTAATCATTCTTTCTTTTCAAATCGTATGACTTACATTACCATTAACCAATCACTTTCACATCCGATCTTTCTTCACTGTGGTGTTCCTCAAGGCTCTGTTCTTTCACCCCTTCTTTATATATTATATGTAGCAGACCTGTCCCCTCTACCACAAAATGTCTCATTATATCAATATGCCGACGATACAGCTTTTTTCACCACAGCCAACACTGTTCAACACATAAAGCGAACACTCCAACAAGCAATTGATGCCTTCACTTCCTGGTGTGACAAGTGGCGCCTAACCATAAATCCCCTCAAAACACAGGCTATCAGTTTTCTTCCACCTCGCTGCTGATCACGAATTTATTGCAATCCTGCTCTTCTTCATATTCACGTCAATGAAACTTTCATATGCCCATCATCACAAGTAACATACCTCGGAATCATCTTTGACTCAAACCTGAGCTGGAAACCTCACTTACAGAAAATCCTATCACAGGCTACAAATCGATTAAACCTTCGCCGGCGGCTAGTGGGCACCACTTGGGGCTTACATACTGACACTGCCATTAAGACTTATAAGGTTTTCCTTCGACCTGCTCTCACACATGGCTGGATCTCTGCCCCTGACGCACTATATACTAGACTTGCAATATCCGAACGTCATGCTCTCCGCCTTGCTTATCGCATAAGACTACCAGCACCAACCGCCGATTTCTATCCCCGTAAAAACTTTCCCACCATCTTACAACACTTGGAAACACTCCGCACAAAACACATAACAAAAGTCATTGCCGAAGGTAATTCCCTATTCCTCGACACTTTTCACCAGGACATCATTCATGATACCCCTCCTCAACATCAAGCCACACCTCTTCAACATCTTCTTACTCTTTACCATAACACTTTAGACGATAATGACCCCCACAAGGCCGATTTTGCTATATACCGTCCACCTCACCTTAGTCCATACATTTATCCATCTCTGCACTAGTATTTCATCAATGTTGTTAGCAGCGGGCTTCATCTGTTATCATCAGCCCTGTGACGCCCCAGAACAGAAGATAACCATTCATTTGTCTACACTAACCATATCCCTGTGTTTGTTGTGGCGTCTATCAGCACTTCACCTCATCTCTAATTTTACAACCATAGCCCGGTCACTGGTTCGATCCCAGCTCGCGCCGTGTGGACTTTGTGGTGGACAAACATCGTGCTCGTGGGTTTTCTCGGGGTTCTTCCGTTTCCTCCCACTTTCTTCATTCCACCATTTCACTCATCTCTCATCATCACCGTCTCCTATAGCCTCACCGGCATAACCGTGGGACGTAAAACTTCAAGATTTCATTTCATTTTTGTTTTCGTAGCCCGGCATCCTTAACGCCGTAGTGAATAATAAATAGACCCTACGCATACTGATGCCTTCCTTGTGCCAACTGATGCCTCCAAAGCCACATTGATAAAAAGATATATATATATATATATATATATATATATATATATATATATATATATATATATATATATATATATTTATATTTATATATATATATATATATATATATATATATATATATATATATATATATATATATATATATATATATATATATATACATAAAACAAGGGATCCTGCAAACTTGGAAATTTCAAATGGCAGGTCTAATGATACCTCGTTTAATACATCTTGGGGCATGTAACAACAGCTGTAGAAAACATTGCGGTATAAGCCAGAACGGCTGAAGTGTAAATCACTTGATTTTCACATATGTTGAAGCGATCGACACCTGGAAGCTCTGAAAACTGATATACGCGCGCTACAGCGCGCTCATCTTCATGTAAACTTCAGTTGCAATAAGATTGTTTTCACATATGTTGTAGAGCTTGTTGAGTTTAAAAATCATTTAACGAGAAAGCCAACCTCGCCCGCGAAGGCCAATGAAAAACAAAGCGATTTGACCTAAACTATATTTCGGCCACATGTCAACTTGAGGCGCTGTAGCGCGCGCATATGAATTTTCCAGCGCTTGCGAAGAGAAAAAATAAGGAAGAAGAAACACACACTAACGTAAGTTTCCAAGCCATACAAGGGGATAACTCGACGATACTTGTTATATCTGCATTTTGTTCGCTCATCCTGACTAAACGAATTTGAACGCAAAACAATTAATTGAAACGGGTATAATACCCTATTACACTCGACTGGAAACTAATGAAAATCGAAAAGTAGCCTATTTAATGTGACTTATAGGAATATGCTTTTACTCTAAGTATTAGCTGAGTCAATATACATTCACTTTTCCATCCAGCAAGAGATTTCAACTCCATAACACTTTAAATAATTGCATCCGTTACGATTTTTTTCTACTTTGTGGAAATCGCTTCACTTATACTTTGAATATCTATAGTAATTGCAGAGTATTGAAAGAGTTTTATTGTTAAATGTATAGGAGGCATTCTATACGAAATTCGCCAGAGGCATGTTGCTTCATAGTCATAGATTTGGCTGATATTTATTTTGCTGAAAGCTAGTGTTATATAGGTAACAGAAATGCAATATGAAATTATTCTAACAGATACTGCAGAAAATACAGGGTGTTCCAAAGTGATCAATCTTCCCAAATTGGTCGTTTCTGAAACACACCCAAGAACAGGAAAATAAGCAGATCTCAAAAACTGTTTGGACCATTATAATGATTTGGGTTTTTTCTGAAAGCGAATGATCTGTGTAAACCAATCCCGAATAATCCGAGAAAAATCTTCAACATTATACAAAAAATAGTACCCTAATATACATCGGAAGAGAGAACTTTTTTAATGGTGAATCCCAGGTGGTAGAACAAAATAATTTAGTACATCACATTATAAAGACATACACAATAACATATCAAGAAATTAAAAAGGTATTATTGCTGAGAATGAAATTATTTAATTTTACTATACCCTTACGAAGTTGCAGTCTGAAGTACAAGATTGGTCCATATTTCAGCAAAAACAGTTTTTCTCGCCTCTCTTGAACTAATATATCGAGTATATCATTATAATCTTGTATGTGGGTAGCTTGCGGCAGATAAGAAGAGAGAAGAGTATTTCCAAAATAACAGCTCCCGGTAACGTACAGTTTTCATGTTGCAGAGTTGCCAACCTTGAAATGTTAAATAAATTTTAGCATACAAGGCCGAAGAAAACTTTGAATAACTTTGACTATAGGTATCACCCGACGTGTCGAACGCCTTGCAAATCCGCACTCTTCGCTCCTACAACCCAACATTCACCATCAACTCACCGATTCACCTCTTAATTACTCCTGCAGATATCTCTTCCTCCATCAAATCGAAACGTACAACGGCGCCTGGCTTTGACTATATCACTTATAAACTCATAAAAGCCTCTCCTTCCGTCTTATATACACTTCTTGCAACCATATACAACTTCATTCTTCGCACCAGCTTTTATCCACCACAATGGAAAATCTCAAAACCTCTGCTTTTCACCAAACCCAATAAATCACCTACAGAACTCTCATCATACCGTCTTATACAATTGACATCAGTACTCAGCAAAATCTTTGAACGCATTCTTGTCAGTCGCCTTCATACCCATCTTTCTGAACGAAACCTCATTCTTTTTCATCAAGCTGGTTTTCGCCCAAACATCAGTATTTCCGATCAACTCTTACGCCTCACGACCGCCATAACTAATCATTACAATACCTCCAAATCTTCCTGCCTATTATTGTTCGATCTTGAAAAGGCTTTTGACAAAATTTGGCATGCCGGCCTTCACTCTTTTCATCTTCCTTTCTTCTACATCAGATGTAATAATTCTTTCTTTTCAAATCGTATGAATTAAATTACCATCAACCAATCACTTTCACACCCGATCTTTCTTCACTGTGGTGTTCCTCAAGGCTCTGTTCTTTCACCCTTTCTTTATATATTATATATAGCATGCCTGCCCCCTCTACCACAAAATGTCTCATTATATCAATATGCCGACGATACGGCCTTTTTCACTACAGCCAACACTGTTCAACACATAAATCGAACACTCCAACAAGCAATTGATGCCTTCACTTCCTGGTGTGACAAGTGGCGCCTAACTATTAATCCCCTCAAAACACAGGCTATCATTTTTCTTCCACCTCGCTGCCGATCACGAATTTATCGCAATCCTGCTCTTCTTCATATTCACGTCAATGACACTTTCATACGCCCATCATCACAAGTAACATACCTCGGAATCATCTTTGACTCAAACTTCAGCTGGAAACCTCACTTACAGAAAATCCGATCACAGGCTACAAATAGATTAAACCTTCTCCGGCGGCTAGTGGGCACCACTTGGGGCTTACATACTGACACTGTCATTAAGACTTATAAGGTTTTCCTTCGACCTGCTTTCACACATGGCCATATATGCTGGATCTCTGCCCCTGACGCACTATATACTAGACTTGCAATATCCGAACGTCATACTCTCCGCCTCGCTTATCGCATAAGACAACCAGCACCAACTGCCGATCTCTACCGCCGTATCAACTTTCCCACCATCTTACAACACTTGGAAACACTCCGCACAAAAGACATAACAAAAGTCATTGCCGAAGGTAATTCGCTATTCCTCGACACTTTTCACCAGGACATCATTCATGATACCCCTCCTCAACATCAAGCCACACCTCTTCAACATCTTCTTACTCTTTACCATAAGACTTTAGACGATAATGACCCCCACAAGGCCGATTTTGCTATATACCGTCCACCTCACCTTAGTCCATGCATTTATCCATCTCTCCACTAGTATTTCATGAATGTTGTTAGCAGTGGTCTTCATCTGTCATCATCAGCCCTGTGACGCCCCAGAGCAGAAGATAACCATTCATTTGTCTACACTAACCATATCCCTGTGTTTGTTGTGGCGTCTATCAGCACTTCACGAGATCTCTAATTGTACAACCATAGCCCGGCCTCCTTAACGCCGTAGTGAATAATAAATAGACCCTACGCATACTGATGCCTTTCTTATGCCAACTGATGCCTCCAAAGCCACATTGAAAAAAAATGACGACCACAAAAAGAATAAAATAAACTAATGCTCCTCAAACTCTCAATGCCCAAATATCAATAAAAGTAAATCCCTATATCTAGTTTTCCTCCTACCGAAGAAAGGGCGTAACCCTTTGATCGGGTTAACCTTAAGAAAAAAATTATATTTTTTTCACTCAACTCAGAATTCAGGATCGATCATCGATTCATAGATCTGAGAACGATTACTAACGCTCTGTGAGCATCAAATAGTTATTTTGTTCATTTAGGGAGGATGGTTCTGCTACAGACAATCGACAACCCCTTGCAGTCCGTATTGCTGACTCAAGTGGGAGCCCGTGGCCATTATCACCTTGTCGTTTCTTCATATATTTTTTTTGCCGGGCTAGAGCTTGCACTGACCGATATCTCCGCGAGGACGTATTACTGCCTCAAGTGAGAGCCACAGTGGGCTTTCCCTAGCACCTCCTTGATCCGATTGCCTTGAAAAGCTTTCATTCGAGTTACATATTCTGCTAGGTTAAATCGTCATTATTCCCCCTCCCCGACGGGAGCGACGGGTACAGCCACAAAACCAGGTCACTCTGCTGGTACGAAGACCACTAAAGCAGATACCTCGAAACAGGCTGTCTCAATCTCGCTCACGATCCCCAATCGGACACTCCAAGCAATCAGAGTCTAAGAAACCAAGGCATTATAGCTCTGATGGAGAAGGTTCTGCTGCCTCAATGAATGTGAGAAACACCGAGATGGACTGGACTAATGCTCCACCATCTCTCACTTTGACAACTAATCAGAGTGTACTGTATAATTTCATATTAAAGAACTTTGACTCTAAGTACCGAACTGCACGAGCGATCTTCATGCAAATCAATAAATATGTACCGCGCGCAGATGTGCATCAAATTATACCTACTAGGGACGGCATCACCTTGAAATCTCCTAATCCTAACTTCCATATACCTGTTTGAAACAAGGCTACCTTTGAAATATTTGGCCCGCAGGCTGTGTTGACGCCTCTTACCCCGAGTCAACGAAAATCACCTCCACCTCCTCCTCGTCCATCATTGGTATCAGTTACGTAACAACACTGGTTCTACCTACCTTGTTCGTGTCTTGACCGACCAACAACAAATGATTGATCATCTTTTAGCTAATGGGGCGTATGTATATCGCCGCCGTTACAAGGTAGAACCGTCTCGAACGCCTCCTCCGCTTCCAATCCGCTGGGAGAAATGCCAGACGTATAATGATCAATACACTCATAACTGCACAAACACTGTCAAATGCGGATATTGTAGCGGGAGTCATCTGACCCGAAATTGCCCAAATTTAAGTGCACCTCCTCAATGCACCACGTGTCCTGAACAACATCCAACTTGCAGTTATCGCTGTAGTGGCAAGCCTGCACTTACCCCTGATAAGCAAGAATTAGTAGCTCCCATCAAAACTTCCGATGACCCCACTCCACCTGCAAACTCGCTGACACATCCTGTTACAGTAGAAGATCTCTTACGATTCTTAACTCTCACCTTACAAAACATTCTGCCATTTCAACACCCGCACGTTCTCAATCAAATCATTCACTCTGCTAATCTCCAACTCTATATTCTCTATAATCTCCAACTACACGCCACATACAGCGGATCCAACGTCCATTTCCAAATACAACCAACTGAATCAACTGTCTGAACATGACTTGTCGTCTCTATAGTACTACCATTCTTCTTGTTTTATACCTTATGGCATACAACCTGTTATTTCTTAACATACGGTCTCTCCTCACGCATCAAGTGCTGTTTCAGCAACTTCTTTTGGAGGAGAATATCGCTGCTTTTGCACTTAATGAAACATTTCTAGCTCCTTACATAACCTGCTTTATTCCCAAATATACTCTCTACAGACACGATGGACCCAGCGACGCACGTCTGCATGGTGGAACAGCCATTGGTTTACAATATCGTATACCACATCGCACTATTACCCTACCATACACATTGCAGTTGCCAGAATATAATGTTGTATTATTATATCTCAAGGGTCATACAATAGCCTTCGCAAGTGTATGTCAGGCCGAGACACGATCTACCTTACCAATTTTTTCAATACCTCTCCGATACCTACCGTAAATTCATTATCATGGGAGACATCAATTTTCATAGTAGGCCTCAACATGAGAACAGCGATTTGTGGATTTTATGTCTTCATACAACCGGCACCTTTCATGTTCTACCACAGGCAACTCGCCCCTCTAGCAACACCACACCAGATATCGTAATTTATTCCATAGCGATCAACTGTCACATCACTATTGACGTTTTAGATTCTTTGGGGAGCGATCATGTTCCCATCAAGCTATCATTAACTACCAATACTTCTCCTCACAATACCATACCCAAAAAGAAAGTATATCTCTACCATCAGGCTAACTGGTCAGCCTACCATGAGACCATTACATACTTTCTCTCAGCTAATTTTGCCTTAACGTCACAAGATGACCTTGACAAAGCCGTTACCCGACTCACTCAGACTTTACAAACAGCAGCCCAATAGCATATTCCAACTACCTATATTACTCCGCATAAACCTAAACTTCCTCCACGATACCTACCTCTCATTACTGCAGCTCGGCGTGCTAACAGAGAATACACTCGCAGTCGTAACTTAGAAGCACTTCGCCTCCATAGACAGTATCTGCGCATCATTCACAATTATCTCGTTGCATACAAACGCCTTCTATGGACCAGAACGTGTAACAAACTCAACGAAAACACAAATCCTACCAAATATTGGCAACAGTTCAATCAGCTCATCGGAAAATTTCAAGGGACGCCCTATCCATTAGTTGTTAAATAGCAAGCACTATCTTCTGATGAAGAAAAAGCCAACACATTTGGCCAACACATTTGGCCAACACTTTTAAAATATCTTCAGTCCTCTACCTGGATGGCATACCCTATTACATCTAAACGCAGCTGTCGATAGTCGATCTGACCCCAACGTACCACATTTACAACCTGATCCCAATCACGCCCTGGAATTAGATCATCCACTTGCGGTACCGATTCAACCTACTGATATCCAGGCCACACTCCTCAACAAACGAAATTCCGCTCCAGGCTTTGACGCTATTACCTATACACTGATTAAGAACGCCCCTCCTGTTGTCTTCACCATACTATCATTTATACATTCATACTTCGAACTGTTTTTTTTTCATAACTTGGAAGTATTCATTCCTCAAACAATTACAGGATTTATTCAAAAGTAATTCATTAAGTTTTTCATTTTGAGACCTTAATTGGACTATTTCCTCTTTCAAACTTTCAAATTCTCTTAGAAATATTCTCTTCAGTTTATTTTCAAAAAATTTCTTCAGAGAATCTCCAAAATTACCATCTTTATGAGATATTTCAGAAACCCTTTCGCCGTGTATACAATTATTACATAAAAATTCAGACAGCTGAATGGAACTACTGTCCATTTTTTTTCGAATATGATTCAACGCATGCAAAATGGCACTTTATTAAGCAAGTATTACATTTGATGGACTTTTGTCTACCATAAATGGGCTGACTAGAAAAAGGACAATTCTCGCCAGTAGGAGCCATAATATATTGTCTATTGAATAGGTTATATATTCACATGCATATATACAACACAATTCTACACATTGCTGGCCCTAATGTGAGAACTAAAAGAATGTAATCGTGTTTCCCCGCCGGTATTAAAATTCTGAAAGCCTAAACATTCATTTGCATTTACCCAGCTTTGCCACGGCAGGTCACGATCACTTCCGCACTTATATCTTATTGGAACCGAAGCCGGACACACAGATCAATAAAACGTAAGTACCGTAAAGTAGAAGTAAATGTGAACGGTGAATTCTGGCGAAAATATTAATGGACAAGAATTATTATATAATATAAATCACAAAACCTAGTTAAACTATGTAAATATATAATGTTACCAGATATGAAATATACAATTAAAGATAATACATAAAATTACAAACAAACGAATAACTATTATTAACGTTCTCTGATTATTTTCATTTTCCCATTTTAATTCTGTTTGAGTACGTGTAACGAAGTGGTGGCTTTTAAAATATATGAACGAATGAGTGCTTTAATTACTCACAGTTGATCTTCGACCGGTCAATTGATATCACTCGGGTCCTGGGGTAGAATCCACTAGATGACAGGTCCACTGGAAGTTTTAAGCTGAGGCCAGGATGAGCTTGGAGCGGCGTATATTATCTTCCGGATCCCAATTCAGCTTCCCGCTAGTAGAAGTGAGTGATCGTCTTAACTGATGCTTTTAGTTCCTTGTTACTCGCTGGTTCGAACTCAAACGTTCGTTACAAAGACACTAATACTGTAGGCACATTTGAAAATGTTAATATGTATTATAGGGAGGTAGCTTTAATGCGAGGCTGAGGAATTTAGAGTTGATTGGCAGGTTCCCTACCCCGTCGCCAAGAAACTGTCACTCGACGGTCCTGGGCAGGGTTGCCAGTGCGTTGTGAAAAAATTCAGCTAATACTCACTTAATTCAAAGAGTTTATGCAATTGTGCAATCCCTATCGAAGATCTCTGTATACGTGGACACACGGAAATTAGGCTGTGATAACAAATGCTTCAGTTTTTTCTCCCCCGCTTCTTCGTTGCACTGCACTATGGCCTTCTTTATTACTTCTCTAGCTTTGCTGTGTATAGTTTGCCCTCTCTTACGCTGTGAAGCCATTGTCAAATGAATAATAAGCAACAAAACCGCAACCACAACAGCACACAACAAATAACCAACTCACACTAGCTCTTCAGAATGACATTCATGTGACAAATTTTAAACCCTGGCAACGCTGACATATAGAAGGAGGGTAAGGAAGTATTTCAAGAGTCAGGCAGAAGGATTGTTGAAATTTTTTCCCCTTTACCTCAGCCCCCGCTGGTAAACAAGCTAGCTCCCTATAATACTATATGCGACTCTCGAGATCGAATTTTCACTTTGGCTCAACCCTTCCAAGGGGAGCGTTACTTTCTTAGTCTTGGAACACGACGCACTCCACTCACCTTGGTGGGTACTCTTCGAAGTGCAAAACACACACTGAACCTCCTTTCAGTTGGCTATTGCGTATGAATGCTTGGGGCTGGAGTTCCCCGTTTATGACGTGTAATGTTGAGTTCGAACTCTTTGGCTTAAGAGATGTTAATGCTTCGAATGGAGCAATGAGCGATGGGCGATAACAATATGTAGGTGTTATTGCAAGTGTCCCGTTTTCTGGACTCAAGAGAGCAATCACAAAGGGAGTCCCTGTGTCCACATCATATGTTTATATATAGCCACGAAATCGGACTGAGGCTCACCAACACAAACGAAGAAGCATACCAAAGTGATGAGGGAAGAGTTTCTAGAATGTTTGGAAATATACGAGGCTTGGTTAATAAAGTTCGAAATTAAGTCTATTTTTCCCAATGTCCTTTTTAAATCCAAAAATGAGCTTTAGGTCGGTGATAAGAAATTAGACAAAGTGAACAAATTACACTAAGTTACACAATATTCACAAAAATTCGCTTCACGACCTGCATTAGGATCTAGAAAGGAGACCACACGACCCAGCCTACAAAGTGAGATGTATATAGAGAAAAGATAGTAGTTCCCTTTTATCCACTGGAAGCCCTTCTGCGACACACTTCCCATCATAAAGTTTGGAAGGCCGACTTACTGCCCACAGTGTTACCAGCCCGACCACGAGGCCAAAGGCCGAGAAGCGATAATAATAATAATAATAATAATAATAATAATAATAATAATAATAATAATAATAATAATAATAATAATGTGTGATGTATATGTTGTCTATGGATGGTGAGTTATTAATGTTTTTGCATTCTCAAGTAGGACTTTCAGCTCTCTTTTAGTATATAAAAGTCCAGTACTCCTGAAAAAAGAAATGGACTCCCCAAGAAAAATTTACTGGGTACACCTCTAACTATCGTAGTATAATTTTATTGCTTCTACTACTTGAAAAATAATTTGTTATGCCAGGGGTGCTCACAGTGGGGGGCTATGACGCAAACTGCGTCATTAAAATATTTGGGGGGGGGGGTTGAAAATCTATATAAATATTTTTGAGGGGGTGTAAAAATTAATCGAAAAGAAGATTTTTTCATGGAAGAACACCTACGGAGACAATTGGGGGTGTGTGCGTCATGGACATAAGAGGGGGTGGGCACCACGGGTTATGGGATTGAAATGGGAAACTGTAATAAAAGAAGGGTACAAGGAAGGAAAAATTATGTTTTTAAATATTGAACGAAGAAACTACTATACGCCTGAACTTTGTTTTACGGATATACCTGAAACCATCGAACTTTCGTTCCTATATTTAGCAGCGGCGGCTGGTACTATGTGTTGCACGGTTGTGCAACCGGATATTTTTTTAATACTAAAAATATTTTTTAAGTATTAAAGAACTGTATCAGTAAAAAATAAACCTTTGCTCTTGAGCGCAAAACAGTATTGGTCCATTTCTTAAAAAAATATATTCAAAAACTCAACGAAAGAGAGTGATTTATATTTCCAGTTGCAGTGAGCGTTGCCACTGGAAACAGTAACATTGAGCATGGTAGCGAGCTCCTATCTCTTAAGATGGGGAAGTGGATTTATTCTTGCATCGCTCCTATCTTCCCGTATTGCCTGCTTGCAGTTACACCTTCTTCCGCAACTGGTCAGCTTCTGTAGTTACGAATACCTCCGCTTGGCAGCGCTTGACTCAATTGATAGGGTGAGAGAGATACAGACGCTTCGAAGAAAGAAGTTATTCACAAAACATAAACTCGCAAAGAACAAATGCACGTCTGGTGGTAGCAGGGACGGATCTAGGCTGAAAGTTTGGGTGGCGGTCATTCGAAGTCAATAGATTTTATCTAACATTTATAATACAAAGGTGAAAATTCTTGGGTTAAGCTTTATTTTTAAAATAAGAAAATATGGTATTGTGGGGTGGGGGGAAGATCGAGTCTGGAAGAACAAAATGTCTTACCACTGGTCTAATTCGTAGCTCTGTGTCTTTCGTGCACATGATCCCGTGTTCGATTTGCGGCGGAGAGCATAAAAAATTAATCTCAAATCATTAACTTTCAAAAATCATCTGTCTTCTTTAGCCTGTGCTATGAGCACCAGACCAATCCATAATGAGGGACTGAAAACGCTAAGAGAGTAATGGAAGGAAGCGATGAGAACTCCTATCGCCCTTCCACTGATAGCACTACAGGAGATAAAGAAACTGGGGGTTCTATTCCGTAGTATTGATAATAAGTGGATTGTTAATTGACGTGTCATTTGAACACAGAACAGAACACAGTAATTCATATCAAAACAAAGTAATTGCAAACTATTATGAACACCATTTTAAAGAAGTTCCTACCTGCACTACTTTTTGTTTTATTAGCCTTTAAAATGTGGGAGGTTGTTTTGAGTCAACTGTATATTTTCGTCCCTAACTTTCCTATGAAAAAACAAGGCACTGTACAACCTATGGTATGGGTTCAGGCGAGGGACAATGAAAACTTGACCCACGGCCTACTGACCCACCACCCACCATGATCCACTCTAACCCACCAAAACCCATCGTCATTAACTGTAACGCATTATCCACGCTCTCGTCTCCCTAACTAAAGAGTTTACCCTTGTAATAAAACAAGGCTGTGAAATTATCACTAATTGCAGTTTGAATTACTACGGTCAAACAACGCTCTGTTACAATGCCGGCGTTTCTGGCCTTTACGATATAACATGGTAAAGTTTGTCATGCGCCAAATTACGATTAATTTCAATTTATTTATCATATATAATTATTTTGTTGCTGAATTACAGATAGTTTTCAGTGGAAAATAGGATGAAATTTGAAAGTCTCAAATCAAGGTGTGGTAGGCCAACGTAAAGGAAAAAATGTGTAAATTTTTCCATATAATTAAGCTTACAGTACAAATTTTATGTCTATTTTTCTCAGAAATATATGGCTTGTCTTGTGCTCTGAACGCTTCATATAATAAACACAATCTTAAGCAATTATTATAATAGAATGCAATGGATATATAATGAATGCGAAGCATTGTATTTTTTGTTTCTCAATTAACAATGGTTTGTCAAAAGATATCGATCGTTTTCGATTATTTTTACAAATCCAACCACTACCAGTTTCCCATATATAGAAAGTCCCCCCTCATAAAAGAGAATTTTAAAAAATGTTAGGAGACGTTCTGTTTATTTTAAAGAGTTAATATACTGAATTTCAGCTACCCAAGTTGAACGGCTCCTGAGATACTCAATTTTTCGCAAAAATTCGAACCTCTACTCCCTCCTTAGTCTACGTATTATAATGAAAACGGCATAACATACCAGTTGGGATTGATGTCTAACTATTAAATCAAAAGTCATTTCATTTGGCTTTGTCTGTCATAACCAGGCACACATAGTTACATTGATTTTTTTATAACAATACATATATTATAAGTGATTCAGAAATATATATATATATATATATATATATATATATATAGATATATATATTAGAAGTTAGCTCCTCTAAAAAGTCAGGCTGTATCTCGAAAGCCAAATAGCCTATTGCTATTATTACAATTATAAATATCAATATCCAAAAGTGCCCAAAATTCTTTTTCACTTATGTTAGATGTACGCATCTCAAGTACGTTAATAGAAACAAATGAAAAATGAAGAAAAATGAAGACCTTGAAAGTAAAACGTAGGCATTCACCACTGTTCAGAAGATGCTATCTACAATGTACTGAGCAGAGTGGATTAGTGGGTCTGAGTGAGTCAGTGGGTCAAAGTGGGTTGATGTGTTAGAGTGGGTCAGTGGATCAAAGTGAGTCACAGTAGAAAGTAATTCGCAGTGAGTCACGTCCTGCTGACTCACGATACATTGACCCACTCACAAATCTTGATCCACTGACACACTCCAACACTGGAGGCGGACTCATCCGATCGGATCAAAAGATTTGTAGTAAGTGTCACAGTTTATAACGTAATTTCAGCTGAAGGTGCAGGATTGGAAATATTTCCTGGGAAAGCTGCATAAGTTCGTATTCCTTATCAGTGATACGCAAAAGAAAAACAGTGCTCTGGCGGGAGATGGCAGCCAATTATTGGAAGATACCTGAAGCGGGGCAAGAGTGTACGGGTCAAGTGTGAACTTTCACACTTGCCGCTTGTTTTAAAGTTGGGTAAAGAAAATGTAGGATCCAACACGTAACATTGAGTAAAAAACATTTGCAGAGGTAAGACAGAAGTTGGCGGCTATAGACTACTAACAAAACGTTTGCATTATCGTTTAGAGTTTCGCAACCCGAGTTGGTGAGCATATGTCATGTCGCACGGGAACAAAAAAGAAGCTAGAAATTCGCATCAAAGTCATCCACACTCATGGGTACGCCCACCCAATTCAGTTGGAAATTGTTTTCAGATACACCAAACGATGAAATGAGGATTTCCTGTATCGTATGCGAGTGCTTTCACGAATAATGTTCCAATCTTAATCAAAGGAAGTCTGTGTACGTGTGTGACCACTGTGTGCATAGCAAGTAACATTTCTGTGCTTCGTGATGAATGTTGAACCGATTTTTCCTATTTCATTATTCTGTAATTATAACATGTATGATATACAGTACTGTAATATTTGTTGGTAGCAGGGGTGTAGCCATGGGGGGGCCCATCGGGGCCCGGCCCCCCTTATGACTTCCTGCCCCCCCAAATGACCAGCTTTTAAAACATCATTGTAAGATTACCTCGCTTCAGTCACTTGAAAATAAAAAAGTTTGCATATAATTGATAATTTACGGTAAAACAGTATGGGAAAATACTATTTTACTATACCAATCGAAAAATTGTATGGTATTTCCTCCTTATACCAGTCGGAAAACAGTATGGTTTATTATTTTTTTTTTTACAGCAGATCACACAGTTTACTGCGATATATATGTGACACTTTGAAAACAAATGTTTCAACAATTTACTGTAAATGCTACCATAAAACAATGGTACTAAACTGATTTGTAAGTAGGCCTGCATTACATTTTTTATATGCTGTAACTAGTATTTTAAAAAAAAACATATTTATATCAGATGAAAAATTTGGTGAAAAACGTTTTTCAGTATGGATTTCAATTAATCGGTAATTTTCAATTATTTTTACATGTCACCATCCCCCTTAGGAGTAATAATGGGGACTGAATTTAGATTTAAACGGCATCAGAAGTGGCACTGTTCGTATCAGCCACTCCGAAAACTATGATCCAACATTAATATTGGTCATTTTCGATCATTTTTGTATATCTCTCCCTTCTCTTCAAAGTGCACATTCAAAGTAAAGCTATAAAAAACATTCCAGGCCCGAAACTCATCTACGTTGAAAAGTTAATCGAAATCAGTCGGGTGGCTCAAGAGTTGTTACAAATGTAGTAATTTCATTATATATATTATAGAGTGAATGGTAACTACGTGGACAAATTTGGGCGGGTGATAGTTCATCTAAAAGAAACAAAAAAAAAGTCGTAGTGAACATGGGAAATTCCGTCCCGTTTAGGACTGACAGAGTGTCGAAAGCAATACATCATAGAGAGTGCGGTTAAAAATGTCACTTAGAAAGTCATACCTACTCTGTTGAAAAATGCATTTTTGGAAACAGCTATGCGTGCGCACGGAATTCCCCAAAGGAACGGAGGGATTCCCGGATATGCTGTAAAGGAAAGAAGTGTCACATGTTGTTAATCCCGTGCGCACACGTAGCTGCGTTTTTAAATATGGATTTTTCAATAGAGTAGGTATGACTTTCTAAGTGACGTTTTTAACCGCACTCTCCACGATGTATTGTTTTTAAGCTGTTGGAAACTGAAGTACATGTTCCCATGCTTTCAACACTCTGTCATTCCTAAACGGAACGGAATTTCCCCCATGTTCACTAGGACATCTTTGCTTTTTTAAAGATATAATATCACCCGTCCAAGTTCGTCCACGTAGTTACCGTTCACCCTGTATATATAGATAGATAAATAAATAATTACATTATTTCGGAAAGTTTCGAACTATAGCCTATATAAATTGAATCATACAGAAGTTATTCGAAGACGCACTAGACACCAGCATGACTGGTGAAGAACTCTGTGTGTATCACAATACAATAAAACTCGGTTTTGCGGCTATCGCAGCATTGCATTTACGTCACACGATTTTCTGGAGTTAGTTGTTAGTGATCGTAACCACCGCTTTAAAATTCCTTCGCGTTCCCATTTGTATCACTATTTCTGAGAATATTATTTAAAACTTCTGATTCGAATCATTACACACTCTTTCCTTCGAAGAAGTTTCGCATGTGAAACAGAAGAAACTTTTTTTTGAAACATTTTTTGACGGAACAATGCACGATTTGCAGACCTAAAGATATTAAAAACCTAATTCGTCGGATATTATTGTCGTACTACTTTATTATTATTATTTTTGGATTTGAATATTTCTGAAGAAATCGAGTTTATTCGCATTCCGCACTATTTTTTTTTAAAGAATTTGTAGAGTGGTAAACTGAAGTCCGAAGTGCAAAGAAGATGCTTGAAAGCTTGTTTACAAACGAGATTCCCTGCTCCTTCACGTGTGCAGCCACTTCGAATCTGTGGTCGATGAGGAACAGAACTCTCCATCGTTAACACTGGCGAACTTCACATGCACGAAACACCCTGTATCTCGGAAGAAGAGGTCGATGTTATTTCTTTAAATCCTGTTTTAACTGCATCTTCCGCAGTACTTTCTTCTTGCCAATCACCAGTGACCTAAAATGATGGGTGCGACCTCCTTGGTTAATTAAACAACCTTATGGGGATAAAAGATTATTACGAGTCTACCATTTTCTAATACTTTGATTTGTTGGCGAAAAACGCTATAAATATATTCACAATAATATAAACATTTTCTAATAAAAAGTTCTACCATTAAAAATAGTTTTTTATTGTAATAACCCCTAAAATAATCAAAATAATGAAAAAATAAAGATCGAAAAGTGTTACGTAACAAAAGGGAGGGGTTCGGCCTTGCGTTACGAAGTGTGACAAGCAGGAGGGTGGGGTAAAATTGGTCAAAAATAGCGTTACGTAATATGTGGATGGCCCCTAGAACAGGAAATAAGACATACAGTACTGGCACAATTATTATGGATTTTTGGAAAAAACATAATTTTTCTACAAAAACGACATTTAAGCAAACAAATAATAATGCAAATCAATTTTATTCACAAATAGTGAATACGTCAATAGTAAACAACTATTTTAATATTTAGTTTGTTCACCCTTTGCATTAACAAGTGCTTTAACACGTCTGGGTGTTCCAGTGATCAACTTCCTGCACAATTCCCTGATTCTACCTGAATGAATACATACTTTGATAAGACGTTGTATGAGCTCTGCTTTGGTCGTTACGGGAACTTCATGTATTTCATCTTTCAATACAGACCATAAACTCTCAATCGGATTCATATCCGGGGAATTTCCAGGCCATGAGAGCACTTCTACACCATTTTCTTCAAACCAGGTCTTCACTGACCTTGCCGTATGAGACGGGGCAGAGTCCTGTTGAAAAATCCAAGGTCTATCGTCAAACCAGTCCCTTGTTTGAGGTAGCAAACGTCTTTATAGTACGTCTTTGTACTTATACTGGTCCATGGTGCCATCAACAATCTCCAAACGAATTGTTCCATGCACAGAAATGGCTCCCCAGACCATGACCTTCTGAGGGAATTTTACAGTCTTCTTTAACCATTCCGGTGTAAAGTGCTCACCTGATCGCCTTCTTACAGTCTGCACACGGTCGTTAAGCACTGCAACGATAGACTCGTCACAGAACACAATCTGCAACAATACAGGCCACAAAATAAGGCGTTGAACAGCTGATGAAAGTGATGGAAGCAATTGAATAACGAGTAAGCTTAATGACGTGAAAGTCTGCAAGGCTTAAAATTGGAAGTTAAGTTTAATATTTTGCATAATTTTAATTATTTGTGTTATTAACGATTTTACATGAATATTTTAAACTCTTTCCTTCTCCCCTTGCTCAGATGTCCAGTCAACGTGAGCCTCTGCCCAGGCCTTGCGAGCCTGTTTCATCTTATCAGTAAAGCGAGGCTTTTTTCTGGGACGATATGCTTTTAGTCCACCTTCCAATAGTCTCTTATTTACTGTTCTGCGAGCAATGGTAGTGCCCTCTGCTTCAAGTTAGTTGGAAATCATTCTGCAAGATGCTCTTCTGTTGTTAATTGCCATTTTAATTATTTTTCTGTCCATTCTCGGTGTTGTTTTCTTAGGTCTACCACATTTTCCAACCCTATTTGATGCCAAACTGTGGCCATATTCCAATTTCTTCTTGATATTACTGACGGTTTGAGTTGAAACTTTAAGTTTCTTCCCTATTTCTTTCTGTTTTAAAGTGGTTTCTTTCAATAAAACACTAATCTGTCCAACTTTGCAAGAACTCAAATCACGAATTTTGCCCATGTCTGCTCAATTGCATAAACACATTAGAAAATCTGGGAAAAAAAGTTGGTATTAAACTTGAATGCACAAGCACACAAAACTAAAGGGATAACATGCAAATGGCAGGCGGACAATGCAATAAACACACATTTCTCCACGCAAATGCCAGACTATTACTGAGCTCTGTCCAGACAATGCAGTGATTGTGTCAGGGTTGTCAGACATTTTTTCTCTGTATTGCCAGACACTCCCGTATAAGACTGTAAAACCAACCTAAAATAACTAATAAATATTTGTTTGGTACTGGTGTGGTAAAGTAAATAAAATATTAGTTAATAAAATTGTTTGCAAGACATTTTTGCACAAAATTTTTGTCTTTATCAAAAATCCATAATAATTGTGGCAGTACTGTAGATGTTAATAAAATAATTATGTTCTTTTAGTCACGAATAATAAATAATTATTTTTGTCAGGAAATCTTAAAGAAAATAAGTGAAATTTCAAAGGAAATTAGCCTTATGTAGATAGATTCTGCGTACAAGGGCTTAAACTAGTTATGCAAAAGGTATATTCCGGGTCCGGTAAGGAATTTGGTCCGGGACAGTGATTATTGGTTAAACATAATAAAACTACCTGGAATATAATTTATGCACAAAAAGCAAATAATAATAATAATAATAATAATAATAATAATAATAATAATAATAATAATAATAATAATAATAATAATAATAATAATAATAAGAAGAAGAAGAAGAAGAAGAAGCTGGAAACCAAAATTTGCCGGTTTTTTCATGCCTCAAAAATACTAGCTGCAACATAATTTCTTTTGGCTTTGTAGCTGCCCCCCCTCAAAAGCGACGGCCCCCCCTACATAAACCTGCTGGCTACACCCCTGGTTGGTAGTACCATTTGACACTAATCTATGTGCTATTTTATAACTTCCTTAGTTCCATGTAATCAGTACATATATATCTATGATTCAATGTATTTTTTGGTGTTTATGCCTACGTTTCTATGTTTTGGTTCTACTGTACATCGTTGCCCCAACCACTGTTTACTCTTACCCCACCATATGGGGCAAGAGTATAACATTTTTCCTTCGTCAAAACTATGTTATTCCTCTGTATCTTCTGCTTAATTTGCCGCAATTAAAATGTGTATCTTATTAAAATGAGATAACAGGCTTTCATATAGAGATGCGTTTTTCTCTATCACCATTCCACCGCAATTCTTTGATTTACAAAAACTGTTCACTCTTGCCCTGGTTACCCATACATATAAAATATATTTTTTCAGTTATATGTTAAGACCAAAAACTACATGGTTTACACATGTAGCCTACGTGTTTACGTACGTCGCATACATTTTTTTCTCAGTGTACCAAATGATAAAAAAAAACTGGTCATGTGAATTTCCGTTGTGCCGAACGAGGGTCTGGAATAATGGCTTGTTCACCAACCTCAGTTTTTAACTAGGTGAAACAACTCTAGAACATAGGTTGACTAACGAGGAAACGGTCTTAAGTGTAAACAAACGATTTGGCTGGGGTCCGGATATGTGTTACGGGAGACTAAAGTAGGAGACACGTATTTTGGCGTTTGGGCCCATACGCAGAAATATGCGAAATACGGGGCCCCAAAGTGGCCCTACATGCTATAACTAGGAAGCGAATGACGTTACTTGTATACAACCGATTTGGCTGGGGTCCGGGTATATGTTACGGGTGACCAAAATAGGAGACATGTATTTTGGAGTTTGGGCCCATACGCAGAAATTTCCGAAATACGGGGCCGCAAAGTGGCCCTATATGCCATAATTAGGAAGCGAATGGCGTTACTGGTGCAGAATGTTGGCCTGGGTTGGAATATGTTATAATATATCCAAAGGTATGAGACTTGTGTTTGTTGTTAGGTCCCACAAAAAGGAATGTTGAATGTACAGGGTCCGATATTGGTAGATTTTCAATAAGGCCATGAAGTTGGGGAAAGGTACCCATGCAATTCTGAACAGATGTTCAGCTGGAACGTCGAGGGGGATCTGCTGACCATGAAGGTGTCAATGGAGCGAAAGAATGTTTCCGTTTTTCGCTTGTATTTCTATGGCTAGTATGTGTGGAAACCGGGCGGGACACTTTTGTGCAAGAGAGTGAACATTAATATTTAATCGATACGGCATGTGCTGTCAGGAAACCGGGCACAGTGGCGGAAGTAAAGTTTGCGGCCCTGTCAGGTTTTGTCGGAAGATAAACTACATGTCTTCGACTTGGGCTTATAATAGCCATATCCGGATCCCAGCCAAACCGGTTGTGTACAAGTAATGTCATTCGTTTCCTAGTGATAACATGTAGGGCCACTGTGGGGCCCCGTATTTCGGAAATTTCTGCGTATGGGCCCAAACGCCAAAATATGTGTCTTCTACTTTGGTCTCCCGTAACACATATCCCAACCCCAGCCAAATCAGTTGTGTACAAGTAACGTCATTCGCTTCCTAGTTATAGCATGTAGGGTCACTTTGGGGCCCCGTATTTCCGAAATTTCTGCGTATGGGATAAAACGCCAAAATACGTTCCTCCTACTTTGGTCTCCCGTAACACATATCCCGACCCCAGCCAAATCGGTTGTGTAGAAGTAACGCCATTCGCTTCTTAGTTATAGCATGTAGGGCCACTTTGGGGCCCCGTATTTCGGAAATTTCTGCGTATGGGCCCAAACGCCAAAATACGTATCTCCTACTTTGGTCTCCCGTAACACATATCCGGACCTCAGCCAAATCGGTTGTGTACAAGTAACGTCATTCGTTTCCTAGTTATAGCATGTAGAGCCACTGTGGGGCCTCGTATTTCGGAAATTTCTGCGTATGGGCCCAAACGCCAGAATACGTGTCTCTTACTTTGGTCTCCCGTAACACATATCCCGACCCCAGCCAAGTCGGTTGTTTACACTTAAGACCGTTTCCTCGTAAGTACAGAGGGATCACAAAATCCCGTTACCCCCTACGTCTTGCACAGATGTTAATGAATTGTTGTTTCTTATTGTTGCAGGGGCTAATATACATCTAATCATGACTGATGGGTCAACTTACACCATGGGAGAACGGATCTTAATAATCATGTGGACTCTCGAACGACCCTATACAGAAAAATCAATTAGAGATATTCAACATGATTTCGTTGTAAGGTTTCAGAAACTTTCCCCTCCAAAACCAACAATTTTACGGTGGGAGAGAAAGCTCTTTGGAACAGGTTGCATAAAAGATAAGCCACGTTCAGGACGACCAACTCGACTGGACACGTGTGTGGAGGCTGCAGCGTCTCTTCAACATTGCAATCCACTTAATAGGCCCATATTTCTTTCACATTGCTGTGAATCACATTGCGTATCTCATCAGGCTAGGTAATTGGTTTATTCCATATCTGCAAGATGGGGGCTGCTCCGTCGTGTATGATTCCGAAACAGGATGGAACACCAGCACAATATGATATTGTTGTTAGAGAATATATCAATGAAGTATTTCGTGATAAATGGATTGGATGTAGTTGTGTTCATTTGCCTGCACCTTTGGAATGGTTACCCCGAAATCCTGATCTGTCATCTTGCAACAATGCAGGGGTTCATAAAGGAAAAAGTTGCTGTCACACGTTACGAGAGAGTTGACGAACTTAAGGATACAGTTCGACGTGTATTTACTGCCATCACGCCAGCAATATTCTGGGGAATTTCACATTGTACATGGAGGAGAATCATACTCTGTTATGAGAACGATGGTGTACACACTGACACTCTGGAATAACTAGCACAGAATAGTACCTCCAAGTTGTCCTCTGCCATGATTCTACATTCATACATTGTTATCATCTATGAGTATGTGGACATGTCATAGGTGTAACAGGACTGTGATCACCCTGTACATTTATATAATGGATGACTTTGGGGAAAAATAAATTTCCTTGTATATCAAGAGCAACAGTGGTTAAGCACTCTCCTATATTGAGTAAAGTTGTGAATGAAATTAGAAAAATCACTCCTTCAATTCAGTCTTGTCATTTCCTTTTCTGATCTAATTACTGGTATTCACTATTTGTTTTTTTATTTTAGATTATCCAAGATTTAATGGATTATCTAATTCCCAATATTGTAGATTATCAATTCGTCAACGTTTTAACACTAACATAATTATTTTTAGTTTTGCTAGTTGTAAATATCAATTATTTCATTGTCTAATTAAAAACAATAATTTCATAACTTAATGAATAATAGTATTGTTGTAATAGGAATTAAAGATTAAAGTTTATAAGTACTACTGTAAAGTTCAGTAGACGATCCAGAACAATTAATTACCAAATGATTGATATTAATGAAGCACTTTGTCTTTATCGTGTACATTATTCTCTGTATGAAGGCTTCGGTGGACACGAAACATATTGAGATACTATCTATACCTTTCTCACATAAGTAATTTCATTATTGATTACGGTAACAATGGAGACTAGATAGGAAGATAAATTGCAGTGTATCCCAAGATAAACATAGACTTGTTCTATATAAATACGTCATAAAGGTTAATGTTGACACTCAAACCCAGCTCATTAAAGAAAAAGAAGTCTTGGTAAGTGACGAATTATTCAGAAGAAAAATATAAGTCACTCACTACGGCTATTAATAAAAGACATGTCCTCACATTAAATAAATATTATAATGGAAAAACAATATAATTTTAGATATTCGGCAGCAGACACAAGTTCTAAACGAATACACAGGGCACTGTTAGAAATCTTATTGGTACGTAGTCAATCTATACAGAAGTAAGTATCTCAGTTTCTGATGGATTCAAAACTGTTTCGTGTTTCATGATTAAACAGCAAGACTGACTTAGATATTTTTAACAAAAGTGCCCCTACGCGAGAGGTCCACAACGTCCGGAATTAAATGAACTTCGGTTGCGCATAGAAAGTTACGTTCTAACCATTCAGCAGTGTTCAATCCAGTGGCGTTTATGCACGAGAGAGTTAATTTGAATACGTTAATGATATTTGTATTTCAGAGATGGCGTTTGTCAAGGAAATGTTGACCCACGATCCACTGACCCACCACCCATCGTAACACACTCTGACCCACCACCTACCACAATGCATTGTCATCTACTCTGACCCATAATCCACGTTCTGCTCTCCACTGGCTTTACTGAGTTTACACTTGGAATAAAACAAGGCTGTGAAATTACCACTAATCGGAGTTTCAATTTCTACGGTCAATGGTTCAAGCAGCGCTCTGCTACAATACCAGTGCATCTGATAAAGTGTTTGTCATACGATGAACTATTGTTAAATTATTATATATAATTATTTCCTTGTTCAATTACAGACAGTTTTCAGTGAAAAGTAGGATGAAATTTGAAAGGTAAAGAAAATAGTGTAAAAGTTTTCATATAATAAAGCACACCCTACGAACTTAAAATTTCCATGTAATTAAGCTTACAGTGCCAATTTTATGTCTATTTTTCTCACAATGTATGGTTTGATTGCCTTGTGCTCTGAACGCTCCATAGACCCTACAATAAACACAAGCTTCAGTAATTATTATAATCGAAAGCAATGGACATAAAATAGCAAGCACTGTAGTTTTTATTTCTCAATTAAAGTCGATCGTTTTCGATTATTTTTACTTATCAACCCAGTACCAAGTTCCCATATTTAGAAACAGCCCCCCTCCTCATCGAAAGATATTTTTTTAATAAAAAGCTAAGAAACGTTTAGTTTATTTTTAGTAAAGAGTTAATACTTAAGTATACTGAATTTCAAGTTCCTAAGTTGAACGGCACCTAAGATACTCAATTTTTCGCATAAATTCGGACCCCCTTACGCCTTAGCATATAAATTATAATGAAAGTCATATGATAACATTCCAGTTGGGATTGGGTTCTAAATATATGCCAAAAGTCATTTAATTTAGCTTTGCCATTTGACCGTAATGTCTACACACACATAGTTACATTCCATTCTTTTATATAATAATTCATAGTTAATTCAAAAATATTTATTCCAATAGTCAGCTCCTCTGAAAAAACTCACAGGCTGTCACTCAAAAGCCAAGTAAATCCTATTGATTATTACAATTAAATATATCAATATCCAAAAGTACCTGAAATTCTTTTTGCACTTAAATATACTCATTTCAGGTAATAAATAGAAACAAATGAAGCATGAACTAAAATGGAGGCCTTGAAAGTAAAGCGTAGAGAGATTCACCAGTGTGCAGAAGATGCTATCTACAATGTAATGAGCAGAGTGGGCCGGTTGGTTCGAGTGGGTCAGAATGGGTCGGTCAGTGGGTCATAGTGGTGGGTCGCAGTGGGTCATATAGTGTACACTAACGACCACAGACCCACTCTATTTCTGTATTGTCGTTAAAATACATTATTATGCCATATGAACCTAATTATACTTAATCATCGTAATGGAAGTGCTTAGCTATGAATGGCTTATTCAGTGCATATGCTCTGCTGTAGGTGAAAGTGAGTTTAGTGAATGCTCGACTCACAGTTCTCGGTATCTCAGTTCTCTGTGCTAGGCCTACAACTTTGCCTCTGTTTTCTCGGACAGAAAAGAACTATTTATAACAGTGGACGGTGTTATGTATCAATTGACCAAGCGCCAAAACACGGTTCTGAGATATTGAAGAAAACAGAAACATGTTACCATTACGATCCATTGCTTGGCGTTTGGTCGAATAGCTTTTCCTGAACGTTTAAGGGAATAGTAGGATTTCAAACCATTTTTTAAACATTATTTACATTGTCTCCTATTCTCTGATGTACAATTCTTGAAAATCGCAAAATGGCGCTTGGTCAATTGATGCATAACACCGTCCTGTTATCTTTATGCTTGTATAAAGTATATCACGAAGCCGCATTAATGCAATATAATGTGCAAATAGGGAACTCTTTGCTGAGTGTTATTCTTTTCTTTCCTTTTTTCTTTTGTATAAACATTCGTTTTCACGGCTCTTCCCCCATCCTCGCGTATGTGTGTACTCAGTGTCGTTGAAGCGCGAGACTCTGCTGCGGTTCTGCTCTCACTCGGTTAGATAGTTAGCATTCGTGTTTTTTCTAGTGATACTTGAGTATATGTTGCTTAGTATTTTAATTGAGTTAAAAGTTGCTTGCTCACATTGGCCTTACACATTATTGATCCCTATAAATTAATCTACTTCACTTACACTCTCTGAATAAAGTATCACAGGGACAGATAGGACAGATCAGATACGACGACAGATAGACCCTTGCAGCAGGGTCATCTGATATGGTTATCATAGTTCCCTTAAGATGCGGACTAAGAACAGACAGACGTTAGTATAAAGCAAGGAATAACTGAAATATCTTGTTGATTAGTGGCTCTTCAATTAACGGCTGTACCCGTGTCTCAAATACGACGCTAATTTTTTGTTTCGAATGTTGCAATATCTATTGTTTCTTTCAATAGATATTATCTTAACTCTACAATTACAGCGTGGGGTCACCGGCGACCCTAGTCCATATAAAATGTGTTCTGTGTCTGCGCTGTTGTGAGAGTGAAACATGATATTTCGCCTAGCTTCGGGCCAGAGCATGCTGTTCAAAGTTCATATTGCATTATTGTGTTAGTGCGGTAATTTCTGTGGTCTTTTGAGTGCTGGGGTCATATATGACCCCATTGTGATTAACAAAACATTTCTTTTTCTTTTTTTTTTTTTGAGCACTCATATAGCGAGGGATATTCGTGAGCAGATTTCTTTAGAAATGGCGAAATCAAGATGGTATTCGAGTCAGGAATACATTGCACGCATTTTAGATGAATCAGATAAGGATATGTCCGATGTTTATGAAAATGAGGATAATGAGAAACAGGAGAACAAGAAGATAATGATGATGATGATGATGATGATGATGCAGACTTCTAATAACGAAAAGTGATTTTGGAAAGAATGGTAGTAAGTGGTACACTAAACCATTCCACCAAAAATCTACTAGAACCTTGAAGAAAACCATCATTATTATGTAGTTTTCCAATTAAATAGCATTAGGAGTCAAAAGTTGTGTATTGACTAGTACAACATTCGTGCATTTTTCATAAGTTTTATACTTGATTCCCCGCAAGGGCCTTAAAATTTTGCAATTTTTTATGAAAATTTGATTGTTTTTTAAAGTTGCCAACTGAAATCAAACTCGTGAACAAAAATTGCATAATGACTAGATTGACTACACCGTTCATGATTTTTAAAAAATAATTTGCATCTTTATTCCCCGCTAGGGCGTGAAATTTTGCACGTTTTATGGTTAGTGTAAGGCATATTCTACAGCATTTAAATGGCACAACAGTGAATCATCAAAAGTTCTCGGGAAATATAGGGAAAAAATTTAACCAGTTGTGAGGACTTACCACTCGTTAATTTTCAATCAAATGAAGGAACCTTTCCGACCATGGAAGAAAAGGACGTCAAGCCGTAGCACAGACCAAAGATATCTGTGGGATATTTACAAAGCAATCTCTGCTGGTGAGTGTTCGCCGAATCTTGCATCTAGAAGTTCTGGAAAATTATCCTATGCAAGATGGATCACTACTACTAACGTAGTGCTTACAGTGTACATAAGAACTACTGGCCTATCTTCGAACTTGAAGGAGCTCGTTACATTCATCATGAAAATGTATGCTCCTTTGTGGCTTTACATTAAATGTAACCCTACTATCAAGGATGCTCCTCTGAACTTATATCGTATTATAGCCTTTTCGCGGTACTTAAGCAATGAACTGAAGTTCATTGTAGATAGGACAATTCAGCCAATGGTTTCTTCGCATATCCGGGGAATTTACTGGTATCTATGCTCGCCGATGATCGAAAGCATATTCGAGAACTAGTTATGGGTAGAATCCTTGACGCAAGATCAAAAGCTCAAACCAAAAACCAAAAACGCAAGTTAAGTATTCCAGCAATCCACTTTAGTGCTTAAGCTTACATTGTAGGAGGAGCTTCAGAAATGTGTAACAGAAGGTTTATCAGTTCTTCCACTTGTCATGTCATACCCAAGCAGTCAAAAGGTGCGTTAAAACTGTTACCAAAGCTTCGTCTGAAGTGTGTGGTGTCTTAGCTCGAGATGGATTTATCAGAGACTTTTTTTATATGTTCATTATGCCCACATTCGGAACAAAATACGTAGGGGAGACCGGCCCAAAATGGCATACCAGGATAAAATGGCACACTAACTGTTTTCGAAAACAGTTTGATTAGAAACAGCAAGTAAATGGTTTAAGTGAGAGTTTGATGTAACAACACTAGTGATCAAAAATGGCGTGTGTGTGTGTAGGGAAAACGCAGTAGGTGTAATCGACGAAAAAGTGATTTTGGTAGGCAAAACTTTTTTTTTTCTGTTTTGATGTTGAATTATTTTATAGCACCAGGAAGGATAGACATTTAAACATATCAATTGTAAAGTACATTCCACTAAGGGTAAGTTAAGCATAGAAACTTCAAGGTGAAGCTTTCACATAATGTGCAGCTAACTATTTTTGTTTTCCTTGCGCATCAGTGCAAGATGGCACAGTAAATACTGTACTATGCCATTTTGCCCTGGTTTAATCTGCCGAAATTTTGAAGCATGTTATTGTTTCCTCTGGAGTCAAGCTGCACGTTCTAGATTATCTCCAAGGGCCAAGATGTTTGTTTGTGAAGTCTATGAAAGTTAAATTATACTTAGTGCTTCATTTTCGGTTTTCATCTTGTGTGTTGTCGGCATAATCCTGAAACATATTTTTATTTTCTTTAATATTCTTTAATTTCTTTTAACATGTTCGTAATTTTTACGTTGTTTTGCAAATAAAGTTTAGGCCTACATTGATATTATTAAATGTATTTGTTTGAAAATCTTCCTTCAGCTATTCTGTAGATTTTTCTGTTAATCAGTATTCATTTGCCTATACTTCTGTTTATATGTTTCATAGAAGCAAGGTAGTGTGCCATTTTACCCTGCCTACCTGGGCAAATTATACTTTCGGAACTTTTTTAAAAAATCTAAAAATAAGAACTTTAACAATAAATAATCATACAGATCTCCACGTCAATATTCAAATAACATTCCAAAGAAGCATTTATTAAAAAAAAAAGTTTTAAACATATTCCGAGGAGATTTTCAAACATAAATTTGATGTATGCCATTTTGGGCCGGTCTCCCCTATTGACTTCCGGGTGGTGATCAATCTTAATTCGATTTGAAACTCAGGAATCTTAATATGTAATATATATATATACCAAAGTAGAACGATCTAACTCATTAAGAGAAACAGGGCTATCATCATTTAAATACTTTTTAAGTTCTAATTATTGCCTAATAGAATGTTAGTTTGAGAAAATTAGAATGAATCTTGATATCTCTTTTATATTATAGACTGTAGGCCTACAGCAGAATTTTATTAAAAATTCATATCCACTTAATCAATCTGTACCAGTAGTATTAACAATCACATTACATAGGCTAACAGTGTCATGTTTCCTTTTGGGTCTTTCCTTTATGCAGCTTTTCAAATTTATTATGTTATTAATATAAATATAATAGTTACGTAATTTATTTTTAAAATAAGTAATATTGGTTATTATTTTTCCTTTTCAGATAATAGCTGTGATGGCACTTGGACCAAGAACTGAGCCAATAATCTACGTAATATTCGTGCATTTAATTTGCAAGCATTCATGTTTCGAGTTTTATCTCAATTCGCAACAATGTACAGTTTGCAACGTGGTATCTAAATTGACTCAAAACTACATTTATAATATCCAATGCATATGTGTAATAATCATAGGTAATTGTAAAGTTCCTGATCAAATATTAAAGATGTTTTCACACCTTGCTGATAAACAAATTTCAACACTTTGTCTTTCTATACAACAAAACTCCGAAATTTATTCAGAACAAAGTCGAAGAGTTTTGCTAGAATCAGTTGCTATGAAATGCAAATTTTACATTTTGTTAGTTGCAAATACCCACTTACTAACTTCGTTTCTAGACATGGCAAAATATAGTTCGGCGATTGATAGAAGCGGACATTTCTTTGTAATACCTTGTTCTCGTGAGACTATTCCAATTTCTTTTATACTCAATGAACAATTTTCACATTTCTTTCCAAATTTATTGGTTCTAAACTGTGATCCACAACAATACACACAAAAGTATAATTTGTTTATGTACACTGATAAACTTGTGCTAACGAACACTTGGAATGAAGATCATTTTGTATTGAACTACAGTTTAATTCCAAATGAGTTTAATAATATGAACGGGCATGTATTAACGGTTGCGACTGCGTGGTACACTCCATTCACTGTAGATTCTGCTGACTACGTCAAAGAAGACTCGAAACATTCAGGAGTGGAATTCCTTCTTCTTCAGGAAATGGCTGGAGTTTATAATTTCTCGTGGGTGACTAGTTTTCCAGAAGACTTGTGGGGAGAGGTATACGACAATGGAACTGGAACTGGGATGGTTGGAGACGTGATTAGCCAAGATGCTGACGTAGGATTTGCAGGATGCTGGTTGCAGTATGAAGGAATGGCTCCTATCGATTCCACAGTACCTTACATGAAACTCTGTCTGACGTTGTTGGTTCCTCATCCTAAGCAGCACTTTAATTTATTTACTGTTCTTCTGCCTCTGAAGGCAGAAATATGGTTTGCCGTTGTATGTGTTTCCTTCTTCTCCTCGTTACTACTATATGGATTTGCGCACGTATGGGTATCAATGTTTCCTCTCTTTAAAAGAACAAAGTACGTAGATTACCAACAGGGACTCTTAAGTGTTCTTAGCCTATTGGCTCAATTAAGTATAGACTTCCCGAAAGAACAAGTTTTTCGGTGGATTCTTCTCTCTACGTTATTAATATTCATGATAGTTAACTACTCGTACTGTACAGAGCTAATATCATGTTTGACCGTGCCCTTCCACGGACATCCAATCAAAACAGTTGACGATTTCCTGAGAAGTGGTCTTTTGTGGACAGCATATGAGGAGGACATCCTTGACATGTTGGAAGAATCTGATGACGCGTCGGAGGAAATGTTGTATGAACGATTTGTATTTGATAATGGGACTGATATGTCTGAGAAAGTATATTCAGGAAGATTTGCTGTGTTTACTGAGTACTTACAGTCAGGAAACATAGGATGCATTGAACATGTGGAAAAGGGCGCTCTGAAGCTGTTGCATCTAATGAAGCAATGCATTTATACTGTTGATATTATTATGATGTTGCAGAGGTATTCGCCATACACTGAGAAATTTAATAAAGTTATCCGACGCTTACAAGAGTCAGGGATTATTTTTTACTGGGAGAGACATATGACTATGCTTCATTCCAATCAAACAAGCAAGCTGCTATTTCACAAAGTTTCTGAGGAAAACGTAGGCGTTTCTTCGATTCGCTTGCCTGCCCTTCAAGGAGACTTCTTACTGCTTGGAACGGGTTGTTTGTTAGCAATTTTAGTATGGGTTTCAGAAATAGGTGTGCACTGTTACAAAGGTATGAAAACTAAGCGAAGGTTGTTAACTATTAAAATGAGAGCTTCATATAGAAAAAATAGAGATGCGTTCGTATTAATGAAAAATAAACTCAAATGTAAGTCGCTATAACATTACAATATTCTACAAGAATTCTGTTAGATCTAATGGATTAAGTGTTCCAAAGATATCAAGGAATGGATCTTACTAAGCTAAATAAAAATGTGAGTGAAAAATACAATCCTTATGTGTAGTATTTGAAAAAATCGTTTGTAAACCTAAAATTTCATGTGTGTGATAATCACACCATCTATTAAGATAAAAGATACTCAACAATACTCATTAATCTTTTCATTAGGACCCAGAGCACTTCGTCACTCGGCCACTTTGTCAAAAGAAACAAACACTTCGTGAAACAACCGCTTTTATGTTTCAATGAAGTGATCACTTGATGGAGTGTTCTATTCCTTTTATTATGGCAGGACACAGTATGGTTAATGACATAAAGCCTCTCTTAACTTTAATTTTAGTTATTTTTTGACTTGACTTTCAGGTTAGTGTCCCTTTTAGCAGCAAAGCTATATGAGACGTGGACATAGAGCCCAAAATGGAGTCCGAACGACTTTAGGTCCCGCAGGAGATCGAATCCGAGTATCCCACGCCAAAGGCGCGTACACTAACTACTTAGCCACCAGGGAGCTCTACTTTATCTATAATACTGTACAAAAATTAGAATGGATGGAAGACATTGAATTAGACAAAATCACATACTTGACGCTAAATTATTATTATGTGCAATTTTTGAGAAAATAGAGAAATTTTGAAATGTATGTCTTCGCTGCCAATAATACATATTGACATTTTTTTCTTACGAAAGAGCTTCTGTATTTATTTATGTCACACAAATACACTGTTAACCAGTAGATTGTATTTATTATAGTTGGCACTCAGCTAACAGTGAAAGAAATACATTAGCACTAACGCACACTAATTGTAAATAATAGCAAGAAGTATAGTATGTGGGAAAGTATTATAACAGGTGCTTCCAAATTAGGCATCATTTACGCAAGTTTAAAAGAATATTACTTTGTATGCATTTTATGTAAAATATAATTTCAACACACTCCCATCATATATGTAACAATCATACAGTGTGTCCGTAAAGTTGCGCAACGCAAAGTTTGATTGTGTATATCTTTTGAACCAAGAACAATAAAGACCTGAGACTTGAAACAAACGTAAACGTGTTTTATGTAGATATTTCGTCATCATGACCAATGTTGAAATTTTTAACGTTTTTGTGTACTAACGAAAGAAAGTACCGAAAGTGAAAAATTTAAAAAAAAAATGTACAAAATGAAGAAAATCAGTATTCAGTTGCAGAAAACTGATTTCCTTCTTGTGAGTCCCTGTGTATATGTGCAGTATGCTTCAACACTTATGCATTGGTGCGAAAATGTGACAAAGTTGATGTAGTTAGGGATGTGCACGATACAATGAAAAAAGTGTTGTCGAACTTTAAAATAATTAAAACAACTTTCTTTAGGTCGTGCTTGAACCTTCTTTAGGCCAAAAGCAACTTTCATATACTAGCACACTCGGGTACGAGGGCTGACAGCATCTGGCGTTGGCTTTCTGCTATATGTATGTCATGACTTTTGATGTCATATCTGTGTCGGCCAATACGATCAGAGGATACCAACCTCATATACTGAAACGTTTGGGATCCACAAATATGCACGCCTTACTCGCTCGAGACATATATTTAAAAGTAAGCTTTTTAAATCGTAAATCTTAAATAAATGAGCTTGCAATTGGAAATGTGAAACGAGAACGCTCACCAAACTGTGGCCTCTGGCCTTTCCAGCCTAACTTCATCCATATTTTTTTCTTCAACGCTTCTTTCCGTGTGTTTTTATTGTAATATTTTAACTTTACAGTTATACAAAACAAGATACTGCTTGTAGGCATAAATAAGCATTTGAATTGCTTCCCGTGTCCACATGTAGCGCCACTGCACATTGATTTTTGTTTGTTTTCTTTGATGCAATGTTGGAAAGGAATGGGACATGTTTTATTTTAGAACAATTGTATCAAATGTTGTAACGAACCCAAAAGTTGTATACTAGACGTATCCTAGACGTCCAAACTCCACTTTGCTTAAACATTTAATACAATATTTGATGGAACATTTGATGATGTATAACCTACTGCAAAGAAAAAAAGTAAAACAATATCAGTGGCGCCATTTAAGGTCTTGCCAGGAGAACAACATTTGTTATTACTAAATTAATATACAAATTATTATGAAGCATACGTAAACATAAATAAGTTTAATATAATTCAGAAAAACATCATATAAGTTAAAGGTGTATGGAATTTCAGAGAAGCAATTATCAATTATTTATGCTTACGTGTGATTTATATAGTGCTCCTAAGCGATCAAAATAGTATTTAATTACCTGAATTATCATCGTAGTAAATAGTAACAATTTCTAATAAGTATACTACAATAAATCTTTAATTAAATTATTCGAACTGAGGTTATACAATTTCTATATTCAGTTGAAAGAGCAGAAAAGGTAAGAGAACTTTTTTCTCTTTTTTAAAAATCGATTTTGTGTTTCATGACTAGGCGCCATCTTCTCTCTTAACCGGAAATGCAGTAACCAATTACTTCCAATTTTAAGTTGAAAGTAAAAGCTGTAACAGATAGCAATTAAGCATCGATCTCCACTGTAATCTCTCTCACTGAAGCATCAAGTAATAGAAATCTAGGACTTTTTATTTCAATATTAATTTAAAACTATCACTCCATACAAAGCGAACTCCTTTCAGCTGGTAAACACGTGACACTGCTACTTTCAATGGAAGCTTTGCAATTAAATGAGAGCAGCATACACTAACCAACCACAATACATGACCACCTATCTAATATCTAGTGAGTTCGTATGTTCACCTTTAGCCCGTGGGACAGTACATATGTATTTTGGTATGTAACCAATGAGGCCTTGCTAGGTCGCTGGCGCACCACATCTGCATGCACAACTCACTTAATACCTGTAAATTCCACGGAGTGGGACGTCGAACTCGGATTCGCCGTTCAATCATGGGAAACCAGGGCAAGAGTGAACGCCGGGACAAGAGTGAAAACACTATGTACGGAGAGGTGGCAACGTCGTTAAATAATAGAATGTTGAAAACCAGTTCGGCATGATACATGTCAGAACAGAAAAAGAGGGTAGCCGTACTGTGTGAAGAGCAGAAGAGTGGAAAGTTTGTTGCAGAAGGAAAGAAATAAAAGATTCGTAGGCACGTGTCACAGTATGTAATGTAGTTTCAGTTGAAGGAACAGGACAGAAAATATTTCGTGGAAAAACTGTATCGGTTCGTATTTCTTTATCACGAGTGCACAAGAAAAAAGTGCTCAAACAGGAGATGGTGGGCAATGATTGAAAGATGCCTGAGGCGGGCAAGTGTATACGGGGCAAGCGTGAACGTTCACTCTTGACCCTTGTGGTATAGTTGGGTAAAGAAAATATAGGAGCCAACATGTAACATTGAGTAAAACACATTTGCAAAAGTAAGACAGAAATTTGCAGCGATAGTCTACTAACAAAACGTTTCCATTATCGCTTAGAATTACACAGCTTGAGTTGTTGAGCACATGCCATGTCGCATGGGAATGTCGACAGGCAATGTTGCGCGGGAACAAAAAAGAAATTACGAATAGTAAATAAGCAATTCGCATTAGTCATCCAACCAATCACAAAGCATCACTCATCAGTCAAATTACCTGTAAGGGACGACATGGATACGCCCTGTCAAATCTGTGGGGAAATGTTTATTAGATACTCCAAGCGGTGAAATATAGATTTCCTGTATCATATGCAACAACTGGTTTCAAGAACAATGTTTCAATTTTAAATAAAGGTGATCTGTGCACGTATGTCACCACTGTGTAGGTATGTAGCGCCGTACGTAAAATTTTTATGCTTCGTGACGGATGTTGACCAACTGATTTTTCTTATTTTCGTATTATGTAATTATAACATGTATGATATAGTACCGTAACTTATGTGCAGTTCCATTTGACATAATCTGTTTGGTATTTTATATCTTCCTTTAGTTTGAAATATACATCTATGATTCAACGTGTTTCTTGGCGTTTATGTATACGCTTCTATGTTTTTATTCGACAGTACACTGTTGCTCCAACCGTTGTTTACTCTTTCCCCACCACATCGGGCAAGAGTAGAAAGTTTTTCCTTCGTTAAAACTATGTTATTCCTCTGTGTTCTCTGGTTGCTTTGTCGCAATTAAACTGTATATGTTATTAGAGATAACAGGCTTTCACATCAAAGACATATTGCACTTTTCGCTGTCACCATTGCACCTCAATTCTTTGATTTACAAAAAGTGCTCACTCTTGCCCTGGTCACCTATACATAAATTGGGTTAAGATTCTATAAGTATGGGGCTATCACAGCAACTGAAACTCAGCATAAGTTGCCCTTGTGAGAAGGAGCGTTGTTCTGCTGAAAGATAAAATTGCCAACTGAAACCATCGCATACTTGAATGGAGTACATGATCAGCAATGACTTGGTGATACCAAAGAGCAGTCAATGTGCGATGGACAAGTACTGCCGAGCCCATAGATAACCATGTGAAGTTTTCTCAAAGCATGATGGGGAACCATAGATCTGACACCGTCTCTCGGTGCACGTTTCGAGCTCCTATTCCACTGAAAGAAGATGGATTCTAACCCAGCCGTGATTGATCGAACCATGCAACGTTGTTCAATGAGGATGGGCACGGACTGCTTCACTCGTAATTGACGATGCCGTGTTGTTAGCATTGCTACACGTATTGGACGTTGGCTGAGAAAGTCCATATCTAACATTGTACGGTAAACTTTATGTTCAGGCACAGTCGTCTATGTCCACTGCCCACATAGCATAAAATATCCCTAGGACGTCCCATTTTTATCCCAATTATCCCATATAGTTCGCAGGGTTTTCGAGACAATGAGTAGAAATTCTATGGAGGTCCTGCATATTCCCACGTAGAATGTCCACGAGACGGGTCCCTGATGAGACAGGAGATTCCACAGAATTCCCAAGCCGGACATACATAGGACCACATTTCCACTATTTACCAGTGGACATTCCTTTAAGGTCCCATTGAATACCCCGTTTTCCGAAATATTAGTGGACATCTCGACATACCGCGTAGGTCCTATGGATGTCCCAAAAGCAAATTCGGATGATCCGCGATGTTTCGTTGTCCATTGAGGATCAGTCTTGGACCTCCAATGGACGTTCGTGTGCTATGTGGGTCTTAAAGTGTGTTACTGCCTGCTGTTAAATTTGTCGCTATATGCGCCCTATCCTGTTGCATCGACGTTGGCAGTGAATCACGTCCGACATCTTTAATTAGATGTGACCGCCCAATGTATGATGGTTTCCTGCTGGTTTCTATGTTCTTTCCGCACGTTTGGAAGACAACCGGACAAGTCGAGCTGTCCGAGAGACTCATTCTCAGCCGCCAGGCCATTACAATTGGCCACGATCAAACTCTGATGTATCGCCAGCTTTCCCCTTTCTACGCTCAATCTTCAAATTGACTGATGAAGTGAGATCCGTGTCGCGTTTCTGCTGTGACCAGAAGTGACCACTTTGACCTAACCTCACTCAACCTCACGCTCACAAACTCATTTCGACCTCACGCTCACATCACCAGTCTGACTTCATGCTCACTCAACCTCACGCTCACAACATCATTCTAACGTCACGCGCACCTCACTAGTGACCTCACACTCACTCAACCACTCGCTCACTTCGTGAGGTTGAGGTCGAGTGAACGTGAGTTCCGAACTCTTGAGCTCTGATTTCGTGAGTTTGGGCACAGCTCCTCCCGCTAGTCTATTAGCTAGCACGCGACGTTTGGTGCACAGGGTCGTGGGTAGGACTTCGATATTTCGATGTATCGATCGATAGTTTGAAATGTCGGGATTTTTCGAAATCGATTTTTCGATAGTTTTTAGTATTTGGATAGTTTTCGATGTTTTTTTTTTTTTTGTTTTCAATATCAAGGTATACCGATAACACTTTCTCAACATAACGAAAACTATTCATATGACACGACCTAGACTTTCAATACTTCAACGTTCTCTGTTCCACAGGATTACTATCTAATACAACCAAATATGACAAACACACGTCGATTTATCAGGATCATCCAAGTGGGATTTACAATATTGAAATATTAGTTCCTACGCGTATACAACTTTTGCTTCAGACTCGAACTACTAAATGCAAGTGAATTATTGAATTCCGTCTCCTGGGATCGATAGCTAAAATAATTATGTCGAAAAGATGATTTACCCATGGGTAGAGATAGAAATTAGCCATTTTCCGTTTAACATTCATTACTATAGGGCAAAGACAGTAACATATAGCGAGACACGGTTTCTTGCAATTGATCCAGCTTCCCAAGAAGACCTTTCATCTCCATCTTTAACAATCTACTAAAATCGGAAGTGATTTAAATTGACTACAACCAGAGCCGTAGCTAGAGATTTCGGCGCCCGGGGCGAAGTAGAGTTTGGCGCCCTACACTCATCTTACCAGTCATTATATATATATATATATATATATATATATATATATATATATATATATATATATATATATATATATATATATATATATATAGTAGCTTTTGTCGTTATGCTGCGCTGAAGTTTTATTAATCATCTTGGAAAGACCATTGCAACAACTAAAAACGATCATTATGTATCCTATTTCAAATAAGAGCTGTTTTCAAGAGTCTTATTTTGGGCTTTTTGTTAAGATTGACAAAACTACCTTTGGTTGTACACAAATTCACTAGGAGAACAGTTCAGGAAAATTACTACTATTTACAACGTTTAATATTATCGATAAGAAATTAAATTTCAATACATTAAAAACTATGTGCTTCTAAATTGTTCGAAATGGGTGACAGTATTTCTATTAATTTCCAATAATAATTGTAAACATTTTAATTTTATTCTGTATGTGACCACATCAATAGCATTTTAATTTCGATCTTTTTACGGTAAAAATTTTTTGTGAAATGTAATGGAAATTCAGAAGGAGCCTTTTTTGTGAATTTTTAAATATTGATCGATGGAGGTGAAGAATATGTTCAATGTTTGTACTTAAAATCCAAAAACCGGGGGGCGCGGTGGCTCAATGGTAGAGCATTCACCTCTGGTGCTTGGGGTCCCGGGTTCGATCCCAGCCCCCGCCAAGTGAACTTTGTGGTGGACAAACAACGTGCTCGTGGGTTTTCTCGGGGTTCTCCCGTTTCCTCCCACTTTCTTCATTCCACCATTTCACTCATCTCTCATCATCACCGTCTCCTTTAGCCTAACCGGCATAACCGTGGGACGTAAACCTTAAAGATTTCATTTTTAAAATCCAAAATATACTTTGACTACTACATATGTCTGAAATTATAGTAATTACTTAATTTCTTAATGAATGAAGTTCCGAATTTAACGTACTTGTTATTAATTAACATATTAAAATACACTAACACGTACTTATATTAAGAGTGTGAGTACTTATGTTTTGTATGTATGTAGATAGATAAAAACAGCACACAACTAGACACGTATGCACAAAATAATATGCTGGCGATACAAAAAGTTGATGAAAAAATGATCCCAATAAATTCCTCCAAATTGGAAGATTTTGATATGTCAACGGAATTTAAAAATAAATCATTGGTAGTATAGTGATTAGTGCCTAAAAAAGTTGAACTTCGTTGGGCTAAGTTCTGATCCCTTGAGCCCCTATTCTACAACTGCTTGAAGTTCAAAAATGTTATTGTTCCCCTCGTTTACCTTTCTTTTTAATATTCCCGCACAAACAGCAGCTTGAATGTGTCTCTTCACTCTTCTCACTTTCATACCTTCATTCTCACCGTCGCACAGTGGGGCCAAACCAGGCAATTCTTAGCAAAAACTCGTAGAATGAAGTAAAAGATAGACATGAAACCTTAATAGTGTACACGTAAGATAGTGTGCGGGAAAATAAGTGATAGCAGCTTAGAATGAACTCATGGGACGCGTAAATTTGGTTATCCGCCGAAGCCGGAGAGGCGCTGCTTAATGACAGAAAATAGGAAATTGACTTTGAATGAGACTATTCCTACATTGCGTGTAGATATTCAGTGGCTGGTAAACATGGTGCCACGACCGACATGTATGTATCGTTTTGTATATTTAGAATGTTGAGGTAATGTGTAATCAATAATCATATTTGGAATGATGCTAATATCATTATCATATCCCTATGATAATCCTCTACTTAATATCATATTTGGACTGTGCGACGTGATTAATCCGATAGGGTAGAAAAACGTTTTGAATTAAGCAAATTCATCACTATCAAAACGCCGAACACGACTTTGCTCGTTTCTGATTTTGAAAATGCTCCTGCGTACACTATAAGTCATTACTCGGCATACCACATGTCATTAAGAAATCATGTATAATAAATCTTAAAGTAATAAGTAAAAACTTGTTGTGACTTATTTAAACTCCTGCATTGCGAGCGAAGCGAGCAAGAAAATTTTTAAGAAATCTATGTATTTCATTGATAACCTACAGCAATATTTATCTAATAGGGCGCCAATACTTTTGGGGGGCGACTCGTCTTTTACTCATGTTCAACACTACTTTTTCTTTCTCCTTCCTCGTGCGGCGCCCCCTTGCTGTCAGCGCCCGGGGCGGGCGCCCCGCTGGCCCCCCCTTAGCTACGGCTCTGACTACAACTTTCAGTCTCTGTATTGATCTACATAGATCGAAAATTATAAAAAAGATAGTGTTTTCTATTTTAAGAATAGATTTAGTTTTCTAAGAAAAGTTCTCACATTCTCTCTTAACCTTCTATTCAAACTTAAAATGGCAGAAATCAACCACGTCCGGTTCTAACGTTGATCAATATAAAGGATAAACTGTAATAGAGATAAACCGTTTTTTTTTTTTTTTTTTTTTTTTTGCATTTAATTAAACATCCCAAGAATACCTTTAGTTACCATCCCTTATCTTTCCACCTAAATCGGAAATGATAGAAGTACATTACAACTTGCGAATTCAATACATATTGCAACAAAGGTAAGAACTAGCGAGAAGTAGGTTTTGGAATCTGGTCAGGTATCTAAGAATAGTTGCCAACTCTCATACCCTACATTCTAAATAAAATCTCTGAGTTTAACGTCCCACGGTTACGCCGGCTAGACCAAAGGAGACGGTGATGATGAAATAATTGATGAAATAGTGGGAAGAAACGAGAGAGCCCCGAGAAAACCCACGCACACGATGTTTGTCCACCACAAGGTCAACTTGGCGGGGGCTGAGATCGAACACGGGTCCCTACGCACCAGAGGTGAACGCTCTACCACTGAGCTACCGCGGCCCCCAAAAAAGTCACCGTTCAATAAATAATAATAATAATAATAATAATAATAATAATAATAATAATAATAATAATAATAATAATAATAATAATAATAATAATAATAATAATAATAATAAAAGTAAAATTGAAGCTCTCCAAGAAATACTTGATTTTGCAAATCTATGGCTTGAATCATTGGTCGAAGTTAAGTGAAATTTTAATCTTTACTTGCAGTAGACATTTTGCATAGAGGCCGGTCCGTATAACGCGCTTCGCCCCTTTCCCTAAGTTCTCTTTCGCATGTGACCCTTGACATCTGCCACCTTACCAATCTCTATCTAGATAAATTTCAAGAGTTCAGACAGTTATTCTGGTCATTTTAGAGACACTCCCGGTAGTTTCAATATTAAAACTATTACCTACAGTCGAAAATTCGAAACGAATTTCTTGTATTATTGAACTAGCTCATATTGTAAAACTCAAATTAATCATTCTCTGTAAATTTACTTTTAAAAAAATGAATTTGTAACAATTCAAATCTTTCTTTACAGGATACAAAGTGAAAATGCATTAAAATTTGTACAAAAACGAAGATATTTATAAAATAAGTTATTTCTATATGATTAATTTGTATTGTTAAAATTTTCTTCATCGACGGGTGGAGGGGAGCTCCAAACGCTTTTGGGCCTACAGGCGGCAAAACAATAAATCCGGCCCTGGTCGAACACTAAAATTAAATCAATCATAGGTGTTTGCCCGACTAATATTACATAAATGGTATAAATTATCTCCGTTTTGGATAAAATATAGCTTTAGGAACACACGTGCGCTAGTTGAATCCTCCTAAGTTGTTCCGCTCTCTGAACAACGATTAAAGGATTATAGGAAAATGAGTTAAGTGGTCGAGGATTGGCACATTTACCGTAGTAATACAAAACATTTATTTATGGCTGTTCTGCGTAGTTATATTTATACAAAGCAATTACTTGCTAACTATGAGAATTTTATTTCCAAGTAGATAGTCGGTGTATATGAAATTATATATACTTATCAAGATGTAATAATGTCTCTCAAATACTCGCCCAGAAAATATGTAAATTCTATCTTCTATTTGGAGTAGGCAGGGGTGCCAACAGGCTAGTTTTAGGGCGTTGGTTACACCCGTTAGACCTTTTTTGGGGGGGAGGGAGGGCATATTTTCTTTCAAAATGACAGAATCGCACTTTTAATTATACTATAATTTTCCTTTTAAGAACGGCAACTGTGAAGGTGAATGAATGTATTCTCTGTGGCTTGAAAGGAAAAAATTATGACGGAAGGTGGAAGAAAATACTGTATAGACGGATCCTGTTTAGAAAGAACGGACACGGGCTACTAAGTGATGTAATCTGCAATGTATTCGACATACAAACCAGTGCGGAATCTCATTGGGGAGGGGCAATCTCGCTAAGAATTTAAGCACTCTGTTTTGGGGGCGAATAGATATTCGGGGGAAAATTGCGCTCAAGTAGTTGGAGAGATGGGCTCCCCTCGGCCGAGGGAGGGGGAGGGCTGCAATTCTTATGTGGTTAACTGCTAGCCCAAGATTCAAGATTCCACTCCCCTCTGGAAAATTCGTAAATAAAACACTGACTTAGATTACAAAATCCGTATTAAACAATAGCAAGCGAAATCACAAGAGAAAATTATAGTTAAAGGGACAACGGAAAATATTCAAACCAGTTTTGGCGGTAATGTATCTTTTAAAATGTAGGTAAATACAAAACAATTTAATTTAATCGGTTATTTTATGATACTAAATGATAAATATTCTTGATCGGATTTCGAGTCCAAATACTCCAGTATGCCTGACAAAACAAGACATTCCATGATTATTTTCTACTTGCTTCTAAGAAATACCTGATCACAAAGATACTAAAACTTCTATTCCAAGTTGGCCAATGAAAAAAAAAGTAGCAGACCAAAGATACTCCCTGCTTATCTATGGTCGTTTCACAGCAGGTGTTATCTTCAGATAGAATAAAAGAATAAAAGTTTTTGTGTAGAGAACAAAAAATCTACACTGCTTTAGAATGACAATATACTTCTCCCTGCTATTGGAAGAATCAGGTGTCTATTTTGATCCAACCTCACTCAACCTCACGCTCACAAACTCATTTCGACCTCACACTCACATCATCAGTCTGACCTCACGCCCACATAACCAGTCTGACCTGACGCTCACTTCGTGAGGTTGAGGTCGAGTGAGCGTAAGTTCCGAACTCGTGAGTTTGGACACCTCTGGCTGTGACCTGTACCTCTTACCTCAGCCCAACGACTTGTTCAGAAAATAGCATGTGGTCATAGATGTTTTGGCAGGAGAGTATATATAACTAGATTCTCAGTTGGCTATTAGGAAATTCTCCCAAAACAAAACTAAAAAAAGAGAGTTTTGTATGCTCATGTCATCGATTTCAAATTCATAGTGTCAGAATCAACACATTTGCATTTATTTATTCCTACGCAGTCGCATAATATATCCATTGAATAACATCACAGTACAAAGCTAAAAGCTTACATATGAGCTGTGCATTAAGTTTATCTCCCGATCTAAATTCGTGTTATTTATTCCGTATTAGTCATTTGGATGTTTATAATGCGACACTTTGAATGTTACTTCTTCTCATGTCTTCGTGACTTATTTTCAACTGCGCTGTAATGTAAGTTATATAATAATGGGATAAAGTTATGGAAGCAATATAATATACCAGTGTATGTTAATAATGCAACAGTCATTAGTGTCACGTAATTACAAGGCAAGGGTATTGATAATTCCACTTTAATATGCTTTAGTCATCAATTCAAACGATAGAAACTATTCAAACAATAAGAATGTTAATGTCACTAAAATATGGATTTTTTGCTTCAGCATGAAAAGTAGTGTTAAAGGAAGTTAGGGACAGAACAGCTTTTATTATTAGTGAGAAGGCTTCTATTATTAATGAGTTAATAATGAATACTTTTTTAACATCCATTTATGATTATCTTTACTGAAAATATATTGAAGTATGAAATCTAATTGGTTCACACTGATGATCTTATGAAAAGACATTTCAAGCTGGCGACTAACACTTGTTACGTCAACTCTCCTTTCAATACAATAATTAAGTAAGTATTAGCTTATTATTAGCCACCTTTTTCTTACGAGTGCATATCAATATATATCGTAAGACGGGATTACTTTGCACCAGATGTAAGGAATTTTAATCAAAATCGCATGTAACTTAGAAACGTAAAGATTTAGAACACTGTATTTTAAACATATAATAGGTAGATATATAAGGAAAACATTCATGCAAGTGCATTAGTAAACATTCAGTATAACCATCGTTATTGAAATATAAACTTTGGTGCAACGTAGCCCTATTGGTGAGGATACTTTGCACAACACACAAAAAAGTAGGTTCAACATACGAACACAATGTTTCATGGAACGTTCTCCCTTCAGTATTTATACAATTCAATTGCTACACAAAACTACATGCAGTCTACAAATATCGAATTATCGATATTTGTAAAGAAAACTAATTATTTTTTTGATACCGGCACAGAAACCACATTCTAATAGTTTAGCATATGTCCCACAAAAATGCCAACTCAGGAACAGGAAGAAAATCCCCCTGAACTGATTTGCGTTGGTTGCTCTTTATGTCCAAGAATATCATCGCAATCGTAATCATTAGAAGATTTAAGGGATTTCGAGCTTTCAGGCTCAAGTCCACCCAAATTTCACGATTTCTTTTTCTTTCTTTTTTCTTTTTCTTTCTTTTTTTAAAAGTCTAACGTAAGTCATTCCTATGCGTATAAGCTTTAAGTCCCCCCAAAAGTCTAGTAATTTCTCTTTTTTTAACTATTTTTCTAGTTCCGCCACTATTCGTAATTTATTTTCCAACAAGACATCTTTCCGACATCTACCTAAATAGGAAATTTACCTAAATTTGAGGGCAGGAAGTACACTACAAACGATGTTTTACTTTTAAATGAATTTGTCTTCAATGCTTAGCCGAAAGAAAAGCAATCATGCGGCTCGTGACGTATTTGCTGCCTACCTTCAGCCGCAGAAAACTTTGACCTTCATGAAGCAGGGCAAGGATTAGGTAAAAGATCTGGAATTTTACATTCAAACTACTCTAACCTAAAGACAACTTTTCCACAACTGCTTAAACGAAATTCGAGCCATCTTATTATCCACATGCTTCACAAATTTTATCAGGTTAGTGTTATCAGCAGACAGTGTCTCAAATTTCCTCCAGTGGTATTCATAGATTTCGGGGTAGGGGCAGAAATTTTACATTGACGTGGGTGTCAAAAGTATTAAGTATTGGCCCGTATACATATACACAATTATATCTATATAAAGTTTATTTTTGTATTTCCTAACTTAACCTTCCATAGAATCGCAAATTTTAACATATGAGTAGTTCAGAGCACAAGGGAATCAAGTATAATTACCGAAGTAGTGGGAAAAAGCAGACACTCAGTTTGTAGGATGGTAGCGGGGTGGGAATTGTATGATGATGTATGGGAAAGTTAAAAGCACATAAACAAATTAACATTTCTGTTTTGCATTATAAGAGTTGCTTACAATATGTAGACATGAATCTTATAGGCTCTGAGAGGGGATTCAGATAAAAAAAATCTTAAACATGAAATATATAGGAATTACCAAAAATGCATTGAGCACGCTGAATATGAGTAATATAGTCACCAATACCTAAAATGATGTGGTACGTACATCAAAATTGTTATGTGACTATCACAGTAGCCACTGCAAGTAAGCATAGGGGCGTTGCCTCTAGAAACATCTGACGGGAATTGGAAACCAAGCTGTCAGCTGTGTAATGTATACCTTGTTCATAGAGTCTGGAACCATAATTTTCATTTAAAGAAGTTTGAAAAGTGAGAATGGTTTATCTTCGCAAGGAAAATAGTTACCATAACACTACTCGATATCCTACTCGATATCCTCACATGTTGAAGAGAATAAAGCTGTGAATATGATTATGCTGTACACGTGAAGCATTCTTTCTATTGAGATAATGTAGTGTTATTACTATGTTGTGTTGATTTTCAACTTTATTTTCACCGTGACAGAATTCATTTTCATCTCTGTATCTTTTGCTTTCAGGTATCTTGAACAATGCAGTCGCCTTGGACTTTGAAGCTAGTACTGATGATTACCATAAACATGTTTCAACGAACAACACCAATAATTCCCATTCAAACTCCAGAACCACGAACACTAGAAATTATTCCACAGCTGGTAAATAATTCCATGATTAAATTTCGCTGTCTGTGTTTTATTGTTATTGGGTACTGTAGCATCAGCAACCAATTGATTTCCACGGTGGAAATTTCAATTTCAACAATTCTGGTTTACATTCCTGCAGAAACTGTTACTAACAAAACAAAAACGATAATCAGCTTAAAAGCAGCGATAAATGCTAACTGTAATCTATACTTATTAATAAGTTCAGATCTTGAATTACTTTCTTCATTCCTGAGTACAGGAATCTATGAGGCAGTCTTGGACAGAAATTCATTTGCTTTCCTTCTACCTTGCACTGATATACAGTATTCATTTGTACATATGCATATTATAAAGAGTAAGTTGTGGCAATTGTTGCCTAACTTGGTAATAATAGACTGTCATGGTAACGAAATGAATTATTTGTGTGATTTGTTGTTACGCACAGATACGGTAGCACTTCCAGATAAATGGGAAAATTTCAATTTGCTCAACTTATGGCAAAATAAAATGAACAGCATGGATGGTGACGTATTAACTCTAACAACTTCTTCATGGTACACTCCATTTACAGTTGAATCAAGTGATTATATCGCGATACATTCCAACTATTCAGGAGTGGAGTTTCTTCTTTTCCAGGAAGTAGCTAATTTCTATAATTTCACATGGATAGCTTTTTTCCCAGACGTTGAATGGGGTCAAATGTATGACAATGGGAGTGGAACTGGGATGATATGGGATATGGTAAGCCACGTCGCAGATGTAGGTCTCGGAGGATGCTGGCTTCAATACGAAGGAATGCAACCAATAGATACAACAATACCTTACATGAAACTGTGTTTGACGTTGCTAGTACCTCATCCAACAGTTGCTTTCAAACTCTACTCTTTCCTTCTCCCGTTAAACGTCGAAATTTGGTTGTGTGTTTTAGTGTTCTGTACATTTTCGACTTTTGTCCTTTACTGTTTTGCTCACTGCTCAAAAAACTTTCTAGGGAGATCCTACACAGATATTTCATATTTAGAATATCAGCAAACTGTTTCCATAGTTATTAGTTCTTTGGCTCAACAAGGCGTGAGATTCCCAGACAACAATGTCATTCGTTTTATTTACATCTCGACGTTGCTTGCATTAATGGTGATTAGTTATGCCTACAATACGAAATTAATATCATCATTGACAGTGCCCTTTTACGGGTATCCGATTGAAACTGTTGATGATTTCCTTCGAAGTAATCTTTTGTGGACAGCATATGAGGAGGATATGTACGAACTGCTCGAGGCATCGAAAGAACCGTCAGAAATCGAACTATTCAAGAGATTTATCTTCGATAATGGAAGTACTATGACTGAAAAGGTGATTTCAGGAAAATATGCTGTGTTCACCGAATATTTAGAATCTGGAAGTATAGGGTGCATTGAACACATTGACAGCGAGGCATTGAGAATGTTGCAATTAATGAAAGAGTGTGTCTACAAGGTAGACATAACTATAATGTTACAGAAATATTCAGCGTACACAAAGAAATTCAACAGAGTCATACAACGTTTGTTGGAAGCTGGAGTCGTTAATTACTGGACGGATCATATGACAATATTATACTCAAACCAAACTTCAAATCTTCTGTTTAAAAAATTACCGATGGAGAACATGCATTCTCCAATTCAGTTATCTGCCATGAATGGGCCATTTGTACTTCTAGGCTTAGGGTGCTTAGTGTCTCTCATGATACATTTAATTCAAATTTGTGTCACTCGCAAAGTAAATATGAAATGCAAGGAATCAATTATTAAGTTAAAACGTTCCAGGAAAGCAAAACAATAAACTTAAAGTTTCTTTTATCTACGCCATTGTTCATGACTTGCATTACGTACATTCAAATATTAGTGTAGTCTTCTTACATTCTTCTACTAACATTAAAATTCACTGAATCTATTGTACGGGGTGATTATTTTAAAACACGGATTTCGTTTGGGTCTAGAATTTGTAACTGAAGTCCAATTTTCATGCGGTTTGTCTGAAATGATCAAGGAAGCATGGGAGATTTACGAAACTATGTTCACTGTTTTAAATTCATCCGGGGTAATATCGGTCACACCCAAGAAAAACAGCAAGTATTCGCCAGTGTACCTTACAATTGGAATGAGGTGCGATGAGGTGTGGTGATTTGAGTTTTCTTCGTTAGATGTCAACTTCGCCAAGGTCAATAAAAAACAGGAAACTGGATCGTTATGTTGGGAATTGGCTGTACAGTTCTGTGCTAGTGTGTGAGTATGATCAAGGCACAATGAGAGTAGTGTACTCTTTGGAGCAACATCAGTTTATCGTTAAAAGTTTTTGAAGAACGTAATCTGTTGTTGCTACTCAAAGCGTATTTAGAAAGAAATTTGTCTCACGTTTTGCCCCAGACAGAAACATAATATATTAGCTAGTAAATAAATTAGAAGAAACATGATTGCTTCTAGGTGAGACAGGGAAGCACCGGACTTCGTAGGGGGATGTTGTGGAAGATGTCAGTTATCGACTTCTTAGGTCGCCGAAGAAATCTCTCTATCGCAAGATACCGGTTATAGCTATTCAAGATGTGAAGGTCATAACTATGTTACTAACACTTAATTTGTATTCTCACTAACACTTAATTTTTATTCTCCAATTTCCTTCAAAAATCCAAAACTTCATTCAAACTCTAAGGTACACTGGCGAATATTTCCTGTTTTTCTTGCGGCGTGGCCGATATTACCACGAATGAATTTAAACCAGTAAACATAGTTAAATAAATCTCCGATCCTTCCTTGATCATTTGCCACAAACCGCATGGAAAGCAGACTTCAGCTTCACTGAGAAAAAAAAAATGTAGGTGGCGTACTTAAAAAGGTAGGTTACATGCATAATTCCTGTAGTTTTTGGACTTAACGTACAGCAGACGTATAACTGAAAACGCATGGTTTATAATACTTTCTGTATAAGTGTAAAACTGGAAAAAGGGGGCCGTTGTCATAGAAACCACTGTTGCCATAACAACGAATCCTGTCACCGCTCGTCAATCTAAAACTGATTGAAAAAAAAAATCTGCAACAAAAGTGATGCACAGAATAAGTCGTGAGTGGGAACCCTTCACCCCTGGTAGGGATGTTCATGAAGCTATCAGCTTATGCCTAATTATATTGGAATATAATTTCCATTTCTTAATTTCGAAACATACTAGGTTCGATCGAAACGAGAAAACTTTTTATCGGACTTCTAAAGAAAATAAAATCAAATAAATACATGACCGTGTTTATTACATATAGAATTCCCAGTCACGACCCCCCTTTCAGTTTTATTAAAAAGAAATTAGAAGGAGGAGAAGAAGATGAAGAAAAGAAAAAGAAGATAGAAGAGGAAAGATGTAAAGTAAGAAGGTGATAAAGGGGAAGCTGTTACTAAATATTTTGAGGAATATGGTAAAGGAAAGTGAATAATTATCTAATTGTGATCATTTCCAATAGCTATTGGGTAAATGTCTGGTATTAGGGTGATCAAAGATAGACACATGTTAACCCATACATCCCCGATCTAGATCCATTTGACCCCAACTACCGAATTATCCCAATCTAGCTCGGAGATAGATGAGAAAGTTTAATTTTACCGTTTATTCAATATTTCCAGAAGGTTTAGACTAATATTCAATATTTGAAAAATGAACGACGAAGTTGATGGCATGTTAGAAACGACCACAGGAAAAAAAAATCAGAGTATCACATATGTGTCGAAGATTTTGACTTTCACAGTTCTCTCATGATGATCATTCGTTCAGGCTACTTCAGTCCTTTTTACTTCCTTCATAGAGCCAACTTAAGTTAGTATTAACATTCAATGAGTTCAATTGATAACTACCAATAATTATAATAAATTACACATGTATGACAAGATAATGGATGCACTTAATACTAAACCTACATTTCACTCACACACACATTCATACAGGACAATGTATACTTCGGGTTGTATTTAGTTAAATTAAACTAACCTAACTACATTGCTATAGACATTTATTACATTTCAATAGAAGAAGATTTAGTTTGACATAACAAAAAAAAATTTAATACATGAAAAGAATGTTTCATAAACATGCACAGAAATTCGCTACTTTCAACAAGATCAAATAACACATTTCCCTTTTATATATATATATTAAAAGTTGAATTACATGAAAAAGAATTAAACCAAAGACGAAACAAGAAAAAAGAAAAAAAAACTTCAAGGGTCAAGATATATTTAAAATTCAATGCAATGAATACATATCGTTGCAGGCAAAAGAGAAAAAATAATTGGTTAATCATTCAAAAAAAAAACACTTTAGTAATATTTTATTGAGTCTTTGTCTCAATAGGAGACATATCGACAGTTTTATGAGTCTTTGTTTTTACGTCGATAATAGCTCCTTTTTTTTTAACTCTCTTTACGCACTGTGGTTTGTGTCCATGAGAGTATTCAATTGGTTTTGTTTTAACTATAGACAACTAACTGCTTCATATCACATATATGTTTATATTTTTCACTTTGTCACTCGACGCACTTGATCTAAAATTTCAAAGTTTGTTAATATTAAAGAAAAATTATCAAATCCAGTCACAGATATTGGGAACATATTTCCATGTTCCGGTATTCACATTAACTTATTAAACAGATTTCAGTTCGTTGAATTTAAGGTCACTAATTTTTTCCTAGTATAGATCTTGTAGTCAAAAATTCTAGATATTGAATAGTTTGGTTTCCGATCGCAGGGGAAGGATTTGTTTCATGTTTACTGATGGAAAAAGTCGTTGGAGGGGCGCACTGTTTCGTAGGCTGCTAATTTCACTCGCAAAGTAAATTTGGGTAAGGATTAGGGTTATTCTTATTTATCTTACGACCCGCTACTTGTTTTATTCACATGCAGTAGTTAACATTATATTCCACTTTAATAGTTACAAAAATTAATAACAACTCAACAAAAAGTAATTTATGACAATTTACGCGGGAATACTATATATCACAAATAGTTAATTAATACCGAGTGTCAAAAATCTATGGCAACCTAACAAGACCAGGGTAAATATCGAGCCCATTACATACATACTCGCATATATATATATGTATTCATATTAATCAATACAATAAATTTCACTTTAATATCTATCTTAATATTTCGTCGACGTTTAAATTCTACATAACCATTCATATTCGACAAGTATTCATATTTTATAAATATTTATATTTATTTGGCTCAAAGACAAAACAAAAACCCTGACTATCAAAATTCACCTTTTTTCCTTCATAAGGTTGCAACATTGTATTTCATATGAATAAACCCGATAATCAATAATCATTTTCAATTTACTAAAGATCCGCGTATATATACAAAAAAAATAGCTGGTGTTATTTAATGAGTTGATATAAGAGGTGGAAAATGCAACAAATAGAGCAGGCACGTAACTCTTAAAACTATGTAAGTACATATATATATGTATATAAAAAAAAAATCAATGTTATTCGAAACTAGTGGGCCCAAACTATTAATACATACACACTATATGACCAATCAATAGAAATAAAAACCAGAAATCAGTAATCAATTGATATAAGTTGTATGATCAATGAATAACGAAGGTTTCTAGGAATCTGAAAGCATAGTGTACCTTCCCGTCAATTTCTCCCGTGGTGGATTGAATATCGCGAAAATGGTCCTGAGTTGTGCTGCAATACCTCCACGAATTGCATCCTTCGATGTCTCAGTTAGTACATACGATCGAAATAAGTGAAATGAATATTGTATGTTTTATGAGTTTCAGAAACCGGGGGGGGGCAAGGTTGAAAAATTTGAAAAAAAAAAATCTCTAAGTAATGAAGACAGAGAGAGAGATAGAAAAGAAAGAAGACGAAGAATAGGGGCGCCAAAGACTTAAGTGGGAAATAACTAATGCTACAAAGACAGAAGTCGAATTTCACTCTCAACAAATCCTTAGCCAAAATATTATTAAAATGCCAAAAGGGTGGTCTACTCAAATACGTAGACTCGATGAGCGCCCTGCTGCCAAGGAGCAAGTCTGTGTCTTGTAAATAATAACTTCACAAGTTATTGCTTGTAAAATTATTATCTAGTAACCGTATCCGGCCCAAACCAACAGGGTCCCGAAAATCGTCCGGAAGGTTGGAGTAGAGTCTTAATTTAGAATTTCAAAAGAAAAAAAATCATCCGACCACTTGGAAACTAGAAGATTCCAGAATAGTAATGAAATTAGAGTAATAGCTAAGATATCCCTAATTAGTGAGTTGCCAAAATTAAAAAAAATTAAATAAACTGAATTTTGGATCGGTGATTTCAATAACCAAAACATCACCGATAGCTACCCTGCGCAGACACGCCACAGTCTGGGATGTCGTTAATTTCCCTCATCTAATTAAACTAAGAAAAGAAACGAAAATACTTAAGGGGACTAGGGGTCGACATCCGGGTACGCTATATTTAGTAGCAGTTAATTTAATCGGATAGTCCGAACTGAGTTATATGAACACTGCACAATAAATAAATAAGGTAAGCAACAAAAAAAAAAAATCTCGGAGAGGCTATGAATGCTAAAGGTACAAATGACCGAAACCTGTACTTTTCGATGATCACAGGATATAGCAGTTGGTTTTCTTAATTATCATTTCTGTCATCCTTTAGAAGTAATTCCCACATGATACTACTCTATCTATTGAAAGGCTTAAGATCTGGGGCTGTTATTATGAGGTACATAAATGCAAAGTAACACACAATTCCCAACTATAATTTACATTCAAGTAGCAAACTCGGTTGGATGAATGCACTGGTGTGGAAGTCAAAACGCGAGAGATTTTTTTTTTTCGTAAACATATTCATATTTTCACTATATAAAATTCACTAGGCCTATCCATTTAAATATAGGGGTCGTCATCTCGTTCATATTATATATCATATTATTAACATAACATTACATTCATTCATTATCTACTAATTTTCGCACGAAGTAATATTTTATAAACACCCTATTTCGTACATTTTACACGCAGGCCATACACATATCTACATTACGCAGTAATAAATATATATATATATATAACTATCACAATCTATCACGCTCAAACCACCACACGATCACATTCATCGAACCACGTACTCTTTATTTCGAAGCACCCAAATTGTATTTACCTTGCAGGTTTAAAAAAAAAAATCATACATGTATTTACGGAAAGTTAAATTGTCAATGATTAATCTATTTCTGATTTGTTGATAAAACTGAAGCAACAATGGAATTTTCTACAGCCACGGGAAAAAAAAGAATTTAATACTACATTTTTAAACAAACAGTAATAGCATATGGGCTTTACTTCTATTAAGAAAATAGGTGTTCTTTATTTCAGCGGATTATTCATTAACTACTGGACCTAGCAAGCTGAAATTTTCAGTACAGTGAGATCTCATGCTATTTTATACGAAGGTATACTCATCCGAACCGAAAACCATGTCCACGGGAAGTAATTTGAGAATAACTGTCCAAAATCAAACAATCTAAATCACTAAGTCATGCGATGTCGTACTGTCAACAAACAATTGACTACCGAAAACTGACGCTATGGCGCTGTAGTGGAGGCATAATTTACCGTGTACTGAAATGTATACTTGTACTCATTAATCAGAAATTTAATATTTACTCTGGTTTATTTATGTTAGAAAAATGGTACTAAATTAAAGCATATTTATACACTGTCCAAATCGAAAATTCACACACTCACACAAAACTACTAACTACATACACCACTGTTAGTACTATACATAAAGACAACTAACTAAACTAAAGATGCACCATTTAGTTACATGCATGTTGACGAAAATAACCTAACACATTAAATTTAAAATACATTACTCCCTCGTCGATATATACATAGTCGGCTCTATTTAATTTAAAGGGGGTAAAATGAGAAAGGTAAACACTAGGTCTAATTGACCTGACCAATTGTTTACATAATGATTGCCAAAAATTGATGCCCTGGGGGAACCTTAACGAGGTTTATGGAGGGACCCTTCCCCTGAAAGGGGAAAAGGCCCTAAAACGAACAATAACTAACCCATTCCCCCGCTAGAACTGGTTCAATTTGGAAAAGGGGATAGGAGCCCTTTTAAGCTAACTTAAGCTGCCATTATTATTATTCACTTTACAACCATCAAACCTACGTACATGCGATTACTGAATAAATAATAGAAAGTCACATTTACTTAATACACGAACAACATGCACCAAACAGGTCGTAATTTCCCTAATCCCTACTTGAGTTTGAAAATAAAAAAAAATAAAGTCACTCTTTCACTGTTGTCTATTCTCGATAGGCAGCAAACATGGCTTCCTAGTAAACAGAACTGGAATTTGTTATTTCACTGAATTGCAGCTTCTTTACCAAAATTTGCGGATTTTTCGGGCTCCTATTCCGTTGTAAATCTTTAACTATTGAATTACATTATATGTTACCTTAGTTGTCCTTGGAAGTTGGAATTCTTCCCGAAAAATATGTAGCACAAAATTTACAAGCTGCTCCTTGCAAGGTGTCTTCGATTGTTCTGATAACATTGCGCCAAAAAAGCCAGAGGTAGGAGAATTCCTCCAATCAGAACGAAAACTTTAGCCGCGGAAATTACAAAGCAAATAGAAATTTGGCAAATCCAGATATAACCGGATCTGAAAGTGACTATGGACTAGTGAGAGGGGGTGAGGGAAAGATTAGGTACCTGGCTAAATTCTACATTGGTCTGAAATTAAGGAAATTTATATCCAATAACGGAACTATGTTTCGGTATGACGTCAGAATGGTAAACCTTGTAACTATTCAAGTTATATATCCGTAAATGGGATTTACACTTAATCAAAATATAAATAAATATATTATACAGTGGGAATATGGTTACTAACGAAACCTTTGGGTTCATTATATTTAATTCGAAGTAAAGAGAGTAAATAAATTGTGTAACTAAACCGAAATTGAATAAAAAAAAAATTACTAGGTACAGGATGCGTAAAAAAAATTGCCATTACTTTCAACTGTAATGGTACATTACAGTTTTCCCCGGCCCATTAACAAAATTTTGTTAGAATAACAAAATTTTGCTAATTGGGAATACTAACTAATGATGCTTGTTAAGTTAACACACTCATTCATCCCATTCAAACGTTACCAGTCACTCTAGGACAGTGTATTATATCTACTTGGGGTATTGCGCGAGTAATTCACTACGTTTATCTTCTGTACAATTGAAAATCTTTAAATTTCGAAAATTGTGAGTTCCGATACTTTTTTTTTTTCAGTAGTGTTCATATAGCAATAGAACGGACAGAAGTTCTAACTGAGAAATCGACAGATACAACTCGTAAGGCTTCAGCCGTCGACTAGTATATCTGATGACATTAGTCCGCAGTTTCCCGTCTATCACTGCCATTTAATATTGTTCTAGGCTCACCGTTACCACGCACTTGCGAAGGGACTGAATTCTGGGGTCGATTTACATTATTGTTACTATTATTCTGACTATTACCGTTCTCCCTTCTTCCGTACGCCCTGTTAAAATTCCTCCTGGTGTTATCGCCCCTACCCGGGTTCGATTCCATGTTGGTACGGTCATAGGGACGATAACTCCGGCGATTGTTGAACATGGGCCGATTCCTAAATAGTCGCCGGCCATTATTGTTGTTTTCTGAGCCATACCCACTAGGATAACGAGATCCAGCTTGGGTATAACTCAGGAAATCTGTCTGGCAACTTGCCGTTACCTTCGTCTTCGTCGGTTTTAGAATTTTTGCCTGTCGGGCGAAGTATCGTTTTGGTGGACCACCAACTTCCTTGCCGCACAAGGCAGCTAAACGTGAGGTGACTTCTCGCACCGTTTGGCACAAGTGGGACGCTATGGCCCGGGACTCATCGGGTGGAAGAGCGTTAACTATAATATCTACAAGTTCAGCCTGAGAGGGATGTTCAGCTATCTGATAATATAGTTCGATAATTTTCCAAGCATAGTCCAAGAGGGACCCATACTTGGAGCGATCATACCGGAGTGATTGTAAGTTTCTCTTTTGGAGCCGTTCGATGTGCTCATTACAATATTCTTCTTTGAAAAGAATCAAAAAATCACTAAACGTCCGGATTTGGTATTTAACCGAAGCAAACCATGCGCCCGAAGCGGCGATCAAACATTTTTCAACTATCTGCAGGCGTTCCCCATCAGTAAGTTTATACATGTCTAAATATTGCTGCAGTCTCCGCAGGAAAACTCGAGGTAACCCGTTAGTAATGTTCCCATCGAAAGTGGGAAAACGTTCAATATCCCGGAGGGAAACTTTAGAGCTCATACTATACGGGGCAGGAAAAGAATCCAGTGGAATCAACGCGTTATCCTGAGCAGTTGGGGTTGTCACCGGATTTGCCACCGACGGAGTGGTCACTGAACTGAACGCTCCCATATGACCAAGAGAGGTTTTGTAATTTGTGTTGACCATGTAAGGTTCAAACTTAGGACCCACCACGGTAGTAACCGACGGTCCGGCACATCTCCTTTCCCCTCCTGGCAGCACGCTGTACGATTGTACCATTCCAAAGGTAGAGTGAGCATTTACGCTAGTGACTGTTGTAGTCACAACACTCGACTGCATCGGTACATCAAAATTACTCAACCATGATTTCGAGGTTGGCTGATGCGGGGAGCAATACATTGCTGTGTCCCGTGCATCAGGCAACACTTGACTCTTACCCGGGAGGACGTTACTTGTTTCTGGGAGAATTTTCCCTGGAGAATCGCCATCAGGAAAAGGATAGGAGATATCAGACTTGGCGATTTGCAATTTAGTAATATTCCCCTTAATACTGTCTACTTCGGTTTGAATTCGACTAATTCTTTGGTCAACCGACTCTAGTTTAGTTTCTATTGATAGGTCGGATATTACAACATTCAATCTACTTATTTCAGCCTGCTGCTGTTCAACTTTTCGTTCGATGTCACCAAATCTTTTGTTTGTACTCTCAAACCTTATATCTATTTCGTTGAATTTCTCATTTGTTTCGTCTCTGAGCTGCTCGGTGGACTGTTGGGCCCGGTATCTAACCTGCTCCAGTTCAGTAGATGTTTGCTCTTTCAATTTGCTCATCGAAGAAGCAAAGTCTAAACAGATCTGGTCAATTTTATTGTTTAATACCTCGAATCGAGCGTCGGTCTCTCGTTTCGAGGTATCAAACTTCTCATTTATTTCACGTCTCATTTCTGTATTATTTTGTTCCATGTTAGTGAATCTTTCGTTCATATTAGAAAATTTTTCATGCATCATTTCCATCATCTGGCGAATTAATGCAGACGTGTCAGACCCTCCAGATGACATTCCTTCCTTCGGGTTTGCCGTCTGATCCCGAGAATCACTTTGATTTTCACTCTTTTCCTCATCGTCGAGGTCAGATATCTCCGCTGGAGATATTTGGCCTCGGTCCTTTTCACACTCCTCACAATATTTCATTATTTCGCCGGTTTGAACTTTTTCTGCATTTTCAGCAGTATCGTCCAAATTGGAGCAAGCAAAGTGGATCCATTTTAGTCCACAACCGGTACATCTTATAAGTCTCCGCGGGGCGCGAGATCTTTTCTCTTTTTCGTTTAATGTGCATTGAGTGCACGTGACATCACACTCGTCCTGTGACACAACAACCTTTTTTGTTGCCATAGTTTTGAGACACTTTACACTTTACAAAAGACAAGATATATATCAGAAATACACATATACTATAAAATACTTATTCGCTATCCAGACAAGTATTATTCATAAATTAAAGGACTCCCATTCTCTTTCCTTCCTTGAAACCCTTCTAGCGTTTAGTTCTATTTTAGAAAAATTTTGACACTCCTTCTCTTTTTCCCCCTTAGAAAAGGAAACAAAAATGACAAAGTAGCCAACGACTCTACTTGTTTCACTTGACTATAAAATTTCTCGTATTAATTTCAATGTTGTAATCAATTCAACATGCCTTCAACCTCACTCTTTAACATTCTTAAAAAATTTCAAATCTATCGGTCGCCATTTAAACGGAGATCCGTTGCCATGGAAACAAACGTTGCCATGACAACCATTCTTGTCGCGGTTCACCAATTCAAGCTGATTGGCATGATAACTGGTATTATTCAATAAGCATTTTCAGATCCGTTACCACAGTAAACATGGTTACCATGGCAACAATCTTGTCACGTGTCGCCATTCTAAAACTGGAAAAAGGGGGCCGTTGTCATAGAAACCACTGTTGCCATAACAACGAATCCTGTCACCGCTCGTCAATCTAAAACTGATTGAAAAAAAAAAATCTGCAACAAAAGTGATGCACAGAATAAGTCGTGAGTGGGAACCCTTCACCCCTGGTAGGGATGTTCATGAAGCTATCAGCTTATGCCTAATTATATTGGAATATAATTTCCATTTCTTAATTTCGAAACATACTAGGTTCGATCGAAACGAGAAAACTTTTTATCGGACTTCTAAAGAAAATAAAATCAAATAAATACATGACCGTGTTTATTACATATAGAATTCCCAGTCACGACCCCCCTTTCAGTTTTATTAAAAAGAAATTAGAAGGAGGAGAAGAAGATGAAGAAAAGAAAAAGAAGATAGAAGAGGAAAGATGTAAAGTAAGAAGGTGATAAAGGGGAAGCTGTTACTAAATATTTTGAGGAATATGGTAAAGGAAAGTGAATAATTATCTAATTGTGATCATTTCCAATAGCTATTGGGTAAATGTCTGGTATTAGGGTGATCAAAGATAGACACATGTTAACCCATACATCCCCGATCTAGATCCATTTGACCCCAACTACCGAATTATCCCAATCTAGCTCGGAGATAGATGAGAAAGTTTAATTTTACCGTTTATTCAATATTTCCAGAAGGTTTAGACTAATATTCAATATTTGAAAAATGAACGACGAAGTTGATGGCATGTTAGAAACGACCACAGGAAAAAAAAAATCAGAGTATCACATATGTGTCGAAGATTTTGACTTTCACAGTTCTCTCATGATGATCATTCGTTCAGGCTACTTCAGTCCTTTTTACTTCCTTCATAGAGCCAACTTAAGTTAGTATTAACATTCAATGAGTTCAATTGATAACTACCAATAATTATAATAAATTACACATGTATGACAAGATAATGGATGCACTTAATACTAAACCTACATTTCACTCACACACACATTCATACAGGACAATGTATACTTCGGGTTGTATTTAGTTAAATTAAACTAACCTAACTACATTGCTATAGACATTTATTACATTTCAATAGAAGAAGATTTAGTTTGACATAACAAAAAAAAATTTAATACATGAAAAGAATGTTTCATAAACATGCACAGAAATTCGCTACTTTCAACAAGATCAAATAACACATTTCCCTTTTATATATATATATTAAAAGTTGAATTACATGAAAAAGAATTAAACCAAAGACGAAACAAGAAAAAAGAAAAAAAAACTTCAAGGGTCAAGATATATTTAAAATTCAATGCAATGAATACATATCGTTGCAGGCAAAAGAGAAAAAATAATTGGTTAATCATTCAAAAAAAAAAAACACTTTAGTAATATTTTATTGAGTCTTTGTCTCAATAGGAGACATATCGACAGTTTTATGAGTCTTTGTTTTTACGTCGATAATAGCTCCTTTTTTTTTAACTCTCTTTACGCACTGTGGTTTGTGTCCATGAGAGTATTCAATTGGTTTTGTTTTAACTATAGACAACTAACTGCTTCATATCACATATATGTTTATATTTTTCACTTTGTCACTCGACGCACTTGATCTAAAATTTCAAAGTTTGTTAATATTAAAGAAAAATTATCAAATCCAGTCACAGATATTGGGAACATATTTCCATGTTCCGGTATTCACATTAACTTATTAAACAGATTTCAGTTCGTTGAATTTAAGGTCACTAATTTTTTCCTAGTATAGATCTTGTAGTCAAAAATTCTAGATATTGAATAGTTTGGTTTCCGATCGCAGGGGAAGGATTTGTTTCATGTTTACTGATGGAAAAAGTCGTTGGAGGGGCGCACTGTTTCGTAGGCTGCTAATTTCACTCGCAAAGTAAATTTGGGTAAGGATTAGGGTTATTCTTATTTATCTTACGACCCGCTACTTGTTTTATTCACATGCAGTAGTTAACATTATATTCCACTTTAATAGTTACAAAAATTAATAACAACTCAACAAAAAGTAATTTATGACAATTTACGCGGGAATACTATATATCACAAATAGTTAATTAATACCGAGTGTCAAAAATCTATGGCAACCTAACAAGACCAGGGTAAATATCGAGCCCATTACATACATACTCGCATATATATATATGTATTCATATTAATCAATACAATAAATTTCACTTTAATATCTATCTTAATATTTCGTCGACGTTTAAATTCTACATAACCATTCATATTCGACAAGTATTCATATTTTATAAATATTTATATTTATTTGGCTCAAAGACAAAACAAAAACCCTGACTATCAAAATTCACCTTTTTTCCTTCATAAGGTTGCAACATTGTATTTCATATGAATAAACCCGATAATCAATAATCATTTTCAATTTACTAAAGATCCGCGTATATATACAAAAAAATAGCTGGTGTTATTTAATGAGTTGATATAAGAGGTGGAAAATGCAACAAATAGAGCAGGCACGTAACTCTTAAAACTATGTAAGTACATATATATATGTATATAAAAAAAATCAATGTTATTCGAAACTAGTGGGCCCAAACTATTAATACATACACACTATATGACCAATCAATAGAAATAAAAACCAGAAATCAGTAATCAATTGATATAAGTTGTATGATCAATGAATAACGAAGGTTTCTAGGAATCTGAAAGCATAGTGTACCTTCCCGTCAATTTCTCCCGTGGTGGATTGAATATCGCGAAAATGGTCCTGAGTTGTGCTGCAATACCTCCACGAATTGCATCCTTCGATGTCTCAGTTAGTACATACGATCGAAATAAGTGAAATGAATATTGTATGTTTTATGAGTTTCAGAAACCGGGGGGGGGCAAGGTTGAAAAATTTGAAAAAAAAAAATCTCTAAGTAATGAAGACAGAGAGAGAGATAGAAAAGAAAGAAGACGAAGAATAGGGGCGCCAAAGACTTAAGTGGGAAATAACTAATGCTACAAAGACAGAAGTCGAATTTCACTCTCAACAAATCCTTAGCCAAAATATTATTAAAATGCCAAAAGGGTGGTCTACTCAAATACGTAGACTCGATGAGCGCCCTGCTGCCAAGGAGCAAGTCTGTGTCTTGTAAATAATAACTTCACAAGTTATTGCTTGTAAAATTATTATCTAGTAACCGTATCCGGCCCAAACCAACAGGGTCCCGAAAATCGTCCGGAAGGTTGGAGTAGAGTCTTAATTTAGAATTTCAAAAGAAAAAAAATCATCCGACCACTTGGAAACTAGAAGATTCCAGAATAGTAATGAAATTAGAGTAATAGCTAAGATATCCCTAATTAGTGAGTTGCCAAAATTAAAAAAAATTAAATAAACTGAATTTTGGATCGGTGATTTCAATAACCAAAACATCACCGATAGCTACCCTGCGCAGACACGCCACAGTCTGGGATGTCGTTAATTTCCCTCATCTAATTAAACTAAGAAAAGAAACGAAAATACTTAAGGGGACTAGGGGTCGACATCCGGGTACGCTATATTTAGTAGCAGTTAATTTAATCGGATAGTCCGAACTGAGTTATATGAACACTGCACAATAAATAAATAAGGTAAGCAACAAAAAAAAAAAATCTCGGAGAGGCTATGAATGCTAAAGGTACAAATGACCGAAACCTGTACTTTTCGATGATCACAGGATATAGCAGTTGGTTTTCTTAATTATCATTTCTGTCATCCTTTAGAAGTAATTCCCACATGATACTACTCTATCTATTGAAAGGCTTAAGATCTGGGGCTGTTATTATGAGGTACATAAATGCAAAGTAACACACAATTCCCAACTATAATTTACATTCAAGTAGCAAACTCGGTTGGATGAATGCACTGGTGTGGAAGTCAAAACGCGAGAGATTTTTTTTTTTCGTAAACATATTCATATTTTCACTATATAAAATTCACTAGGCCTATCCATTTAAATATAGGGGTCGTCATCTCGTTCATATTATATATCATATTATTAACATAACATTACATTCATTCATTATCTACTAATTTTCGCACGAAGTAATATTTTATAAACACCCTATTTCGTACATTTTACACGCAGGCCATACACATATCTACATTACGCAGTAATAAATATATATATATATATAACTATCACAATCTATCACGCTCAAACCACCACACGATCACATTCATCGAACCACGTACTCTTTATTTCGAAGCACCCAAATTGTATTTACCTTGCAGGTTTAAAAAAAAAAATCATACATGTATTTACGGAAAGTTAAATTGTCAATGATTAATCTATTTCTGATTTGTTGATAAAACTGAAGCAACAATGGAATTTTCTACAGCCACGGGAAAAAAAAGAATTTAATACTACATTTTTAAACAAACAGTAATAGCATATGGGCTTTACTTCTATTAAGAAAATAGGTGTTCTTTATTTCAGCGGATTATTCATTAACTACTGGACCTAGCAAGCTGAAATTTTCAGTACAGTGAGATCTCATGCTATTTTATACGAAGGTATACTCATCCGAACCGAAAACCATGTCCACGGGAAGTAATTTGAGAATAACTGTCCAAAATCAAACAATCTAAATCACTAAGTCATGCGATGTCGTACTGTCAACAAACAATTGACTACCGAAAACTGACGCTATGGCGCTGTAGTGGAGGCATAATTTACCGTGTACTGAAATGTATACTTGTACTCATTAATCAGAAATTTAATATTTACTCTGGTTTATTTATGTTAGAAAAATGGTACTAAATTAAAGCATATTTATACACTGTCCAAATCGAAAATTCACACACTCACACAAAACTACTAACTACATACACCACTGTTAGTACTATACATAAAGACAACTAACTAAACTAAAGATGCACCATTTAGTTACATGCATGTTGACGAAAATAACCTAACACATTAAATTTAAAATACATTACTCCCTCGTCGATATATACATAGTCGGCTCTATTTAATTTAAAGGGGGTAAAATGAGAAAGGTAAACACTAGGTCTAATTGACCTGACCAATTGTTTACATAATGATTGCCAAAAATTGATGCCCTGGGGGAACCTTAACGAGGTTTATGGAGGGACCCTTCCCCTGAAAGGGGAAAAGGCCCTAAAACGAACAATAACTAACCCATTCCCCCGCTAGAACTGGTTCAATTTGGAAAAGGGGATAGGAGCCCTTTTAAGCTAACTTAAGCTGCCATTATTATTATTCACTTTACAACCATCAAACCTACGTACATGCGATTACTGAATAAATAATAGAAAGTCACATTTACTTAATACACGAACAACATGCACCAAACAGGTCGTAATTTCCCTAATCCCTACTTGAGTTTGAAAATAAAAAAAAATAAAGTCACTCTTTCACTGTTGTCTATTCTCGATAGGCAGCAAACATGGCTTCCTAGTAAACAGAACTGGAATTTGTTATTTCACTGAATTGCAGCTTCTTTACCAAAATTTGCGGATTTTTCGGGCTCCTATTCCGTTGTAAATCTTTAACTATTGAATTACATTATATGTTACCTTAGTTGTCCTTGGAAGTTGGAATTCTTCCCGAAAAATATGTAGCACAAAATTTACAAGCTGCTCCTTGCAAGGTGTCTTCGATTGTTCTGATAACATTGCGCCAAAAAAGCCAGAGGTAGGAGAATTCCTCCAATCAGAACGAAAACTTTAGCCGCGGAAATTACAAAGCAAATAGAAATTTGGCAAATCCAGATATAACCGGATCTGAAAGTGACTATGGACTAGTGAGAGGGGGTGAGGGAAAGATTAGGTACCTGGCTAAATTCTACATTGGTCTGAAATTAAGGAAATTTATATCCAATAACGGAACTATGTTTCGGTATGACGTCAGAATGGTAAACCTTGTAACTATTCAAGTTATATATCCGTAAATGGGATTTACACTTAATCAAAATATAAATAAATATATTATACAGTGGGAATATGGTTACTAACGAAACCTTTGGGTTCATTATATTTAATTCGAAGTAAAGAGAGTAAATAAATTGTGTAACTAAACCGAAATTGAATAAAAAAAAAATTACTAGGTACAGGATGCGTAAAAAAAATTGCCATTACTTTCAACTGTAATGGTACATTACAGTTTTCCCCGGCCCATTAACAAAATTTTGTTAGAATAACAAAATTTTGCTAATTGGGAATACTAACTAATGATGCTTGTTAAGTTAACACACTCATTCATCCCATTCAAACGTTACCAGTCACTCTAGGACAGTGTATTATATCTACTTGGGGTATTGCGCGAGTAATTCACTACGTTTATCTTCTGTACAATTGAAAATCTTTAAATTTCGAAAATTGTGAGTTCCGATACTTTTTTTTTTTCAGTAGTGTTCATATAGCAATAGAACGGACAGAAGTTCTAACTGAGAAATCGACAGATACAACTCGTAAGGCTTCAGCCGTCGACTAGTATATCTGATGACATTAGTCCGCAGTTTCCCGTCTATCACTGCCATTTAATATTGTTCTAGGCTCACCGTTACCACGCACTTGCGAAGGGACTGAATTCTGGGGTCGATTTACATTATTGTTACTATTATTCTGACTATTACCGTTCTCCCTTCTTCCGTACGCCCTGTTAAAATTCCTCCTGGTGTTATCGCCCCTACCCGGGTTCGATTCCATGTTGGTACGGTCATAGGGACGATAACTCCGGCGATTGTTGAACATGGGCCGATTCCTAAATAGTCGCCGGCCATTATTGTTGTTTTCTGAGCCATACCCACTAGGATAACGAGATCCAGCTTGGGTATAACTCAGGAAATCTGTCTGGCAACTTGCCGTTACCTTCGTCTTCGTCGGTTTTAGAATTTTTGCCTGTCGGGCGAAGTATCGTTTTGGTGGACCACCAACTTCCTTGCCGCACAAGGCAGCTAAACGTGAGGTGACTTCTCGCACCGTTTGGCACAAGTGGGACGCTATGGCCCGGGACTCATCGGGTGGAAGAGCGTTAACTATAATATCTACAAGTTCAGCCTGAGAGGGATGTTCAGCTATCTGATAATATAGTTCGATAATTTTCCAAGCATAGTCCAAGAGGGACCCATACTTGGAGCGATCATACCGGAGTGATTGTAAGTTTCTCTTTTGGAGCCGTTCGATGTGCTCATTACAATATTCTTCTTTGAAAAGAATCAAAAAATCACTAAACGTCCGGATTTGGTATTTAACCGAAGCAAACCATGCGCCCGAAGCGGCGATCAAACATTTTTCAACTATCTGCAGGCGTTCCCCATCAGTAAGTTTATACATGTCTAAATATTGCTGCAGTCTCCGCAGGAAAACTCGAGGTAACCCGTTAGTAATGTTCCCATCGAAAGTGGGAAAACGTTCAATATCCCGGAGGGAAACTTTAGAGCTCATACTATACGGGGCAGGAAAAGAATCCAGTGGAATCAACGCGTTATCCTGAGCAGTTGGGGTTGTCACCGGATTTGCCACCGACGGAGTGGTCACTGAACTGAACGCTCCCATATGACCAAGAGAGGTTTTGTAATTTGTGTTGACCATGTAAGGTTCAAACTTAGGACCCACCACGGTAGTAACCGACGGTCCGGCACATCTCCTTTCCCCTCCTGGCAGCACGCTGTACGATTGTACCATTCCAAAGGTAGAGTGAGCATTTACGCTAGTGACTGTTGTAGTCACAACACTCGACTGCATCGGTACATCAAAATTACTCAACCATGATTTCGAGGTTGGCTGATGCGGGGAGCAATACATTGCTGTGTCCCGTGCATCAGGCAACACTTGACTCTTACCCGGGAGGACGTTACTTGTTTCTGGGAGAATTTTCCCTGGAGAATCGCCATCAGGAAAAGGATAGGAGATATCAGACTTGGCGATTTGCAATTTAGTAATATTCCCCTTAATACTGTCTACTTCGGTTTGAATTCGACTAATTCTTTGGTCAACCGACTCTAGTTTAGTTTCTATTGATAGGTCGGATATTACAACATTCAATCTACTTATTTCAGCCTGCTGCTGTTCAACTTTTCGTTCGATGTCACCAAATCTTTTGTTTGTACTCTCAAACCTTATATCTATTTCGTTGAATTTCTCATTTGTTTCGTCTCTGAGCTGCTCGGTGGACTGTTGGGCCCGGTATCTAACCTGCTCCAGTTCAGTAGATGTTTGCTCTTTCAATTTGCTCATCGAAGAAGCAAAGTCTAAACAGATCTGGTCAATTTTATTGTTTAATACCTCGAATCGAGCGTCGGTCTCTCGTTTCGAGGTATCAAACTTCTCATTTATTTCACGTCTCATTTCTGTATTATTTTGTTCCATGTTAGTGAATCTTTCGTTCATATTAGAAAATTTTTCATGCATCATTTCCATCATCTGGCGAATTAATGCAGACGTGTCAGACCCTCCAGATGACATTCCTTCCTTCGGGTTTGCCGTCTGATCCCGAGAATCACTTTGATTTTCACTCTTTTCCTCATCGTCGAGGTCAGATATCTCCGCTGGAGATATTTGGCCTCGGTCCTTTTCACACTCCTCACAATATTTCATTATTTCGCCGGTTTGAACTTTTTCTGCATTTTCAGCAGTATCGTCCAAATTGGAGCAAGCAAAGTGGATCCATTTTAGTCCACAACCGGTACATCTTATAAGTCTCCGCGGGGCGCGAGATCTTTTCTCTTTTTCGTTTAATGTGCATTGAGTGCACGTGACATCACACTCGTCCTGTGACACAACAACCTTTTTTGTTGCCATAGTTTTGAGACACTTTACACTTTACAAAAGACAAGATATATATCAGAAATACACATATACTATAAAATACTTATTCGCTATCCAGACAAGTATTATTCATAAATTAAAGGACTCCCATTCTCTTTCCTTCCTTGAAACCCTTCTAGCGTTTAGTTCTATTTTAGAAAAATTTTGACACTCCTTCTCTTTTTCCCCCTTAGAAAAGGAAACAAAAATGACAAAGTAGCCAACGACTCTACTTGTTTCACTTGACTATAAAATTTCTCGTATTAATTTCAATGTTGTAATCAATTCAACATGCCTTCAACCTCACTCTTTAACATTCTTAAAAAATTTCAAATCTATCGGTCGCCATTTAAACGGAGATCCGTTGCCATGGAAACAAACGTTGCCATGACAACCATTCTTGTCGCGGTTCACCAATTCAAGCTGATTGGCATGATAACTGGTATTATTCAATAAGCATTTTCAGATCCGTTACCACAGTAAACATGGTTACCATGGCAACAATCTTGTCACGTGTCGCCATTCTAAAACTGGAAAAAGGGGGCCGTTGTCATAGAAACCACTGTTGCCATAACAACGAATCCTGTCACCGCTCGTCAATCTAAAACTGATTGAAAAAAAAAAATCTGCAACAAAAGTGATGCACAGAATAAGTCGTGAGTGGGAACCCTTCACCCCTGGTAGGGATGTTCATGAAGCTATCAGCTTATGCCTAATTATATTGGAATATAATTTCCATTTCTTAATTTCGAAACATACTAGGTTCGATCGAAACGAGAAAACTTTTTATCGGACTTCTAAAGAAAATAAAATCAAATAAATACATGACCGTGTTTATTACATATAGAATTCCCAGTCACGACCCCCCTTTCAGTTTTATTAAAAAGAAATTAGAAGGAGGAGAAGAAGATGAAGAAAAGAAAAAGAAGATAGAAGAGGAAAGATGTAAAGTAAGAAGGTGATAAAGGGGAAGCTGTTACTAAATATTTTGAGGAATATGGTAAAGGAAAGTGAATAATTATCTAATTGTGATCATTTCCAATAGCTATTGGGTAAATGTCTGGTATTAGGGTGATCAAAGATAGACACATGTTAACCCATACATCCCCGATCTAGATCCATTTGACCCCAACTACCGAATTATCCCAATCTAGCTCGGAGATAGATGAGAAAGTTTAATTTTACCGTTTATTCAATATTTCCAGAAGGTTTAGACTAATATTCAATATTTGAAAAATGAACGACGAAGTTGATGGCATGTTAGAAACGACCACAGGAAAAAAAAAATCAGAGTATCACATATGTGTCGAAGATTTTGACTTTCACAGTTCTCTCATGATGATCATTCGTTCAGGCTACTTCAGTCCTTTTTACTTCCTTCATAGAGCCAACTTAAGTTAGTATTAACATTCAATGAGTTCAATTGATAACTACCAATAATTATAATAAATTACACATGTATGACAAGATAATGGATGCACTTAATACTAAACCTACATTTCACTCACACACACATTCATACAGGACAATGTATACTTCGGGTTGTATTTAGTTAAATTAAACTAACCTAACTACATTGCTATAGACATTTATTACATTTCAATAGAAGAAGATTTAGTTTGACATAACAAAAAAAAATTTAATACATGAAAAGAATGTTTCATAAACATGCACAGAAATTCGCTACTTTCAACAAGATCAAATAACACATTTCCCTTTTATATATATATATTAAAAGTTGAATTACATGAAAAAGAATTAAACCAAAGACGAAACAAGAAAAAAGAAAAAAAAACTTCAAGGGTCAAGATATATTTAAAATTCAATGCAATGAATACATATCGTTGCAGGCAAAAGAGAAAAAATAATTGGTTAATCATTCAAAAAAAAAAAACACTTTAGTAATATTTTATTGAGTCTTTGTCTCAATAGGAGACATATCGACAGTTTTATGAGTCTTTGTTTTTACGTCGATAATAGCTCCTTTTTTTTTAACTCTCTTTACGCACTGTGGTTTGTGTCCATGAGAGTATTCAATTGGTTTTGTTTTAACTATAGACAACTAACTGCTTCATATCACATATATGTTTATATTTTTCACTTTGTCACTCGACGCACTTGATCTAAAATTTCAAAGTTTGTTAATATTAAAGAAAAATTATCAAATCCAGTCACAGATATTGGGAACATATTTCCATGTTCCGGTATTCACATTAACTTATTAAACAGATTTCAGTTCGTTGAATTTAAGGTCACTAATTTTTTCCTAGTATAGATCTTGTAGTCAAAAATTCTAGATATTGAATAGTTTGGTTTCCGATCGCAGGGGAAGGATTTGTTTCATGTTTACTGATGGAAAAAGTCGTTGGAGGGGCGCACTGTTTCGTAGGCTGCTAATTTCACTCGCAAAGTAAATTTGGGTAAGGATTAGGGTTATTCTTATTTATCTTACGACCCGCTACTTGTTTTATTCACATGCAGTAGTTAACATTATATTCCACTTTAATAGTTACAAAAATTAATAACAACTCAACAAAAAGTAATTTATGACAATTTACGCGGGAATACTATATATCACAAATAGTTAATTAATACCGAGTGTCAAAAATCTATGGCAACCTAACAAGACCAGGGTAAATATCGAGCCCATTACATACATACTCGCATATATATATATGTATTCATATTAATCAATACAATAAATTTCACTTTAATATCTATCTTAATATTTCGTCGACGTTTAAATTCTACATAACCATTCATATTCGACAAGTATTCATATTTTATAAATATTTATATTTATTTGGCTCAAAGACAAAACAAAAACCCTGACTATCAAAATTCACCTTTTTTCCTTCATAAGGTTGCAACATTGTATTTCATATGAATAAACCCGATAATCAATAATCATTTTCAATTTACTAAAGATCCGCGTATATATACAAAAAAATAGCTGGTGTTATTTAATGAGTTGATATAAGAGGTGGAAAATGCAACAAATAGAGCAGGCACGTAACTCTTAAAACTATGTAAGTACATATATATATGTATATAAAAAAAATCAATGTTATTCGAAACTAGTGGGCCCAAACTATTAATACATACACACTATATGACCAATCAATAGAAATAAAAACCAGAAATCAGTAATCAATTGATATAAGTTGTATGATCAATGAATAACGAAGGTTTCTAGGAATCTGAAAGCATAGTGTACCTTCCCGTCAATTTCTCCCGTGGTGGATTGAATATCGCGAAAATGGTCCTGAGTTGTGCTGCAATACCTCCACGAATTGCATCCTTCGATGTCTCAGTTAGTACATACGATCGAAATAAGTGAAATGAATATTGTATGTTTTATGAGTTTCAGAAACCGGGGGGGGGCAAGGTTGAAAAATTTGAAAAAAAAATCTCTAAGTAATGAAGACAGAGAGAGAGATAGAAAAGAAAGAAGACGAAGAATAGGGGCGCCAAAGACTTAAGTGGGAAATAACTAATGCTACAAAGACAGAAGTCGAATTTCACTCTCAACAAATCCTTAGCCAAAATATTATTAAAATGCCAAAAGGGTGGTCTACTCAAATACGTAGACTCGATGAGCGCCCTGCTGCCAAGGAGCAAGTCTGTGTCTTGTAAATAATAACTTCACAAGTTATTGCTTGTAAAATTATTATCTAGTAACCGTATCCGGCCCAAACCAACAGGGTCCCGAAAATCGTCCGGAAGGTTGGAGTAGAGTCTTAATTTAGAATTTCAAAAGAAAAAAAAATCATCCGACCACTTGGAAACTAGAAGATTCCAGAATAGTAATGAAATTAGAGTAATAGCTAAGATATCCCTAATTAGTGAGTTGCCAAAATTAAAAAAAATTAAATAAACTGAATTTTGGATCGGTGATTTCAATAACCAAAACATCACCGATAGCTACCCTGCGCAGACACGCCACAGTCTGGGATGTCGTTAATTTCCCTCATCTAATTAAACTAAGAAAAGAAACGAAAATACTTAAGGGGACTAGGGGTCGACATCCGGGTACGCTATATTTAGTAGCAGTTAATTTAATCGGATAGTCCGAACTGAGTTATATGAACACTGCACAATAAATAAATAAGGTAAGCAACAAAAAAAAAAAATCTCGGAGAGGCTATGAATGCTAAAGGTACAAATGACCGAAACCTGTACTTTTCGATGATCACAGGATATAGCAGTTGGTTTTCTTAATTATCATTTCTGTCATCCTTTAGAAGTAATTCCCACATGATACTACTCTATCTATTGAAAGGCTTAAGATCTGGGGCTGTTATTATGAGGTACATAAATGCAAAGTAACACACAATTCCCAACTATAATTTACATTCAAGTAGCAAACTCGGTTGGATGAATGCACTGGTGTGGAAGTCAAAACGCGAGAGATTTTTTTTTTCGTAAACATATTCATATTTTCACTATATAAAATTCACTAGGCCTATCCATTTAAATATAGGGGTCGTCATCTCGTTCATATTATATATCATATTATTAACATAACATTACATTCATTCATTATCTACTAATTTTCGCACGAAGTAATATTTTATAAACACCCTATTTCGTACATTTTACACGCAGGCCATACACATATCTACATTACGCAGTAATAAATATATATATATATATAACTATCACAATCTATCACGCTCAAACCACCACACGATCACATTCATCGAACCACGTACTCTTTATTTCGAAGCACCCAAATTGTATTTACCTTGCAGGTTTAAAAAAAAAAATCATACATGTATTTACGGAAAGTTAAATTGTCAATGATTAATCTATTTCTGATTTGTTGATAAAACTGAAGCAACAATGGAATTTTCTACAGCCACGGGAAAAAAAAGAATTTAATACTACATTTTTAAACAAACAGTAATAGCATATGGGCTTTACTTCTATTAAGAAAATAGGTGTTCTTTATTTCAGCGGATTATTCATTAACTACTGGACCTAGCAAGCTGAAATTTTCAGTACAGTGAGATCTCATGCTATTTTATACGAAGGTATACTCATCCAAACCGAAAACCATGTCCACGGGAAGTAATTTGAGAATAACTGTCCAAAATCAAACAATCTAAATCACTAAGTCATGCGATGTCGTACTGTCAACAAACAATTGACTACCGAAAACTGACGCTATGGCGTTGTAGTGGAGGCATAATTTACCTATAATGTATACTTGTACTCATTAATCAGAAATTTAATATTTACTCTGGTTTATTTATGTTAGAAAAATGGTACTAAATTAAAGCATATTTATACACTGTCCAAATCGAAAATTCACACACTCACACAAAACTACTAACTACATACACCACTGTTAGTACTATACATAAAGACAACTAACTAAACTAAAGATGCACCATTTAGTTACATGCATGTTGACGAAAATAACCTAACACATTAAATTTAAAATACATTACTCCCTCGTCGATATATACATAGTCGGCTCTATTTAATTTAAAGGGGGTAAAATGAGAAAGGTAAACACTAGGTCTAATTGACCTGACCAATTGTTTACATAATGATTGCCAAAAATTGATGCCCTGGGGGAACCTTAACGAGGTTTATGGAGGGACCCTTCCCCTGAAAGGGGAAAAGGCCCTAAAACGAACAATAACTAACCCATTCCCCCGCTAGAACTGGTTCAATTTGGAAAAGGGGATAGGAGCCCTTTTAAGCTAACTTAAGCTGCCATTATTATTATTCACTTTACAACCATCAAACCTACGTACATGCGATTACTGAATAAATAATAGAAAGTCACATTTACTTAATACACGAACAACATGCACCAAACAGGTCGTAATTTCCCTAATCCCTACTTGAGTTTGAAAATAAAAAAAAATAAAGTCACTCTTTCACTGTTGTCTATTCTCGATAGGCAGCAAACATGGCTTCCTAGTAAACAGAACTGGAATTTGTTATTTCACTGAATTGCAGCTTCTTTACCAAAATTTGCGGATTTTTCGGGCTCCTATTCCGTTGTAAATCTTTAACTATTGAATTACATTATATGTTACCTTAGTTGTCCTTGGAAATTGGAATTCTTCCCGAAAAATATGTAGCACAAAATTTACAAGCTGCTCCTTGCAAGGTGTCTTCGATTGTTCTGATAACATTGCGCCAAAAAAGCCAGAGGTAGGAGAATTCCTCCAATCAGAACGAAAACTTTAGCCGCGGAAATTACAAAGCAAATAGAAATTTGGCAAATCCAGATATAACCGGATCTGAAAGTGACTATGGACTAGTGAGAGGGGGTGAGGGAAAGATTAGGTACCTGGCTAAATTCTACATTGGTCTGAAATTAAGGAAATTTATATCCAATAACGGAACTATGTTTCGGTATGACATCAGAATGGTAAACCTTGTAACTATTCAAGTTATATATCCGTAAATGGGATTTACACTTAATCAAAATATAAATAAATATATTATACAGTGGGAATATGGTTACTAACGAAACCTTTGGGTTCATTATATTTAATTCGAAGTAAAGAGAGTAAATAAATTGTGTAACTAAACCGAAATTGAATAAAAAAAAAATTACTAGGTACAGGATGCGTAAAAAAAAAAAATTGCCATTACTTTCAACTGTAATGGTACATTACAAGTGTTCCATCTATGCGTACTTTTTGTATGAAACAATATAGGCGGATAGGATCTCACATACAAATGGACGTATATAACATATAGTTGAGGCATGTAACATAAGTATATGCATGTGATATTACGGAAAACTGTTAGATGTCAGACATTCTGCAACGGCATGATGTAACATCTAATAACAGTGCGTATGTAGCATATGGATAACGTATGCTCCATACTGATTTCTGTACTAAGCAAGAGGATTCTGTATATTTGTACAATATACCGCTGTCCGGAAAACGGATTTTTCTCAGTGTACAAATTCTAAACGCAAATGAAATCCGTGAATTAAAAAAAAATCCCCCTAAGGACTTTTTCCTTGAGGAATTCATTGTCGGCTCGACATCAGGCCACCATTTTTTCGGAGGGCCTGACACTGACACACACTGTCGGCACGCTGATGGAAGTTGTAACTATCCAATCCCACTCTTTGAGCCACCATCTAGCTGCAATGGCGATTCTAGGCAAGCATGTCGCTGTCTCAATGGAGGAGCCTCCTTCCCACCGACATGGTACCGCTTTGGAGCCGCCTTATAGGAGCGCAATTCTGCAAAAGTGTGTCGGCATGTGATCATCGTCCCGACATGTTTCCGTAGGCAGATTTTCTAAACGGACTGGTGGCCTAAAATTGCCGCTTGGAGGTTTAGCTGTAGCATGTATTTATTTTACTGTTACATGTACCTAAATTGGGTACATCAATAAAGATCGCATCCTAGCAATATACAGTTCCGTAACAGATTCAATAAATTGCTACTTACATAAAACATGCCTCTGTATAATACGTGCAAGATGCAAATTGTATTCTAATATAACGATTATGGAACATCACATTGCTAAAATTAGTGTTTATGCATTTATTCAATTAAATGGATAACAGTGCAATAAATACATACCACAAATAAATCACCAAGTTACGAATTTAAGACACTACTCCATTTAGAAATTTCATTTGCTGAAACGTGTCGGAACAAAGGCCGGTCGATGACTACACGCCCGCACGCTTTACTGTAGCACAACCGACAATGTGATACGATGATATTGTACAATCTTGTTCAAAAAGTCCTGGCCATCCACCTCGCTTTAAAAGTTCATATTCCGGCAATCGCACGTACGAAATTCAAATGCTATGCTCAATTTGCCAAAGAAACTTCGACATTTGTTTAATTGAAATTAAAGATACAGGACGTTTCATAGGTATGTGGTGGTCAAATTATTCTTCTTTTTTTTTTTTTTTTTTTTTTTTTTTTTTTTAACAGACTCGTGCTTTGCAAAACTAATTTGAACTCTGCATTTCCATTTCTGCTTTAATTGCATAGCTAATTAGAAGAGACACGATATTAGCAATAATAATAATAATAATAATAATAATAATAATAAAAATGAAAATGAAATAAGTAACGATACGTCACTATGCATACATTTGGGTATACGAATTGCATGAAATAGTTATCAATATTGATAATTACAATTTAAACAGCAAATATTTTTCATTTGTTCTGGTGGGAGGGCTCCGTAGTTCGAACCCAGATCATGAGAGTTAATGTAGACAAGATTGAGCCCAGGGATTTTTCTCGAGGTTACTCCCTTTCTCTAGCACATTGTCAATCCACCAGTTTTTGATAATTCACTTTCTTCCTCCTAGACATCCAGTGCTGTTATTCTAATTTTTTTTAAATAAACGATTCTGTTATATCGAGAAAGAGAGAGAGAGAGAGAAAGTAGATAGACAGATATAACTCTCTTAGAAAACGAAACCATACAAGGTAAGAAAAGCATTTTTTTTCAAACTGGATACCACAAGTGACAGGTATTGGATACCACAAGTGACCTATAGAACACCCTAATACAAGGTGGTGCGACGAAATCAGATAGCACTGCCGAATATTTTGAGAACGAATTATCCAAGATAGATAGTTGTCAAAAAGTATTCGAAAGACCTTAATCCAGCAATGGATCAACAATTGTTGATAATGGCATGCATGCGTTTCAAATATAAATAACCCTCACCATTACATTCATGTGATCCCAGTTCTTATTCTTGATATCTGAGCATTTGAGATTAAGAAATAAACGCTTATACCTGCAACTGAGCTTCTGAAAACATAGATAATAAAATTAAAATTTAGTTCCTGCGTATAACTGGGTAAAATTTACTGTTAAACGGTTCTGCGAATTGATAATATTGTAACAACCGATTCTAGCGAACCGAACCGAACCGAACCGGCTAAATAGCACCATTGCTCCTAGCCATTTCTTTAGATATTAAGTTATATTTCCTAGTAGACACAAAAATAGCGTTTTCCAATATAAATGAAACAGTGTTTATAACCGAAAATGGCAGATGGCAGATAAAATTGTACACAAGATTTCATTTTTTATTCTATGAAAATAATAAATAATGGTGATATTTATTCTAATTTGTTAACATTCTTCCCACTTTAATATAATGAATTTTGTGCTGAAGTCAGAACTTACAAACTGTCAGAACATATTGTACTCAGAATATATGAAACTTCATTGCAATTGAAAAGTTAGTTGGAATTTTAATAACTTGATCATGATTTTTCCCTCTCCATTTCTCTTCCTGTGAGGTGAGCACAAACACAAAGCGCCTTTTTGTTTAGTCTTCTTTCCTTTTATCATTAATACCGAATGGAAAAATTTCATGGTAAATTTCTTACATAACAGGAGTACCTATAAGCATGCTGAAACACATACCTGTGTATTGTAAGATGTACAACTATTTTACTTGCTATGTATTACATTTAGAATTTATTCTATAAGGCTGGATATTAGACAGAGGTAAAACACGAGATCAGAGCCGTGAAATCTACTTCCTAAAACATGATCCTGGATGTATATATATATATTTTTCTCAAGATAATTTTCAGTTTTCGTTCATAAGTTACCGTAATGTAATATCCTCTACTAACCAAGGGTAAAAATGGATCTGAAAAGGTAGGGGGACGGTAAGTAGCAGCATGACGTCATGCCGTACCCCTGCCATTCTTCACCCGTTGTAATTTTTTTGGAACTGAGGGGACGCCGTACATTGTTTTTGGAGGTTGGGGGACGGCATGACGTTCCTCTGCGTCCCCCGTCACTTTTACCTCTGCTACTAAGCTCATTTATTTATTTATTTATTTAGAGAGATGAATAACTTACTACAAGTAAAGATACCCATTTACAGTATCCACAAAAACAGATAAACATAATAATAATAGAATAAACAGACAAATGATAATTTTAGTGACTGGTTAATCATCAATTCTGGTACTTAAAGAATTAACTACTTTTTTACATTTACTGAAAGACATTCTGAATAAATCAATATTTGGGTCAACCACAGAAAGTTTATTGTAGAATTGACACATGCTTCAAATAGATGAGTTTTTCCTCAGCTTTTGGACGTCTTCTGACATTGGGAACTTTAAATTTGAGTTCAAGTAATTGCGATACTTGGATTTTGTTGTTCAAAGTTTTATATACAAGACAGAGTAATCGAACATTTCTTCTGCTGTCGAGGTATACAATGTTCAGCTCTTTAATTAAGTATTGATAAATTTCAAATTTAGGATATATGCCTGTTTCCATGAAAATAAATACCTTGCGAATTTTGATTGAATCATTTCTATTTTGCGGCTAGTTTTTTTTTTATTTATTTATTTGCATTGTTCCAGATTTTGGTGGCGAATCCTAGTTTCGATTTAACGATTGCGTTATATATCGCTTTTAGTTTTGTTTCTTCAAATCCCTTGTCTATGGTAGAAGTTTCTACGGTATAATTTCCTGCTTGAGATCTTGAACAATTTTCATTTGTAAAAATTCCAGATGGATGATTGTGAAAACATGTTATCGACTCTCCACAAAGCTTTAGTTTGTGTCACAAAATGATATTTCTTTAAATACAATCACGGTTTCGTGATTAAAATAAAGCTAAACCTATGTATTCATGTATATACGTTGAAACGGACTTCTTAATTAAGGGTTGGGTTTCCTTCAACCCACGCGGGTTGTAGTCCCGACTCTATAATCTGCTAGCTGGCAAATCACTAATATGGCATACCTTAAATATTTTGAACCAAGACCTATATTAGCCTAACACTTGATTAAAATAACAACCCACTATTAATAAAATTGACGCAAGTCTTAAGTTATTTCCCAACAAGAACTACGTCAATTTCATTCATAATGGATTACTGTTATTTTAACCAGGTGTTAGACTGACACAAGTGTTTGTTCGGAATACGTGGGACGATCTTTCTTTTACAACCAAACATTATGTAAATTAGTGATTCCCAGATAGTAGAGGATAGCATAGAGATCATGATCTCAGTGAGGGTTGAAATATTGAGAAAATCTTTCGTGGTTAAGTAGAAATACAAAGTAACTTTTTGCAGTGCCGAAGACATGGTAGACAGCATCTGCCACTTGGAATTTTATCTGTAAGAAAACCAGTACCTGTGGTAATACTCCTATACAGGGTGTTTCAAAACAACAGTGAAAACGTTTGGGACGTGATTCCTGGCACCAAGATAACGCAAAAAGTATAGACCAAAATGGGTGCACAAATGCTTCCTTTCGGAGTTATAGACTGCCGAAACATGAAAAAAAAATATATTTAAAGGCCCATAGAGCTACAAAACTATGGGACCTACCATAGTCGGGTCAAGGCTTCACTTACAAACGAACATGTGCTCTATCCAAAAGTCAATGTTTCAGAATCCTAAGGTACTCACGCAACAATTTTTAAAGAGGGAATTTGCCTACGGCATATAATTTGAAGTACTCACCAACTAGCTTTATAAAATCTGTTGCTTAAGTACTACAGGATTCTGAAACATGAATATTTGGAAAGGGCACATACTAGTTCCTAAGTGAAGTCTTGACTCGACTACGGTAGGTCCCACAGTTTTGGAGCTATGGGCTTCTAAAGTTCATTTCTTTTTTCATGTTTCCGGCAGCCTATAATTCCGAAATGACGGATTTCTGCATCCAGGTTGGTCTATACCTTTTGTCTTACCTTGGTGTCAGGAATCATCTCTCAAATGTTGTCGATGTTGTTTTGAAACACCCTATATATATGACATCACGTGTAAACACGGAAATTAGTTCACAATCTTGCTACCTCCGCAAAGGACACCGTACGACCGTACAAAAAGCATTGCATTTCTCCGTCTGTCCGATTTGGGTGATTTTTGGATATATTGTAGCTGAGGACCCCCCGGTCAATTATTTATAAGGGACCAACTCCCTATGACCAACCTTGTGCCCTCCAGAGATCTCCAAAGTCACACCGTACAAAAGCATTGTATTTCCTCGTCTGTCCGATTTTTGAATATGTTGTAGTTGAGGACCTCCTGGTCAATTGTTTATATGGGCAGTAGCGTACCCAGGAATTTATTTCGGGGAGGGTCCAAACTAAATATGAAGGTATTTTATATTAAAATTCCTAAAATTGCCCCTAAAATTATGCTAAATTTTAAAAAAGTCGAAATTTCGGGAGGGTCCGGACCCCCAGGACCCCCCTGCGTGCGTCCCTGTATATGGTGTCAACTTCCTATGAGCAACTCTGTGACTTCCAGAGGTCACCAAAAGTCACACTGGTTCAAACTTGGCATACAAAAGATAGTTGTGTTATACTGGGCTATGGCAAATGAGGATAATCCACGTAACGATGTGTTTTTTGGTGATCTCTGGAGGTTACAGGGTTGGTCATAGGGAGTCGGCCCCATATAAACAATTGATCAGTGGGTCCTCAGCTACAACATATCCAAATTTCTCCCTTAGCCTCGGTGCATAATCGTGGGACTTTAAACTAGATATTTAATTTAATTTAACATATCAAAAAACCACCCAAATCAGACAGACGACGAACTGCAATGCTTTTTGTATAGTGTTCTTTATCAGACGTGTAATAGAGTTGAATTTTATTTAATGTTTGCTTCCTTTTCGGCAAATTTATTTCATAGTCAACTATGATTCGTGAAATTTGACAGAATTTAATGCAATTCTAAGCTTATTTAAAAATCAAATTTCCCTGTGCAGTGAAGGAACCTTTGTGTCTTATTTATATCTGCATGATGAAATTAATTACCATAATTAATTGCGTTTAAGAGTGCTGTTACAGACTTATACTAAATTAAGATATATATGTTTACCAGAACCTGAAATAAATGTTCTTTCCAGGCGAGAGGTTAAACATGCAATATGTAATTAGGCGTCGATACCTGACTGACAAAAACAAATAATATGATGGATGATTATTTATGTTGGGAGTGCAATGGAGATTAATTTTCTATTCGTGACTCCTATATCATATGTTGTATTGAAATGTGTTTGGTTAATACTTTTATAGTCTACCAATGAGAACAGGCCACTCAGAAGTCATCAAGTTGATAACGTAGGAGAAGTTAAATTAATTTGTATTATTGAATAAAAGTAAGTATGAGCTTTTCTCTGTATATAGGATGTTCGAGAAGTCCCCGTACCGTTAGATTTAATTTTTATATGCATGTTTTAAACGTGGTCTTGCATTGTTAAACGCGAAATATTCAGTTTAGGCTCCTTTTCGCTAAGTGATTTACTTGGAGACATCCCAGTTGACCGAGAGGCGGCAGGGCACGTTCCCTTGAGTTGAGTTGATTTTGAGTTTAACGTCCTGTTCAGCAGCGAGGCTATATGAGACGTGAACCTACTGATTAACGTGGAATCCGAACCACATGAGCTCCCGCCGGGAATCGAACCCGGGCCTCCCACGCCAAATGCGCGTACGCTAACCGCTTAGCTACGGAGGAGCTCTAGGCACGTTCCCTTGTCTGTTTTGTTATGTTGTCTTTGATACATCCTGAAGCAAACACACGCTTCTCCCAATCAAGCAGAGTTGCTTTACTATGTGGGTTCTTCCCAAAACAATTGCTTTGTGTTCAGTCACCAACACACATTTCACTAACTATTCCTGAATTGTGTCAGCCATGGCTTCACAATTGTGACCTTTAACGAAGGAATTCCAAACAATGCTATCTATAACCACAAAAGCAGCAGCATCAATGCTACAACTGACATTGTTCTCTCTGATACTCAAACCTGGAGGTACGGGACTTCTTGGACCCCTGTATAAACATTTGTTTATCAAATTTCCAAATTTTAGCAGTTGATGACAGCAAGAAGTGGTTTCAGGGAAACATCAACACAAACAATATTGAGGATCCCAGTCACTGGGTCACGTAAGACTCGGATTTTCGTTCAAGATATCTACCTGCTTTGATAACTTGATGACGTGGAAGCGCCGAAACATTTCAGTTGTAAACTATTATTATGATATTTATTTTTTGATCTGTTCGATTCTCCATGTGATATTGTTTTTTAATCATTATACTATTTGTTTAATAATTCAAATATAATTTCGTGTTCATCGTGTTCCCCACATAAATTTCGAACAGAATGTTTATAAGAAAATTTAAGAAAGCGCTGTTTGAACTCAGCGACATTGCTAATATTCTACACGACAAGTTATAAAAGCTCGATCGCTTATCACTTACTAAAATAGTACTAGCTTATATCTCCTATGATCATTGTGCACTTATATTCTAATAGACCTTGCAGTTATCTTTCAGTGTAGAATGTCCACATGCACACAACATGAAAGAAAGAAAATGAAAGACATATTAAGAAGAGAAAGAATCGTTGTGTTTAGAATTATGCTACAGACTCCATGTTTTCCGTATGCATGATAAAAACAATCCTCTCCGGTTGTGTTCGGATATTTCTGGATGAGGCTCTGATCCATAGATTATAAAGTTCGTCACTCACTCCATCAGAAGAAGTAAACTGTATCCATAGAATTTTCAGTAAAGAGTAATCAAATACTCAAATAAGTTCCCAACTTCTCTCCATTTCAAGATCACAGCGTCTTCTCCAATGAATCTCATATATTGAAGGCATTACAACTTGGTGTACTATGTATTATCTCATTACATATAACATATAACGCAAAGAAAACAATCTCATGTCGTAAACGTCGCGAACGCCTAGTGGCCCACTTGCCAGTAAATGTCGATCGTCGAAATAGCGACACGTTGAAGGATTGACGCTAGTGTGCCATTGACGGCAGGGTTTCGTCGAGTCGAAAAATATATCTAGAGTGGAGGTATTGAAGTTACCACCGCGCAGCAGCGAAAACTTAATTTTGGTTCGCGCTCTTTCGATTCGTCGCGGAGAATCGTGAAAGAACCAGCCAGTCATATGCATGCGGTAATTATTATATTTTAGTTTTTCATGACAAATTGTTTCTAAAGTGAGTTCCGGTGATCAAGAGTAACCTCTGCCTCTACATTATGAAGTCAGAAATCTTGATATGAGTGCATATAATAGTATGAATTTAAATGACAACTGTCACTGATCATTAGAAAGTGAATATGGCGGAACCACAAAATTAAGTAAATAGGCGCACGACATTTTGTTATAAAATTACATGGCGAACGCATTTTATCTGATCCCAAATGGTTATCATTCAATATACACGGTTAAAGAAGCAATCTGATTGGCCAAATTAAAAAAGCACCTCAAAGATTTATCCCTCTACAAGTGAGGTTTCCTTCATCGCCTACGTGACGAAGTTGGAAGAACAGAGTTGGTAATCATAACGTTGGTGGTTCACGCCAACCCCAAGGTTCTCTTTTTTTAGAATTTTTTTAAAGACTCACCTTAATGTAAACAAAATCACGCATATATGCTAGGAGTACTTTTGTGTTCCGTTTTCGTTTCGTCGCATCTCAGCGTCTGGTTGTATAATTTTCAAAACGGAAGTGCAGCCACCGCGAATCGTTTCTGCGGGGCTGCCAATTTTTGGCGAGATGTCGCTAGTTGCCCATCGGTGGTACACCGAAACATACGGCATGCGGAAAACAATGATCACGTAAGTTAGAAAATGCTTGAAGCTAACTGAAAATAAGTTTGAAGTGGGTCCTGTACGATGCTCCACGGCGCCATCATCATTGGTTAGCATACAAACTAACCGGTTCTAAAACAGCCAAATTCAGCACTGCACCAGAAGAAGGGCCTCCTATGTGTTTGATGGATTGCTTGCGGCATCGTGCATCGAGAACTGCTACCAGCTGGTCAGAGCATCAATGCAACTGTGTACTGATAGAACTGGGCCGTGTTTAAGAAAAACACAAAACTCGGAGCTAACAGTTCTGAATCGGAAAGAGGTTCTCCTGTTACAGGACAACGCTAAGCTCTATGTGGTTAGGGTGACCGGAACATCATTCTACGGCTATTGCATCCGCCTTACTACCCGGATATTGCACCGTTCGTTTATCACCTGCTCTATTCATTGGACAATCGCCTTAGAGAACGCTAGTTCAAATCCCTAGTAGAGGTGCAAAACGCTTGATACCTTCTTCGCTTCACGGCCCACCAAGTTTACCGCGTTAGAATCCATGGCCTTCCAGAACGTTGGCAGAAGGTCGTCAATGTTGATGGGGCTATTTTTGATTTTCCAGTTACGTCTTAGGTGGCATATTGGTGTTCGAAGATGGTGAGTGAAAAAGCGACATAACTTTCTTGGTTTCCTTTATACATTGTCATAGGTTCGGTTTCTTCATTAGGCACGGAATTAAGAGGTGAACTCTGCTGTAAAAGCGCCACTAATAAGTGTGATTACAATCATGCTACAATACATCACCCAAGTATTAGCTGCCTACTCGAGTATTACCTTCAGTGGCTGTAATATGTGTAGAAAACACCGTGTAGGGACTCGGTTACGTTGGTGGTGTGAAATTTGTTACATAAATTGTTAATTAACAATGATGAAACCCTGTTTCAGCGTTTTGAAACTTTTTCTCCTGATGATTAAATTGGGACACCCTGCACTATTATTGAAAGTACCTCACTCGTAGACGCCCTAAATCATACTAATATATCGAGAAACTTAACTTTTAGACAGATAACTACTTTTGTTACGAGACTAATGATCAGGAAAGCATTTGTTTGAAACAAGTATGTTATGGGAAGAAAAGGGAATTCAAATTTTTCACTCAGAAGTGGGTTCCAAACTCCAGAATAAATCCCAAATTAGAGATATAAACCAAAAGTGGATAACTTAAGTAAATGTGCGATATTTACAATTCATTATCTATTTCCGTTCCTAGTCTCTAACCAATTCCTGCAGAGGCTAATAACGTTACTAGTCAGTGTAATTTTTAAAACGGCATGCTCTAAATAACGTTATTTGCCGGAAAATTCTACATTTTGGTAGTATAGCTACAGTAACCAATGGTTTGACGTTTTTCGATCTACCTAGCTGTGTCTTTCCTATTTGAGATTGTTAAGATAGAAACTGGTTCCAACAAGTTGTACTTCTCTCTAGGACCCAAAATGTTTTCTTCTTAGTTTTTAGCGATATGAAACATTTGAAGTTCCTCAAACTATTTTTGAATGAGCTAACATATATTCGTTAGCACTTCTATAGTTTTCGTTTCTTTTACGATTAGCGTTTATACCGCAATTCTTTCTTCTTCAATTTTGAAGCTCTTGGTGTTACTCTCGAATAACATAAAGATTCTTGATGGTAAAGTTTCTCAGCTGGACTTAGAAATACTCCAGTATACAAGTAAATATCCAAAATTTTCAGCTTGCTTTTTCTTCTTCTTTTTCTTCTTCTTCTTCTTTTTTCTAAAATTAAGAAAATACATAGTTTAAATGCCTCAGCCTCACATATGTCTCCTATTTCTTTGAGAATATATTCAACGAATTTAAAAAGTTCGTTACTAAATTCTTTATGTCTTTTTGTCTGTCTGTTACTTGCGATTTTTTTTTTTCAAATTGAGCCCTCCATTCGATAGAGCATGTATAATTATCTGAGAAAGTAATGGAATTTTTCGCGTCACTCTTACCGTTCCCGAGATTTATTGGCCAAAAAATGGATGATTTTCTGCAGATTTAAGGAGCCATATCTTGGGAACCATAAATTAAAGAGAGATGATATTGGTGTTGATCAATACCTTGGAGGATGGTAAATATTTTGGTAGCAAACAGTAACCGGTGGGCACTGTCCAACTGACCACTGATTTGGCCAGTGGCCACAACTTAATATCGGTAACAAAGTGTTTACCATTCTCTTAGATATTGATTAACACCAATATCATCTCTCTATGCCTTACAGTTCCCAAGATATTGACAACAGAATTTTCGATTTCGTGAGATTTAAGGAACCCATTTATCGTGAATTGTAAGTCATACAAAGATCATATTGGTGTTGGTCAATACCTAGGAGGATGGTGAACAGTTTGGTCTCAAATAGTAACCGGTGGCCATCGTTCCGCAGATATTGGCCCAAAAAGTTCGAATTTCGGGAGATTTAAGGAGTCATATCTCGGGAAAAGTAAGTAATAAAGATGGTATTTTGCTAGAAAGAGAAGACGGTGCGGATAAAAAAATTTACTTTTACATGAAGGAAATAATCACAGTTATCCTTCCCGTTCCATCTTTCCATTGTTTTTAGGTTCGTTCTCGACTGGTTTATTAATTGTACTCTGTTTAAAGTAAGAAGAAAGAAAGAGAAGAAATGATCAGACAGTAAAACAGTGAAATTTTCAATTGAAGCTTCTTAATAAGACTTTCATTACTTTCGAGAGACGAAAGGCGAGAAATAAAGTTTGGTAAGCGTAAAAAACTTGAATTCGAGATCTCAACGCATTTAAACGTTTCATAGATACCGAAAAACTCATTTTCCGACATCCATCCTCTGTTCGTCCGTTCGTTCATTCTTCCTGGTGTACACTTCTCTAAAGATCATTCCGTTGAACTTATGAGGTGCGTTTTTTCAAAACTCGATAGAGTAAATTTTGAGGAACAGATAAATATTCTATCTGAAATAGGTATGCATTTTATGCCGAGCGTGTTGTCAGAACTTGATTGAGGTTATGTACAATAATAATAAAAACGCAACTCCTGTCAAAAAGCTGTTTTGTGGCTTATCGAATTTTCAAAAAACGCTCCTCATATCTTAACTAAATTTTAAACTCGTATCGCCCTCATTGATTGCGTAAAATGTAGGGAAATACATGGTTTTCACTTAGCGTACTTTAAAATGCACTGAACACTTGATTTTCTTACACATGATTCATGCGAAGCTTGCCATATGGACTTGTGAGGGGATATTCTCAAAGTTTCTAACATTGCTTCCATTTTTCTTTCGTCCGCTACTGATTTCTTTGTGCCAGACGATCCCTTTTTCAAATCTCATCCTCCCCCTCTCAAACTTGTCTTGTTACACGTGACAGTGGATCGTCTCTGCACTTCTTTCATGTTCTCCTATTCCCAGAAACACTTTAAAATTCACTTTCGTTGCTCAAAGGAAGGGTTTCCAACCATCTCGTCCATTACTGGTCGCTACTGGCAATAAAAGAAAAGCAATACAAATCAAAACAAAAAGAAATCAATGGCTACATTTACTAGTCATGTGAGCAGAGCCGTAGCTAAGGGGGGAACAGCGGGGCGCCCGCCCCGGACGCTGATAGCAAGGGGACGCCGAACAAGCAAGGAGAAAGAAAAAGTGGTGTTGGACATGAGTAAAAGACAAGTCGCCCCCAGAATGTATTGGAGCCCTGTTAGATCAATATTGCTGCCGGTTATCAATGAAATACGTAGATTTCTTAAAAATTTACTTGCTCGCTTCGCTCGCAATTCAAGAGTTTAAATAAGTCACAACAATTTTTTTACTTATTACTTAAAGAGTTATTATAGATGATTTCTTAATGAGATGTGGTATACAAAGTGCCGAGTAATGACTTAAAGTGTATACGCAGGAGCATTTTAAAAATCAGAAACGAGCAAAGTTGTGTTCGGCGTTTTGAAAGTGATGAGTTTGCTTAGTTCAAAACGTTTCTCTAGCCAATCGGATTAATCACGACGCACAGTGGGGCCAAAACACTGAATTCTTGGCAAAAATAAGAATTCGCAATATGAAGCAGAAAATTCAAAGAAAACCAATTAGTTCGGTATGTGCAGTGGCTACAATAATGTTATTTCGACATTATTTCATCAAAAACATAGAGTTTTACAATATAAAAGGAAATATTCCTTACATTCGCGCCTAAATTATATAACAGATTATATGATTGGCATAAACAAACGAGTGAGCAATATGCTTTGATTTGGCAATTTACGATTGGCATGAAAGGAAAAAGTGTACTTATTCATTTTACAACTGAAGAGTAATAAAATTGAAGAAAAGTTCTTGCTTCTCAAAATTATTTCAAAGTTGTGGAGGATTCGTTATGACAATGAAGATGCAAGGACGCTTCAATACATAAAAATTATCTCATCACAAGTTCTCGATATGAATATATTATCAGATATATTAAACATATTATCATTCACAAGCATCAGTAACCTGTTCAGGTTGTTTCATATATTGCATCGTGCATTACGTGAGCTCATTTCAGGGCTTGATTGGTACACTCTGACCTGGAGCAAGCGGAGGTCACTACAGTTGATTCCAATGTCACTTCTGCGCACGCATCACAAAAAACACAATACTGACTTGATCAACACCATTTTTAATATGGTTCTACCTTATTTTCCATAGATTGTTTAGCAAACATTGGCGTTTCAAAATGTCGCCACCATTAATCAAATATGTTTGACTAGAGTTTAGTTCTGTTGGTGAATGCCAGAGAAGTATGACTAGATGTTGGAAACAAGATGGGTCCTGGGGGCGAGGCCCCTAACGCGGTCTGGGGGCAAAATTTCCAGAATCGACCTATATTCACTCCGACTCCGACTTTGTCACTGCTTGCATGGGGAACACACGTCTAATAACCTAACGCTTGTTCTCACATTCATCCCAGCTCAATTCAAAAGCAGCATTGCATCCAGAATGCGGTTTTCTTCAAATATTTTCATGCACTATATTTCCCAAAAGTGCAATTATGTGCAGGTTTTCTTTTTGCATACAGTAAGAACAATGCTTCCGCTAAGACATATTAAAAATTCACAGACATATTTTCTACTAAAATGCCATTCTATCCTTTGACCATAGTTTATATGCTTTCAGTACCACAGCATTTTCCAAATATGATATTAAGTAGGGGATTATCATAGGGATATGATAATGATATTAGCATCATTCCAAATATGATTATTGACTACACATCACATCAACATTGTAAATATCCAAAACGATACATACATGTCGGTCGTGTCACCATGTTTACCAGCCACTGAATATCTACACGCAATGTAGGAATAGTAGCATTCAAAGTCAATTTCCTATCTTCTGTCACTAAGCAGCGCCTCTCCGGCTTCGGCAGATAACCAAATTTACACGTCCCATGAGTTCATTGTAAACTGCTATCACTTCTTTTCTTGTACACTTTCTTATGTGTACACTATTAAGGTTTCATTATAACAAATTATATCGAGTCAATCTTTTACTTCATTTTTCGAATTTTTGCTAAGAATTGCCTGGTATGGCCCCACTGTGCGACGGTGAGAATGAAGGTATGAAAGTGAGAAGAATGAAGAGACACATTCAAGCTGCTGTTTACGCGGGAATATTAAAAATAAAGGTAAATGGGGTGAACAATAATATTTTCGAACTTCAAGCAGTTGTGAGTAGGATAGGGGCATCTAGTCCTCACTCATGAATATTCATGAGTGTGTACTTTTCTGACATGGTAGCACTTGGTAATGCACGTTTTAAAAAAGAAATGGATACACCCTTTTTCCCCGCATACTAATGACACATAATGTATGCAGGTGCGGCCGGAGGTAACATGACATATAATAAATTGGTTTCCGGTGAAAAGAAATGTTAATTGGACAAGCAAAATACAGAAAAGACCTTTTCGGAAATAAAATATGCAGATCACACACGTAGAACAAGGTAATTCATTAATATTCAGCACATGTAACGCGACAGCTGCTGCTGGAGAATATTGTAAAAATTTTGATCGTCGGAATGAGTGAAAGAAAGCACTAGAAGCTTCCAGATCTTTTTTCTAAGCTTATTATTGTTGGAATAGGGGAAAGAACACACTCGAAACTTCTGGAAAGATTGAAGGGTATAAAAAATACTGATGCATTTGCATGATGTGTACATTTAGAAAGAAGAGGGCACCAAGAACATCAAGTGTTAACTTTGCGAAGAAGATATTTTACTACTAGAAGAGACTGGAAGATTGGTAAGTACTAACGTTGTAGTTTTCTTGTATTATACTTGTTCATTTTTATATGGGAAAGGGACATATTGTAATTGTTTGGAGTATAAGGGGACGGAAGTGTTTGGTTTTATCGGGAATTGATTGCGGATTTTCCGGCATTGAAAATGATATGACTCGGTGTACTTTTATGGAATTATAACTTGACTAAGATATAGTATAATGTAATATGTAGGGTAGAGGGAATCATTATTAATGATTGCACCGGGACTCGAATGAGTATTCTCCCATTTGGAGAACCGTACGCTAAATATTTTGCTTGCAGTGTGAACTTATTACTTATACATAGCTATGAATTGTGTAAGATATAACACGAAGTCAACAGAATGCGCTCCCGGGAATCGAACCAGGACTTTTCTACGTGAAAAGCCGTACGACAAACATTTTGCTTAGCAGATATTGTTACTTGTATGTAGCTATGAATTGTGTAAGACATAACAGGTATATATAAATTATATTGTACAGAAAGTTAGCAGAATTCGCCCCCGGGAATCGAACCAGGACTCTTCCACGTGAAAAGCCGTACGACAAACATTTTGCTTAGCAGATGTTGTTACTTATATGTAGCTATGAATTGTGTAAGACATAACAGGTATATATAAATTATATTGTACAGAAAGTTAGCAGAATGCGCCCCCGGGAATCGAACCAGAGCTCTCCCACGTGGAGAACCGTACGCTAAATTTTATGCTTGCAGTGCGAACTTGTTACTTATATGTAGCTATGAATTGTGTATGACATAACAGGTATATATAAATTATATTGTACAGAAAGTTAGCAGAATGCGCTTCCGGGAATCGAACCAGGACTCTTCCACGTGAAAAGCCGTACGACAAACATTTTGCTTAGCAGATGTTCTTACTTATATGTAGCTATGAATTGTGTAAGACATAACAGGTATATATAAATTATATTGTACAGAAAGTTAGCAGAATGCGCCCCCGGGAATCGAACCAAGGCTTTTCCACGTGAAAAGCCGTACGACAAACATTTTGCTTAGCAGATGTTGTTACTTATATGTAGCTATGAATTGTGTAAGACGTATAACTGGTATTTAGAAAGTATATGGTAAGAATTATTATTATTATTATTGTAAACTGTTGTGTTTTGTTTTCATAAACGCTAGTGTAACAATGAGGTTATATGGCGACAGAACGTTTAACGTTACCGTAGATTGAACTTAAGGGTTTTTCATGTTGAAAGCTAAGGCAAAAGAGACCCGAGATTGTTTGAACATATTACCCAGGATGAAATGTAGTAGTGAAGTTAAAAGCGAAACTTTAAACTTATATTTTGTAATTGGAAATCGTAATACAGCAAATAATTAAATTTTAATTCTTTTATTGTTTTTAGGTGGTGAAGGAAATAAAAATCTTAATAGAAACACTGGAGAACAAACATTATTTTCCTGAATTGTTTGTTGTTGAAATATAGCGGAGTTTTTTGTAGTGAAAAGGAGTTATAGATTGGTCTTAAAATATGGATTTACTGAAACCGTTGGATCTTAGTTGTATGAAATATCGAAAATATTGGATAATGTGTGATATGAATATTGAATACTGAAATATCGGCATAAAAGTTATTATAAGTTTCTACATCCAACGAATATACTGGTTAGACTAAATGAGACGGTGATGATGAGTAATGAATGAATATGGTGGAATGAAGAAAGTGGGAAGAAGCAGGAGAACCACGACAAAAACCCACGCACATAGTGTTTGTGCACTAAAAAGCTAACTTGAAACAAGCTGGGATTGAACCAAGGACCCCATGCACCAGAGGTGAACACTGTATTGCGTACCCACCATAGCTTTTTCTATGTATTATATTTGGATGAATAAAAGTACGCATGTATAAGTTGGTGGAACGAGAATGTAGGTGGAAACAGGAGAACTTCACACACAATGTTTAAACTAGAAAATACACTTTGATTGAGGGAAAGCATTTTGTTTTAGAAGTGACTTTTTTATGATCAGCGCTATTTAATGTTTATGAACGAGGAAAGAAACTGTAGCAGTTATTGGAGAATTATACTTTTGAAACTCTTTATACAAAATTATGTGTTTATATAGCTTCATACATACTAGTAAAGAAGATATATGATGTACATTAAGGACGATTTTGACATTATTTAAACAGTGTAGGTAACGACTCTTAAGGCAATACAAGAGACGGACAATTATTTGACAGCGCAGATTGTGATAGTAATGGTGTGCTTGGTTTATTAGGATTAGTCATATGCAGATGGAAACAATTGCTTTAAATAAGAGATAGCACTTTGAACGTATAGTTTGGTTAAAAGTGCTTTACTTTAGAACTTATAACATTAAGTACAAGGTAACCAACACCATTGGCGATAACTATTAGCAGGACTGTGAGCGATGTGAATTAGCGTGTTGGAGAGACAGATACATTTTGCGTACATAATAATAATGAGTATGAATATTTGACTTTGGCACCTAGAAGATTATGCAACCGACAAGTTATAAATGTTTTGAGGATTGCATATAATATTTACAGACAGTTTGATACGATTTTGTATTTTATTTGAAGTGTGATGAATGTTTGTTGAACTAAAAAAGGGTATTTTATTTATAGGTCTTGTTTGTAAGTTAGAAAAACAAGAAAATATTCTTGTAATGGTGTTACGACCGCCAGAAACGAAATAATAGCTAACATGTCCTTTTTACAGTTGAAATAGATTTCTGTCAATTTAAACTTTAATAAAAACTAGTCTGAATTTCGACAATTTTAAACTTTGTTGTAATTGTTACAATTGCATAAGAAAATAGTATTTTAATGTTTTAGTTGTCTGCTTATACAGCGCAGATATATTTGTGAGTGAATACATGACATACAGTTATAACATATCAGAAGTGATGTACTTCCGAAATTAGATCTTCCTAAACCTCAAAGAGATTATATTGTGCAGTTTTCACTTATTGAGTTAAATTTGGTAATTTAAGACGAACTGTGGTTTTGCTTTTTACCCACTGCAGTTGTATTGGATTGAAATACTGAACTTACTATATCTGGATTTTTAGTTACTGTTTTACTGTTTTACTGGTTCTGTATGGTTGCGAAACATGGTCACTTACTCTGAGGGAATAACATAGACTGAAAGTATTTGAGAACAGGATCCTGAGAAGAATATTCGGACCCAAGAGGAACGGGAATGAGGAATTGCGGGAACTTTATAACGAGGAACTACATAGTTTATACGGTTTACCCAACATTGTTAGAGTCGTCAAGTCTAGGAGGCTTAGGGGGCAGGTCATGTAGCTAGAATGGAAGAAAGTAGAAACGCTTTCAAAGTCTTGACTGGAAGACCCATAGGAAAACGACCATTAGGAAGACGTAGGCGCAGATGGGAGGATAATATTAAGATGGATCTCGCAGAGATTTGACTACTGTTTGGATTATTTTTAATTTATGTTTTATATAACAATAAGGTTATAAAGAACAATATAACAGTAATATGGGTTTTTGAACCACAATAGGGATAACTTTAATGCAGTTGCTGTGTACATGAACTGTTATGGAACATTAATCACTTAGTATATAGCATTTTTATATTATTGTAACTGCAAGAGAACTGTATTATAAGACTACCTAATACATGTAAATAATAGTTAGAGCTAAAATACTGAGTTACTGGCAACTGAATTGTCAGTGAGAGTAATGTATTTTAAAGAAATAAACTGATATTAGAAAAAATAATCTTAGTTGTTTGTATGCTATATGAAGAAACTAGTGTTTAAGAAACATTGCATTAAAAGAAAAAATAATTGTTTTCGAAGAATATGGTAGGAAACTGAAAATATTTAATACTTTGTTTTAGATTTTAGAGACATTACCAACGTAAGTAAATGATGAACTATTGTCGATTGAACGGGAATTACTGAGGTTGATACCTTGTGTTTAGTTTATGATATGAAGACTTTAACATTCTTGTTTACAGTTACTTTTAAATGAAAACAACATATAATCTTGTATGCAGAATGGATTGAATTAAGGGCATACTTACGCGAGGGATTCATTGGATGCGGACCACATTTAAAACTTTATAACCCAACAAACATTTCAACACTTTCTTAAGAGAATTATGGTTGCAGTAGGAGAGAAATGTGTGATATACTGTAGAAAACTCGATGTTACAGTACCCTTGTACTCTTTATGTCTTATAAAAAGAAGTTAGTGTACTCTTTTGCTGAGGACAATATTGTAAAATTACGTGTCGTTTTATTGCAACTAGAATAATGTTACTTTAATAATGCTTAAACGCAGTCACTGTTAGTGCAGAATCCACCCTCCAACAATTTTCAGGATGTGCAGACCCTTACTTGGTATATGATTTTAAAAAGAATAAACATTGTACGGTAACCTCTTGAAACTTGTAGACCCACAGTGAAGTATAGTCGGATATGGGGGAGGGCACGGTGACTTAGTGGTAGAAGAGATTTTGATGTTTGTGATTTAAAAACCGAGCAAGTGAACTTTGTGGTGGACAACATTTCTTTTCTCCTGGTACTTCCCATTTCCTACATTTATTTATTGGCTTAAATAGCTTATCCGACCTTTCTCTCTTGTAATAGAATCATTGCAAGGCTATGATCATACCTTATAATTATTATTAAATAATCCTTATTGAAGGTTTAATTTACTTCATGATTTCTTTGGAACAATAAAATTTTTTTGCTTGTTTTCTCAGGGAGGAAATGTTAGAATCATGAGAACTTGCTTACATGCTGTGTGCCAAACATAATAAGCCCTTGGCGGGCTAAGATCGAACCATGGACCCATCACGCGCCAGAGGTGAACGATTTGAAGGCGATGAAGAATATTTTATAATCCCACAGTAGTATTAATAATTGTTTGAGATTCTTAGTATACTATGTGATACACAGGTTACACGAATTTTATTTTGTTCTTTTTAACTAATGTTTAAGAGGACCAGAAGGATAGATTTCAAGAACCACCTATGGTTCAAGGATTACAGTTTTAATTTTACAGCTTTATACACATGCATTCAAAATTATATGGCCATTAGATGGTTGTATAAGATTCTTGTTGGACTTGATTTGATTTGAGTTTAACGTCTCTTTTCATCAGCGAAGCTATATGGGACGTGGACCTACTGATTAACGTGGAATCCGAACCACATGAGCTCCCGCCGGGAATCGAACCTGGGTAGACTTTTGTTGGAATAAATGTTTTCGCTGGAACCTTTTTTAAAATTTAATGTAAAACTTTAAACATAATGAAGAAAATAAGAACATACTGAGGTGAAATAAACTTGAAAACTCCCACCGTGCAAAAGAATTAAGGAAAACAGCCTCTGTTTTCAAGCTGAGACTATCCATGGTTGAGATTGACCACCAAATATAACGATTATTTCTCTCAGATGATGAGTTTGTATGCTTATGCCAGTAGCTAAAACTGGAAAAGTGAACCAGGTAGTGTTTGCAAAATGTATCTCCTCACGTCCAAGTCTATCAATTCGCTGACGACACAGCATTTCTAACAACGGCTCGTACTATCCAACGTATTAACAGACTAATGCAGCCAGCCATCAACACATTTGTCCACTGGTGTGACTTAATCTCAGAACATGTGCAATTGTGATGGACAAAAATTCCATGGGTAGTGGGGCTGGTGGACAACAACAACTTCACGAAACATCTGTTGGTATTAAAATTAACGATACATGAACTTTCAAAAGACGAAATGTTTCTTTATCTGGACTGTTAATACTTTTTTGAAATTTCATCGGAACAAGCATTCAACTTAAACTATAATAAACGAACGAACTATCTAGTTGCATTATAGGAGGGCGATACAGGTGTGGATGAAAAGTTTATGTATTGATTTTTGAATACGAGTTGTGTGCGAGTAATTCAATTTTATTTAACTTTTAATATTAGAGATTATTTTATACGACCATTTAATATTTTATTATTTCTTATACATATTCGCTTTCATTATTTGTCCATTGTAATGTTAGTAGAAAAAATGTTTTATTTAACAACATGAGCACGAAAACCTACAAGAAAAATATTAGACAACATTCATAATTATCACTGTACGGAATACTTCTTTAAATGGAAACAGTTTGATCCATTGGTAGAGTGCACCCATCTGGCACGAAGACCCCTTAGTTCAATCCCAAGACCGTGACAATTTGTGATGGACAACACCCTGTGGATATTCTCGGGGTTCTCCATTTCCTACCACTTTCTTCATATTCAACATTTTTACAATCATTAACCATTCAACGTTGCCTACTTGTAAAATGTCTCGAGTAGATGAGTATATAAGACTCATGCCAGAACAAAATGTTTTCTCTTTGCTCTCAAGCCAGAAAAAAAGCAGAAACTCATATCTACTTGCCAGAAAAAAGTGTATTCGATTTGCTCTCAAGCCAGAAAAGAAGAAACTCGTATCCACGAAGTGAAATTTCTCGAGTTGCTACTCGCCAAATTTCACAAGTTTTCGTGGATACGAGTTTCTTCTTTTCTGGCTTGAGAGCAAATCGAATACACTTTTTCTGGCAAGTAGATATGAGTTTCTGCTTTTTTTCTGGCTTGAGAGCAAAGAGAAAACATTTTGTTCTGGCATGAGTCTTATATACTCATCTACTCGAGACATTTTACAAGTAGGCAACGTTGAATGGTTAATGATTGTAAAAATGTTGAATATGAAGAAAGTGGTAGGAAATGGAGAACCCCGAGAATATCCACAGGGTGTTGTCCATCACAAATTGTCACGGTCTTGGGATTGAACTAAGGGGTCTTCGTGCCAGATGGGTGCACTCTACCAATGGATCAAACTGTTTCCATTTAAAGAAGTATTCCGTACAGTGATAATTATGAATGTTGTCTAATATTTTTCTTGTAGGTTTTCGTGCTCATGTTGTTAAATAAAACATTTTTTCTACTAACATTACAATGGACAAATAATGAAAGCGAATATGTATAAGAAATAATAAAATATTAAATGGTCGTATAAAATAATCTCTAATATTAAAAGTTAAATAAAATTGAATTACTCGCACACAACTCGTATTCAAAAATCAATACATAAACTTTTCATCCACACCTGTATCGCCCTCCTATAATGCAACTAGATAGTTCGTTCGTTTATTATAGTTTAAGTTGAATGCTTGTTCCGATGAAATTTCAAAAAAGTATTAACAGTCCAGATAAAGAAACATTTCGTCTTTTGAAAGTTCATGTATCGTTAATTTTAATACCAACAGATGTTTCGTGAAGTTGTTGTTGTCCACCAGCCCCACTACCCATGGAATTTTTGTCCATCACAATTGCACATGTTCTGAGATTAAGTCACACCAGTGGACAAATGTGTTGATGGCTGGCTGCATTAGTCTGTTAATACGTTGGATAGTACGAGCCGTTGTTAGAAATGCTGTGTCGTCAGCGAATTGATAGACTTGGACGTGAGGAGATACATTTTGCAAACACTACCTGGTTCACTTTTCCAGTTTTAGCTACTGGCATAAGCATACAAACTCATCATCTGAGAGAAATAATCGTTATATTTGGTGGTCAATCTCAACCATGGATAGTCTCAGCTTGAAAACAGAGGCTGTTTTCCTTAATTCTTTTGCACGGTGGGAGTTTTCAAGTTTATTTCACCTCAGTATGTTCTTATTTTCTTCATTATGTTTAAAGTTTTACATTAAATTTTAAAAAAGGTTCCAGCGAAAACATTTATTCCAACAAAAGTCTACCCAGGTTCGATTCCCGGCGGGAGCTCATGTGGTTCGGATTCCACGTTAATCAGTAGGTCCACGTCCCATATAGCTTCGCTGATGAAAAGAGACGTTAAACTCAAATCAAATCAAGTCCAACAAGAATCTTATACAACCATCTAATGGCCATATAATTTTGAATGCATGTGTATAAAGCTGTAAAATTAAAACTGTAATCCTTGAACCATAGGTGGTTCTTGAAATCTATCCTTCTGGTCCTCTTAAACATTAGTTAAAAAGAACAAAATAAAATTCGTGTAACCTGTGTATCACATAGTATACTAAGAATCTCAAACAATTATTAATACTACTGTGGGATTATAAAATATTCTTCATCGCCTTCAAATCGTTCACCTCTGGCGCGTGATGGGTCCATGGTTCGATCTTAGCCCGCCAAGGGCTTATTATGTTTGGCACACAGCATGTAAGCAAGTTCTCATGATTCTAACATTTCCTCCCTGAGAAAACAAGCAAAAAAATTTTATTGTTCCAAAGAAATCATGAAGTAAATTAAACCTTCAATAAGGATTATTTAATAATAATTATAAGGTATGATCATAGCCTTGCAATGATTCTATTACAAGAGAGAAAGGTCGGATAAGCTATTTAAGCCAATAAATAAATGTAGGAAATGGGAAGTACCAGGAGAAAAGAAATGTTGTCCACCACAAAGTTCACTTGCTCGGTTTTTAAATCACAAACATCAAAATCTCTTCTACCACTAAGTCACCGTGCCCTCCCCCATATCCGACTATACTTCACTGTGGGTCTACAAGTTTCAAGAGGTTACCGTACAATGTTTATTCTTTTTAAAATCATATACCAAGTAAGGGTCTGCACATCCTGAAAATTGTTGGAGGGTGGATTCTGCACTAACAGTGACTGCGTTTAAGCATTATTAAAGTAACATTATTCTAGTTGCAATAAAACGACACGTAATTTTACAATATTGTCCTCAGCAAAAGAGTACACTAACTTCTTTTTATAAGACATAAAGAGTACAAGGGTACTGTAACATCGAGTTTTCTACAGTATATCACACATTTCTCTCCTACTGCAACCATAATTCTCTTAAGAAAGTGTTGAAATGTTTGTTGGGTTATAAAGTTTTAAATGTGGTCCGCATCCAATGAATCCCTCGCGTAAGTATGCCCTTAATTCAATCCATTCTGCATACAAGATTATATGTTGTTTTCATTTAAAAGTAACTGTAAACAAGAATGTTAAAGTCTTCATATCATAAACTAAACACAAGGTATCAACCTCAGTAATTCCCGTTCAATCGACAATAGTTCATCATTTACTTACGTTGGTAATGTCTCTAAAATCTAAAACAAAGTATTAAATATTTTCAGTTTCCTACCATATTCTTCGAAAACAATTATTTTTTCTTTTAATGCAATGTTTCTTAAACACTAGTTTCTTCATATAGCATACAAACAACTAAGATTATTTTTTCTAATATCAGTTTATTTCTTTAAAATACATTACTCTCACTGACAATTCAGTTGCCAGTAACTCAGTATTTTAGCTCTAACTATTATTTACATGTATTAGGTAGTCTTATAATACAGTTCTCTTGCAGTTACAATAATATAAAAATGCTATATACTAAGTGATTAATGTTCCATAACAGTTCATGTACACAGCAACTGCATTAAAGTTATCCCTATTGTGGTTCAAAAACCCATATTACTGTTATATTGTTCTTTATAACCTTATTGTTATATAAAACATAAATTAAAAATAATCCAAACAGTAGTCAAATCTCTGCGAGATCCATCTTAATATTATCCTCCCATCTGCGCCTACGTCTTCCTAATGGTCGTTTTCCTATGGGTCTTCCAGTCAAGACTTTGAAAGCGTTTCTACTTTCTTCCATTCTAGCTACATGACCTGCCCCCTAAGCCTCCTAGACTTGACGACTCTAACAATGTTGGGTAAACCGTATAAACTATGTAGTTCCTCGTTATAAAGTTCCCGCAATTCCTCATTCCCGTTCCTCTTGGGTCCGAATATTCTTCTCAGGATCCTGTTCTCAAATACTTTCAGTCTATGTTATTCCCTCAGAGTAAGTGACCATGTTTCGCAACCATACAGAACCAGTAAAACAGTAAAACAGTAACTAAAAATCCAGATATAGTAAGTTCAGTATTTCAATCCAATACAACTGCAGTGGGTAAAAAGCAAAACCACAGTTCGTCTTAAATTACCAAATTTAACTCAATAAGTGAAAACTGCACAATATAATCTCTTTGAGGTTTAGGAAGATCTAATTTCGGAAGTACATCACTTCTGATATGTTATAACTGTATGTCATGTATTCACTCACAAATATATCTGCGCTGTATAAGCAGACAACTAAAACATTAAAATACTATTTTCTTATGCAATTGTAACAATTACAACAAAGTTTAAAATTGTCGAAATTCAGACTAGTTTTTATTAAAGTTTAAATTGACAGAAATCTATTTCAACTGTAAAAAGGACATGTTAGCTATTATTTCGTTTCTGGCGGTCGTAACACCATTACAAGAATATTTTCTTGTTTTTCTAACTTACAAACAAGACCTATAAATAAAATACCCTTTTTTAGTTCAACAAACATTCATCACACTTCAAATAAAATACAAAATCGTATCAAACTGTCTGTAAATATTATATGCAATCCTCAAAACATTTATAACTTGTCGGTTGCATAATCTTCTAGGTGCCAAAGTCAAATATTCATACTCATTATTATTATGTACGCAAAATGTATCTGTCTCTCCAACACGCTAATTCACATCGCTCACAGTCCTGCTAATAGTTATCGCCAATGGTGTTGGTTACCTTGTACTTAATGTTATAAGTTCTAAAGTAAAGCACTTTTAACCAAACTATACGTTCAAAGTGCTATCTCTTATTTAAAGCAATTGTTTCCATCTGCATATGACTAATCCTAATAAACCAAGCACACCATTACTATCACAATCTGCGCTGTCAAATAATTGTCCGTCTCTTGTATTGCCTTAAGAGTCGTTACCTACACTGTTTAAATAATGTCAAAATCGTCCTTAATGTACATCATATATCTTCTTTACTAGTATGTATGAAGCTATATAAACACATAATTTTGTATAAAGAGTTTCAAAAGTATAATTCTCCAATAACTGCTACAGTTTCTTTCCTCGTTCATAAACATTAAATAGCGCTGATCATAAAAAAGTCACTTCTAAAACAAAATGCTTTCCCTCAATCAAAGTGTATTTTCTAGTTTAAACATTGTGTGTGAAGTTCTCCTGTTTCCACCTACATTCTCGTTCCACCAACTTATACATGCGTACTTTTATTCATCCAAATATAATACATAGAAAAAGCTATGGTGGGTACGCAATACAGTGTTCACCTCTGGTGCATGGGGTCCTTGGTTCAATCCCAGCTTGTTTCAAGTTAGCTTTTTAGTGCACAAACACTATGTGCGTGGGTTTTTGTCGTGGTTCTCCTGCTTCTTCCCACTTTCTTCATTCCACCATATTCATTCATTACTCATCATCACCGTCTCATTTAGTCTAACCAGTATATTCGTTGGATGTAGAAACTTATAATAACTTTTATGCCGATATTTCAGTATTCAATATTCATATCACACATTATCCAATATTTTCGATATTTCATACAACTAAGATCCAACGGTTTCAGTAAATCCATATTTTAAGACCAATCTATAACTCCTTTTCACTACAAAAAACTCCGCTATATTTCAACAACAAACAATTCAGGAAAATAATGTTTGTTCTCCAGTGTTTCTATTAAGATTTTTATTTCCTTCACCACCTAAAAACAATAAAAGAATTAAAATTTAATTATTTGCTGTATTACGATTTCCAATTACAAAATATAAGTTTAAAGTTTCGCTTTTAACTTCACTACTACATTTCATCCTGGGTAATATGTTCAAACAATCTCGGGTCTCTTTTGCCTTAGCTTTCAACATGAAAAACCCTTAAGTTCAATCTACGGTAACGTTAAACGTTCTGTCGCCATATAACCTCATTGTTACACTAGCGTTTATGAAAACAAAACACAACAGTTTACAATAATAATAATAATAATTCTTACCATATACTTTCTAAATACCAGTTATACGTCTTACACAATTCATAGCTACATATAAGTAACAACATCTGCTAAGCAAAATGTTTGTCGTACGGCTTTTCACGTGGAAAAGCCTTGGTTCGATTCCCGGGGGCGCATTCTGCTAACTTTCTGTACAATATAATTTATATATACCTGTTATGTCTTACACAATTCATAGCTACATATAAGTAAGAACATCTGCTAAGCAAAATGTTTGTCGTACGGCTTTTCACGTGGAAGAGTCCTGGTTCGATTCCCGGAAGCGCATTCTGCTAACTTTCTGTACAATATAATTTATATATACCTGTTATGTCATACACAATTCATAGCTACATATAAGTAACAAGTTCGCACTGCAAGCATAAAATTTAGCGTACGGTTCTCCACGTGGGAGAGCTCTGGTTCGATTCCCGGGGGCGCATTCTGCTAACTTTCTGTACAATATAATTTATATATACCTGTTATGTCTTACACAATTCATAGCTACATATAAGTAACAACATCTGCTAAGCAAAATGTTTGTCGTACGGCTTTTCACGTGGAAGAGTCCTGGTTCGATTCCCGGGGGCGAATTCTGCTAACTTTCTGTACAATATAATTTATATATACCTGTTATGTCTTACACAATTCATAGCTACATACAAGTAACAATATCTGCTAAGCAAAATGTTTGTCGTACGGCTTTTCACGTAGAAAAGTCCTGGTTCGATTCCCGGGAGCGCATTCTGTTGACTTCGTGTTATATCTTACACAATTCATAGCTATGTATAAGTAATAAGTTCACACTGCAAGCAAAATATTTAGCGTACGGTTCTCCAAATGGGAGAATACTCATTCGAGTCCCGGTGCAATCATTAATAATGATTCCCTCTACCCTACATATTACATTATACTATATCTTAGTCAAGTTATAATTCCATAAAAGTACACCGAGTCATATCATTTTCAATGCCGGAAAATCCGCAATCAATTCCCGATAAAACCAAACACTTCCGTCCCCTTATACTCCAAACAATTACAATATGTCCCTTTCCCATATAAAAATGAACAAGTATAATACAAGAAAACTACAACGTTAGTACTTACCAATCTTCCAGTCTCTTCTAGTAGTAAAATATCTTCTTCGCAAAGTTAACACTTGATGTTCTTGGTGCCCTCTTCTTTCTAAATGTACACATCATGCAAATGCATCAGTATTTTTTATACCCTTCAATCTTTCCAGAAGTTTCGAGTGTGTTCTTTCCCCTATTCCAACAATAATAAGCTTAGAAAAAAGATCTGGAAGCTTCTAGTGCTTTCTTTCACTCATTCCGACGATCAAAATTTTTACAATATTCTCCAGCAGCAGCTGTCGCGTTACATGTGCTGAATATTAATGAATTACCTTGTTCTACGTGTGTGATCTGCATATTTTATTTCCGAAAAGGTCTTTTCTGTATTTTGCTTGTCCAATTAACATTTCTTTTCACCGGAAACCAATTTATTATATGTCATGTTACCTCCGGCCGCACCTGCATACATTATGTGTCATTAGTATGCGGGGAAAAAGGGTGTATCCATTTTTTTTTAAAACGTGCATTACCAAGTGCTACCATGTCAGAAAAGTACACACTCATGAATATTCATGAGTGAGGACTAGATGCCCCTATCCTACTGTTGTGGAATAGCAGCTTAAGGGATCAAAACTTAGCCCAACGAAGTTCGACTTTTTCAGACACTAATCACTGCCAATGATTTATTTTTTTAATTCCATTGACATATCAAATGCTTCCAATTTGGAGGAATTTATTGGGGTCATTTTTTCATCAACTTTTTGTATCGCCAGCATATTATTTTGTGCATACGTGTCTAGTTGTGTGATGTTTTTATCTATCTACATACATATAAAACATAAGTAGGCACACTCTTAATATAAGTACGTGTTCGTGTATTTTAATATGTTAATTAATAATAAGTAGCTTAAATTCGGATCTTTCATTCATTAAAAAATTAAGTAATTACTATAATTTCAGATATATGTAGTAGCCAAAGTATATTTTGGATTTTAAGTACAAACATTGAACATATTCTTCACCTCCATCGATCAATATTTAGAAATTCACAAAGAAGGCTCCTTCTGAATTTCCATTACATTTCACAAAATATTTTTACCGTAAAAAGATCGAAATTAAAATGCTATTGACGTGGTCACATACAGAATAAAATTAAAAAGTTTACAATTATTACTGGAAATTAATACTGTCACCCATTTCGAACAATTTAAAAGCACATAGTTTCTAATGTATTGAAATTTCATTTCTTATCGATAGTATGAAACGTTGTAAATAGTAGTAACTTTCCATAACTATTTTTCTAGTAAATCTGTATACAACCAAAGGTAGTTTTGTCAAGATTAACAAAAAGTCCAAAATAAGACTCTTGAAAACAGCTCTGATTTGAAAAAGGATACATAATGATGGTTTTTGGTTGTTGCAATGGTCTTTCCAAGAAGATTAATAAAAATTCAGCGTAGCATAACAACAGCTGCTTTTAAAACCTCACCTTACCAATCATATATATATATATATATATATATATATATATATATATATATATAGAGAGAGAGAGAGAGAGAGAGAGAGAGAGAGAATGATTGGTAAGGTGAGTGTAGGTGCGCTGAATTCTACTTCGCCCCGGGCGCTGAAATCTCTAGCTACGGCTCTGCATGTGAGCACTAAATAATAACAATTTAATCAGATTATTTTTAATATTGTCTGTGCTCTTAATATTGAAACAGTGAAAACCCATTTCTGTGTCAATCTGTAAATCTGCCAATATTAAGTTTAATAAGAGACCTATTGAAGTGTTTGATTATTCGCTTCCCGTAATATATGTTGACACTGAATAATGTTTTCTACGAAATAAAACGATTATTTGTATTCATGTTCAGGAGACAAGATAACGCATTTCTACTAAGTGTGAAGTCTGAACTCCATTTGTCCTGTACTGTACTCCAAAATCTTATATCTGGTAAGTACTTATATAATGCTTACGTCTTTGCAGTTAACGCTTTTAAAATCTTTCGTAGTTATAACTACGGTAGGTTAGTATATTCACTATTTGATTTAAGAAGTACTAATAAATCTTTTAAGATGCGATTCTTTTGGGTTTTTGCAACCATCTAGGCATTAACATGTTACGTATGCTTTCATGCCTCTCTCTGCGTCGATACATACGGAGTGGTGACCAGGCCCGTATCCACGGGGCGTCTAGGGAGGCCGGTCGCCCCAAAATTTATACTGACCCCCTCAAATTTTCACGATAGGCTTGCAAATGAACTATGATATGGTGATGAACCATAATATGGTTGGTTCGGTCCCACCTAACTTCTACTAGGCCCCCTAAATTTTGGGGCTGACTACCGGTCTGGTGCAGAGATGGAGTGGCTCGGTGGGTCAAGTAGGTCAAGAATTCTGAGTGGGTCAGTGGGTCAACAGCGAGCGACCCACTGTGACCCACCACCCACCGTGACCCACTGCAATCCACCACTCACCATGACCCACTGCGAGCCACCGACTCAGTCTGATCTAGCGACTCACTCTGCTCACTGCATTGTAGACAGTATCTTCTGAAGACTGGTAAATTTGTCTTAGTTTTACCTTCAAGACCTTCATTTCCCTTCCTTTTCCATTTGTTTCTGTCTACTTACCTGAGGTTTGTATATTAAACCAAGTGAAAAAAGAACTTCAGGCACTTTTGGATATTGATATTTTTAATTGAAATAATAGCAATAGGACTTATACTAAACACTTGGCTTTCGAGACCTGTGAGTTTTTAGAGGAGCTAAGTACTGGAAAAAATACATTTTTGAATCACTGTAATATATAAATTATTATATAAAAAGTTGAATGTAACTATGTGTGCCTGATCATCACGGGCAAATTGCAAAGTCAAATGAAATTACTTTTGGTATATCAGGCACGTAGCCAGGATTTCGTGAAGGGGGGGAAGTCCTTGACATGAAATACTGTGGTCATCACACCAGGGGCTCGAGCATTCTAAACAATTTTACTGGAACATATATTGGTTCGTTTAGCCAGGATTTCGTAACCGGAGGGGGGGGGGGGCGTGACATGAAATTCTGAAGGCCCAGGAGCTCGATCAATCTAAACTACTTTACTATCAACATATATTGGTTTGTGAGGATATGTTGATAAGTATTTTAATAAACTATGCAGAAAATCTCGAGTAAAATAAAAAAAGTATTGAAAAAGATTATACAATATGTACTTACATCCTTCCTCTGTTTATTCAAATATAACAATTTAACTTTCACTTTGACCTCGATCATTATAAAAAGTGCATATTCGCTATTATAAAAAGTACATACTCAATAATGTCTTGTAAAATATTTTGCAATATCTGCGTTCCTTTTTCTGTTGAATCAAATGTTAACAGAACTTTCATTCCACATTGTTTTTATTATTTCGTCAAGTACTGCCTGTTTCAAATGATAGTTAAAGGAGCAGTAGAAAATTGTTTTTGAAGAACATGTTTGATATTGCAAGGATACAATGACGAAAAATTATGATAAAAAATGTCAACGCTGTTACACAACGGCGCTATGCTTTCAGAAGCTTGAAATCTCCCTGACTAGTAGCAGAAATTCTGAGAATTCCGCAACTTTTCTAGAAATTTTAAATTCCCTGACTCTTCCAGGACATATCGCTCACCTCGCAATCATGTATTGCAAGTAATACAAATTTCCTCATAAGAAAGAGTAACCAAAAGCTTCCTTTAGTTTATTTTTAACGCTGACCCTTCTTTTTTCTCATTTCATTTGTTTTATCCTTCCTTATTTTTCTTTCATTTCTTGTCTCGAGGGGGGGTCCGGACCCCCTGGATCTCCCCTTGGCTACGTGCCTGGGTATATAGTTAGGCCTTAATCCAAACTGAGATGTTATATTGCTTTCATTATAATACATATCCCAAGGAGGTACTGAGGATCCAAAATTTTGTAAATAAAATGAAAAAAAAATCTCGCAAGCCGTTAAACTTACGGACCTGAAATTCAGTGTATTTACTTTATTGAAAATAAACAGAATCTGTCCTAGCATTTTTTAAAATTCTCCTTCATGGGGGGGGGGGCGACACTTTCTATATATGGAAAATTGGTAGTGGGTTGGTTTGTAAAAATGATCATAAACGATCGATACTAATTAAGAAAAAATTCAGGAACAAAAAAATACAGTGCTTCCCTTCATACATCCATTGCTTGCTACTATAGTAAATGCTGAAGCTTATGTTCATTATATGGAGCGCTTAGAGCACAGTCAATCAACCCATAAAGTTGTGAGAAAAATAGGCATAAAATGTGTACTGTAAGCTTAATTACACGGAAATTTTAAGTTTGAACTGTACGCATAATTATATGGAAAATTTTACTCTTTTTTTTTTCCTTTACGTTGGTCTACTTACCTTGATTTGGGGCTTTCAAATTCCACACCTTTTTCCACTTAAAAGTATCGATAATTCAACAAGGAAATAATTATACTATGATAATTTAATTGAAATTCATTGTAATTTGGCCCATGACAAACAGCAGTATGGTAATTCAAGGGGAAGAAGGGGAAAATTCCCAGGCACCTCTGAACACTTCACCGGAACCTCATTCCCGTTTGCTTTCTAGGGGGGGAGGGAACTTAGTAATGACATCAAACCTTCATGTGTAATTACAAAAATTAAATTTATAAACAAATAAGAAATCATCAGTTTATTAGGCTTTAATTGATAGTTTATGCACAAGATTCCCTAGGTGTGGTAGATGAAGTTACTGTTCTCCATGAGTCGACATTGCTAACTGACATGGTTGATATGGAAAAGATGTTGTATGGTGATAGAGAGATGATACTTCTTGCTGAGTATTTCAAAACTGACCGAGAAAAATCGTTATCAGACGTAAGTCTAACAAGCAGATTGTCGATGAGGAGATGCAGAAATTTCTACGTCGGGTAGAAGTATTATCAATTTCTACGACAGAGTGTGAACGGAGATTTTCCCTTATGGATTTACAGATGACTGATATTAGAAATAGACTAAATGCTCAAACATTGTTTAACTTGTTGTTCATCAATGTTAATGGCCCACCGCTAGACAAGCTCAAAGTAGACGAGCTAGTTATTTCTTGGCTGAAGGATGGGCATCATTACGCTGCGGATGATTTACCACGAAAAAGTCTTGGACGACAACAGGAAATAAACCCGATTTCAGATTTGTTTTAAGGTGGTAAGTGACGGGTAATGGAAAATGTATACTTGTATTATTAATGGCTTATTTGTGCTATTCAACTTTGTACCTAATTTTTAATGTCTCTTCTTTCCTTTTTATAAACTAAAAGGTAAACTACTTTGAATAAATATTCATAATAATTGCAATTATGCATATTTGTAACTTAAATTTAACGTGGTGTTTTAGTGAGAACACAAATTACAATTATGAGCATACTTTTTGGAGATGCTCTCACAGAGAGTACGGGAGAAACTTTATACGCTATGAAAAACTAATTTTTCAAGTCTTTTATGAGTAAAATACTGTGAACTGAGAAATCATAACATTTTCCATATTGTACAGGGGTATTTTCCTGCGAATAGGATTTTCTTTCGAGATGCGTTGAGAAATTAACACTTGCAAGAATACTCTCTTACAAGGGTCACGGTGGGTCATGGTGGGTCAGAGTTGGTCAGTGGGTGGTGGGTCAGAGTGGGTCACAGGTGATGGGTCATAGTGGGTCAGAGTTGGTCAGTGGGTGGTGGGTCAGAGTGGGTCACAGATAATAGGTCATGGTGGGTCACGGTGGGTGGTGGGTCGTGGGTCGTTTTCATTGACTCACGCCAACTCTAGCCTGGTGGTGACGTCACAACTTACTTTTTTCGTTAGGCCCATTTTTATCATTTTTTGGCGGCTTCTTTTGCACTTACAAGGAATGATTCCATTCCGGGACCAAGTACCTCGGGAAAACCTATATATCGTCTGAAAGCTCTTGCCAAGAGAAGTACAAAACCGCTTTCAAATCACGGGCAAACCTATAACCTGACATTTTGAGAGGCCAGTTTGTTGGTGTTTGTGACCTTATGTATTGCATGTTAGACAGAAGTAAAAATGAATGTTACGAAATATCACGCGTAAGCACCTGAGACCATCATGTTTCCTTTTGGCTCATTGCTAGAACGAAACTAGGGCAAGAGTTTGATAATATTATTTTGAAGAATTATTTTGTGATGCGACATACAAGTTAAAAAGACACCCCACGAACATATTATTTCCCTGTTTTGTTGCTTATAAAAGAACATAATAAATGAACGTTAACATTTTTGACTATCGAGCTATAACATAAAGAGGGCTCTTAATGGCATACTGAAATGTAGAGTTTCACATAAAACCCATAACGATTAGTTTTCTTTTTGATAAAGTTGTAACAGACACTTTAATCATCACTATATATAATGTCGTTTAGTGACATGTGCTTTTTATGAATAACAACTGTTATTTCGAAATAAAAGCAGTGTTATTATATTTTCATATGAAGCTAAAGTATAGGGAATGTTCTCATGTATTATATTGTACACACGAAGCTTAAAAATCATACGATGCAAACATTCAAATAGAACAATATAATCGTGCATATGCAACATTGTCAAGAAGAGACTTCATTCTATTTCTGCTCTTCACTTTGAAAGAACACGACAAAATAGAATACAAGAATTATTCTCTCTGTACGGTACGTTCGTTTTGTCTTAAATTTTTACTCAGACACGGTATATGTCTGCTCTTAAAAACTGAGACGGTATATTTTATGTATTGAAAGCAGCAGCGGTGTACTCCATAATCAATTTACCTACCAAGCGGATGGATAGCGTTCCATTCCTCTGAAGGTGGGATTTATTATTTAGTTCTTGTGCGTTTGTCCAAAAGCGGTTTTAGAGACAAAGTAGAGTTTGAAAATGGTTATGTGGGGACATATGGGTGTCAAGGAAGTCGAAGTAAGTTTTTGAATATATTATTTCCTCTAGATGTAGAGGTGATAGAAATACAGTCTTATCTTCATACTGCCGCACAGAGAAAAATCCGCTCTCCGGATAACGGTGTATTGTATATACAAATATACGGTATCCTCTTGCTTACTATAGAAATCAATAGGCCTAAGGAGCATACGATGTCCGTACGCTACATAGGCACTGCCCTTAGATCTTACATCATGATGTTGCAGAATGTCTGACATATAACTTTTCCGTATATCACATGCATATACTTACGTTACCTTTGTCAGCTATATGTTATATACGTCCATTTGAATGCGAGATCCTGACCGCCTAAGGGGCAGAGCGTGATTTCACCTGCATTTAGTTAGACATTGGATCGCATGGTATCATATAATACATAGTAACTTTTCTTAGTTCAAGGTACATTTTATACCAGCAAACTGAAATATTATTTCATAAACATGAACATGTTTTTAAATATTTTTTTATATATTTAAAAAACTTCGAATGATATGCTTCATGAATAGTATGTTTCGTACTTTTTTATGTCATCACTAATCAGATATTTGAAATTTCAGAAAATATTTTGTCCAATGTTGCCAAATATATACTATAAAATTATACAAATTTAATATATGTAAATGTTAGAGTAACAAGCACTACTTCAATAATTTATTATAATAATAAGTTAGTATATCTATCATTATAATATATTATTGTGTATTATAGTAAATAATGCTAATAATAATATATTCAAGTAATTAAACCTGATAAAATATTTTAAAAAGGAATAGTTATAACTTAGATTCTATTTTTAATGCTTTCGAAATTTCGGCATGCAAGCGTTTTGTAATAATAGTGATAATATTAATGACAATATAAATAAATACAAAATTAAAACAAAAAAATACATTTAAAAAGAACTTTTTAAAAAATTATCACCGAAGCGTAATCCGAAAATCGCTTTTAATAACGCACATGTTCGTAATTGTGTTTCCATATGAATTTTAATATTTCGTCCTTGTGTTCTGTTCATCCTAAGAATACTTCGCGGATTTTAATCGTTTAGAAAAAAATTGACACAAAACAGTTTTGAAATGATTTTAGAAAATTTTCTGATGTGATCAAGAAATATATTAAATATATTTAGTGAGAACAGTGAAATTAATTTTTAAAAAAAAGCATCCCAAGATTCGGTTTGTTTTTCGATCCTCTACAAACAAACGTCTCTTCGAGGGTCTTTACGACGCTATTGACAGTGCCATAAGAAATGGGTGTAAAATTTTATCATTTTAAACAACTCACGTATTAAAAAATTCTTGGAAATTCTCTCTCTTCTCAAATGTATATATATTCGTTCAGCTTGTTTGGTAAGAAAAAAAAGGTTCCTCACAATACCTCCTAATCTAAGAAATCACAGCTAAAAATAACTGTTGCATCAGGGAGTCAGGTAGTTATTTAGTCCGCGTTGTTAGAAAATCTGGGACTTTCCTTTAGAAGTAATAACCCAACGAAACAGGCACGACAAGTCAGATAGTCTATCTTCAGCGCCGGAGCAATAAACATCGAACAAATAATGTAGTATGTAAAATTCAGTCAGCTTCAAACCAAAGTGCGGCGAACACACAACTCGAATTCTAGTACGTAAAGTGCACCGATTAAGTAAGCGCCAGTATAAAAATAACATTGAACATTTAATCAGTGATAAAACACGATAATCTCTCGCGGGGACGGACGAATCCCTCCGAAAATTCTGTGGACCTAGGTAAAGATTATATCGAACAAGTAAAGAAAGGAGGAACACATGAATGTTATATTTGTTCTTAAGTAGTAGTATTATACTGCGTATACATTTGTATGAAATTTTCCTATCATCGGAGTTGAGTTGATTTTAGTTTAGCGTCCCTTGCAGCAACGAGGCTATATGAGACATGGACCTACTGATTAACGTGGAATCCAAACCAGATGAGCTCCCGCCGGGATCGAAGCCGGGTATCCCACGCCAAAGGCGCATACGCTTACCGCTTAGACACGAGGGAGCTCGCGGCATGATGGGAGCAAAAGAAGAGAAGAAGAGATACACTGCAATCAATAAATAGCACTAAAGCATATATATGTTATATCAAGACAAAGATAATGAACACAATGATCAAAAACGCAACACTTGTCATACCACAATCCTCATTGAGGTGGATTGAGGTGGAATGCCACTGAATATATCTATCTATCTATCTATCTATATATATATATATATATATATATAGATAGATAGATAGATAGATAGATATACACACGGTGTTAATGAACTATACAGACAAACTGTGAGAGGTGATTCCTTAGATCAAAATAAGAGGAAAAGCTTATATGGACCTATCGCGAAAAGTGCATAGGCTGTCCAAAATCGCAAAAAAGCCAAATTTCAAGAAGTCCTATTTCGAAATCTAGAAACTGTGGATGACGATCCTTACAAGCGTAAAGGAAGTCACACATACGCAATCCAGAAATGCTGTATAGGTCACGATTTGTCACACTATTTACTATCTACTCTCTCTCTTCATATATATATATATATATATATATATATATAACCGGTTGTTAAAAAATTAGAATAACACCTCAGAGTGGTGTAAGTGCGTGAAACAAAAAACAGGAACTCACAAATCTGATTGACTGGTACTTATGCAGCCCACAGAACTCGAGTTTCAACTGAGAATATGAGAAAAAGTACATCTGTGTTTTTCTTGTCAGTGACTTGCCTCTATTCGAAAATGAAACAGTAATGGACTATGTTTGAAAACGACCGTATTAAAATATTATTTTAAAATAATTTATTACTAGAACGATCTCCTTTTTAGTTAATTAATGCTTTTAATCTTAGTGCAATATCAAAATCAAAATTGAGCTAAGCAAACCAATGAACAACGCTCACACAATGTACAACTTGGAATTCAATAATATTGAGTCCACTGAAAATATCAGCAGACACCTATTCCTCAACTGCACGTTGATCTGAGAAAGGAGCGAAATTATTAGACACTTTCATGCTCCAGCACGATCAGTTAAATAAGATTTTTGCAATTTCAGCGATTTCAGAAGTACGAGGAAATAGTGAGTTTCTACACATGTTCCATTTAACCCTTTTTAGGATATGTGATATATACCTGTATACCATGGGAATTTCTTTTGAGAGAGGCGCAGGCTTTGGAAAAAAAGAGATTATTATCGAAAAGTGCCTTTTTAGGGATTTTTCATCCCAGGTACACAATACCAACATGGCAGTAGCACCGTTAGAAAGGACGCTTCATTTCGAAGAGAATGAGGTATGATGCATGGTCCTGGAATAAATAGTCTTGATGATAAGGCTTATTGGATAAAAAAAAAATGACTGAAAGTATAAAAAAAAATGATCAGGGAAAATTCGTAAATTGGCTAGAGCATCAAGACTATTTCTTCTAGAACAATTAGTATGTCATTCTGTTCACAATAAAGGAAACTTCTTTTTGGTACAATTCACATATCTGTGTCATGTACGTAAGAAGGGAAATTCGTGACAAACGGTGATTTTTTAAAAAAATTCCCTTTTTCTCACTTTGGTTGGGGTTTTCCGTTTCAGGTACACAATAGAGAAAATTGAGTGATACAGTTGGTAACATTGCATCATTTTGAACAAAATGAGGGTCGACCCATGAGTTAATAGTCTTGACGCAGTAGCTGATTGAGTGAAAGTCTACAAATTACCTAAATAACCCATGTCCTAAAAGGCTTAAATATTCCGTTTTTATTATTTTATTCCATTCTGGTTAATTATGGTAATATTAGACAGTTATCAGAAAGGACGCAAAATTTAGAAAAGAATTCAAAAACCACAAAATGAGTTAGGAACAAAGATAGTAAAGGTGAACTATAAAGATCATGGCTCACTCAGCTCAAATTGTGGGTTAATATAAATACTGACTTTTCTTATGTCGATTTTCTATGTATTTCAGAATTTGAACTCGATGGAAATTGGTTGGATGCTAATTGTAACAATAATCAGCAGTTCGTTGATGGTTCAGGAAGCGACCGACATTTTAGTGGATTCTCCGCAATTATTAACATTCAATGTGATGTCACAAGTAACAAGGAACTACTTGAAGACATCTCAGTGCGTGTATGTATTAGTGATTGGTGACTGTGGTTTTCCAAACGAAATTCTTTCGACAATTTTTCATAATGCTCAAAATCTTAATTCAGTTATCTTCATTAACATTGGTCAGACCTATGATGTACATTCACCAACATTGCGACATAATTTACAATTGGCAATATATTTGAATTATTGTCGGTTTTATATGTTACTAATTACGGATGTGGAATTACTTAGAACCTTCTTAGATATAGGTGTTCAGCATTCTTCACTAGACAGAAGTGCTTATTTCTTCTTCTTCCCTTGCTCGCACGCGAATTTACCACTTAAGTCTATCCGAAACAATGAACTGTGGCATCTGTTCCCCAATGCATTGCTAGCAGATTGCGACAGCACAAATGTTAACAGTTCCTGCCAATTACTCACTCACTTGAATACTATAACTCTCTTTGGTACTTCGCAGAATGATTTATTGGCATTCAATCAAGATTTATATGCTAACAGAGCAAACAGCATGCAAGGTCAAGTGTTAACGCTTACAACTTCATGGTACACTCCATTTACAGTTGAATCAAGTGATTACATTGCGTTAGATTCCAACTATTCAGGAGTAGAGTTTCTTCTTTTCCAGGAAATAGCTAATTTCTATAATTTCACATGGATAGCTTTCTTCCCGGAAGCTGAGTGGGGTGAAGTATATGAAAATGGCACTGGAACTGGGATGATATGGGACATTGTAAGCCACGTTGCAGATGTTGGTCTTTCAGCGTGTTGGCTTCAAGAGGAAGGAATAAAACCAATTGATACAACATTGCCTTACATGAAGCTTTGTTTGACGCTGTTGGTACCTCATCCGCAAGCTGCCTTCAAACTTTCTTCATTCCTACAGCCCTTGAAACCTGAAGTATGGATTGCACTTTTCATATTTTGTTTCTTTTGCTCTCTTCTACATTATCTATTTGCATGCGTTTTGAAATTGCTGTTTCCATTTCGCCCTACAACAAAATACTTAGAATATCAGCGAAGCGTTCTGAGCATTGTAAGTTTATTATCCCAATTAGGAACAAGTTTTCCGGAAGAAGAGTCAATACGTCATATTTACATGTCAACTTTGTTTACATTGATGGTAATGAGTTACGCGTATTGTACGGAATTAATCTCCTCTCTGACGGTCCCCTTTCACGGCCATCCTATTGAAACTCTTAGCGATTTCCTACGAAGTGGTCTATCATGGGTTGCGTATGAAGAAGGAATGTATGACATGTTAGGAACATCTAAAGAACCATCAGAGCAGGAATTGCATAACCGATTTGTGTTTGACAACGGAAGCAGTATGACTGAGAAAGTGTACTCCAGAAAATATGGTGTTTTTACAGAATATTTAGAATCTGGCAACATAGGTTGTACTGAACATATTGATAAAGATGCATTGAAGACGTTACACGTAATGAAAGAGTGCATTTACAAAGTTGATATTATCATCATGTTGCAAAGATATTCTCCATACACAAACAAATTCAACAGAATCATCCAACAGCTATTGGAAACTGGTGTCATCAACTACTGGCAAGAACATATGATTTTGTTGCACTCAAATGAGACTACAGATGTCCTTTTCCACAAATCTAATAAAAATATCGTTGGCCAGTCCGCAATAGGCATGTCTGCACTTCAGGGAGCTTTCCTTCTACTGTCAGCTGGGTGTATCTTTTCGTTTATAACATTTTCTTCAGAAACTGTTGTAGGTTATAGAAAGTGTTTAAAGAAGTTTAGCAAAGACTCAATGAACAAATGTATATTTAAATGCAAATCAGTAGTCTTTCAGGGTCGCCAGTTGACTAGTAAGGTGAGACTGAAGTAGAGAATCTAGTGCATTTTGTCATGTGAGAAATTTAACACTTTCGCTGGCGTAGGCATGGTAACACGCAGGCGATATTTCAACCTTTCCGTGCCTTCGACGTGTTTCCACGCTTTGCCATTCTGTTAGTTAGTGGGTCTGGCAACATTGCAAAACAGCAGACGTTGTTCGTGCGTACATAATACACTTCTTAAATGTTGTTACTTACGGGTAAGCGTTTATTTTCTTTCTTTGTGTGTGTGTGTGTGTGTGTAGGCATACTGATTCATTGTTGAAGTCGTGTAATCAGCTGATTTGCAATAGCTTTCTGACGTAACAAAGAGGTGATTCCAGTTGATAAGCTGTCAGAAGTAATAAATGAAGTTTGTGAATATGATGACAGTGGTAACGAATTGATGATACCAAAACTACCAAAATGCATCTATTTATTTTGATGTAACTTGAATAATAAAGTAAATACTTGTGCAGGTATAAAACCCCAAAATGGCTGCTAGAACACGAATGTCTTACTGTATGCGCGTTGCCAGGAAAAGTGATGATGTCCCTATAATAACTTCTTCGATTGTTAAATATGAAAATGTGGGGTCAAAGAATATTGAGCAATATTTATCTAAAATATGATTGGAAACCAATAGCAAAACTTTTTTTTTCCTTTTTACGTATTATAAGCTCCGTCTATCATAAATTTTGAAGGTTGTGTATTAGTGGTGCCATTCAGGTGGTTTCTCTTCAAGTTTCTGAAGACAGAAATAATGACAAGCTGCAATTAAGACATGGCATTTTTTCATTTCTAGGATATCTTATCAAAGAAAATTAAATTCTCGCGATATATAGACGCAGTTCGTTTCTGTATGGCGATTTAAACATAAAGTGTGGATACTGTCATAAGTAGGCTTCGCATAGCTATACATTTTAAAAAGCTCAAAATATGCATACAAATGTGTCCTTAAAAATGCCATAATTTCAAAATACCTCTGTGTTTTGTGATGAAAATACATAAGAAATAAATTATAAAAATGTTTGTTTTTGCACTTAAACTTAGACCCTATATATATTATTTTGCAATGTACAATGTACAATGTACAATGTACAATGCAATTATTTTGAGTGTACAATGCAGCGAAAGACTCATTAAAATACAATTTGCGTGTGTATTAAGCAGGTCAAGATGTACAGTTTTAGTGGGCCTTATGCACAGTCGCTCTGACGTGTGATTACTGCTATATTAAAGAGTTCGACTAACATATGTTTGGTGCAGTAGGCAGGGCTTTAGTATGACGATAATCATACGTCAAAACGACCCTGCACAGCGAGTTTGGACAAGATCAGAGGAGTTTTCTCAATCACGTTTCAGTGAAATTTTGTTGGTTTTACTATCTTCAAAGCCAACTTTGATGACCAATACAAAATCCTGGCAAGTCTGCACTCTATGATATTTGATACGCCTCTAAGCTCGTTCAACGGCTTCATTCCACATGATTTGTTCGCAAACTTTGCGGATCGCAACGCTTCGCAAAATTGCAAACGGCAATTGAATCCTCAGGTAATAAGTCCAAAAATCAGAATGTTGGGAAATCGAAGAAAAAGCAATAGAGCTTGGAGTTTACTGGAGCTTGAGAACTACACACTATACCACTCACATATAGAGAGCAGCTAGGAAATAATGTAAAAGAGAATGCAGAGTATGAACAATCATTTTGCTTGTTTTTAATCTTCATTCTAGTCTTAAAACTGACAATTAAGTTATATACACTAAGACGAATCTCGGAAAGAAAGATGCAAATTTTGCTTTACGTTGACACAAATTGCTACGTAATGAAGCCCAAGATAAGATAGGATTACTGTCATTAATAGCGTATGAATATACTTTTTCATTTTTTTAAAACCAAAATCCAAGGAAAGTCGAAAATGGTTTATTTCAAATTTTGACGTAAATTTCAATCAAGAAGGCAAGGAAAGACATCGCACAACCTAACAATAGTAATGTAAATACGCTGCACAAATGCTGCAGACTTAGAACTACTAGTTGATGTGAAGTATTCCTCTTGTAAGGACCTATTTTGACAGATGGTAAATATTCATGGTATTCAGACATGATTTCACTCTGCCAATATGTGATTAAACCTGATTCTACTACAGAGTTTATCGTTTCGTCAAAGTTGCTCTTTAAGATTGATCCTTTTGGTAAAGCTATGCTAACATATGCATAATACATATAATCATCAAGAACATGGAAATTTTCACATGCTTCAACAGTCAGAAAATTAACTCCAACCAGAAGATCATTAGGTGATTTCTCTACAGCTATTGCTATACTATCAGAATGTATTGCCACTTTAGGTGAGTTGTTGATTCGTTCAAACAATTTCATCAATATATCACCGGAGTTAATAATAGGATATGACCAAGAATCGTCAAACTGTGTCCATTTTAAACCACTTTCAACAAAGTCTTTCAGAGTTAGTATGGGCTTCTCGCTAAGAGGAAACGTGAGAATGCGATACAAATTACTGCAGTAAACCGTCGCAAGTAGGAAAAACATAATTTCCATTGAATTAATAAGGTGTCGAAGTGAATTGTCTTTCGGCCATATTGAAAAGGATTGCAAAAGAAGTAATCGTAAAACACTGAAACAGCAACTTGTGAATTCCTTAATCTGCTCCTCCAACCTATAACCAAGCAACGTCTTGTAGATCTTAGCGAACACGAACAAAACAAGGCTACCAAATACATATAGCAGAAGCACTTCCATCCAGAGAAATTTCTGGAAAGGTTTGTGGACGGAAATCCATTGTGGATAAGTCTTTGGATTTGGGACAAGGAGTGTAACGGATGATTTGAGATAGCTTTTTGTGTAGTCCACAAAGAGAGAATCGTGGTACAGAATATAGACACAACCAGCGGCCAAATCTGCAACATTATTGTAAACGTCTCCTTGTACACCAGTTATGATAGTGTTATTTGAAACTTCGCCCCATTTTGATTCCACAAAGCTTGGTGTAAAATTGAATTTCGTGGCTAGTTGGTAAATCATTCTTACATCCACTCCATCATACAGAGGTGTGTTATCTTTAAAAGTTTCTATGATATAAGGGAAATAAACTACAATGGAACACGTTATAGTGGCACCTTTTAAATCAATTGTATGTCTTGTCAAGGATGTCTTTGTTTCTTCATAAAATTTGGATTTTATCCATGCGTTGATTGTTGTCCATGAATGAGTCCCGATATTGTAACGGAGTATCTCAAAGGATTCCAATGAACGCGTTTTGGAAGTTATTCGCAATGAACACACCACTATCATCCTTAACAGAAACTGCTCTCTTACAGCTGAAGAAATAACTTTTAACTGGCTTCTAGCCTTTAAAATTAAGATATGTTGAAATGGGATGTTCTGCGTTGCTGTTCGTCTAGTTTCTTCCAATGTAAATATAACTTCAGATATGTTTCTAGTGTTCACAATGAAACAAGTACATCCTTCAGCAGCACCTGACAACAAATGCTTTAGTAAAGTGTTCCCTTCACCAGGGACATATCTCACAAGAAAATATGTTTGATATGCTGGTGATTGAGTGGAAAATATACTATTATCTACTTCAATGTCTATAATTATGGAAACACATTTGCATTCTGTCATGTAACTTGTTTTCGTTCCAATAATGGCACGGTTCAAACTTATATCTGGCACATTCTCACAGTTGAGATCTAAAGAAGCCAGCACTGGTGCGAAAAGTAAATGAAACCAATATCGTGATACCTTCTTGTTCATTGTTGTCAAAATCATGTCAAAATCGTATGCGACAAGTGTGTATCTGAGAAGAGTGTGACAAATTTGTTGAAATGTTTTCTAGATAGTATATTGTAGATAGTCAAAAATTTTCATGCTATAAACCAACAAATACGGACGTTAATATATTGTACTTCCATTGTTAAGCTATGCCGTAAATTTTTAGCTGTAATGGGTCCAAAATATCAAGATTATAAATGTGTCAATATTTTTCACTTTCGTGTGCAATAAACACATTACCTAACATACAATTCAACTTGATTTGAAACCTAACATTACATTATGAATATTAATGAGTTCTTGAACATGTGTCACGTGCATTAGAATACAAAGAGTGGCATCAAATACTAACAGAAATATATTTCATTTTAAAAGCTTTTACCTGAAATGACAGCTTTTAGTAATAACAAGAAAATACATCACATACGGTGTCAAGTTTTAAAATTCTACCAAGAAAATAATAAAATATTGATCTTTTATAGATTCCACTTTAAGATTATTTAAATTATTTATGCAAACTACATTGTCCATCCATAATTAATAACTTATGATAAAATAATATCATTATGAGATAAAATTCTTATTATCATGACAATAATCTATTTTAATAAGGTATAAAAGCTTTTGATCTTGATTTTAAAGACTTTTAAACAAATTTAGTTTATTTTTTTAAAGTAGCTAGTGTCATTAGGAGGATTAGTGGAGTGAATCAATTTGATCATTTTGTAAGGATAAAAAAAAAACAACGTGAGGGAAAGAATGAACATCGATTTTATTTCAAAATTAACATATGTAATGTTGCTTCAATGCCTTCAATGTATATTAAAATATTCATACTTCTCTTTTAAAAATAATTAATAGCTATTCGTAGATAATTAACCAATGCTTTTATAATCAAATCACATATTCGTAGGCAATGAAACACACGTACTTATTTCTTCATACCAAGTTGAAATAGCCATTTCTGCATCAATAGAAATAATATTTATTTTACATATGGTGACAAGAAAGCTATGTCATTAGAACTATTAAATAAATATGAACATGTCTACTACAATACTTGTACTAATTACATGAGATCAAGCAAAATTCTATCCCTTCTTTGACATCATCTAGGAAATCTTCGTCTCTTTTGGTGATCCGTTATTGTCCGCAGCCTCAAGAAGAATAATGCATAGCATCTAGGATGCATCCCAATACAAACTCGTTACTTACATAGAAAAAGCGAAACGAGTAAATCATGTCAGAAGAATGTTTGGTGGGTTCTGCGTCCAAGATTTGGAAGTTTGTTCACCAAATCACGATAGAGGATTTTTATGCACATCTCAAGGTATTATTCAACCTTGGAATAAACTATACATTAGGAGGCAAATATATAATGTATCCTGGAGAAGAGAAGTCATTGATCAGGTAATGGCGACTGATTTGAAACAAATGCGAAGAATGAGAATTAAATCTGTCATATCTGTAGTTTTGTGTGGAGAAAAAACAAATTTGTGAACCAAAGGTTTAAGAGCAACTCTAGTTATTAATATAAACTATGCCAAGGATTATTGACTTATACGATCATAAAATAAATACGAAAGGAACAAAAATAATGTAATTCTGCAAGCGGAGGCAAACATACCGTAACCAGTCTAAAGACGAATCAGTTACCGCGTAGTCATCGTGGTTCACTGGTCACGGCGCTCCACCAGTAATCTGGAGGTTCTTGGATCGAATCCACGTCGGGTATTTTTTTTTACTTTAGGATTTTTGATAGCGATTAATCGGCGATAAGACACGTTTTATTATATTCAGATATTTGAATACTCGAATGTTTCAATATAAATTAAATCTTCAGTAATAATAATAGTAATAATAATAAACTAATAATAATAATTATCTCGTAGAAGATTAAAAGCTAGAGCTTATTATCGCTCAGGGCAGAAACGTGACATTTCGCTAGAATATTTCGGTTTTGTTTAATGTTGCCCACGAGAAGAGGAATTTCTCATCTCGTTTCTAAAATAAAACAAAATCGGGACGAGAATTAACATTTTATATTCGAGACGGGTCAAGGCTATCTCAAATTATCGTTTCGCTTTGGAGATGAGTATCGAGACGAGGCAAAAAGTATCGTAAACATTTCTCGTCTTATCTCGATTCTCGAAATAGTGTATATCCATTCTTTAAGTAACAATTGCTCTGTAGACTGATTCTTATACGCTGTTTTGTTACTTTGTATTTCAGAGCTCATTGAATTATGGTCTGTGTAGGTACTTTTGTAGCAAAGTTTTTATAATTACCTCTGCATATCCTAAAAGTTAGTTTATTATTAGCCTTACTGTTCAGTGGTATTCAGTTATTTTCCTTAAAACATACAGTAGAATATTTTCTACGTGAAACTTGGTGGAATGCTTTCTTTCAAGATTTTGGTAGTTGCAGAGGAGTTTGGAGGTCTTGGAGGTACGGGACCCCCGTCCAGAAATCCCAACTTTTAAGTAAGTTTTCCCAAATTTTAGGGCAACTTTAAAACTTATAACACCATTATATTATTATTATTATTATTATTATTATTATTATTATTATTATTATTATTATTATTATTATCACTGAAGTGTTGCGAGTTTAATGGTTCACCCTGTTCCCCTTAGGTCCCGCCTAGTGGCCATTGTGCTCGACAAACGCCGTGTGTAGGTTTTCTCCGGATTCCGCTTATTCCCACTTTCTTTGTTTCAATATTTCTTTCATTCTCATCATGGATATCATCTTTAGCTTAGAGGGCATAACCAATACTTAAGAACAAATTTTCTTAGTGCTCTTGTGAATTCAGTATCCTCACTTTCTACATGAAATTTGCCTGGAAACTCTTCGTTTAACATTTAGCTAGTTGCAGGGACGTATGCACAGCAGGGTTGCTTTCTTTAAAATAAAACGTTTAAAACAAATTATTAAAACTTGTTTAAAAAATTGATTTTGTTTAACCCCTTTCTGCATGATTTCTTTTAGCAAGAAAAAAATAATCAATATTGGGAATCCTCATATGGGAACTTGAAAAATGAACTAAAACTTGAATTTTAGATTTTTCACTTAATTTCGACGAGAAATAGGGAAGTTCCATATGTGACACCAAAATCTCTTATTCATACACGTCAATATCTCACACAGCAGACAAACAGTCATTTGGTGAATTTGATAAATCACAAAAAAGCTAAAGTGAAAAAAGGATGTCCCATATATGGCACGGCATGCGGTAAAGGGTTAAAACAAATTTTGTATATGTTTTAAACATTTTGTTGCAAACACGTGTATTATAAGACTTACTTTAAACATATGCTTATTTTTATTTTATTTTATTTTTGTAAAAAATCTGCCAGAGAAAGAAAATTGTCAAAAGTGCTCCGTATTGAGAAGACTACACAGGGAAAAATCCGCTCTCCAGACAGCGGTATATTGTACAAATATAGGGTATCCTCTTGCTTACTATAGAAATCAGTACGGAGCATTCGTTATCCGTATGCTACATAGGCACTGCCTTAGATGTTACATCATGCCGTTGCAGGATGTCTGACATCTAACAGTTTTCCGTATATCATATGCATATACTTACATTACATTCCTCAGGTATATGTTATATACATCCATTTGTATGTGAGATCCTGACCGCCTACATTGTTTCATACGGAAAGTGCGTATAGATGGAACACTTATACAGAAAGTATTATAAAAAATGCGTTTTCAGTTATACGTCTGCTGTATGTTGTCCAAAAACTACAGAAATTACGCATGTAACCTATCTTTTTAAGTACGCCACCTGTAACTTTCTATCAGTGTATTTTCTTCTTATGGGAATGTTTTGATTTCTTGCGGCTACAGCAAGTCAATGTGGTGATCTACAATTTATTTTGTCTCTCTTCCCCTTTATTTTAAACATATATTCTATTGTTTAAATGCTTCTCACTTAACTTGCGAGAAAGTGTCGTAGTCGAAGGTTGGACTACTTGCAGAACTGATATTAAAAAATAAATAAAATAATTATCATGGAAACAACTATTATTTTTTTTAGAAAACAAACAAAGGTTATATTCTAAAATGCCGTTCTGAAAGTAAAATATCGGAGGCATTCGTTGATACAGTGCATATTGGTTCTCAGTCCCCGTACAACTAGGAGTCATTTAATATAAATTTTACTGGAAGAAAAATGGCATCATTTGGAGCTAATTCATTAAAGTAACTGAAAATCCATCAAATAAGATAACGATTATACGAGCTCGTTCCAAAACGTGTAAGAAAGAAATGTTTGGTTTAGTTCAAAGAATGAAGAATCATTATGAAAAATGCAATACTGTGAAGATACTTGGAACCCAAACAAATGGTAAAGGTGTTGATCCGAAACGTGATTCTGATGGTTCTAACGTCAGTAATGTGATTGAGATGCAACTGGAAACTTCAGGTAAGAATTAAATTTGTATCAAGAACATTTTTCATTTATCTTATGAAAATTTTATTTCGTCCCTCTTCCTCAATTCAGTTCTAAATTTTCTTCAAAATCATTACACCTTGGCATAGCTTAGATGAAGGGAGTGAGCAAGAAGGCGCAAGGTATGGCAGTCGCCCGCGTAACTAACTAACCATTAAAGCTTGATACTTATTGCAATATCAGAGCCGAACGTCAGTGTCAGGGACAATTTGATCTTAATTTGTTCGTCTGTCTGTATGTATGCACCACGCTATAGGGCACAGTTTTCGGTGTTTTAATATTCTATTTTGACGCTGGAGTCACGAGACGTCGGAATTTGCTGTATAGATTTTGACTGGGATCCGACGTAAAATTTCAAAATTATTGATTGGGATCCCACTTTAAGCAAAAAGCCCTCTCACATATAGCTTTGCTATTGATGGAAGACTGTAATCAATCTAACTAAACAAACTAATTTTATGAGTTTCGAACAAACTTGGGTTGCAGGATAAATTTGACATCAACTCAGTTTGTATAAAATATTTTTAGATATGGATATTTCAGAGCAGAAGGGATCCAAATACATTTTGAGAAACGTTCACTTTTCCTAAGCAAACGTAGTACCTTCGTAGCCAAGGGTACGAAATAAATTGAACAAAAACCACGTGAAAGGGTATGGACAAGCGTTTCATAGAAAACCGCTATACAAGGGCGTTGCTGGAATGGAAGAGTAGGGCTAATTTCCCCCACCTTGCTCATAAATTTAAGATATTAACATTATATTGTGTACGCTGCAGCGTCGGAATGATTAACAAGTCAAGCTCCGAATGCCATAGTCAATTATGCATAATTACGTAAAATAAATGCAGAGTGTGTCCAGAAGGATACACCGACGGAAAACGTTATATTTTCACACCCACGAATCCTAGATGAAAGAAAGAAAAACTAGATGACAAGAAGGAATCTAGAATTTTATGTAATTGCCGCTAGAGGAGGGCATTTGTTTAAAGGTCATCCGCCCCTTACCCTGAATTTCAGATTTTGTGGGCAGTAATGAAGATTCAGAAATCTTTTGCTGAGCCAAGTCCAACATAAAATATTTGAAGTCCTTACATCGAATAAATACGGATTTTGATCAGTTATAATTCATTTTCATTGGCCATAAGGAAGTATTTGCCATTGTTGGCCCTCTCGTATATGTTTTGGCCCAGGGCTTCCAAAGGTGGCTGTACTTTGTTGTTTCGGACCTGTTTAAACGTTCTGGAAATTGAGCCTAAGCATTTTCAGTTTTAATCATCGGTATGTTCTCCGTATTTATTCGATGTAAGGACCTCAAGCTTGCTCTGTGGGACTTTGACTATCAAAATATTTCTAGAACTGCCTTACTGCCCCCAAAATGTAAAATCCAATGGGAGCGGTTGCCCTCCTGTCCCACTGACCCCTGTCTAGCAGCTGTCATATGAAACTATCCATGACACTCTTTCGCATGGTTTTAGTTACATTTGTTTTGGAATAACTATTCTATCAGGCCTTGTTTCCATTTTGTATTAATATATAATAACACACTGAGCAAGGCTATGTGATAGTATGTAAAAAAAAAAAAGTTTCAAGTAACCGTCACAACACTATAACTGTGTCTTCATTAGATTTCCACTCCTTCTGGCTGCTTAGGAGTTGGTTATCACTTATATATTCTCAGATCAACTTTTAATTAGGCTCCACCCCTTCATTAAAAAAGTAACACTTGTGTGGCTTTCACTTTCACTTTTTAGCTGCACACGTGTCCAATTAAAAGTTTACTTTTTTTCGCTGGATACATTCTGTCCTCTAATTATCCTTATTTTCCTTATTAATTATTTTTCTCTTTCTTTCTTTTTCCGAAACGAAAGAAAGAGGAGGAGAAAGACTGCTACTTTTTGCCGTTATGTGAACGACTGTTGAGGAATATGGAAGAGAACGAAAAGGCAGCTGGAGAAATTCATAAGAGACGTGGAAGATGAAAAGAAACGGATTAGACTAGAAAATGAAATGGAAGTAGACAAGGAGATAAACTATTTAGATATGAAAATAAAGAAGTCAGAAGGAGGAGAGTTTATTACATCCTGATACCAAAAAGAGCGTGCAGCGGGAGCGTATTGTCACAAACGAAGTGATGGGAACGAGGGTACAAAGAAGAATTTCATAAAAAGCATGGAGGAAAGAATAGGAGACCTAAACACAAATGAACAACAGAGGAAAAGAGAATTAAAGAAGTTCTGGACACAACTAAGGAGAAATTGATACAACGAAGAAGATAGGGTAACAAGAAACATAGCAAGAAAGAGGAAGACAAGAACAAAACATGGTTTGGAATAGAAAGCCTAGGCAAAGAAACAGAGAAGATAAAGAAAATGCTTCGGAAAGCAGGAATTAGGACGTACAGGAAAGGAGGAAGCAGAATAATTGAATTAGTAAGAAGAACCAAGAGAAAAGCAGTAGCGGACAAAGATCAAAGGGGTGTAATATATAGAGTAGGATGCGCGGAGTGTAACAAAATTTACATAGGAGAAACAAAGAAGAGAATCAAGGAAGGATAAAACAGCACCAGGATGATGTAAGATTGAAAAGCGACAACGATGCGATATACAAGCGTCAGAAAGAGACAAACCACAGGATATGGTGGGAAGGAGCAGAGGTCATAGAAGTAGAGAACAGAACTTTGGTGAGAAAATGGAAGGAAGCCAGGGAGATTATGAAGGCAGGAGACAAGGTGATGAATTGGAATGCAGGATTCTCGACAAATAAAGAGTGGGGGAAATTCTCCTTTAAGGAGAAGAAACGAAAGGGAAGAAGAAAGAAAGAGGAAAAATAATTAATAAGGAAAATAAGGATAATTAGAGGACAGAATGTATCCAGCGAAAAAGTAAACTTTTAAATGAAACGAGTGCAGTTAAAAAGTGAAAGCCACACATGTGTTACTTTTTAATGAAGGGGCGGAGCATAATTAAAAGTTGATCTCCGGAGAGTATATAAGTGATGACCAACTCCCAAGCAGCCAGAAGGAGTGGAAGTCTGATGAAGACACAGTTATTGTGTTGAAACTGTTACGTGATAGTGTATTTTTCTTTTACATATTATCACATAGCCTTGCTCAGTGTGTTAGTGTGTATTGTTTTGGAATCTTGACTGCGAAGATAGTACATTTTGAAATAGATTCATTTGCTAAGCAAAACTGAACTTTATTGAAAATGGATTTGTATCCATTGGAACGCTCCAAATATTACCTTTCGCAATAAAGTATTGACTCAAAAAGTAACCAATTACATGGGTTTGCAGAAAGTATTCTAAAGTTAGCAGAACATGAAGTGTGCTTCAAACACTATTTTTTGAAAACTTATTATTTTAAAATAATTTTACTAGCATCAGTGTTCTGAAAGAGTTATCAAATTTTGCAACAAAAATGTTACCCGAATCCACGAAACACAAGTTTAGTCCCTACAGAGATAACTAGAAAACTTTCAGAAGTGGTTACTCCGAAATGACTCGCTTTAAGGCTAAAATAACCGCGCAAACATATTTCTGGTAGAATTCTAGCCTTGAAACATGTAACATGATTCCCTTTGCATTTGAAATTTCCAATACCAATCAAAGATATCCTTCATGATGCCTGATAGCAACATCTGATGTGTCAGACCATTTCCAATTTTCACTTTCAGCCAACCCGTTTCCAATACAGAAGCATGGTGAAGACTTTTGTTTTGCGGCATATTGATAGATTGTGTGAAATCTCTATAGTAGGTAGATTTTAAAATCTACCTAAAAATTTTATTACTGTACACGTGCCCCTTGTGAGTTCGAAAGTTCAGATAACGCGGTAATGATTCGCACATTTGTGAATGTCAGAACTGACAAGTTGCGCGCAGGATTTCGTAAACATAAATTTGGTAGAGCACAAAATACGGGATTTGACCTAGGTTGTATTTAATGAAAATCAAACATGTACAAAAGAGACAGATAGTGATTTCAAAAGGGGTTTTAAAGTATGTGAGAAGGGAATAGTGATTGGGATAGGTTAATGTACTAGTACTTACTTGTAGACCTCGGTGTTCCTTCCTCGATGAATCCTTCTGATGGGTCGGCGTTCGTCTATTTGTCTCCTTGGTCTGCTGACCGTCAAATTAGCCGGGAGTTAAGAGGCCGCGAAGTCAAAACAGAAAAACCAATATTACAAAGATGATTAATCCAATTAAAATCGAAATTCCTTTGTAGTGAACAACTCATTGTTGTCAACCGCTATGCAACGTTAGCTGAGACAAATGCTCTCTAAGCTAGAGCAAGGTATGACTTTTGGTAAGTTCGAAATTGTTGCTCGCGCTGTTACATCATGACTCGTCTGAAATCCAATACCAACTACCTCTTCCAAAATTATCCCAATTGTTTTGTTCAATATTTCTTCCGGGTTAATATCCTAGTACATTGACTGTTTCTTCTGTCTCTTTGAAAAATCTTACTACATAGATTAACCAAAGGTGAGGTGATGACAGGAAAACAATCTGCTGTTTTATTAATTAAGAAATTACACGTGTAAAAAATAAATGACACACAGCAAGAAAACTTCCTAGTTAGAAAAGTAAATGAACTTAGAAAAAAAGAATTGAAATGTAAATCAACATTAATGAAACGATTATGCTTTTTACTGAGTTGAATTTAAAGTGAAATGTCCCAAAGTTCAAAATAAAATATCTCATAATGTGTTCTAATACATATATCTTCACATCCCCCGCTGAAATCAAAGTTCCGAATGAAAACATTTCGGGGACGAAATATTCACAAAACATTTTAGTTTTCCTTTTTTTTTAAAAAAAATGTAAACATCTTTGTATTTCCATTCAGTGTTCATAATAAAATTCGCAGCAGCAACTATAATCAGGAAAGAAATTTTTTGGTAAGAAATGATAAGTACAGCAAAAATGTTCACAACACTAACACACAAATGAAATTAAATCTTTAAATATAACGTACCATGCTTACGCCGGTTAGGCTAAAGGAGACGATGATAATGAAAAATGAGTGAAATGGTGGAATGAAGAAAGTGGGAGGAAAAGGGAGAACCCCGAGAAAACCCACGAGGACGGTGTTTGTCCACCACAAAGCCCACACGGCACGAGGTGGGATCGAACCAGGGACCCCAAGCACCGGAGGTGAACGCTCTACTACTAAGCCACCGCGCCCAGACAACACTAATACAGTTGATAGCAGAACAGTCTCGGCCAAATAACGTAAACATAACAACGTTGATGTTGTAAACACAGTATCACTAAGCACAAAAGTTAGGTCTGGAAATCACTGGTACAATGTCCTTACACATGACAAAAGTGTGATGTTCATTCAGTACAAATAAATCATAGGAGTAGCATGGGCGCCCGAAGGTAAGGAGAGGGTAGCCCTCTTATCACGAAAATGTATACGTAATATAGCAAACCACATTTATTAAATACCAGACGCAATATAGCAACCATGGAGATGAGCCCCTCCCTAGAAATTTTTCTTCGGGCGCTCCTGAGGAGTAGGCATGCACGCCGACTACGTGGGTGCTCCGGGCCTCCAGCGATGCACCCACAAGATTTTTAGTTTGGTAGAAAAAATATTTCACATTGTCCACTATCAAAAAATAAGCAATTAAAAGATTGAAGTAGAAGTTAAAATTTCTAACCTCTATAACATAATTGTTTAAAATGTTTCCGCGAAGGCAACCAAACAACGCACTCCCTCTTTCTTGCCTGTCTCTGGCCTAGTCAAAGCAGTGTCCACAATAAAAAAAAGAAAATGAAACTATATTGTGAATAGAATCGCATATTATCGGCTTGCGTCACAGCACAGCCTTTTATGACAGTGTTCATAAAAGATTTTAACTAAAAGGAAATCAATCAAAAAATATTGGAACTCCCTTGAAAATATATAACACGGCCCGCCATTGATACTCGCCCACATAAATTTTGGAAAGTCGGCGCCGTTGGAAGTAGTGTAGACAGGTAACATAACAAAAATTAGGGAATATCACCAATGATTGCCTAAAACAAGTAATATATGAGAATGGGGAAAACAATTGGATAAAATAATGGAATAAATAAAAACCAAAGGGAAATGAGGGAAAAATAAAAATTGCAAAAGGAACAATTTAAACTGTAATCCATACGTGCATATATATATATATATATATATATATATATATATGTAGTAAATAAACACTCCAATTCCAATAAAAAAATTTATTCTAAAGCCAAAAATAATTATTACGCGGTAGAAGAAAAATTAATCTAGCTACACCCATAGATGAAATAGATAAAACAACACAAAAGAATATTGATTTCAGGTTTTAGGAGAAAAGAATTATGGAGAAGTTAGTTCCACAATGACCGAAGTCTTGGCAGAGTTATAGCCCCCTGCACTGGCTACTAAAATCTTAATGAAATCAACATGACAGACTATCTCCAAACACATTCTTAAATTCCTTAATAAAATATGCGGCAAAAGAAAAAACATATCTTCTTACATGGAAGCAGAGACACATATATCCACAAGAAAATGTGGAATCAAGTCTATTCTTCAAATATACAGAAATGTGTGTTATATAAAGCACAAATCTTCATCAATCGTAAATCACAATCCTTCTTCACGATTAAATAAGTAAGTTTACTACATCCCAAGTAGCACAGTCACGTCATAAACACGTCTTTTTTTTGGGGTTCGAATTCAAAATGACGTCTTTTGAAAATTTGGAACGTCTTTATCACGTACCAAAATGGTAACAAAAATGACGTGTCAAACAGGACCTAAATTGTAGGTGTTTATCACGTGCCAGAATGGTACAAAGAATCACGTGTCGAACATCACCAAAAGTAGACGTCTTTTTTTAGGTGCTAAAAAGCGCGGACGTTCCCCGTACTGTAACTGCAGTTTGAGCAGTGCATGCTGGGAATCGTGAGCCATTTGCGGAATCGTGTTTTGATTTATTTTGTGTGAATATAAATAATGTGTTTTGTTAAAGGCACCTGTGATAAAGGTCAGCTTTAAGACAAGTAAGTATAATTCCTATCCTATTCCTATCTAGGTGCATTCTGTGTAAAATTCAGCAGATTGAGTATTGTAATTTTGAAGATTAGCTCCTCATACAGCGTTGCCTACGGTTTCTTATTACAGTGTATTAAAATACCGTAGAAAGAACGAGGATACCTACATTAGGTTAACATTTGCAGACGCCTGTATCAAATTAAATATTTTAGGTAGAATACTATATAAAATATTAATAGTGAAGGTAGTAAAATGATAATGTATGTGTTTTTATTCTCAATAAACCGTATATGGGAGTGAGTATGCATAGGAAAGTATGTCATTCTGTGGTGCAGTTTTACTATACAGATCCATAGATTGTAAAATGTACGAAAAAAATTGGCAGATTGACTTCACGGGGGTTAGTATAAATATAGAGTAGACGCATGGGGCAAGGTTGTAGAACACAGGTCCCCCTTCCCACTTAATTGTAACAAAGACAGAAAATAACGTGCCGTGCGGGGCTCTAACCCGCCTTCACTCGCTGACGCTCGCTCAACAATACTATGTGAATTAAATGTTAAACTTTGGTACAGAAAAGAACCAATCTAGCTGTTAACCTATATGGGGGGACTTGTGTTCTAGAACCTTCCCGACGCGTGGCATATTAAGTACAGTACATAAAACACGAAACAACTTTTGCTAGGTGCCCACTAAAAAGCACAAATGCATTCTATTGGAATCAGTGCAGGAACACAGCAAGAGGGCCCGAGCGGCAACGAGGGGGTGCGTTCGTAGGGAACAGGCACGTCAGCGATGGGGACTATGCGCGTAAAGAAGGATAATGGAAAAGCACACTTACGCTTACAATGATTTCACTATCACTCAAAATGCGGCTTCACTCGAGCAGCCGGTTCTACCAAATGTAAAATTTATAGGTAAAATATTACAAGAAACATTTTTCGTGAAGGAATGAGAGTGTGAATATAAGTAATTACTGTCAGTGTACAGCATATTGAAATGAATTTTAAGTGATCAGTGAAAGTATTGCATATGTAAGTGTGGTCTTCCACTATTCTCTTTTAGACGTATATTCCCCGTCGCTGACGCGCCTGCTCCCTACGGACGCATCCCGTCGCTGCCGCTCTGACCCTGTTGCTGTGCTCCTACCCTGACTCGGTTATATAGTATTCCTGCTTTTTAGTGGGGAGCTGATATAAATTGGTTCGTGTTTAATTCACTGAAATTGTTACGCTTTACGTCCACGCTGTATTTGTACTGAGGCCTGAAGTCAATCTGCAAGCACTAATGGAGCTTCTGATTTAGTTTATGCTCTGCTAAAAGAAATGCATTGTTCTAACCTGATATGAAACTATAAGAAATATGTCAAAATTTGGTAGAACCGTCTGCTCGAATAATGCCCAAAATTCATTTCAATTTGCTGTGTACTGACATTAATTACTTACATTCACACTTTTATTCCTTCACAAAAATATGTTTCACATCGTATGTTACCTATGAATTTTATGTTAGGTAGAACCGACTGCTCGAGTGAACCTCTTTGGGAAATGACTCTCGGCAATTGTTGCAATGCCAATCGTGTATGACTTTAAAGTTAGAAACAACGAGCCCTATGGAAGTTCTAACCCCTTCGCTCACTCAGTTATGTTTTGTTTAGCCTTTTGTAGCACTACTGTCTTAAATTTAGTGAAAAAATCCACAAAATCGATGAATATTTGGTAGACCCGTTTGCTAAAGTAGTGCCCCCATTGTATATGTGCATAATCAGTGGGAGAATATTACCCCAGTTGAGAGCACTCTCAAACTGCAACCATCGCCCTGCTGCACCTACACACCCTCACAAGACACTTGGCTACCGTAACTGTGCTACAGAATTCGGTGTGGAAATCATAATAATGTAACGGATTTTTGACTGTTCGAATATTTTGTTCATTAATTGAGTAGACAACTGCCTCGCATTTTAGATTACAGTACTTACTCCAGTGCCAGCATGTGATGATGGATACTTATCAATGTTGCCACTGAAGTTCAAAGAAATATATTCCAGTTCAATTAAGTATCCTCTACATGACTATGTTATGATTTCCACTGCTAATCGTGAAACGATTCAAAGGAAACCAAATGTCTTATTAAGGGACCGTGGTTGGGGGCTGGTGGTGGTTCCAGTCAGATGTGTTTAAGAGAGCTCTTGACATAGGGAATATCCTCCTAATGTTTATGCGCACATTAACAACGGAAGTCTCTTTGGGTCAAAAACCTGGTTTCAGGTGGAACACCAATTCCTCATCATTAAAAAGAAATGAAATTAAATATTTAGTTTCACGCCCCAGGAAAGGCACCGAGCCTAAGGATGATGGTGATAATGAAATGTGAAAAATGGTGGTATGAAGAAAGTGGGCGGAAACGGGAGAGTGTCGAGAAAACAAAGGCACATGGTGTTTGTCCACCACAAAGCCCACTTGGCACGAGCTGGGATCGAACCAGGGACCCCACGCACTAGAAGTGAACGCTCTACCACTGAGGCACTGCAGCTCCATCAGTAAAAAAAAGAAAAAAAAACATACCTCATTGCTTCGGGGCTTACATATCTGCTGCCACCAAAAGGAAGGTGTGTACACAACAGAGGCGGATCCAGAGCAGGATATTTTTTTATTTTTTTTAAAAAATAAAACCTACCCCAGAATTGGAGCTCTTGATTTTTTCAAGCTTGTATTATAAATGTAAGATAAAAACTTTTTTTTTACACGTTGCAGAATTTATATGAAGCAATACATAGCAAGAAATTACTTGCCTTGGTGTTTTTGGTCAGAAAATGTCCGCGTTCGAAAACGCAGGTAGTCATTTGTGTTCTTTGTGTTCAAGATGCGATATTTTACGCTCTCACTCCGTTCTCAAATCCGATCCCTACTTCTTATGGGGCCGCGGTGGCTGAGTGGTAGAGCGTTCACCTCTGGTGCTTGGGGTCCCGGGTTCGATCCCAGCCCCCGCCAAGTGAACTTTGTGGTGGACAAACACCGTGTGCGTGGGTTTTCTCGGGGTTCTCCCGTTTCCTCCCACTTTCTTCATTTCATCCATTACTCATCATCACCGTCTCCTTTAGCCTAATCGGCATAAACGTGGGACGTAAAACTCAAAGATTTTCCGATCCCTGCTTCTTGTTAACAACGGGCAGACAATAATCCATAAAATCTATCTGTCCACAAGTTTGTCAATATTTATTTTACGTATCTTTCCATTTAAGAAGTGGCCATTCCTGCACCGAGGTTGGGACGATTTCGGACTCTTCTTCAAACCGTCCTTTACGCTAAAAATATCCAGAACAGAAAGCATGTGAAATTTATGGCTGATATTTTCCTGCCAACTCATTTTTCTTTCTATAAGCTCTTTTTTTTTATGATGCAAAATGTAAAAGCCCACTTTACTGTTTACATGAAATTAAACTGCTTCATTTCATGTTAAATGTATTTAGTCGTTGTAATAAGCCTAGGTGTAAATACATGTTATTTCCCAAAATAAGCCTTGCATGTACTCCCACTTTCCAGAGCGTGTGGCCAATGCTCCTGCAAATGATGAATTGATCAACAGCAGACCACCTAGCACGGAATCTTTCTTAACTGAATTTTCACCCCTTTCTGCTCGTCGAGCTGCTCTGGAAATATCACTGTGGAGGATGATATACATACCAAAGTTGCGTCAGGTGAGTTTTTGACATGTTATTTTATAATACCCATGTAAGAAAATGCCGAATAAGAAGAAAAGAAAGAAAGTAGTAATATTTTATTAGTACTTAACTAAAATAAAATCATTGTTGAACAAGGCAATACTTTTATATAAATGAAATATTCAATTTAACGTTCCACGATCAGGCACTTAGGCTAAGGGAGTCGGTGATGGAGAGAAGTGAATTAAATGGTGGAATGAAGAATGTGGGAAAAAATTGGAGAACTCCAAGAAAAGGCGCTTGAAGTGAGCTGGGATCGAACCATTCGCCCCAAGCACCAGAGGTGAACGCTCTATCACCGAGCCACAGCTGCGCCAATTTTATTTAAATGTAACTGATTCAGCAACTACCCTTGTCTTCTTCAGATACACTCTATTTATTTATTTATTTATTATTTTAGATTTTTAAAGATTTCCTTGTTTATTAATTTTTATTCCTTCAGCAATTATTTTATTTGACTTGAGTATTTATATATAGGCAAAGCTTTAATATGGAATGTATCACATGTTATAGTGTTCGCACTTTTTTTTTGAATGGGTAAAAGTACTCCTCTCGAAAATATTTTTCTCAACAGAGGGGTAAAATATAATTTTCACCAAAGAGAAGTTTTATTATTATTATTATTATTTTTAATAATAATAATAATAATAACTTCTACCCCTGCTCAGAACAAATAATGTGACGATTTTCACCCTACTGCTTGTGACAGAATTCTGGTTCTAGAAGTCTTATTTTTTAAAAATACTCCAGTAACAAGTGAGGGGGCGTTTGCTCACAGTTTTTTATTTTTCGGTATACATAAGTTATGCACCATTTTGTTTGTAATTTTCACTTCATTTTTTGTCATATTTTGAAATGCTAATATATGTTTCGTCTTGCATCATAAATTTAACTTACTAAATCATATCCAATCAAGATGAAATTTCTTATGACAGTAGAAGGATACCTTTACTGGTTAGTTCCACCTGTGTGCAGCTTGTCAGATTGCTGCATCCGATAGCAAAGTTCTGTCACGATATGTAAATGCGGAATTTTGCCTTCATTTTGGGGGTTACATAGCAGTAGTGAAAGATAATACATGTAATTTCTATCGTTGTCTAGTTGTGTTTGATAAATGAGTAGGTATTTTATTATTAGAAAGTTCTGTGTTTCATACCATAAAAACTATTCTTACTGCATGAGCTCAGTTATGATCCCAGTCCCCGCAAAGTGAACTTTGTGGTGGACAAACACAGTGTGCGTGGGTTTACTCGAGGTTCTCCCACTTTCTTCATTCCACCATTTCATTCAGTCTTCATCATCACCGTCTCCTTTAGCCTAACCGACATAACTGTAGGACGTAAAACTCAAAGTTTTTTTTTTTTGCATCAGTTGTAATATCGTATCAATATACTTGATCGTCACTTTTAGCTCACATCCTAAAATTGGTCTTGGAGTGGCATTTTATATTGTGAGCACATACGTAATGTAGCCTTCTATGAGTGTTTCAGAATTATTTGTCATGTATCTGTATATACAAAGTCTTATATCCCCCAACTTGTTTGATCCTCCTGAACAATCAGAGTTAACAGCTGCAATAAAATCAAAAGTTAAGCTATTACAGAATAACTAAAATTAATGGTAGTTTAATTTCGCTGTATGGAAGGCCGTTAAAAGTGGGACTTCATGCAAGCGAGTGCAGTAACTAATCGTTTTATTGCGTATTGATTGTAGTTACACATGACGTATTGTAATTATTTTTTAAAATTTTCTCCCCACCTGAAAAATTGCACTATGATTGTTCATGATTTTTTTTTCTGTTTCAGTGTTCCTATCTGTCATCGTTGGGAGGAAAAGGGACCTTTCCCTGATGCTTGGTTTCCAAAGAGCTGGCGATGAAATTTAACTCCCGCGGAAAAAAGAGCAAAGTCCACGTCGTGCAAACTAGCCTTAAAGACACTTATCATTCGTGAGTAAAAATAAAGATCTTCAAATGAACAAATGCCACAAATCTTCAAAACGTTAGTAGAAAGATATTCACTTCCATCTGCCTTGTTGTTTGAGGATGAAAAGGATTCGGCATGCTTGAAACATGTTGACCTGTTCCTCCTCGCTTTGTTTGGAAATCAATGTAAAGGCATCTCTTTCGAAAACTAAAAGTTGGAAGAAACTGCTACTGGTATAATAGATAAAGAAGTGGGATACTTACCGCAGTCCCCATTTTTAACCTACTTATGCACGTGAGGCTTTTTTGATATGATGCTGCATTTCTGTACTTTCAATAACTATGAAAGGTGTTTTCCTTCATACGAAATTTATAGGAAAATTTTATTATTTTTATTTTATATTATTAAAAGATCTCTGTAAGTTTTAGATTATAACCAACAGATTTGCATTGTCTACATATTTCTTGTTTGTATTACAAATAATATAGACAATCAGTGTTTCTTGTTGCATTACAAATAGTATGAAAATTATTTTATACGACAAAACATGCACATTGTACATATAACTAATAAATGTAGAATTCAAATTAATGGTTATGTGTTTTCGCTTTCATCCCTCAGAGATTAATTAATTTTAAAATGTACTTTCTTTTTCGATTTTTCACCTCCAAAATAAAGGTGTCTTAAATTGGAGTTATAAAAGTTTAGTCCTAAATTTTGCACTGTCAATAAAACCCATTGTTCTTGTGTATGTGAGTGTGTGTTGGATGTGGCTGGTTGTGTTTGTGTGTATGTGTGCCCATACTAGCGTAATAATGGATAGCTATAAAATTTATGGAAGCACGTGTTGTACCGTAATTTCATTAAGAAGAAGGTACTAGTAAATGCACATGAATAAATTCCAGTGACGAAATGAGTGGATTCTTCTTAGTACTAAGGGCCGCGGTGGCTCAGTGGTAGAGCGTTCACCTCTGGTGCTTGGGGTTCCGGGTTCGATCCCAGCCCCGCCAAGTGAACTTTGTAGTGGACAAACACGGTGTGCGTGGGTTTTCTCGGGGTTCTCCCGTTTCCTCCCACTTTCTTCATTCCACTATTTCATTCATTTCTCATTATCACCGTCTCCTTTAGCCTAACCGGTATAAGCGTGGGACGTAAAACTCAAAGATTTCATTTCATTTCATTTTCTTAGGACTGTAAGTACAATGTTCCTTTATTTTTCCATTTCGTTCTTTGTTTTTACCATGTTTATTCGTCTTTTCTCATTCTTAAAAGTTATGTAGGGCTTTTTTTTTTTCCGCCAAGGGTGAGTCTTACATTCGAGGGCTTTTTTTAAATGTTTTTCCAAGTCGATCCAATGAGTCTCGGTTTTCTTTTTAATGTATGGCTTTAAATTTATTCTTTCGTGGAGCAAGCGCTGCCGTTTCTTTCCTGTAGCACTACGTATATAATTATTCCTTGACAGCTATTGTATATTCGCTTCTTAATGTGTAGGTAAATATACCACACATTAAGAGGCGAATATATACTCTTCAATAGGTTACTATCCAAATACTAAAAAAATATAAATCAACAACACTAGAGGTGGTCAATTGGATATGGAAATCCCCAATCCATAGATAATACGAACCTTCGGAGAAGCGAAATTTCCAAATTCTTGGTACAGACCAATCAAATAGACCACAATACTTTGACGTTCCCCAATGTCTGCTCCCGAGAGAGGGTGGTGATGTATTTCGCTGTGGCAAGATCTAGGGTTCTTAGGGTCTATCCTGATCTGTTATTTATTACAATAACCCAGTGGTCTTACTTATCTGGTAAAGGAGCTTGTAAATTATTATGCAAATTACAACACAATGGTGAAAAATCAAGCAGCAGCCACAAGGATAAATTTATTTTCATTATTGTTTTTACTTATAATAATCGTTGTCCAGTTGTTATTCGTAGACTTTTTTTTTTACCCAAGAAAAGTGTTGCGGCCAGAGATCAGTTCAGAACTGTCAAGAAAAAAAACGCAGTTAAGAAAAAAGAAAAAGTATGATTTTTTCTTTTTTATCATTTTAAAAAAAATGTGTTGTAAGCTGTGTGTTTTAGAGTAGATATTATTATTACTATTATTATTATTATTATTATTATTATTATTATTATTATTATTATTATTATTATTCAGTTCCATATGTCCAAATAATCATAAATTGATGTGTATCCAGTGTTGACATTAGAAATCTCAATCTATGTATAGTAGGATCTCGATTATTCGACACAGTTTCAGGGTTATTTGTTTCAACCACTATTCAACCGATCTATTTCAAAATTTACGGGGCCAAAACTAGGTAGCCCTAGTAGCCTAACCCCTAACTTTGGTGCAAAACGGTTGAATAGGGGCTGATAAATAGCCTCAAAAGTGTGGCGAATAATCGAGGTAGTACATGGATTGAAATTCCTAATATCAAAACTGCGGATGCACATCAATTTCTAATGGTTTTGACATTTGGAACTGAACAATCCTGTCAGATTTCCATGACATTTGAGGTAGCGAGAAGCAAAGGGGTGTAAGTGACATTTTTAATAGAGTATGTATGTATCTAAAATGGATTCTGCACAGCAAAATATACAAACTGCATAATGAAGTTCGGCGTAGAGCATTCATGAGTAGACTTTCTATTGGACTGCGGCGAGCTTCACCATCCAGTTTGTATATTTAGCTGTGCAGAATCCATTTTTGAGACATCCATACTTTATTGCAAATATCACTTACACCCCTTTGCTTCTCGCCGCCTCATTTCGAGAACGCCCCCCCCAATTCACATGAAGGGTGTAAAAAAGAAGTGATTTACACGTGGAAATCACGTAAAAAAGACGTGATTTACACGTCATATTCTATGACATGTAAAAGACGTCATAAAAATCACGTCATATTCTATGACGTGCAAAAGACGTTATAAAAATCACGTCATATTCCCGGACATTTCCACGTGGGAAAAGACGTGTAAATCACGTCATGTTCGGTGTATTTTACGGTGTTTTACACCAAAAAAAACCACGTCTTTTCGACGTCGGTGTGCCGCTTGGGATACACTGCAGGTAATGAAAATTGTGCATTTATAAAATCACGAAATATCACACAGGAAGATATGACAATGTATATTCCTTTCAAAAGAATATATTGACTGAGTATATTTCCAATAACTAGTATCAAGTCATAGAAATCATATCAAAATTATCCAGGAAAAACTTTATTCTTCTTCACATCCATATTTGGATTATAAGATAATCTTGAAAAATGCGAGAAAACGTAGGAATTCCTTCTTTATTACCATGATAACATGAATAGTATACAAATATGAAATCACAATTGCGTCTGTCTCCTTTATCAATAGCAGGTTAATTTGGTGCCAAAGTACTAGCTGTTCGGGTAATAAGCTGTTGATAAGATAACCAAGAAATAAAACATGTTCTACAAAGTTAACCAACAGTTGTAAGTGACTAAGATAAACAATGATCCTCTTTTTCTTCTTTTCTTCGTTGTAATTGTTATTGCCAGCAACAACTTGGAAACACAAACAAACCAAATTCCACAATGACATGGCCAGTGTCAAAACGAAATTCATCACCAACTGCACACATGTTCCTTATCAATCAAATCTTTCTTTGAGAACCGTCTTTTTTTTTAAAATAAAAAAAAGAATTTCATTGCAGAGAAAAACAGCTTCGCTCGTTTTCCTTCTTCCAAGGGAAAACTACACAGGTAAAATACGCTGGTAGAGGTCCCAAGTCTCGTTGTCGAAAATACACAACACAATACTGTCTACATTGTCCAAATGGTCCTTCCCAAATTTTTCGTGTATTTAACAATGCAATTCCAGCAGCAGGTTCCTTAAGGAAATGAAACGCACCAGCAGCTATGTGTGGGAAAACCTATAGTTGAAAACTGATTTTTCAACAGAAAATCAAAACAATTATTATAACAATTCTCCAAAGTCTTCTTGTTCGCGTCTCTGGGACCACACGTCAGCAATACATGGTCAGCGGGAAGATTATGACGTGAAGGAATTTTCAGTTGTCCGGTTTCAAAGAACGTATTTTCTCATAATGTTTACGTAATTCTTTTCCTACAGCTTCTTGGATACTTCTGTCAGCTCCCCCTAGTGAAATAAGTAATTCATTCGTAGGGTTAACAACCGCATCAGCTTTAATCATAGAAATGTCTCCTCAAAAACACTAATGTTCTTAATAACTGCAATATTGACACCAAACTTAGGTTTCAAACCAGAACAATTTTTCCCTGTTTCAGCCCAAGTGGGTGGTTGGTTAGCAATCACAATTTCACGAACTTTCACAGTTGGAATGTCTTCTTCATTTTATATCATGCTCACAGTAGGATTGAAAATAATTTTGCAATATTCTTCTTTCTCTCTCTTCTGTTTCTCTCGTTGTTCCTCTTTCTGTACTTCGGCACGGCAAGCATTTGAACTAGCTTCCTCCACGTCCCATACATCCATGTCAACAGCTTCCTCCTCTACTCATTTTCCTTCTTCTGTTTCTCGTAGTACTTCATCAACGTTTGTACTGCAATCGATTCGACCTTTAATCTTCTCCGCGCAGTCTTGAACTTGACATAATAGAAATTTGGTATAATAGAAATTCAATATCCTGAATGATTTCTGGACCAAAATAACCTTTACTAAAAGCTCTGGTGGATCCTTTCTTCATAGTACTGTCCAAAATCCACACATTGTCTCCCATTTTGAAAGTGCGTTTCGAATGACAATTGTCATAAAATTTCGTTGCTGTTTTGTCTCTGGAACCATTTGTAATACGCTTTATCACGTATTTCTTCAAGTTGCACAATCGTTCAGCGTTGTCCTTGAATTGACACGGGATGTCCAAAAGTGCTTCGTGGAGCATCCTACATCGGTATCCAAATTACATTTCAAAGGAACTTTATCCAGAGGATAAATTGACAATTGAATTGTGGTCCAACACAACAGATGGCAGCAGTTCAACCCATTTTCCTTGATCTTCACACAAACCAGATTTCAGTTTTTGTTCAATATTTGGGATAGCCATCTCGGCACTTCCGTTAGCGCAATGTGCTTGAACACTTTCAAATCGAATCTTATCTCCAATCATTGCACATAACTCCTTTAACAAGTTACTAGCAAAGCATGGATCTTTGTCCATAACCATTTCTTTAAAATACCATATTTCAACATTACGTTCTCATAAAAAAACTACTCACAGAATAAGCTGTAATATCAACTAGAGAACCGCAAATAGTATAACAAGTAGCAGCATCAACAATTGCAATCAAATATTTATGCCTTAAAATATTACTCCGGGAGTACACCCATCCGATATCAAGAAATACACGAAGGGCGGTACTTCGCGATACGTCGCCAATGTATCATAAGCAGAACCACGCTTGTTTTTGCTTGCCTGACACATTAAACATTTCTTGTCTTTCTGATAGATGTATTGTTTATTAGGGAAATACACAGATTTCACTAAAATATACGTCTTGGAAACACCTCCACGACTTGAACCAATGACCATAGTATGAGCAGCATTAAAAACTTAACAACAGGTACAGCAACTAAAAATTTTATACCGCTAGATGCTTTTTTGTTTTCTATACAAAATTTATTCTCTAACCGTAAAATAAAACGCTTGTCCTTCAATTTCCGGATTTTTCCCCTTGTTTTCTAACCAATCAAAAATATCCTTATAAAACGAATCCTTCATTTGTTCGTCTCTAAGAGAAGGTTCGTCACTTAACATGTTATTGTACTCGGTAACAGTGGAAGGAAATACGCGAGGATCTTCCTTATTCTCTTGCTTGTCAGAAATATCTCTGGTAGCACGAGAACAACGTGAAAGTGCACCGGCCCCTACATTGAACAAACCAGATATATGTGTTAGAGGTAAAGTTATATTGTTCAATGAAAGTAAGCCACCTCGCAAATTTACCTAAATTTTTAGTCTCTTTCAGAATTAATAAGCTCTTACATTCAGTTTTCAAGTGAAATTGACATTCTAATAGAAAATAACGAAAGGATCGAAAGACATATATAATGCTCAAAAGTTCAAGTTCACAAGGGTGCCTAGATTTCTCACTTTTACTTAAGCAACGGCTACAATAAGCAATGGGTACTAACTCTGGGTCATCTGGAGAAATTATAGTTCGTTTGAACACAGCAGCCAAACCACGAGTTAATGCATCACGGAAGGTATACAGGGTGTTTCGGATTGTAATGCATTAAATATGGCGACTTTATGATAATGTCTTTGATCTTCTCAAAATCATCTTGTTGTTTTTGTGTCCAATTTAACGGTACATCCTTCATAAGCAGCAAGTTCAAACCCTCCATAATTTCGGAAAAAAATCGGTAAAAATTGTCTCACAAAGCTAGATAACCCTAGAAAACTTTTTATGTGTTTTTTCGTCTTCGGACGTTCATAATTACTAATGGAGTCAGTTATTCTCATGGAAACTCTAAGAGCATCGTACGAAATATCGTGTCCCAAAATTGTTAATGAAAAATAAGCAAATTTTGTTCTTACTGGTGCAAGTTTGAGACCACCTTCCCTAATTCTTTGAAATAATTTCTCGGTAAAATTGATGACGTCCTCAAATAATCGAGGTACCCAAAAATTTGTTCAGATTCTAGTCCTTCTAACGTCATCTTTACTAATCTGTTTAAACCAGCGAAACTTGCGATCAACCCCTGAGGAAGAAATCGAAAACAAAATGAACCAAGTCGTGAGATTGAAAAGGCAGTAACATGATGAAATTCCTCAGTAATCCTCACTTGAAGGAAACCGCTTAATAAATCAGTACTGCACAGGTAGCGACACATCCTAAGACGCTAAACAATGTCCTTTTTCGACGGTACTGGATAGCGGTCAGGTACTATATGGAGATTAATTCCTCTAGCGTCCAAAATAAAATGAAACGATCGAAACTTCGTTTTTCACGAGAAGAGTGGGGGAATTGCGTCTCCCCTTCTACAATTTCGGAATTCATGACTTCAACACGACAAAAGCTACAATGCATGTGTGGAATGAGAGTGTTGCATCGCGAAGACCACAGGAAATAGTGCCTTGTTTACTCAAATACGTAAAGTCTCATGGCATTCAGAACAAACTAGCTGTATGGTCTGATTCATGTGGAGGTCGGAATAGAAATTTTGCGATTGCTTCTTTCTGGATGTGTGTTGTTCAATGACCTGATAACATTCGTGAGGTAATTCACAGATTTACAGAACCAGGTCACTCTTTCGTTCCTAATGACAGCGATTTCGGTGAAATGGAGAAAAAAGTGAAACCGTACTCACCATTGTATGAATCTAAAGAGTGGCATGAACTAATTCTTCAAGCAAGGATTAAACAAGAAAAAAGGTTATAGTTCTAGAAGTAGAAATGACAGGGAACGATTTCATATCAACGCAATGCTTACAAAGAACTTTCGTAAATAGGAAGATGAAAACAGACGGAGACAAAATGCTTTGGTTTAAAATCAAGGAAAAGAAATTTAGTGCAGAGAATCCTTGGGAAATGGAATTCAAATATTCGCACAATATTCTTGAAAAATTTCACATTTTCTGTTTCAAAAAACGGCCTGATAATAGGCCAATGAACGTATCGAGAATCAATTTTCTTGTTTGTACCCCAGTGGTCATCCCATCCCAATACATAAACTGAATGATCTCAAAAGTTTACTGACATTTATTTCACCTTACGCTCACGATTTCTACAATAATTTGCACTCGGTGTCGACGGTCAATGGAGATGGCTACAGCTCTTATACTGATAAGGACGAATATATTTTTTTCTATAGCTTCTAGTACTTCGTTATCAATGCAGTTATTTATCTCTTTGGTTTTGATAATGTGAAACTCAGTGGATTTACTGTAATGCAATAGTTAGTTTGCAGTAAATGTATTCTATCAAAAACGAAACTAACTTTCTGGTTATACAGCGTCTTAGGACGTAAGTTGGAAAGAGAACAAATTGCTATTCATCATTATCTGCGAATATAAAACTAAATATTATTGTTCTTGATATTCGCATGTGAAGATAAAAGGCAACCTTTCCGTGCATCCAACTTATGTACTAAGATCATTAACTAAACACAAAATGTTAGGTTGTAGAAACTAATACAAACTATACATTCCTTGTAGATCCATCTGAATTGCTTGTTTCAGATTTCAGGCATTTTATATTAAGTTAATGTTGGTTAATTGTAGATAGCCCATTTTGGCATGTTGTATTATCAATATGCCAAAATGAGATATGTACAATTAATCAACATTAACCACACTTTAACCATATCTTAGATGTGTCAGATGTGATTTAACCGTTCCTATTTTCTTTATCAAGTTTCATTGCAACTCACAAATTGTTAGTTGTAAATGTTCCGTATGCACAGTTTACTAGTAGTATTTTTTCAACTTTAACCCTCAATATCTAGAAACTAAGTTTTGTGAGCTTGGACTACTCTGGCATATGCCCATCCATATAACACATACACAGCTCCGCGTACTAGTTCAAGTACTTCTCTTCTCAAAATTTGACAAGAACTAAAGATCAAATTGAACAAAATGAGATCTTGGTGAATTATCATGCGTAGTTTTAGATAAAATCCTCAGGAATGAATTGTTATGGCATTAAAATGTACATCGTTCGCTGCGAGTCTGATGCAGTTAATTGTTTATATTTTATTCTGTTGAAATGAAATGAAATCTTTGCGTTTTACGTCCGACGGTAATACCGGCTACGGTAAAGGAGACGGTGATGATGAGAAATAAATGGAATGAATAAAGTGGGAAGAAACGGGAGAACCCCAAGGAAACCCACGCACACGATGTTTGTCCACCACAATCTTCACTTGGCGCAAGCTGGGATCGAACCAGGGATCCCAGGCACGCCCTACCACTGAGCCACCGCGGCCCTTATTCTGTTGAAAAGTTATTATTATTAATATTAGAAAAATATGAAGTATTAACTAGACGTTTCTACAGTACCAATTGTTTGATTTCTGCTAACACACTAGTTGTAAGGTTTTTGTAATAATGTAAATCTAATCAGATATCTGCTGCTTCTTTTCCTTGCCTCAATGACCATGTATTAACAACATTCCTAAAATAATTTTTTGTGACTAACAAATCATACAGTACATATAAGAAGATGCAATTGAACTGACATACGTGAAGATTCGAAGTTTAAAAAATTTAAGTCGAATATATTACACATTGTGTTCTGTCGTTCAGTAAATAATGTGATTTATACAAAATATATTAACATCACCTAAACAATCAGTATATTGGCAGTAATATTTGTGGTAATAAATGATGCTGTTATTCATTCAAATGACTGAAAATTAATTTAAACTGGTCTATCCATGTCAAAGGAACAGACACAAGTAATCGTAGTTTATTTCAGTTCGGTGTTCTCTCCGGTTTTCGTATTTACACAATTTTATTCAAGTGTCTTCTCTGTTGCCTGCCAAGGATAAATTACATAATCACAATGTACATCAATTCATTCATAAGGAGATTGAAATTTATCACCAATAGTGAATATAGGGTAAGCCATCATATGGTTACCAATTATGAGATCATGTTCGCATTTTGAGATTAAAAATTTCCATCCACTGACTTTAAATTTTCCGATATTCCCTGATTTGTCCACATTTTCTAAGTTCAGCTTGATTGTCAATTGAATTGCAGAAAGTTCTCATGTAAAAATATATTTGCCTAGTTGTATTCAAAAAATGAATTGTCCAAAAAAATTGGATCTCCTGAAAAATATGAATAGGCAATATGATGCTGCGTTAAATACTCTTGTGTAATGATTTCCTAATAATTTCAGTATATTTTCATGTTTTAAAATCACACAAAAGTAAAGCTTATCATTCTTGATAGAAAGTTAATGTTTATATAATGAGTTAGTCAGCTGGAAGTTTGTCCGAATCCCGGCATTTTAGAATATCGTAACCCTAACTATACTCTACTTGCGAATTATCTTCCAGGCCATACACTGAATGCCACGTACTACCGGCAGTTCTCAGAATATTATCTTCATAAAACAACAGCTCTTTGAAGCACGTCCATACATTGTCACACACGGTAGACTTGGTCCAACGGTATGGGTAAGAGATCCTTAGATCTGTTACTTTGATCTCTTCTCCCAACGGACTTAAACACTACGAGGACAGATGCCATTTTGCACGAGACAGGAGCTCATTGGTGAACGTTAATGAACATAGGATTGCTACTGGTGCCGAACATTTTCTAGCAGTGTAGCAACGGGCCATAAATGTGACTTGGGACTACGTTGAAGACATGTAAAAATTATAAATATCTATACATTCTACAACAAAGAGTTTGTACTCTGTGAATGTGTTTTTATGAATTCCTTTCTAATCCGCTTATCACTGCCAAAACCACACGTACTGTGAAAGTATTCATTGACAGTTGAGCCTTATTAGCAGCTTGTTGCGTGACGCAAAGCAAAATGCAATTAATTTGGCAACTCTAAAACTACATCATTGCTGCAAATATAATATAAATAAAACACTTCCAAAGAAATATATATACTAGAACTGTAGATGTATTAAAAACGTTTCGAGTTGAGTTGATTTTGAGTTTAAAGTCCCGTTCAGCAGCGAGGCTATATGAGACCTGGACCTACTGATTAACGTGGAATCCGAACCACATGAGCTCCGGCCGAGAATCGAACCCGGGCCTCCCACGCCAAAGGCGCGTACGCTAACCGCTTAGTCACAGAGGAGCTCTGAAAACGTTTCGAATTTGCTTCGAAAAGATAGTTCGTTTCAAAATTGCACCTGCACTGTTCGTGTTACCTAAGAATAGTATAGCGTTAAGCAAAATATGTTTCTAAACAAGCAAGTTTTGTGTTAGTGCTAAACCACCGTAGATTTCCAAACTACGCAAATTCAATACGCAAACTTGAATTAGCACATCTATAGTACGGTAGTATAAAGGTACCCAAGGAAGTTCAATCGCTTTTTCGAACATCGATATGTCATCTAAGACGTACCTGGAACATCAAAAATCGTCCCCATCACCATCGATGACCTGCCAACATTCTGGAAGGCCACGGATTTCATTGTGGTAGAAATTGGTGTGCCATGAAGCGAAGAAGTTATCAAGTGCATTTTGCACTTCTACTAGTGATTTGAACTGGCGTCCTGTATGATTGTCCAAATAATGGGACAGCTGATAATCGGACGGTGAAATGTCCGGAGACTATCGCGGAGGCAGCAGTTTCCCATCCAAGGCGTAGAATGGTGTCCCGGGGCATTCTAGCCTTAGCGTTTTCCTGTAACAGAAGGACCCCTTTGCAATTTATAAGTTTTGAGTGAGGAGTTCTATTGAGTTGAGTGAGTTTTTCTTTAACACAGCTCAATTGCTGACAATACACGGTTGCGTTGTTGCTCTGAGTAGCTGGTAGCAGTTCTCGATGCACGATGCCGCGAGCAGTCCACCAAACACACAGGAGGGCCTTCTTCTGGTGCAGTGCTGGTTTTGTATGTTTCGGAACCGGCTCATGGGATACCAACCAATGATAAGAGCGCCGCACAGTGGTCAGAAACTAAGAACTAGTGGTCAAAAATCGATTTTTTTCAACTTCGCCGCCTATGAAATCAGTATTGATATTTGATTATAAGTATCCAAACCCTGCTCTCCTGCTTCCAAACCCGCAGTTTCAGGACATAGGAATATTTTCGCTGTCCATAAAATGCATGTAAACATGAAGAAATAAAAATGCCGGAAAATAAGTTAAAAAAAAAAAAACGAACCAAACAATATGATATGTTTTAACCATTCATATCGTTTCTGAGGTCGATGAAAGCGGATGAATACTACATTGGGCTCAAATACTGTGTTTAGTGAAGAGTTTTATATGTTATCCATTGTCGTATCATTTACATGATAGCTTTGTTAGTGTTACCGAAAAGTTACATATACGCTGATGTTAGTAGCTCTGTAGTCTAAGTTTATCCTTGCTTATCTGCAAAATAAGGTTTATTGAGTTGATCATGAGTAATACAAAGTTTGAGCATTTGAAGTAGCTGCAGCGAAATGCAGCTGAAGGACTCAGCCCCATCTAATTGTAAATGCGTGATGAGTAATATTGTTCTGATCGCAATCGAGTTCCTGTATCTGAGCCATACAAAGGGAAAAGGCATATTGTCTTGTAGGTAATTTGGATTGCCTTCATCCCTGAATCAAAATTTTAGTGAAAGCCTCATACATATTGCAGTGATAAACTATCAGCCATGGGGAGCTGCTGTATATTACACGTCAGTGCAGTAGTATATAATATTTCTATACTGAATCTTTTAATCTAGCCGAAACAATGTAATCCTGAACTAATTTACATTCCAGTAAGTATTAGCGTTTCTTCGACGATGATGCGAGTGCAAAATCGCTAACTTTAATTTTGTATCTTAAGGTCAAGTAGACATTTGTTTTACACTATCTTTTTATTAGCTGCACATACAATTAGAGGGAGATCATATTGAACCTGTAACCGCTTCTTGGATGCATATTAACACCTGTCATAACTTCATACTGGCTAGCGATGTCCAATGCACATAATACGTCTACGTTATGTTTTTAATTTATAAACTGTACGTATCATTCACGTTGGTGGATTTCAAGATAGTGGCTTTCATTATTCTGTGTTCCCAATTTCTCCTCACCTTTATTACTGCCTCATATTGCCCCTTTGGCTATATTTTGCAGTATTTGACATTTGTGCAAGGACTTTCCACACTTTTGGACGACTCTGTGTATATATAACTGCACTTATTGCAGCAGGGGTTCTTTCGGAGTAGTTGCAATCGATTTAGAAAGGCCAATTACATATACAATGATAGAGAGACGTCAATCAACTTCCATTGTTTTGGAATAAACTATTTCTGTCCGTTTTTTCCAAGTTTCCGACCACTGTGCGCAGTGGAGCTTCGTACATGACCCACTTCTCATCACATGTCAACATTATGTCCAGAAATTGCTCCTTCTCAGACGAGACAGCAAAGAAACACAGGTGTCTGCTCGTGTTACCTTCTGGCCCGGAGTCAAATCATGTGGTGCCCATCGATCTAACATGTAGTGCTTCCCATGTTGATGAGGTGCTACCGAATGGTTTCTCCACTCACACTGAATTGTAGTCCTAGTTCCTCACGTGTGGCCAGCGTTCGCCTTAATTGCTGCCTGAAGATCTTCATTTTTTCTTTATGTGTTGGTCTTCCGGCACGTGGTGTGTCTGCGAGTGTTTCGTCACCTTGTTAAACTTGTTAAACCACCGCTGCACTATCCACGTAGTCAATGACACCCCTCACCAAAGGCCTAGCATATCTTCCGCCGCGATGCAGCGGCGTTTGACCTCAGTTTGAACGTTCTGCACAAATCCCATGTTCGCTCTGTCCTTACGCAAGTTCACGGTGTAACTGAACTGCCACAACCAGGTAATATGTTGGATATACCAACACCAACAACTGACTTTCGCCTTATCTTCATTTGCGTTCAACTCACAAAAAGAGACAGAACTTTCTCGGTTTTGCAATAGAGGATTAAAATCTTAGATAGAATTTGCTTCCCGAATGCTGAATCAGTACCAAAACTCATTACTCACAATCTCTTACTGTGTTTGTTCTTACTGTTTGTGGCAATAAAGGATGAACGAAATTAACGAAATTCGTTAATTTCAACTATTTCGTTTTAGATACAAGAATAAGGGAGGAAATAAATTATATTCTTGAGACACTAAATCGATTGCGAATAAAAAAGCTTCTCCATATCTTTTAAAGTTCTTGCACTATGAAAATTAGTATTGAAACCAGATGTATAAATAAATGCAACCACTTCTGGTATTGTATAGTATTGCGGGTTGTGATTATATGTATATATACTCTTGCGACGCGGTATCATTTGCAAAAAAGAAAAAACTTTCCGCTATCTGTTACCCTTTTTATCCTATAGTGATAAAAGTTTAAACCGGAAATAGTTATTTCGAACCACTTTCGAACCACGTGCATGAGACGGAACCTATTCCTGACAAGTTCAGTCCATTAGGAAAAAAAACTCATCTCGATATGTCGAACCGTTTTTGCTTTATGGAAATCAGTATTGAAACCAGGAGCAGTATTAAATTTCAGCCACTCTCGGTTTTGGTGGAGTGTTCCGAGTTGTAATGATATGTTGTCTTGAGAACACGAATCGATTACAGAAAATCGTTAGTTGCTATCTACTATCGTTTCCTTCTATTGCAATAAACGTTGAAATCGGAAATAACTAATTTGAACGACTTCCAATTTGAATAGAGAGTTAACGGAGATGGGACCTCTCCTTAGTACACTGAATCGATTGCATCTCGATATCCCTTACCGTTTTTGCTCTGATACCTGTAGACAAACGGACGGAAGGACAACTGGAGTTATTATGTAAGACTTTTGACGTTTATGCATAGCATAGTTTGGAAGTGTAATAATTGGGACATTCAGAGTAGAATGGAATCAAATCCAAATGCCAACGTTGTGACAAAAAAAAAAAAAACTTCAAGTTTGTGTGCTACGGTTACGTAAATGGAGAAGTCAGCACTGTTTTACACACTCTAAGAGTTATTTATAATGTCGGTAACGAAAATGAAGTACCTGTTTAACGTCCCACGTTTTGGTATTTACGTTAAGGGAGATGATGTTTACGGTAAGTGAATCATCACGGAATGATGGAAGAAGTGCTGGAGTGAGAAAGAGGAAGGAAACGAGAGTATGCCAAGAAAACTTAAGGACATGATGATGTCTACAAGAAACTTACTTGGCCGGGGATGGAATGAATCCCACGTACTGAAGGTAAGCGCTTTACCACTAAGCCACGTGTCTCTCTATTTACAATATCGGTCTCTCTATCTTTTAAGCTCCGAAAGGAACTCCCGATAGAGATCTTAATGATAAAAAAATATACATAATGGCCAGAAGTGGACTTGGATTCCCTTGTAAAATGAACTCGCCAATCTTAAGAAATACGGAGGGATTGATTATATATATATATCAAACAATACAATATATGTATATACTGCTTTGGCCAATTGGAGTTTTATTAACAATCTCGAATTTTGCAAAACTACAATGAATAGTTAAAATCTTAAAATATCAAGAACTAACAATGAATTCAAGTATTCCGGACAAGAAGCTCCGATGCACTACATAAACTATGAAGATTATGAGCATTTTTGTACAAAACTACTTTGTGCCACAAACTTACTTTGTAAATCATATTGCTTGAAAAATCAACCGTTGCGAACAGAAAGCATTTCCTAAGATCATAAACATTTGTTCAACAATCTTTTTGTGAGTACTGTGTATCACAAATTCTTTTGTAAATTACACTATTTAAAAGAATCGATCAGTCTGTTTAGTTTCTCTAACATGTTACCTTAAACTATTAATAAAAATATTTGATTGATCATTTTATGGATAATAATTTGATTCAGTTGCAATTTTTGTAAAGGTAAGTAGATAAAATTTTAAAAAATAATTGTCAGTTTGATATTTTCATGCATAAAATAGTTTAAAATCTTACACATTTTTTTTCGTTTGAAATTTCTCACAAGATTTAGTTTAGAAAATTTACGTAAGATAACTTTAAAAAAAAAAAAATACTGGAATTTTTTGAAAAATGTTTAGTATGAGAGAAATTTAATTTGACAAAGAAATATTGGTAAAATAATTATACGCGTGACAAAACGATCGTTTTAAAGAACCCAAATTGTTTACAGAAATGAATACTAGAGAAAATATTTAGTTGGGAAACTTCTGCAACTGTTTTGTACTACAGACTTTACCTAAAAGATAGCTGGAAAATTTTACACGAGAGAAACCCTTTACAAAGTTTACACAAACATTCATTATGAAAACTGTTTGCTGAACAATTAAAATAGTAACAGAAGAATCGTTTTAAAGAATCAAAATAATTTAGAATAAAAAAGTTCTGATAAAACTGCACACGAAACCCTTAACTCAAGTAAGATCATATTTGTCATAAGTTGTGTTGTACTGAAAATTGCTTACCATTGTTAAAGAAAATCGCTGAAGAAATAACAATTTTAATTGTTTAACTAATAATATTTCTAAACTCAATCACTGTTGTAATCCAGAACAAAATTAAGCATGCACCATTAAGTTGTGTAAACCTCGCAATCATTAACTAAATTCTAAGATGATGCTTCAACATTTTGTAACCGTACAAAATTTACAAGTTAAATTTTCTACATGACAAAATATGATTTCTTTCAGTTCGTTAAGATGTAATATGACAAGTATTTGTTTAAAGGTTATATAGCATCAGGTATTAGGTACTAAGCATAGAAAATATGACATGTCGTAGGGAGAGAGCGAGAGTGATGTGATGAAAACTTAACGAATGAATAGTGATGTAAAGTGATATGAATTAGGCATAATATATACACGCATAAAGAAAGACAAGTTACTGGTGCAATTCTTTACGGAGGAGGAAAACTCATAAGTATTTACTCTAAATTGAAGTATAATAGTATTTTGTCGGAGTAACTTACTCATCTTAGGTCTAATATTCAAATTCAAGAATATATTTCACACAAAAGCCATAAAAGAAAATAGGCCATTTTCTTTCAAATCTAAGCTTATACTTCAATTACAAAAACACTGACATCATATGTTGGAACCAGGAGAGTCAACTCAGCATTAGCTATTATTGTGAGCGATAATCAAAGTTATGGTATTTTGTAGTGAATTATGATACACTCTAATAATCAAATGCGATAAAGTAATTATTCTCCTCCTTAATTTTACTGTTAGTCGAGAAGCTACTTATTCTGGAGGGCTATTATTTTATCTGAATTTCTGCTATAATAGGATAAACATCCTTCTTGTGGTATTTTGCATATTATCTGAACGAAAGTTTTCGTTCGTACTCTAAACAACATATAATACATGTACAAACTTGTTTAAAGATATTTTACAATGGCCTCTGTTCACCTTATCAATTTTTGTTGCGGCGCAGTGTCAAATTATAAAAGCACAGACAGAACTCTCATTTGCAGTAACGATTCTCCGAATACAAAATCGGGCAAGTCACGTGATCTGAAGTACAATAAAGTTGTCCTTGTAGGAATCAGGGAAGTAAAAAAATATAAGCGTATTATCTTTATGTGGAGTACTTTCCGAAACTGAGGACAATGAATACGAAGAAGGTGAAACCAGTATAATACGTGTAGAGCTATGTTCTAAATGGAATAGAAAACTACAAAAAAAAAAAAAAAAAAAAAAGTCCTTTCCCGTCAAACCTTCCAATATTTAAGCGAAGGAAATCCACCCCATATTTAAATAAAACTATTTTTTTAAGTTTAATGTTCCACGACCAAATTACAAGTAACACCACCAGAATTTTACTTAACAAAGTTTAAAAATCAACAGAAACCAGCAGTTACCACAAAAATACTCAGAAAAGCATACATATCGTACAAAACATATTTCTCTTCGATTGTTCTGTGTCCGTTGTTTGCAATTAATTAGGCAGAAAAACGAAGTTAAATTCATAATATATGGGCCTTATGCCGACTCATTTTAGCAACATATTAAGAGTTTGACTAATGAGATGATATCTTCCTTATTCAGAAACAGCGTTGAATTCGGGCATATTCAAGGGGAGCTTAGATAACCTAGAATACTTATACACATGCATTGAAATATTTGCTTTCTTCTGTTTCTCTTTTTTTTTTAAAGAAAACTTTCACAATAGTCAAAAAAAGGAAATTTCGACGGTTTTCAAATCAATGGGTATGCGGCGTGCGAGGTTGTAATGCATACATAATAAATATTTGCTAACTCAAAACAAGGTTTTGGAGATAAATGCGTCTGACAACTCTGCTAGTCTCCACGTGCATCGAGAACTATCGAGTCGGTGATACAACATAAATCGATAGTTTTACTCTGTATTCAAACAAGTGTTGTGTGGTGTGCCTTTTAGATAATGTTTTTCTAAAATAACATTTAGTGTGTTGTATCTTTAAAGAAAACAGTTCAGCATTTTTATCATTATATGGAATGTGGTCTGTAATTTGTTTCTCTTTTGTTACGGTATTATTTCGTTAGAGAACAGACACGATTGGAGAGAAAATTGCGAAGTGATTTTGGAGAGTTTTTCGCGCGAAAGCATGGGCAATACTCTCTCACGGAAAAATATATTTTTTTAAACAAATGAAGCAGTACGAGAAGAAAACCTTTAAGGAGATGTCAAAACAAATTTGCCCGAACCTGGCAGCAGCTTGTGTATGCAGGCCGTAAGTGCAAGTGTCTAGTAGGATGAAAGAAAATAGTGGATTTAACAAGAGCTGGGAGCAAATGTATCCTTGATTGTATGAGAATCGTCACAGTGGTGCAGAAATTTGCAAGTTATCTACGATATGCCAAAGACAACATATTCATACTTCGCAGCTCTGGGGAATGTTATTACGCAGTCATTCATTCATTATAAGAAAACATTGGGCAAAAATGAGAAACTCCTAACACATTAATGATCTTTGTCACATATACGTAGTGTAGTAGAATCGGAAGGTTTGGCGAAGGAAGGTAAGATAAATCCTGTCCATCAAGGAGTTTTAAGTGAAAGTGAAAGTGAAAAACTGAAAAGTCCTGAATGTGTTTCGTTACTGATTCAGGAATTTTATTTTTTAGCGAAGGAAGAAATTTTACACACCGAAAAATAGACGCTAATTTCAGTAGTTGTGAGGAAATGCAATACTAGCGTTGACGAGTGGGTTGAATCACAAATCGAGCGTTTGACATATATGAATAAGACAACTGCAAATGAGTCTCTTGATTGTATTAGCGAAGAAACAGATGAAAAGACAACACAAATACTTTCACGGAAAAGTTTTCGTTGCTTGCTGATGAATCATCCAATATTGAAAACGACTCAGAATTTTCGATTTGTATCCATTACGTTCATTCGGACACCAGTTTATCAATAGAAAAAATTCTATATATTGTAAAGGTAAACAATGTCAAAACTGACACAATCGCAAACGTAATCATCCAGGAACTCAATAAAAGGAACGTCTATGTATCAAACGTAGCTGCGTTACGGTATAATGGTGCTGCAATTTTAGTGGAAGTGTTGCAGGCGTCAGACTTAGATTGTCTCAGTATATAGGTATATATTATATGTCTCAGTATATATTAGAGTTTTCTAATAACAGTTTGTGTGCTAGATGAAGAACTCGGAGCTCTACACAATTTAAGTTCCCTGCTGCAAACAGCAACTTTAAGTGTGTTAGGAACCCTATGCGACAACAAAAGCTGGCGGCATTGCGAGACTAAAGAAATTATTTGAAAAAAAAAAAGTTAAAATGGCCTTCCCGGACCAAATCCGGAAGTGCTCTTTTTTAATGTACCCCTTAGATTCACCTTGTACAAAAATCTGAATTCGTCACTGTTCAGAAACATGCTAGTCAATAACAATTTATATCAAATAACACCAGTTATCATATCCTGAATTGTTCGAACCCAATAGGAGAAATTAAATTTTAAGAGGAATGTTCCTCCGAACTTGATTTTTCCACTGTTCGGACTACCCTGCGAAAAGTCGGGTGGCCTTTTTCGATATAAATCATAGTTACCTTCACTAATGCTTTTAAATACGGAAGTTAGTATGATGCGTTAGTCAAGCTGTTAATACAATAAAACGACTCTATAGGCTCTATGAGTTTGCGTATAAATGAGATATTAGGGAAACAGGCGATAGAGTATAATATAACAATATCTCAAACTCATTGTCTTATAATCTAATCTAGCATATGTATGCTACAGCAATGGCGAGAAATACATAAATGGACAGCGGAAAGCAACAGCAGAGATGTTGCATCAAAACAAAATGTGATGAAACAACGAAAATTTTGCTCACAAACCCCATCCTAAAGGGTTACAACTTTGTAAAATCCACGGAAGAAATATTTTGCTTGATTTTACAATAGGATAGTATAAGTAGTGAAAATATATCAGGACCTTATCTCATATATGTTTAATAGGTTTAAGCAGTAAGTGATTTTGCTAGACGATCAATCGAATTTTGTATCACAGTTAGCGTGCTATACCTGTTTTAAACGTTCCTGTTACGTCCTGAGATATAGCGTCATTGGCGGAAACAACTTCTGCACTACTGTACACAAATGGCCCGTAAATTAAATACATATGCGCAGACAGTGACGCTAGTGGTAAGGTCAGCATAGAAACAAGAGCAAAGCAGAATATTATGGCCTTCAACATTACACAGTTAACACCATTAGTAAAGATTGAGTTGAGATGGATCATGCGACTATTTGAGCAGTCGTCACGCATGAAAAAAGGCACTGATTTGAAATGAGGTGAACAAAAAACCCATTCAGCTATACCACTCGTCTACAATTATTACAGTTGCATGTTGCAAATTAGCGACTACCATTAGCATCGTGCGCAAGTGCAATTGCTACTTAACGGATTCGCTCCTACGACCTGAATCATACGCCAAAATATGTAACTCGCAGAGGATTACGGGGACACCGTGTGCGAGGTCATACGTCACTTGCACCATAGCAGCACTACGCTTCTAGGTAAAAATGTGTTTCAATTCCCGAATAAGTTAGTAAATCTGATTTTTTTCAACCACCATACCTGTTCTCTGTAAATGTGGTTTTGCCTTGAGTTTCAATAGCCGTCGTGAACTTGGACATTGATGACAAATCAGCACACGTATGCACCTTCTGCGTGGTAGATTCGGGTTTGATTCCTTGCAAGAACTTGTGTGGTTTGAATGCCACATTAACATATCTCGCATAGTCTTGTTGCTGAAAGGGAGGCTAACCTCAAACGTTAAACTTATATAATCTAACATCCATCTCACTTGCTACTTTCGCCAGACTCTCAGCAAATAACTGACTGCCAAAGAGTTTTCCTGTTTCGACGCCAAATTTACAATTGCGCTATATGCTGTTTACTGAACACTGCATTCTAATGCTCAGTACTACGTGAAGGCAGGCGTGAGACACAACCTGCAGTCGCCATAATCTATAGATTCTTCCTAAAGACGACCAACTAAGACATGCGACTCGTATTGAACTCCAATTGTTTACATTTTAAGGAACAAGTACGGTAACGAACTATACCGATGAAATGTAAGAGGTGATTGCTCACATCAAAATAAGAAAAGTACCAAATTGACCTGTAACAGTGCGTAACTTCAGAGCAAGTTTTCCAAAATAGTGAAAACGCTATAGACGGCATATACTATTTTAAATTCAAGAAATAGTGGAGTGATGGTTAAAATTCGTGTAAAGTACACCATACATATGCAATTTAAAAGTGAATATTTCATCAGTGAGCAATGGGTGTGCGAGTAATCCGTACAGGGAGTAATTCCCAGAGATACTCGCAACTGAATCTGCCAATACGCTTTTATTGCAATGTAAGTAAAAAGTAGACAAAATTGAAGCTTTGACAGAAGACGGACGTGCTAGAAACAGCCAGCAACACGATTCGCAGCGTCCGAAATAACGGATGCTGCGATGTCTCTTGTTGCGGAATATTAATCTTTTTTCACGTATAAGCGTTAAACTAATCATCACAACAACCGTTATTCCGAACATGAATTGTGTTGCTGGAAGTCCCTGATACTTCCGATTCTCAGCGTACCATTCCGTCTTTACTGCTGTCGAAACACAATGTACAACTTTGGACACATCTTCCAGTTAGAGCTTACACAAGAAAGATGTTGAGAGCATGTAGGAATTACACCCTGCATTCATAAATAAGTATATTCGGATTTCGTATTTATAACTTGTTTTATCCTCATATGGAACGCGAATAAACTGTTTCTACGATATGAATTAGGGCACCTTGAAATTTAGCTTTCTCACGATTTACGACGACGGACCTATACAATTTTTCCCATAACTAAATATGAATTTTTTTTTAGTTTGACCGGACTATCATCATCATATATATATATACCCTATCCTTACTGGCAGGTCATGTGCCCTGGCTGAGAAGCTTCCATACTTCACGTTTCTCCGCTGTTTTCTTCTTGACGTATAACCTTACAGTTTTTGGAACCTTCTAATTATTAATAATAGCCTACCTCTTTTTCCTGCCGCCATATCATCTAGCATTTCCCTCATGATGCAACTTCTTAAGCAACTATCAGTTTCTTTAACAGTTTTCTACTTGTAAGCATTAACATGTGTGCTACTATTAGTGAACTTCGACTTTATCATCTCCATCCAGATATTTCATGTGTATGAATTTTATCACCTGTGTGTGCTAAGATGTTTTTGTAAGTTTGAATTTCGACCAAATATCTTTCCACATACTTCGCACATATGAGGTTTTTCACTTGTATGCATTACCATGTGTCTTGCCAAACCTGAACTTTGCCTAAATGCTTTTCCACATTCTTGGCATGTATGAGGTTTTTCACCTGTATGTATTAACTTGTGATTTGCCAGATATGAATTTCGACTAAATCCTTTACCACATTCTTCGCACGTATGTGGTTTTTCGCCCGTGTGTATTAACATATGTTTTTTCAAATTTGAATTTTGACTGAATCCTGTTCCGCACTCTTGACAGGTGTAGGGCTTTTCGTTTGTATGTACCACCATGTGTGATGCTAAAACTGCAAATTGCCTAAATCGTTTATCACATTGTTGGCATGCATAAGGTTTTTCACCCGTATGTACTAACATGTGTTTTGCCAAATTTGAACTTAGACTAAATCCTCTCCCACACTCACGGCAGGTGTGAGGTTTTTCACCTGTATGGATTAAGGTATGTTTTGCCAACGATGAACGTACATTAAATCCCTTTCCACATTGTTCACATATATGAGGCTTTTCTCCTGTATGTATAATTTTATGTCTTGTTAAACCCGAATTTTGCACAAATCCTTTACCACATTCATCGCATATGTGCAGTTTTTCAACTGTATGTGTTAATTTGTGCGTTGCCAGATCTGAAATTCGAGTAAATCTTTTTGCACACATATGGCATGTATGAGATTTTCCACTAGTTTGTACTAACATCTCTCTTGCCAAAGTTGAACTACGACTATGGCACCTGCGAACAAATTCAAAAAACAACGATATGCAAATCGAGGTAACTAATAGAAAACTCCAAAGAAATGCATTCGCTTGCATGTAACATACATAAACAAAAATAAAGCATATTAAAGGTAAGCCGTTCCAAGGCACTGATACGTCATACTTAATAATAAACTCACGTCTATTATTGTAGAATTTCATGAAATCTTCTAGATGTAAACCATATCTATCTATTCTCTAATCAAGAGGATCTTCTTTGTTTTTCTATATCAAATTGTACCTACATTTATATATACGATATCAAATTAATTCAAGTGCATACCATGTAACGTATGTTACATTATGGAATGAACCTCTCTTTATTAGCTATAATAGGTGAAAATGGAGGTAGGATATCACTGAAAACTTTATGTATTATATCATTAATTTTTCTTCCACAGAATATTCAGTAAATGACGGAACATACTGCAATGAGAAGGAAAAAAACAAAACACCTAAAATTTTGCACGAAACACGTCAATTGAAACAGTATATCAATCTCTACTAGTGATTTTTATGTGAATGCTTTTAGGTATAATTTTAATCCACACTATGATCTTTACCTCTATTCATATACAGGGTGTTTCAAAAAAACACCGACACCGTTCGTGGGGTTTTTCCTGACACCAAGATAAAACAAAAGATATAGACCAACTTTGGTGCACAAATGCTGCATTTCTGAGTGATAGGCTACCGAAAACATGAAAAAATGAAATTTAAAGATCAACTTATATCAAACTTAATTCATAAAACCTTGTATTTATAGACAACATTGTGCTTTCCTAATGTAAGCCAGCATCGAAGAATGAATTTCCGCTTAAATGTGCACTTTTTCATGCTACGACGAAAATTTTATCCGAAAGGCGGGATGCAATTAATAATTTTGTGTAGACAATGTACTTAATCTGAACCTTAGAGGGCTAAGTTACAAATAAACAAAGAACGCTTCACTAACGTTTTACAAGAAAATCTTATTGCCCCATAATTAATACTGAAATTAACTTTGCTTAGATATTGATTTATAGTCAACACTATCATTTCCATTTAAAGGATACCTGCAAACAAGAATTCAATGTGGTGTATAAGATACCGTTTTTAAAGGTACTAATAAACTATTTTGTCGAAAAGGTACGTTATAAGTTACCTTCTACTAATAAATCTATTCTTAATCTGCTGTAGATAACCTGATTTATATACATGTATATATAACATTTCGTTAGTTAGAAAATACTAAAAATATTATACGCAGTGTTTACACTGATTACATAATATACTTAATTAATAGTTTGAAATCTTGCTACTACACTCCTATATAGCGAGAGAAATGTTAGTGACGTTACAAGCGATTTATCTGGAACCTAGCCACGCCTCCAAAGGAAAAATATCGGATCAGATAAGCTCCCAACAAAGCAACAGAAAATTTTCAACAAAAATTGCATCATAATACACTATTACATGAAAGAAAATGAAACAAAGCAACAGTAGTATATGATAAAATACAAGTATTTGCAGTATAATAATTACAATTTTAAGTACAAATACAGAGTGTGGTTTATTTACTCACAGGAGGTAACAAAAATATTTATTTCACTCGTATAATAAAACTACTACTTGAAACATCATCGTCAGTTAGAAGCGACTGTGTCGCAAATAATACTAATAACTCCAGGACAAATTTGAAATGACACAAATCAAAAATGCGTTGTTCATATCTAGGGCCATTCTCATGTCTGTCTAAAATCTACAAAGAAAGTAAGTCATAATATATTTCACTCATATAGTAAGGACCCGATCACCGAAGTTGCCATCCGCAGTTAGAAGGAGAATAATTGACAATAGCTGGTCAAGGTTCGAAACATATTCCAAGTAGAATGGTTGGGACAGTTTTTAATGGTTTGTACCTAGGGATATTCTTACATTCCTCTCAATTCATAAAATAAGCTCAAAATTTTACTCGCCTAAGGAAAATGAGATGACTAGTTTGAGTCAGAAAAGAAGTAGTTTAGATGACAAGTTTGAAACAAGTTTAATATAACCATCGAGAATTTTTTCATTGATTGTCCGTATAGAACTTCCTACATCCTTCTTCATTCTACAAAAATAAATCACGATTTACTTCATTCTGCTACTAGAGATAGTATGGTGTCAAATGCATACTTCTACGATACGTTCCAGAGCGGTGCAAACAACACGTTCAAATTCGGAATGTGTTGTAAAAAGAACGAATGGAACTTCCTTTGTACTTTGTAGCTAGGAACATTTTTACAGTCTTCTAAATTCTAGGAATGTAGAATTCGTAATTTTATACACTTATCTAATAAACATGACAAAATTTTCAATTATATTCTGCAGTTGGAAGTAGAATTGTTGCAATTAAAAGGTTCGACTTCGAAACATTTTACGACGAAACTTCCAATCGCTCTATTTGAAACATTGTCCAACTTAGGATTGGCAATGGTATCTTTTCTTTTTCTCAACCCAACGGATTTAATTTGAAAGACAGTCCCTATTAGGTAAGTGACATAAATTATTTTATACAATCTAAAGTATGCAAGCTGTCCGTTGATACTAGCAACGAAAAATTATCAATTCCTTCTATTTTTCACTTACCCTACATTTTGACCTCTTATTTTCACCACTTTGAGATATTCAGGTGTAAGAGTATGATTTCCAATCATGTTATCGGTACTTCATAAGTGTAATAAATTTACATAAGAGTTATTATTTTCTAGAACCTAGAAAAGTGTAAGAGTGCCCTTGGTAAGAGCCATGAAGATATTTCCAATTCTTCTACCTGTAACATGTTTTGAATTTTACCTACTAATGGCGGATATTCTCCTTCTAACGATAGACAATACGATTTGAAATCATGCCATTCTTATAAGACAAGTGAAATGAGTTAATATTTTCTGGAAACTAAAAGAGTATAAATATGGAGGTAGATAAAAGTTCCGTAATGTGTATTACCTTCTCCTATTTGAATCGTGTTCTGGAACTGTGTGGAATATTGGTGCCACTGTCAATATTAAAGAGGAGAGTGTTTCTGAGATTGATTTTTTTTTTTTGTAGATTCCTGAATTATACATAAGAGTAACTTTATCAATATATATTTTGTAGCAATATTTCTTGTATTCTTTGTTCAAAAAGAAATGTGAAATAAAGAATATTTATTGAGTTGCTTAGGTAAAAATTATTATTACTATATTACTTCACAAATTCGTATTTTATTATGTGTCAGTTGAAACACCAGCAATTGAACAAAAAGGTAAATGTTTATTGACAATATTTTGAAGGAGAAAAAATTATGGGAATAAATAAAAATAAGGAGCGTTTTTGGGTTCTCCTTGTCTATTCCGGTACAATTACCCTTGCCTATTCAAAATAATAATAACAGAGCAAAACAAATACCAATGAGCATTTACTAGGCAAGCTGAGAAGTGTTCTTCATTTATTTGGTCCTAATATTATCAGATCTGCCACCAATCAGGTTAGTGGCCCTTAAGACTATGGATTCGACACTGGTAGTGGCCTTTTTCGATCTCACATTTCTCCCCTTTGAATTTCTAGGGTGCCTTACCTCCATAGTACTTTTTCCCAAATTGCAAGTCATATATGTATGTCATCTTGCTCTTCGAAATATGTTACGAATCGAGTTCCTTTTTTATAAGGTGATTAATTTGCGATATATATATGGTGCCTTCCATTTCAATTCAGGCAAAGCATGTACCATCACCATCTCAAATATTGTTTAAACTTTTTTTATAACAATTAGACGTGTTTTTAAGAGACCCATATTTTTTTGTTTTGTCGAAAAAAATTTTCCCGCCAAGTAATGGGCCATCAAAGACGGGGAGTACAATTTATGAATTGTAGAAGACATGGAAAATGGTCAACTTCGGAGCCTCACCATTCGGCTATGAAGACAGGTAGAGTTATAATTCTTGTTGTGGTATGCACATAGGTATATAAATCAACTATATTTTATTATAGTTTGGTCTGCGCATGCATATCTTTTTGTACATAAATTATCAAATGAACGTCAATTTATCTGAAAAGTCGAAGTTTGAGAATATTTTTCGAGCACTTTCGGTTTGAATTTTAAAATTCTGTTTTCACGGTTGGTAAGACCTAGTTACCTGCTTTCCGAAAAAAAAATGTATTGCTTCTGTGTGCAACCGTTTTGATGCAAAAAATTCGAGAAATTGTAAAATTTTCAAAAATCGCCATTTTTGGGTGCCATTTTCTCGAAAACACCATCTTTTAAAATTCTAAAATTTTGTCAGATGGTTCAACTTTACATGAATAATAAACACGCCAAATACCATTCTCGACCAATGCTTCATGAATTAACTGCAGCCTTTTAAAGTTAACGCAGTTTCGTTAACTTTGAGGTCACAGTTAACCACACTGGGAACAATAAAAGTGCAATGATTTGATGATGTTTGTGGTTCACATTCATTAAATGAAGAATAAAAGGTTTTCTTGACTGTCTTTTTTATTATTTTGATCAAGAAGGCTCTCTAAAATAATAAAATGAGCCTCCCCCTACTCCTCCGTTTTCTTAAACCGAAATAATCTGAGGTGAAAATTACGATTACGAAACACACAAATTTTAAATTTACTTGAAATGGCCATCCAATAAATTTTGATGATCTACAAAAAGCCTGAACTACTAACTCAGTGATGATTTGGAATGCTCCAGACAAAGTCCCAATTAAGTGCGATGTCATTACAGTGATCGAAAAAGGACAAAATTTTTAAAAAAATCGAAACGTTTTCTTACGCATTCAAAAAAAAAATTACTGACTTTTTAAACAGAACAATCCCACCATAAGAATCGATCACTCGGAATTTTACAGTATTCGACTAAAGTGGTCAGTCCGTAACTTGCGAAGGAAGTGTGTATGTGTGTGTGTGTGTATTGTGCAAATTTTAAATTAGCTGCTACTGCGTTGCTACAAATCAAAGGTGCAGCCTGTATTGAAGCTGTCATGAGTGACCTATTTCCTTTAGTAGTATGATCCGTGGAAAAGGACTTCTGTCTTCTTCAAGAATGTGGTGAATGCCCTGGAGTGAAAGGAATATGTGTGGAGTCTTTAATTATTGATCCTGATGAAAATGAAAGTGTTACATATGCCATATGCAAAAACAATAATTTCGCTAAAAAACTGTGCCACTTTCTGTTTTCGTATCGTATATTGCTGGTTTAACTGTAAGAATTGTAATTCATGACTACATCAAGAAAATCCAAAGAGAATTAATTGCTACCGAAAAGCACCGTATAAAATTTCAAGATACAAATTCTATTTTACTTCATGTGGACTTCGCTGAAAACTGGACCAGTTATTCTGCAAAGTGAAATTCAGAGTTATCAACGGAATATGAAACAACTCACAGTTTTGTTGTAATAAACGACGATAAAGCACAAGATTCGGCTCATGTACTCATAGCCATAGATAAGATTCTAAAAATACTCGAAGAAAAGCGAAAATATATTTTATAGAAAAAGGTCTGAATACGAGAAAATAAGTGTCTACAAATTCCCAAACCGTGTCAGTGATTTCTGATTGCGCTGCATCCCACTTTAAAAATCGCTTTCAGATGTTCGAGATGCAGACAAGTCCGATAAAGCAGTGATTTTGCAGTGAAACCGGCCATGCAAGTGTTTCTGCGACGGTATTGAGGGTGGGTGGTGTAAAGAACGTGGCAACGCGGCATAACCTTAGGCAAAAACAGACACACAGTACTAAAACCGCAGAAGAAAAAATGAAATGAAATCTAAGTTTTACGTTCCACGTTTATGCCGGTTAGGCTAAAGGAGACGGTGATAATGAGAAATGAATGAAATGGTGGAATGCAGAAAGTAGGAGGAAACGGGATAACCCCGAGAAAACTCACGAGCACGGTGTTTGTCCACCACATAGCCCACACGGTGCAATCTGGGATCGAACCAGGGACCCCACGCACAGGAGGTGAACGCTCTCTCTACCACTGAGCCCCTATTAAAACTGCAGAAGAATTCGTGAGTATAGTGCAAGTACAAACTCCGGGTATTACTCTCGTTTTGTTGCCTGGAACTGAATTCGACGACTTCCGGAAGAAAAAAAGGGAAAGTATGTGACCGGTAACTGGTATTCAACGAAGTCATCATTGGCTTTCGGAAAATGGCGAAGTTTTTATGGCAGTAACGGGTCACCATGAACTAACTTCATGCTTCCCCCAAAATCGAACTTCTGCAATTCAAAGTGTAGATTTAAGAAATCTGCAAAAAGAAACTTTTGTTACATACATATAGGTATGATAACCAGTGGCGCGTAGCAAAAATATTACGAATAAATCATGAATCGTTGAAGTGCTGTTTATGCTTCCACATGGACTTTCAGCATTTGTGACTATCGACAATGTGCTACGCAGGGGCAGACCCAGGACGGACTTCTCGAAGGGGGGGGGGTTATACTCCTACTTAGAGCTACTTTTAAGAGCTCCAAACTCTGCGATCGGTTTTATTTGTATGTAAAATAAAAAAGTTTCTTCCCCCTAGATCCACTCCTGGAAGTGTTGTGAGTGAGCCAACACCTACTGGAGCACCTGCACGGTTACATGCTATTAGCGAAGACGACACCAACCAAGCAAATGATTGGTCCATGTAAAAAAAAAAAAAAAAATAAATAAATAAATAAATCAGTGAAATTTTTTTTTCGAAGACCATTTTAAGTAAGTGAACTTGAAATTTGTGCGTTTCGTAATCGTAATTTCCACCACAGATTATTTCGGTTTAAGAAAACGGAGGAGTAGGGAAAGGCTCATTTTACTAATTCAGAGAGTTTTCTTGATCAAAATAATAAAAGAAACAGTCAAGAAAACCTTTTATTTTTCATTTAGAAAAATAAACACACTGCTGAACAAGACTGCACTTCAGCAGTGTGTTTATTTTTCTGATTTTATTTGCAAGACGTATGACTATGATTGTGTATTCTTCATTTAATGAATGTGATCCACAAACATCACCAAATCATTGAACTTTTATTGTTCCCAGTGTTGCTAACTGTGACATCAAAGTTAACAAAACTTCGCTAAATTTAAAAGGCTGCAGTTAATTCATGAAGCATTGGTCGAGAATAGTATTTGGTGTGTTTATTATTCATGTAAAGTTGAACCATCTGACAAAATTATAGAATTTTAAAAGATGCTGTTTTCGAGAAAATGGCACCCAAAAATGGCGATTTTTGAAAATTTTACAATTTTTCGAATTTTTTGCAACAAAACGGTTGCACACAGAAGCAATACAATTTTTTTTTCGCAAAGCGGGTAGACAGGTCTTACCAACCGCGAAAACAGAATTTTAAAATTCGAACGGCAAGTGCTCGAAAAAATTCTCAAACTTCGACTTTTCAGGTAAATTGACGTTCATTTGATAATTTATGTACAAAAAGATATGCATGCGCAAATCAAACCAAACTATAATAAAATATAGTTTATTTATATACCTATGTACATACCACAACAAGAATTATAACTCTACCTGTCTCCATAGCCGAATGGTGAGGCTCCGAAGTTGACCATTTTCCATGTCTTCTACAATTCATAAATTGTACTCCCCGTCTTTGATGGCCCATTACTTGGCGGGAAAATTTTTTTCGACAAAACAAAAAAATATGGGTCACTTAAAAACATGTCTAGTTGCTATAACAAAAAGTTTCAACAATATCTGAGATGGTGATGGTACAATTTTATATTTTTTTTTTTTTTGCCTGAGTTGAAATGGAAGGCTCTATATATCAAGAGAGCAAATTTTGAAATACCTCTTCTCCTTCGACGCTTCCTTCTCTTCACTTAAGGTACACCTAAAAGTTATATATATAGCCTATTATTTCTTGTAAACTACGGTGTCATCGTTAAAACTAATTTGAAGTATACCTACTCTACGGTGTGAATTTTTATACCACAACGACAAACACGCAGACATTCACGGGTGCAGATTTACTGTACATAACAAATTCCTAATAATATTTTAACAAACTAGTATGTGCAGTTACTTTAAATATGATGTGTTCTTGCCTGTGAGATGCCTATCTAGGTAGAAATAAAGTAATAAAGGTCGAACCTTTTATCCTCGGATTCGACCACAAAATAGGTAGTAACCATTGTAAGTTAAATGAAGTGAAGTATCGTAAGTAAATGTGCCAACTTATGTTGTGCAACTATAAAAATGTCCAAAGTTAAGGAATCTACGAAATTCCGAATTTTATGTTAGTAATGAGTTAGTGTGGAACAAATATGTAAGCAATGGAAACGTATCAGGGCGATACCTACAACGTCTTTAGTAGCGTACAAATACATAATTCAACATATAAGATCAGAAATTGTGTCATATACAGCTTTTGTGCTATCCTTGTGTATATCTATATTCACCTTCTGTGACACGTGTGTTCCTGAGGGACACACCCCTTTGCTTCTTCTCGTATCATGCTGCGCTCTTGTCCTGACTTAGTTAGATAGCATTCATTTTCGGTGGCCATCTAGCACAAGTTCGTTAGTGCTTTTGCACACTGGAGCCATCTAAGGTGAAGCCATATTGAGGAATGCAAATCCGCACCCCAAGAATGATTGTTGAGTACATAAAAAAAGAGGAAAGGAAAAAAGGAAAATCTAAATTTTACCTTCCACGTCTATTGCGGCTAGGCTGAAGATGGTTCTGAGGAAAAATTAATGAAGTGCTGGGATGAAAAAGTGGGAGGAAACGGGAGAATCCCGAGAAGACTCAAGAACATGTTTATACATCACAACTTTCTCTTGGCGCGAGTTGGGATTTAAACAAGATCGTATTTAACAGAGGTATACAATCTAGCACTGTGCCACCACTTCCCCAAATATAAAAAAGTCGATTCCTGAAAAAGAAGCATATAGGCAAAGAATTTATGTATGGATCCTTAAAATAAATTTGCTCCCACTTTTTGTTAGAATTACGTTTATCTTCTGTTTTGCTGTCTTTGGAAGTTCTCCGCAAGTGTGGCTTGGGTCATCGGAAATTCTAGGACCTCGTTCAGTCACGCTACCTGTCCTTGTACAGAAGGCTTTATATATGAAACACTATCGTAGAGCATCCATATTGTAAATGTATGCAAGAATTAGTAAGAAATGTGTAATCTATAATAAAATTATAACTCTATTAAAGATCCGATCTACATAAGATTTATGAGTGGTATCGATCACTTCTGTTTTTGTGTACAGCTAGTCTATGTGTGTCGTGCCACGTCTAAACTGCAAATTATTATTTACGTTTGAGGTATCGTCCATACGTAACTATTTCTCGCGAAGTATTGCTGTTTACTATACAAATTTCGAACCCATGTAACTGCATTATCAATCTGAACCAATTTCTACATAGAAAATTTAACCTTACCTGTCTTGCTCAAATTCATTTAAACTTTTTGTTGTTAATTGTTTGCAATCATTAGAGTATGACGCACAAGACTCTGGAAACACTATTTCTCTTAGCGTTTCTATATTACTTTCAAATGCGGAATCTTCTACTGGAAATTCTGATTTCATCGTATCAACGTTTAATTTCACATCCGAGGAACACGTAGCTACATACTTCTCCACTGTTTGCTCTCCTTCTCTTGTAGATAATATTAAATCTTTGTTGTCAGTCATCGGTTCATAGGTCCACTCTTTATCTTCGAGTGAATCTTCCTGGGGAATGTCATATTCAATTTCTTCTTTGCACATTAATTCCAACTTAACTGTCGCCTCACCATCCATTATATCCTTCACATTTAATACGAATGTTTAACTGTGCTTAACACCTGCATTTTCTTTTATGCTGCTAGTGTTCATAAAATGACCATTCATAGAAGCAACTTTATACTTGCAGTCAAACATAACATTTTAATAAAATACAGAATAACTAAGTGCTGCCAACACTCAATGAGAAAAAATGGCTAAAATCAATAGCTGAAAATGGACAGAAATGGCTAGAACTAAAGCTTACGCGCTGAGACGAAGCAAATCCAATTCCTATAATAACATAAAATTAAAATAAAACTCCCCAAATAGAAATACAGTAAATGTCATCATCATCTTCTTCTTTTTCGTGGGAATTTTTTTTTTGTCTCGGTTGCTTGTTTCAACTAGTGATGGGCAATGGGGATATTCCCGGTGGGACGGGAAAAAAATGGAAATATTCCCAGATTTACTTCCTAGCATATAAATTCCCGGGAAGGAATTTATTTCCATTTCTTTACTTTACCTTCCAAATTATAAGGACCATATGATTAATTACTTCATTTGCATTTATTATGATTTACTTCTAGGTTTTAAATAATTTGGAGGTTAAATTAAAATTCGCTGACTGTACTTTATATAACTACTAATATGAATCTTTATGCTTTATTTCCATTTGCACTAAAATGTGGCAAAGTAGAAATGAACCTTTTTGTAATGTAATGTAAAAATTATGTAGAAATAGAGATGAAGTACTATTAATACACTCCGAACCACCGTTAGTAATAGGTGTCGGTCTGTCTCCTGTCTGTGACTCGAATTTCTGAAGAGGTATCTGTGTCCGGACTTCTCTTACATAGTGCATTAACGCATGAAATTTCAAGAAATAGTAGGAACAAATGTCGTGTGGCATATTACGTGCAAAATTATAAAGATAAGTCAGTATCTTGCAAATATTGTGACCATAAATATGTGTGCGCAAACGTTGATAAAATGATGAGACGTGTCTTCTGGCAGTTACCCAACCTAATTTGTTTATAACATTTAAAATTTTAATGTGTTTATAATATCAGTATTAGATTCAAGTTTAGAAAATCCACTTACATATAAATTTAAACTGTTTAGTGGTGTAAAAGTATGTGGAGTCACTATACCATTTTTTCCACATATTTATTTGCATATAACATATTGTAAGTAAATATAAATTTATGCATACTCTCTAAATATAATAAAATATAAACGAAATAACATAATGCCGTTCAGAATATGCATTTAAAAGAATCCTCTTGAGACAACAGTATTAAGTACTCTGGTAAAAAAAAAAAAAAAACGAACTTGACTTTGAAACCATAATATAGTAATAGAATGCGATTTTGTTTGTGATTGTACATCAATTCCCGGAAATTTTCCATCTTTTGAGAATCTTCCCGGGAACATTCCCAGGGAATATTTCCGAAAATATCTTCCCGGGAATTTACCCATCACTAGTTCCAACCAGTTGCAAAACTATGACTGAGATTTCATATAGAAAATAACACGTTCGTACTCGGTGTAAACCCAAATCTGAAAGAAAGCTTTTTGTTTCCATCTGTTTCTGAGTCTGTGTTTGACTACATTCACCTGGTTAAATACACACTTTACTTCCGCGTTCGAATCTGAAAGTTTTAGTATTTAAAAAAAGTAATTCTGAAAATCTCTCCTAACATCCGTGTACTGATTTATCTCTTGCAAAAATTCTTCAGCTGAATACTTATTTACCCATTTCATAAAATTTATGTACGCCACTGATTATCAATTTTATCGGTATTATCTTCAAATACCAAAGGTAAAGCTAAAACTAAGCCTGTAAAAGGTTATGTCACTGTTTTGAAATCATTGACTCATTGATACCGAAAAGCGACATTTTTTGAAGGGTATCTGAATTTCTTTAACGAGTTTTTCACTAAAACTTACACGTCTTCCCCGAAGATTTTTCTCAACATGTATTGGTAACTTTCAGGTTTCGAGTCCCTAACTGTGTAACCATGATATAGGAATGGATCAATGCTATATTTTACAGAGTCAATTATAGCAGTACAAGTTAGAAGAACGAATTAAATTTCAGAAAATAGCAAAATGCCGCAGAAAATATATCAGAAAGTGGCTAAGTCAGAAAATGGCCAGAAATAGCAAAGAGCAAAAAGCATACGGCTAGAAAAGCCTCTAGTAGCTTTTTCGAAAATTTGTAAAATAAGTGACCCAACTTAAATTATTTCACATCCCAAGACCGACTTGACCTTAACTATCATTCAGCCTTGTTATTCAGATTATGGTCTATTCGGTCTTATTAAGTTCTGCTTTCTTTTCTTCCCGATACTGTTCTTAACCTTCGTTTTGACCAAATGAACAGAACTCATACTATTTATGAAGTATAGACTGCAAGCTAGGGTTCCAGTTAACGGTTAATTCAGCGTTTTTCACACAATACACGTTATAAGATTTTTTATACACTTAAGTATGTGGCGCAACTTGTATCCTAGACTTTTCTCGATTACTTTTGTAACATTTTATGTATCTTCGCTTTCCTTTTCAAGTTTTTATAATAAACTCACTTTATTACTAAATTGTTTAAACTCAGCAAACTAATGAAGGGACTCTTGCCTGAAGCTAGATACGAGTTTTATTCAAGACCGTCGGCTGAGAGATAATGGAAAAGTAAATGAAGAAGAGTTGCTGTGTTAGTCTTCTAATATAAAGATATGAAACATATACAGAAGGTATTTTCTAACTCGAAGCCTTCTCTACATGAGATAGTTCGGAATTTATGTTAGATTCCATGCTATGTCGTAAAGTCAGACAGTAACGGGCCCTACAAAATGGATGAAGTTCCATAAAGTTGAATATTTGTGCCCATGCGCCGGGTAGTAAACGGTGTAAGCCTAGAGACATCTAACAAAGCGTTACAGATAGGGAGTTGGCTTCGGTATGGTGTTTTTTTTCTTGTTTTCTACTTATCCTTACTTTTCTTGTCCTTAAGGTACCATGCCTCAGAAATATTTGTTCAATTTATTTTGTGAAGATAAACTGTAATTATAAGATTACATTTTTATTTTCCATCATTATAATCGATCGTAAACAGAAAATTAGAGACATATTTAATTTAACTCATTATGATTCAGGGCAGTATGTAAAAACCGCCTTATTACAGTTGCAGACGCTTTCTCCCTGGCACTTCTTGACCTACTGACAGATGAGTTTTATTTATAGGACTTGTGTCAATTACACATTTACGGGGTTCAGGGAACTGATTCTTATATTTTATCTTTATTTTTTGCAACGATTGAGCTAGATCTTCGTCTTGCTTTGATGTTGAAAATCATCTACCACCGTACCACCGTACAACACTTTTCTTTGTGTTTGAGGCTATCCCAGTCGCCCACTAGCGCCACGGTTGGACGCCGTCCTATAAATAAATCTCTGGCCTACACCTATGTGTGGTCTGATACCTGTCCTAATATGTGTGATATAAGTCTGTTACCTGTCGTAATATTAATATAAGGAAGCAGTTTTTGATCACGAGTTGGCATCAGAGTGAGAGTCTGATCCGCCTCACGCAAAATAGATCGTTAATAATTGAAAAGTGACACATGCGATGTTCTGGTCTGCCAATACCGTACCAATGAAAGTAAAACTGAAGATCAGTTCATGTGCATTATTCGATCCTACTTGTAAGTATTACTTTTAGATAGTAATTAGGCTATCCTAATTGTCTAAGGGTAGGACACAAAGCTCGACTATCCCCGAGCAACGATGAAAGTCTGATATCTTGTTTATGGTATCCCCTGATCACGGACTAACGATCGAATGAGTCAGATATAACTCATTCATTATAAAAAAAAGAAAGAAAAGAAGATGCACGTTATTATTTGATAAATTGGTGTATGTAACTTCGTCTGGCAGCAGGCATCTGGATATGTGAGCTAACTAGACAAATAGGTCAGTTCTAGCTTTGTCACGGAAAGGCCGAAACCAGCGCATATTTATTTAAAGAGATTGAGTATTTCAAAGGGGACAAAGAAAATATCATTCTAATTGAAAAATAATAGTCATGCTCGATGCTCCATTTCTTGGCCGGAAGCTTATGTTTGTAATTGATCAGTGGAGAAATTATTACCGCCTTCTTTGGAATAAAGCAAAACAGTGTCTGACGAGCACCCTTGAATTTAATCCCTGGTAGGTTAACACTTCTACCGAAATGTATGATAGTTGAGACAGGATGGTGTATCTTGAAAAACATATTCCTAGCCTTAAGGTAGAAGAGCCACCTGCAGCGAGTTGTGAGAGGCCAAGCTATTGGCACCTTCTAGCCAAGTAGAAACTGACCCTAACCCTGCGGAAATAAGTACAGGCGAAAAACCAGCGCCACTACCTAGAACTTTATTTGACTACCTGAGTGTAGACAGAACATCACCTGAGATAAACGCGAAACTTTTCATACACGAATTAAACTTACACGACAAATTTCAGCTAGCAGGTATAATTACTGCGGATCAGGAAGAAAATAATTTAGGACAAACTGTTAAGGTAGAATCCTACCCTGGTGTAGTTCCAAACAGAGAATATGATATTGAATACGTTGATCTTGATATGAAATCGCCGAAAATTACTTTGTTACAGGTAGCATAGATTAAGGGACTGGTAGAAAGTAAAAGTTCGCCTGGATCTACGAGCTTCGTCGCAACATACTTTCCGGTTAAATATGAAGAATCTGAGAGTGCCTACAAGCCTGCGTTAGAACAGTCTGAATTGGAATTTTAGCCGTTCAATGCAGATGCTGCAAGTAAGTTCAAACAAAGGGATTTTCCTTCCTCAAATCAAAGCAAGGTAGACTTAATAGTAGCTCAATTTAAGAATTAATTGAGAAATGATCTCCTGACAGCAGTAGAAATCCTAGCCCACCCTCTAGAGATAGGAATAGGAAATAAAATGTTCAGGCTACAGTACTTCAACGAATGGATGATTCTCTCGAAAATGTAGGAATTTTACTCAGGCACCACACCACATAGATATATATTACGTACGGACACAATATATAGAAATTCGGTGTCCAAGTTCAAACCGGCACTTTAGAAAATAAGAAAGATTTAAGTATTCACACAGATTTTTCATTTCTGAAATGATACACAAAGAATCCGATCCATATTTAAAAGTAGTAACATCAAGCACTACTCAAACGATTAAAATTATGTTCTATGTAAAGTTTACGTTAGAGAACAAAATAGCACAGTTAGAACGAGTAGACTACTTATTTAGCGTAGTTATGGATAATTCCTGTTCAAATAATGAATTTAGAAGTGCTGACCTGGGAAACAGCGAATCTGTTAGCGAGAAATTGCTGGAGTATGAATTATAGAAAATATTGAAAGAAAATTCACACTCGAAAGAGGAACAAGGGAATCTACAGTTTAGTAAAACAGACTCAACTCCTACAACATAATCGGAAAATGTTACGCAGCTGTCTGGTAAGAAATTTGATGAATGTATTTGCTTGAAAAATTGGGGCCGCGCTCTTACCTCTACACCACAGAAAGTACTAAAAAATACTTTTCTGAACAAAGTAAAAAACATGCTGTTCCTACTATATCTATTATATAGAAGGCAACCGAAGAAGATGATGACGAATCGCGGGTCGAGGCTCGAATTAACGAGAACATAGGAAGAATTTTTAATATGCAGAGTACGATTATTCAGATATGTATTTGGAGGGCATTGTGATAGAGAAAACTGCGTTAATTTTTACAAATCAACGTGGGGTGGCTAGTCAGAAAAACGTTAGCATGATAGGCCTAGCAGTGAAGTACCATCAACCGAAAGTACTATTTCTGAGTTTAGCAATAGTGATCCACTAACTACAAAGGAAACGAGATAATACGAAAGGAGAGAAAAGTAAGATATATCTAAACTTATATTTCTTTCGTCGCTTAGTAGTGTAAGCTTATTTAATAACGACGATAACATAGGAAGTGTGGAACAAGTTAGGAATCAGATTATTCAACTAGAAAGTAACGATTGGAGATGTTTAATATCTAAAGTGGCTCCTCATAAAGCCTAACCTTCGCCAACTAGAGAAGCTCTAGTAGCAACGAAAGATGAAACTGTCGAGGATGCACTCACTAAGGACGAAAAATTCAGGAAGAATGAACCTGTATCGACAACTGAAGAAACCCGCTCGAACGATAGTAAGAATTTAAGCATGAATTCAGAAAGAGATCTAAAATCAAGTTCGGCTTCTGATTCGCAGCCGCAAATAAGCATAGAAAAATGTAAAGCATCTGACATACGAGTCACAAACCACTTACGTTCTCCCTTGCCTGAAGGCGATAAATAAACTAATAGTGTTTCCCTCCAACTGAAAAATTTTGATGTTTGCCTGAATGTTTAAATTCTTCTATTTTCGACGGGTAGATATGAATCAGTAGAAAAGTACTTAAATTCATCTGAAAAGGTAGGTCGTATGTATGTCCGGAGGATAACTCAAGAAACGGAATAATTTCTGGCTTTTTTGAAAGGTTAGGGATTTGAAATGGATATATCTAACAAACTTAACATAACTTATGATAAATTAAAGTTAAAAATACATGTTAGGCTGCTTAGTACAGAACATAGGGCTCGTTTGAAGAATGATTAAAAGATAGACGACGAAAGCAGTATTGTGTTTGTTTATGAATTAATAAAGGTATGAAGCAATTACGCAGATAACTAGACGAAATCGAATTAGTAAGTTTAGAAGAAATCTGTTACTAGGCACTTTACATCAGCTGAAGCTCAATGTCACAGATATTGATAATGTCGAAAACTACATACAATATTTAGAAAGACATGAGTTAGCTAAAAGAACTGTTTATTTAAAAAAGAATGAAGATCTGATATGGAATAATAACAAATTAAATTGGAAGACACTCCAGGAATCCACGCAACACAATTTATTAATATTGATCATTTCTTCTTACACACTATTATAGCGGTAAGAGGAATAAAATCCTATCAAAATACGCACACTGATAATTGCCGAATTTGGGCTGACAGCGGCCAAGTCAGTACAATTAGAAACAAAATAGAGGACAACTGGATACAAGCCTTACTATTTCTGGTGCTCAAATTTCATTAGTACGATCGTTATATTTCAGATAGATTTCCTGTAGATGATTGACTAACAAGGTATGTAAAAGTAAGGGAGCAGAAGTACAGCCCGAAAACTACTTTCGGTAGTCACAGCAGTTTGCATCTGAAGGCAGTTTCGGTTCAACTGATGACCTACTTCAGTTGACCCTTGGCTTCCATTACATGTTTAAAGCCAATCATAATCGAAAATATAAATCACCAGTCCATCGTCATATTGCACAAACAGCTGGTTCCAGATCGTTCAATATAATTTCCTAATGTGTATATATATCTCGGTTTTCAGGCTTGAAAGAAAAGAGGAAAGAACAAAAAGAAAATTCTCAATGTGATAGGTCAAAATAAAAGCAGAAGATGGCTCCAGCTATTTTCAACTAATAGTACCTTTACACAGTGGCGTAGGGAAGGGGGGGGGGGCCGGAGGGGCCGGGCCCCCCCCAAAGAGGTCCGACAATGTACTTTGGTACTTTGATGTTTGTAATTTTTTATATATTTTTATGTTTATATATTTTTTTGTTTGTAATTTTTCTATATGTACCTATAACAGCACTTGGGCCCCCCCCAAACACACATCCTGGCTACGCTACTGCCTTTACATTATTATATTCTACACAATACTCCCTAAACATTTTTCGTTACGATCCATGTTGCCACAAATCCCGCAATTCTGATGAAATGCAAGGATGAATTTTTATTATTCTCCGGTTTCAAATAAATAAACAACAAGAAACTAAGAGCACCGTTAGTTATTCAAATGAAAATGATATAATGATATATAAATGTTAGTAGATAATTCGCTGATTATGAAGGTGAACACAAACATGAAAGAAGAAAGCATACATAACCAATACACTCAATTCACGTAATATCTTGAATTACAATTGTTATTTTTCTTTTCTTTGTTCTCGAAATACTCTAGCCAAACTAGTGATTAATAATCGCATTTCCATCCTACGTCTTACGTTGAAGATTATTGGCAGTTGGGTTTCATATGACTGTCATCCCCCACCCCACCCGATTGAGGTATCAACGACAAAGTTATCTTTCAGAGAATATTTTAATTGCGACTGGACCAACACCCTGTCTCCAACAGAAAAAGAGATCGGAAGCGTCCGTTTGCTGTAGAACTTACGTCTTGGTTCTCATGGTTTGTCCATATTAACCAAGGCTTGTTCCAATATCTGGCACCTCCAAATAATCCAGTGTAATACCGCACTTTACCATCTGGGTATCTACCAATCCGTCCCAAAACAGGCGATAGACTAAACATAATCTCTGCATGTTCCGGAGCATTAAGTTAAAATTTGAGTTCAATCAGGAAACGTTCCCATTTCACCTCCTTACCATTCAGGTACGTCCGAAGGCTCATTTTAAGTAGTCTAACGTATTTGTCGATTACGTTCACTCCAAGAAAGTGTGGGTAACGGCGCATGACTTCCATCACATTACCAAACAAAATTGTCTAAAATAGGCTGATGTATATTAAGGGTCGCACTGAGTGAAAATGGCCCTAATAAACCTATACCTGCATAAAGTATCATATAATGCCTTAACTACTAACTTATTAGGAACAATACGTAATGAGACTAAATGAAGTCAACCATTCGCGTTGTTCAAGCACAGAAGAATATACTTACACCGAAAACAAGAAGGTAACGGTCCCGCCAAATCCTCATAGCAATGAGTATTAGTTTCCTTACAAAATTCTGAAATAAGTTTCTTTTTCAAAAGTCCCTTTACTTTTTGTCTTCTTCTCATATTTATTATATTTGTTGTTTATTTACGTTCCCCTTCATAATAAATCAATCATCTACTAGCAATTTTTACATCACTATTTTATCTTCACTTGAATAACTAATTATGCTCCTAGTTTCTTGTAAGGATAAGTTAAATTGCTTAGTTATTTGAAATTGTTTAATAGTGTAAACTTTTCCTTAGGTAAAATTTTTCATCAGAGGAGGGAGATGTGTGGAGACACAGATAGTCACCGAAAATGATTAAGGACTATAATGTAGAATATAATAATGTATAGGTATTATTTGTTAAAAGTAACTCGTCTACTTTCTACTTCTGTCTTTATCTACTACATTGAGTATTTTCCTTTTGTCATTTCCTCCTTTCCTTTCCAGTCCTTAACCCGAGATATGAAATACACATTAGGAAATTGCAATGAACGTTCTGATACCAGCTGGTTCAGTAATATGACGATGCCCTGGTGATTTGTATGCTCGATTACGATTGGTTGGTTTTTAACCTGTAATGGTAACCACGGATCAATTGAAACCGGTCGTCAATTGGACTGAAATTGATGTACGTAGCGTACATAAAATATATTATGCTAAGTTTAATAATATTTCCTTTGTTTAAGAATAGTGTAACATTGTCTCCTAGATAGCCATGAATATATTCAAGCTATATAATTAAATAATCTCCAGTGTTTCAGTTTTGCGTAAAGTCCATTATACATCGTCATAGTTTTCTATCAAATATTGTATCAAACTTTTCCTTGATGGTAATTTGGTCATATAAGTTGGCTAAAACTTTAGCACCCATTATAAACGATCAAATATAAAAGATGAATATCCTTGCTCATTTGTTTATATATATCTTGATTCAATTGTTAGGTTATTTAAACGTATGTGAGTAGTTTTATGGTGACATCTGCTGAAGTAACTATAATGAATAAGGCAGTGGCGTAGGGAAGGGGGGGCCCGGAGGGGCCGGGCCCCCCCCCCAAAGAGGTCCGACAATGTACTTTGGTACTTTGATGTTTGTAATTTTTTATATGTTTTTATGTGTATATATTTTTTTGTTTGTAATTTTTCTATATGTACCTATAACAGCACTTGGGCCCCCCCCAAACACACATCCTGGCTACGCTACTGGAATAAGGTTGTAGAAATGAACGGAATGACTATTCACAGTTACTTCTGTCTCATTTCCCTCCTTTATTGTATTCCCAAATACTTATTTCCATGCTACCTTTCTTGTTCAGTAAATACGTATGAACCTATATTGTATTTATTAGACGAAATTTAAGCATCGGACCAATTCAGTTAATTTTCGAGTAACTTTTGTAACTTTGGGGCACTGATTAAGAAGAAATGGTCCATTATAAAAATATTACAGTTAAAATGAGAGAGTATATATTAAAGAGGATTCTGTAGGATATTAAATTCCATAGGAATTTTCACAGTGTAGGAAACCACTAATTTATATTTAGAAATGCGAAAATATTACACGTGCTCTAACCCATGTGATTTTATGCAACATCAAGTGTTTTCGCACTATCCTCATTTACGCGCCCAACCTTAGTCACTGATAACCCTGCCTCTTGCGAACCTACCCCTGTGCTAACTCGTGGGTCCCATGCTGTACTTCTGCTTTAAGTCGGTTAAATATCATCATCGCTTTTAATGGCGAACTAACGTAAGATAATTTTTCTGTTTTCTTTTTTAAAATAAATTTTGTGCGACGCATATTTATACCTTAAACAAAGTCCTCGTAAAATGAATCTGCAGTCATGAATACTATTCCTACTCTAAGAAACCATTTTAAGACATTACAAATGAATTTCGTGAAGAAATAATTACATATAATAAGATAACAGATAATCATTCCAGATACATCATAAGCATGCATATTGTCAATCTATACGCAATTATCTGAGCATGTTTCAAAGTAATAATACTAGAACATCTTAAGAAATCAAGAAAAGTGAAAGGAAATCTTCGTTTATTTTATATTTCACGTAATATTCTTAATTTACACCAAGTTTGGGAAGTCACCTGCGGTACTTAGCCCTAATATTCTTTAATTTTATAGTTATACAAAACAAATTATTTCTAGTACGCATCAAAATAATGTCAATTGCTTCCCGTGTCCACGTCATACTCGAATTTAGTGCCACCGCATAGCGATTTTCACTTGTTTTCTTTGATACAATGTTGGATAGAAATAGAACGAGTTCTAATTTAGAACAGTTGCATCAAATGTTATAATCAACCCAAAAGTTGCATACAACTTGGTATCGTACACGTTGAAATTCCACTTTGATGAAATATTTGATACAATACATGATGGAATATTTGTTCGTCTATAACTGGCTTAATGAGCAATAATGAAGATTGTTCTTTTCCAAAAATGTAATTTAATATGTACCCGTTTGTTATTTTTGTATATATTAGTCCTTTTCTTTATATATATATATATATTTATGTATGTGTGTGTAATCAAGATTTGAAGAAAATCTTCCATCTCTGCCTATTATCCGACCATTGCAATCGGAAATTTTGCATCTACTACTTTCATTTCAGTATTGAATTATCATATTTATAGTGTGTACCATACTTTCCCACTGTGAAACTATCTCACTAGTTCTCGTATTATTTAAGGCTCTATGATCAATAATTTTACACTAACAACTCAGCTGATTTTAACCAAAACATACTTTGAATATTAAAATAATGCTGAATGTCTTCGTAAGTAACGTATTTCTGCAACATTTCGTGGAAGAAACTGTAACATTTTGCTATGATTAGGTACGTGGTTCCGCATGGGGTGTTTGCTGGTTACTGACCTTATCAAAAATGGCGCGAAAATTTGCAGAGGTTTCCCGCCAAAACACAGCAGCTTTGTTAAACATGTCTAACGATGATCAAGACTTGCATTTACAATTAAGTGATTTGAGCGAAGGTGAATGGGTGCCTGGTGGTGATCGTAACGAGAGTGAGGTCGTATCTGAACATTATAGCAGTAATGAACGTGTGGAGACATTAGAAGCGGGTGAATTAGATACATCTCGTGCTGAACAGTTGGGTGAAAGCAATAGTAGTGAAGTTGGAGTGAGAACAAACAACGTAAAAGAAGAGGTAGCTCTCGAAAGGAACAGAAGCAGAAGAGAGCTAAAGGGGAATCGTATGTTAACAGGAAAGGAGTTGTGAAACAAGGCAAAACTTTTCAAATGTAATTTTTGCTCGTGCAAGCGGAACAGCTGTTCCAAGTTATCGGTAGAGATGAGGAAAAATATTTTCAAACATTTTTATAAGATTGGATCGTGGAATAAGCAATCGTCTTTCATAGTCTCATGCATTAAGACTCGTAAAGAACAGGGAAAAAGAACGTCCCATTGCATATATGTCCTGAATAACGTCTCTGTGTGTAATACGGTGTTTATAAAACTCTTGGTATATCGAGTTGTCGTGTAAACTGGGCCCTCCATAAGAAAGTGTCCGTGGAAGGTGTGCCAATAAATGACCAAAGGGGAGTCCATGTACCTAGCAATCGGCTGTCTAATGAAGAAACTAGCTTAATCAAAAACCACATTGCATCTTTTCCTCTGTATAAATCGCATTATTCACTTTCTAATTGACTGTACTTGCATCCGGATCAAAATATGCAAAGAAATGTACAAGATGTATGTTGAAAAATTTGCCGAAACCTCCCACAGACTAGTGTCTTTATCCAAGTTTGAGGCTATATTCAAATCTGAATTTCCACAGGTACGTTTTCATATTTCTCGCAAAGACACATGCAAAACGTGCGATGTGTATAAAATTCAGCGACTTCAAAATGATAGTGGCGCAACCGTGGAAGAAGATCACAAGCAGCATCTGGAAAGGGCAACGACAGTGAGGTCTAGAATGAAACAAACGACACAAAATGCTAAAAACGATCCAGAGATGGTGACTTTTACATTCGATTTAGAAAAAAAACCGCAACTGATTCCATATCTCAATACAAATGTGGTGTACTATAAAAGACAGCTCTGGTTGTACAACTTGGGTATCAATGTGCGTTCAAACAACAGTGGTATTTGTAATTTATGGATCGAAAGGGAAGGAAAGCGTGGCAGTACTGAGGTGACTTCATGAATTCTAATTTTTTTGAAAGAGTCTGCACATAAAAATGTGAAACATTTATTATACTTTAGTGATTGTTGCGGTGGACAAAATAAAAACAAGGCTATGATATTTTTGATGTTTTATGCTACTGCAGTTTTGGGGTACAAAACTTGGGAACATACATTCCTAGAACCTGGACATAGTTATTTGCCCAATGATTCCGATTTTAGCGATATAGAGAAGAAAAAGAAAACCTGTATGTATCTCTTTACAACAGATGACTGGATACAACTTATAGAGACTTGTCGAGTTAAGAAACCATTCACAGTGAAGCGGATGACACACAAGGATTTTGTGACTATCGATGCAGAAGGTATTTTAACTTTACGGAAGAAGTATACAAATGGTGACGCAGTTGAGAAGATGAAGCTCCATGTATTCAAGGCTATCAGAGGAAGTCACAAACTATTAGTGAAAACTTCGCCTGCTGAGAACCAGTGGATGGAATGGAATTTCACCCCACAAAGAAAAGGACGGAAGCGAGAATTTTCCAGCGATTGTGTCCATCGAGCGTACAAACAACCTATTCCCATTACTGAGGACAAGAACAAAGACTTATTGAGCCCTTCACCCCTTGTTCCACCTACATGTCATAAGTTTTTCAGACAATTACCTCATCACAAAGAACGCCAGGAGCCGTATGAATACTTGGATACACAAATCTGATTAGCCAAATTAGACCAAAGTCCGCTACAATCATTTTCCTTGATCTTTTTGTCCTATATAATCTTATTGCTCCACCGAAAGTGTTGCATCAAAAGTCAAACATATGAACACTTTTGCGGACAAGTATCGATCGAATTGAAGTTTGCTAAGAATTATAGTGGGCTGTCGAATTTTGTTTTCCATTTTTCTCGAGACTTTGAAAATCCTACTTGATCTAGTCTGCCTTGTTGCTATCCATATATACATATATATATATATATATATATATATATATATATATATATATATATATATATATATATATATATATATATATATATATATATATATATATATATATACTTGAAAGTGGCGCACATCAAATGGACATTTCAATCACACTAGCCTAATATTTAGCAACAGATATAACCTAATTTTTTTTCCTCTCTGTACTCATACCAAATAAACCAGCATCGGTCAATTTAATTTCCTTAACAAAATATTGGGAGGAACACGTCCACTTTGTCCCCGCCAGAGACACCCGTGCTTCTAAATCTAGTGAACGTAAGATAAAACGTAACGTTATCAATAGGGAACCATATTGCTATCAATGGTTGATTCATAACAAACAATGAAAAGCAGTTTGGTTTCTTTGTTAATCTTTTATTTATTTACGTTAAAGACATCTCAATGCGAACATAAGTCGTATTCAAACACTTTGCGGTTTAATTATTTCAATTACAAACACAAACAGCGATAAACTTAAAGCAATTAAATGAAACACAAACAAACCTTGTAGTTCGGAAGCTTTAATTGTCTGGAATTCCCTGTTATGAAACACATCAATTCGAAACAGCATATCTTTGGTTTGCTGTGAGTACAACCTAGTTATAGTTTCTTCCCAGAATGTGATAAGTCCTGACTCAAACAACCTACGAATAACCTTGTTAAACTTCGTCGTGTAAGGTGAAAACTTCTGCAGCATAAAAATAACGTCTACATGATATACATTTTGCTCCAGTAAATATATATTTTCCAGTGTTTCATTCGACAAATATTCAACTCCTCCAATATTGCCAGATTCAAGTAATTCAACGAGCACAGCATAATTATTTGTCGAAACAAGCTTATTCATATTGCTCCCGTCATCCAACCGGAATTTCTCGGACAATTTTATCTCTAAAGTATCATTGGATGTTTGCAGGAGTCCATGCATGTACGTTTCATACGCTAGCCAACACAAATGGCTATTCACTAAATCAAGCACAGAACTGATCGGCTTTTGAAATGATGGCACTGTTAAGAAAGAAACTAGTCCACTACAATACGCACTACCTGATAACATAAAAGCTATAAGGATCCATGTTATAAGATGCCTAAAGGTATATTCTTCCGGACTTTTCACCCCAAACTGAACCATAAAGTAAATGGTATCTAGAATACAACATTGAAGATTTAAATATTTTTTGGCAGTTGTCAGTGGAGACATCTTTCGTAGTGTTGTAGCAAGCAGAAACAAGATGAGTGAACATTGTATACAAGAACCAATCAGCGCCAACCACATACAAAGCTTGAAAGGAAGTAATAAAGAATACAGTTTTGATATCTGTTGTGGGCGAGGAACGACCATGGTTAGTTTTATCTTCATATATGGGATCGAATAGTCAATATTCGCGTGTCCCTCATCCTGCAGCCAGCACCCTGAAAATCCAACATCAGCTGTCATGTTAACAATCTCGCCCAACATCCCAGTCTTCTGATTACCCCATTCTTCTTTCGGTAAATTCACTTTAAAAGTGAAGTTGTAAGCAGTTCGTAACTCTTTTAGAATTAGAAATTCAACTCCAGTGTAATCTTCCTCTTCATTAATGCCATCTACACATACAAATGGCGGGTAGTCAGTTGTTGTGACAGTCAAAACCTTACCTTGTAAATTGCTTAATTTATCAGGAAATATATTTCCGTTATTTGCAAAGTGTTCATCTATCCAAACATCAAGTTCATAATGAGTTGTACCTTTATAGCGAGTTAGAAGCCTGTATTTATTTCGTGATCCTTTATCGTAAGATTCAATTACAACAAAATTAGGAAATTTGTCGGCGATCATTTTGTAAAATGGCGGAGATGGAAATATTAGTGCAGGACATAGCATCAACTTTTCCACCTCTGTTTATAAGTTTTCTCGCTTTCAAAAGATTTAGTAAAGTTTCAAGGTTACTGTAGTCATTAATTGCAATTATAAAACCTGAACATTGTGTAATTGCTGCAAGATTTACTTCCAAATGATCAATAGCTGACACAATATCACTCCAATTGAACAAAATATTTATCGCAGGCAATGCGAACGAAGAATTTTCAGACGCAACCAAAACAATGTCTTTATTTTGGCATTGTTTTATAACTGCTACACAAGAATATGTCCTCAAGGCACCTATTAGTATCTCATTCACCATTTCTTGAAGTATCCTCTCCTCGACGTATTCAAGGAAATTTGGAGATATTCCACCTGTTTTAGCTTGCACTATTGAAATCATTAGCAGAAACATTGTGTTTAATATAATCCTATTCGTCATTTTCTTCAACGCTTTCCCCTAGAAGCAAAATCAAAATTCAGTTTAATCTGGTTAAGAAGAGCACAGTAACGTTCACATAACATACTCGTATATGAACACTAACAAAAATCAATATATAATGCTTGTTTATATATAAGGGGATCGTTCAAAATGTAAGTTTCCCTAAGTTGTAAAACTTTTGATTTTAAGATACGTTTATAATCTAAACACAGGCCTATACGTGTGGGTGGGTTCTTCCTCACCTTTCCACGTAATCTCCATTGCAATTTAGGCATTTGTCTCACTGTTGAACGAAGTTTCCAAACGTTTTGCAAAATATCAGGCCTTTGGCTATTTAGCACTATCCTTACATTCAGCTTCACTTCTTCATCACCAATTGACAGGAGACCAGGTCTCTTATGTCGAACCTGAATTCTTCAGGGAAACGTAATTCGACATAAGTGATCTGGTCTCTTCTTCTTGACGATAACGTCCACCCGCATTCAGCACACAAACAAAACACAAACTTGTACATATACAATACAATACAATACGATTGAAGAATTAGGCTGGGAATGACTGCCCTACTTTTCTTACATCCTAAATTTAGTGTCGAGCTACTTCATCTTTTTTCGGTTATAAAGTCTTCAAAGTGAACATTCCGAAACAGATAAAGTCGATCGGAACATGAGGAGATTGCTAAATAGGAAAAGCTCTATTTTTGGGAAGGGTTTGGAAAAATTAGTGCAACGGGGAGACAAATTCCTGAATCTCAATTAAGATTATATGGAGAATTGAGAAACAACTCACGAACACATGTAGAAATATATGTGTAGTTTATTAATGTACCTTAAAAAAATAAATATTTTACAGTTTAGCGAAACTTATATATTGAACGACCCACTTTTGTTTGTGATCGAGTTTTGTGAGAGAAAATGAATGACCCCAAGTCACTTCATATTAATTTTTGCAACATTACAAAGGAAATTAGATAAAACATCAAACTTCAAGATCCACATCAGGAACATGAACATTATGTCTAACCCTAAAGATAGTAATATTTTTCTGTATTTAAATATATAAAAAACGTATGTATCTATCAACATTCCAACAAAACTATGGAATGCCTGAACAAATTTCAACCAAACTTGAATGACTTACAATCTGCAAAGAATACTTTTGAGGTAAGGCACTCTTACCACTCCTAAATGGTGGGACATGTACAAAAATTCAAAAACGACCGATATTGGTGTTCAATCAACAGTTTTCTATGTCTTTGAGATAAATACTCTTGATGCCATGTAAAACAACCCTAAGACCCCTAGGATGGGCAGGAAGGAATATAATTGTTTAACACACGTGGAAATGGAAAATTAAAGACAGGCCACATGCAATGGAAGAAACCTTTTGTTCCTCATGGATTTACAGTAGATGCTCAAAAGTGCAACCACAAACATCAACACAAGTCTCATGGAGATTCACACATTTTCAAAATTTCAACTTTTTCCAACCTCTTTAGCTCAAGCAACTAGTGCGACCACGAGATCTTACACATAGTCAGTGGGTGCCCTTTAGATGTCCTCACAAGTAGAAATCCAAACAAACAGATTGGGTGATCGCAGTAGCCAAGGGCTCTGTCAACCAATCCAACAATGAAGGTATGTAGTATCTACCTAAGTCCTAAAATCAGTGATAAAGTGTGCAGCGCACTATCATCTTAGAATCAGATTTAACGTTGACCAAAGGCATGATCATCGGGCAGTAATTTCGGCAAGGTCTATTTCAGAGAAGTACCGTATCCGTTCTTGTTCAAGGAAAGAGGTAGAATGAAGAGTCTAAACAAGTAACCGTGCACCATCTTCACCTACATATTAATCAAGATCTTTTGTTGGCATTCATATAGTGAATTTTCATGCACAGGTACAAACAAGTATTGTGATTATGTCTACACTGATCATAAATGGAACGGATATACTCCGTCGTCATGCAAAATCTCTCATATGGGTGAATGACTCAGATCCAGGATATAGGCAATAACTCTCGTGCTTCTGGATGCAATTTCCTCAAGAGTACGCAAAAATATTTTCTTACAGTCAAAGCGTTCTGATCGGCTCGTATCCAGTCTGCTAACAACAAAAGGTATACTTTCACATGGCATCACACAAAGATTCGCACTTTCGAATTCTTTGGTTGTTCAGTCGTCTCTTCCGGAAGCATTCTCTTTACTATTGTTGATTAGCTCGTTCATTGCCGTACACCTATAAACTTGACATTCATATAGTGGTGCCTGTTAGTGACGCTCCTAGCGGGGACTACGCCTCACATGTAGTGATCTGGATCGAGTGGATAGGTAAATAAATAAAGAATGGGTATTTACCCTTTCTGTGTTTACTTACCCAAAAATATTTTACGAAAATTCGATTATTGTGAAGTTTTAAGAATTGTTAAACATACCGGTGACGTTTTTTCATGTATTTATTAGTTACTGAAATTGTTATAAGTATTGCACTAACGAATATTTTACACTAAAATCCATAACATCCCTTAGTTTTATAAAGATTTTTACAGTACTTTGCAGAAGTGGAAGACCTGGCAACATCACAGCACTGGTTTGAATATCAAAAAAAGAAAGATAATCGTTGCAGTTGATTGCGCATTGGTGTCTGCCTTCAATACTTGTCTTGTGCTGTGTTCTGACTTTTCTGCAAGTTGGGATTGCATGAGTTTGTCTAAACTATATTTTTCACTGTTATCTCAAAAGTGTTTTGAAAGGCTATACTGTAAATATAACATGAGGGAGAAGAAGGGTCGTGTATGGCAATCTTTTAAAGCCAAAAACAAAGCTGTTGTTTGCAAGTTCTGTAATAAAGAATATAGACATGCGAATGTCAATAAATTACATTATTTCAAAAAGTGTTTTAAGTGCCCAGCTCGTGTAAAACGGCTTGAAGAACCAGCATTCTACAGTACTTTTTCGAGTACCGATGGAAGTACATCATCTCCGAAAGAAATAGTTGAATCATTAGATGAATTCCTGATGTTTCAGGGTCAAGAGAAAGCTCCCCACCTCTATGGCTGGGTTCATGTGCAAATATAACTACCAGTTCTTATTCAAGTAAATCATTGAGTTCTTTGTCCTCATTTGTGAACCACATGGATGCAGTCACAAAAGTAAGCTGCTAACACTTTACTATAGCATAATTTAGTAAGGTGGATATTAACCCTTACGGTACCAAGGGAATGTTCGTCGAACCCACAACCAGTTGAAGTCTGACTTTTGCTTCTCTGCCCGAACAAGAAATTCAGCATTGTCGGACGGAACGTTAAGAACAGAGTTCAACTGCATTTCTTTCTTAATATCTACCTTGCAGAACCCTGCAAATAGGAGTGGGTTCATGAACCACTCTTCCCGTTGGTAAGGCATGCATTTGAGAGTACCTGAAACTTCAATGTGAGCTGTCATATAAAAAATTAATGTTACGTCCAATCGAGGTGATAATACCTCACCTGGGAAGAGAACAACCATCAACAACAATATAATTTAATAAAAGCTTTAAATGAAATCGAAAAGAATCATTCATCCAAGAAATTGTAATGCAAATGGTCCTATACCGCTACGCACACCACAACAAAGATTACATTACATTACATTGTTGTTGATGTTTATTCCAAGCAGAGGTGAATTTAATTCGATTAGATACTATAAGTATACCTGGTAGATAACATTGATTTTATTACATGACAGCTCACGTTGAAGCTTCAAGTACCATCAAATGGGATACTTATGGGGAAGTAATGACAACTTGAACCTCATATTCATGCTCAGGATGTTAGATTCATGCGAAATAAACACTAACATCAACAGTTTCACTTTGACACAAAATGAAGATGGGAGTGCCACAGGCTACCAAATGGAGCCTTGGTGATTTTTTGGTCTTTCGAGCGTGATTTCTCATTCACTCATAAGTAAAAGTGCAAAATAATAACCAATTGACCCTATTCAGGTGCGGAGCAGGTTTGCAGGCAGTCTTGACCATAGCACACCCGCGAGGGATAAAGCGACATCTAAAATCTATTTTTTCATATTTTTTCTCGAAAAACTTCATAAGTAAAAAGGAGATCAAAATATTGAATCGAATTTTTTGAAAGAGTGAAATTGTGAAGGTTAGCTGTTACATTTTTCATACGAAGCCCTCGTGTACACCTATACATACATCTCAGTTTGAACAACATCGATCAAGCCAATCTTGAGAAATAATTCACACCACTTTTCTGATTTTACGTCATTGCTCACGAAAAATTAAAGTTGAGAATCAGAGTCAGAGTTGAAGCATGAGAGATTAATGTCTTCTGGGGAACTCACTTGTCGTCTCAAGATTGATGTGGGGCCATTTTATTATATTTATCCACCTGTGTCCTGTCTTCACCAAGGTGTGAACGGACTTTAAACTTGGATTAGTTTTACCAAGATCTAAAAAAAATGAAGAAATCATAGTAAGACTTCAAGCCTTAGGTTAGATGGATAGGTTATATACACAGAAATCGTATTTGTTAATCTTTGGGAGACAGTCCCAATTTTAAATGTAGTCTGCGATGATTCTGACTCTGATCATACGGTTGGTTCTGAGTAGGATGGTAAAATTTGTGGTCGTTTAATAGTTCTCGAAATACGGCAGAGGTTAATTGCTGTTCTATACAGAATAATATAAAGTATAAATATTACCTTCACTGAGTTACTATACAGCTTAACGTGGTTTATCACATTAATGTTTTAAATATGCTATTTCAATAAGTACTTTCATAAAGCATGCATTAGTATTGGTGTTAAACTCCATTTAGTGAACACTAGAAATCAGGAATTAGTAATTTAAGTGTTTTAAGAAGTGTTATTCCTTATTTTATGGATAATTTTATTAGAAAATAATTTGATCGACCAATTCATTAAATTTAGTTACTTTGATTATTCTGCAACTGTCGTAATCATACAATTACTTTTACAGAATGGCAAACTCGGTAAATGTGTAATTTGTTCAGTTTCTAAGTATTTTCTAGGTTATTACTTACTAATATCGAGTTTTATTTTACTTTGATATAATTATATCAACAAGCTAGTTGTCGCAGTGTAGTTTCTTAAACAGATTGAACTTATTAATTCAGTAAGCCAGGAGTAAAACATAAGAAACTTATTGGTACAATTCCTTGCGTAATTGACAATTCAGTACATCTCATTGCCTATAGACAAAATACCAAAAATAACATTACTTTCCGTGAAGAAAGTAACCAGCTGTATCTGGAATATCAGTTCACTTTTTTTAATTATCAAAAAAGTTGCTTTTCATCTGTACTATTCAAATTTTTTAAGGTATAAAACTGTACTTAGATCCTCAAAATAGGAAAGTAATTATTGATAATTCACTTTCCGACATTAATATATTTTGTAAACCAAAAGAAAAGGTGTTTGTTTACTTTAGTAATAGACATCCTGCTGTTATTTAAGTAGTTTAGTTAGTGTGTTCATCGATGATTTGAAAAACTGGAGAAGTTTATTGGAAGATAAAAGAAGTTGGGCCAGATAGAGAAAAACGGAGAAGGCAGTTTTATCAGAAGCGAAGGTAAGGAAGAGCTTAAATTCTGTCATTAATACCAGGTGCTGGCGGCAGACAGAATAATAATAGTGTGTGATTGGTTTGGTAACAACTGATTTCACTTTCTTTAGTCATTGTCATGTCATAAATTTTATATTTTCGTGTTGATTTGGCCCACTATCGAATTCTACCGCATAGCTGATTGGACGCCTCAGGAACACACTAAAGAAAGAATTCACGGGGTAGAATGGACAATTATTTTCCGCCAAGAGTAATAGAAGGAAATTTAATATAGGTAGAAAGAAAAACAATGGTGAGTAGCTAGAAAATCCGTACTGTGTTAATAAATATCAAATTCATTCTTTAATTACTAGAAAAAATTATTAGTTAGGTCGTTATTTAGCTGTTGCAGGTGATACAAATGACTTTTATAGTTTTCATTGACAACAATGAAACCATTTATTAGTGATTGAAACACAAAATACCTACTAAAATACTCATTTTGGTAAATACCCGGGTATTAACCCGGTGAAATAAATACCCAGGTATTTTACATCCCTACTCATACCACTGTCAGCGGTTAGCACCTAACCTATTCAACGCTCCCTGCGAGGTTTTCAGTGTTTTTTTTGGTGGTCCATCATTCGAACAGGATTAATTAAAAATGTGTTAAATTGCACGTGGCCTGTTCTTCCCTTCATCTTTCCCATCTGCTGTTGCCAGAAGCGATTAAACCCGCTTCTTCTGAATCCACATACTACGGTAATAAATTTTTATTTTGGTGCAGCCTATCACATTTTAATATTTCCAGATAGTTTCCAAGCACCCTATATAAATAAAGGAAAAGTGACTTATTCACTCATGAATGTCCAGGCAAAACTAGTTCTATAGGTACATATATAAAACGTAGACACAATAATGTTTTAATCACCGAAATAAGCGATTAGAAATGATCATTTAAAAATGTTTTCTTTTTTAGCTTAAGATTTCACGCTCATGAACCAAGGCTAAAAGAGACTGTTAAAAGATGCATGGTAATAATGCAATGATGAAACTGGAAAGAAATGGGAGAAAGCAGAGAAAGCCCGCGCACTCGGTGTTTGTCCACCACAAAACCCACTTGCTGCAGGCTGGGATTGTACTAGGGATCCATGCACCAGATGTGAGAGCTCTAACACTGGGTCAATGCCGCTCCTTTTAAAATTCATATCCTATAGGTCAATAAAAGAGAGTTCAAATTTCTTGCCAAGAATAGAATATCCCAAGAATTTTTAAGTTAGGGAGATGAAATACAATATAAAAACAATTACTTAAAAATTACTGAACCCGCATATAAGTGTTTCCAAAAATTCGGCTCCAAAAGCACGAGGAAGATAGAAGTAATTCGGATTCTCGATTTTGTATTCATAAAAGCATAATATAAGGATTCATTACGTTGTAGCTTGTATTATGTCAGAAAAGTAAATGTACACCTGTTTTTTGCGTCTGGCATTCCTGCGCTCCATCCATGGAGAGTTTGAGAATTAAATCAATCAAATGTTTACTGAGGGGCAAGAAGAAAAGTGTAATCTGAATAAGACATTGCAGAGGAGCACAAGCTGTGAATACGGATAGTGCATAGTGTAAATAAAGGGCGACACCGAAAGAGAAAGCCAGAAACAGGTGCTAAACGGAAAAAATAGAGTAAAAATTGTCGAAGTGGGAACATAAAATACAAATACAACAAATATGCCGACAACTAAGCATTTAACAAGCAAAGATCTTGGTGTAGTGGTTAAAACGCTTGATTACAAATCCAAAGAACGGCGGTTCGAATCTGCTCCAAGCAGTTTTTCTTAAAATAATGCATACAGCACATGAAGGGTGGTAAAACAGAGCGTATTACCCGTTTAATATGTTAAGTGAAAACGAGTTAAAAATTTCGGTGAAATTTATTAGAGAAGTGAGATAATGAAAATGAGGAAGCAAGTATATTTAATCAGTGGTTGTATCAGAGGGTGGTGACCGGAAAAACTGGAAATTTTCCCGAATTTCGCCCATGTGAGTCTCTACGATAGGCAAATTTCTTCAGAAATGTGCCTATTGCAGAGAGAGAGAGAGAGAGGTGCTCCCGGAATGAGTTTAATATTGAGACTACAATATTAAACTATATAAGTAGACTTTTAGCAGATTCGTATTCAGTTATTTTTTCCACAACCAGTTTTATTGATATTCAAGACAGCAAAAGCACTAAATTTTTTAACGACAAAGCGAAGTTATTTCAACACTGCGTTACATAGTGAGTCATGCAGAGGCTAGCCACCGAAGCACGCTGAATAACGCCTGAAAGAAGCAGCGAGAACACATAGCGATACAGTGAACGGAAGAAGCAATGCATTACAGACATTTCAAGAGAAAAAAAAGAAAGATCCCTCTTTCCAAACTTCATGCTGTAGTTTTAACTTCCATTTCCTCATCAAAGTTACATGCCTAGACTATTATACAGTTCCATTACACTTAATCCAGGGCATTCAAACAACTTTGTTCTACGAAGGAAAACGTGGAACACTATACTTATAGATATACCATACATAGACAGTTAAGTAGTAATAGATGAATGCAATTAACTCCACATAATATTGATTGTCTAAATATACACTAGTTTCAAACAAATAGACACATAACAAACATTCACAACACTATTATAACCTATCATATGTTAATTCCCCTTTACAAGTGGTAGAATGAAAATCGTAGACTAACCGTGGAATGAAAACCGTAGAAAATAGATTGATTTAAAAAAATACAATTATGAACACAAGTCAGTGAAGGAAACAATGACAGTCAATGAAAGGAAGATGATCCGAGGTCAGATTTCGAGAAATAACTTGATAATGAGATGAAAACAGAATTTTATAAAAGGAATGGTTATGATGCGCTAGACACAACATTGTTGCCTGTTTCGTCTTGTGCAGTGGCGGATCTAGCTTGGGGGCGGGGGGCTAGGTCCCCCACTTTCAGATTATTGAAAATAATGTAAGCTATTATTTATATAGTTTTGAAAATTTATAGTAAGGTCATGATATACTTATCATAGTCTCAATTCAGGCAGCAACCAGTTTTTACCTTTTAGATCCACCACTGGTTTCGTGGCTATCCCGGTGTCATCTCGTGTTTCCGAAACGAGACAAATTGTTATTTAGTCTCCTTTCGTCTAATTTTCTTTCGTAAACCTCATAATAATAGAAGTAAAGTTAGAAGCAATGCGGCTTCGAAATGTAACGAAGTTTACAAGTTAGAATCGATAATCGGACAAGAGAGGGCTATGGAATGCTTTCAAGACACTTAAAAGGCGACGAGTCCAGACAAGGACCTGTCACGTCTCGTGTCGGAAAACGAGACGAGACAGACGCTTTGTCTCGTCTCGTCGCGGATTTAACAAAACCTACATTGTCTCGCCCATGCTGGATTGTTAGCCTCTCACCAGAAATGAAGTAGATCGTGGGCCGTGGGTCAACAAGACATGCTCCACTCCAACCCACCATCCGCCGTAGCCCACCATAACCTACATACCATTACGACCCACCGACACACTCTGCTTAGTGCATTGTATATAGCATCCTCTGAAGAGTGATGAATTATTCTTAAATTTTACTTTTAGGATCTCCATTTTCTTCTTCTTCTTCTTCTTCTTTTGCATTTGTTTCTATTTACCTACCTGAGATGAGTATATCTAACAAGGACAAGGCAAACTGTTAAATGAACTTAGGGGCCAACTGGGAGAGCGCAATAGCCAGAAATAGCTTAGAAGAAGCGTCTCAAAGTTTCGACTCGCCGTATATATGGGACGACGCCGAAGATTATCAAGTAGCTGTGTGGTAGAGTGTGGAGCATTCACGCCTTTCGTGTAAAGGATCCTGCGTTCGATTCCCGCTGGAGTCAACTTATTTTTGCTTTTTACCAATAAAGTAGTCATTTATAACTAAAAGTAAAATATTAATTTACTATATGTTCATATATTCTAAACGATTGGAATTTTCAAATCAGTTGTAAAACTTTTCAAATTTTTATGTGAACTAGATACAAAATATAACCTATTTTATAAATATATTGATATCACTAGCTGTATTACGGTTACCACAGTCGTTGTGTCCGAAATTTCGTGCCTATATCTGTGGATAGTGTGCGAATTGCAAAGGGGATGAGGAGGAAATCCGCTAGGGAATACTGGATGTATGCTATAGCCAAAGGGAATTTCCGAATAATCAACCTTGCAATTCGCACTCTGTCCACAGATATAGACACGAATCGTCAAGAAAATTTTTCATTTAACGACTTTACGAAATAGGATATATTTGTATCTAGTTCACATGAAACATTGAAAAGTTTTACAACTGATTTAAAAATTCCTATTGTTTCATACATTATAAACATATGGTGAATTAATATTTTACTTGTAGTTATAAATGACTACTTTATTGGTAAAAGCAAAAACAAGTTGACTCGAACTCGCGATCCTTTACGCGTGAATCGTGAATGCTAAACGCTCTACCACACCGTCACTTGGGAATTCTAGGCGTCGTATCATATATTCGGCGAGTCGAAATTTTAAGACGCATTTTCTAAGCTATTTCTGGTTATTGCGCTCTTCCAGTTTGTAATATTAACACTTTAAATATGCACTACTACCTCCCAAAAGTTCATTTAACAAAGTCTGCTTTTTCCTTGTAAGATATAGTCATCTCAGGTAAGTAAATAGAAACAAATGCCAAAAAAGAAAAAAAAAGAAAGTAGAGACCCTAAAAGTAAAATATAGACATATTCACCACCGTTCAGAGGATGCTATATACAATGCACTAAGCAGATTGTGTCGGTGGGTAGTAGTGAGTCTGTAGGTTATGGTGGATTGCTGGTTTATGGTGGGTCACGGTGGATGGTGGATTGCAGTGGGTCACATCCTGTTGACGCACGACCCACTAACCGACTTACACATCTTGACCGACATGTCTCACTTGACACAAGACCCACTTCAATTCTGGTGAGAGGTTTCCAATTCAGCATGGGAGAGACAATATAGGCTTTGTTAAATCCGAGACGAGACGAGACAAAGCGTCTGTCTCGTCTCGTTTTTCGACACGAGACGTGACATGTCGTTGTCTGGATTCATCGCGTTTTAAATGTCTCGAAAGCATTCCATAGCCCTCTCTTGTCCGATTATCAATTCTAACTTGTAAACTTCGTTACATTTCAAAGTCGCATGGCTTCCAATTTTACTTCTATTATTATGAGATTTACGAAAGAAAATTAGGGGAAAGGAGACGAGATAACAACTTGACTCGTTTTGGTAACACGCTATTACACTGGAATAGCCACGAGACGAAACACAGGCTTCGTCTGGCATCGCTAAAATGAGACAATTTAACATGAGGAGAAGAAACAGGCAATCATGTTGTGTCTAGTGCATCATAATAATTTCTTTTCTATAGTTCTGTTTTCATTTCATTATCAAATTATTTCTCGACGTCCGACATCGGATCATGTTTCACTAACAGTCACGGTTCCGGAACTTTAGGTGGTAATGCTTGCTATTATCACTTTGATTTTTATAGTTGTTTGTATTCCGCATTCTCATTATGTAAGCGTCTAGTTGTCAACTCGTTCATTTGAATGGAAGCACCTCACTCTCAGTTCCGGAAACATATCTCTCTTTCTCCCTCTCTCTCTCTCTTTCCGTTTCAGAGGTGATGATAGATAAAAGGGCAAAATTGCATAAAAATTTACCGCATTTCTGGCAAGATGGTCTCTGCAATAGGCACATTTCTGAAGAAATTTGCCTATCGTAGAGACTCACATGTGCGAAATTCGGGACAATTTGCAGTTTTTGAGATTACCACCCTCTGATACATACCCCTGATTAAATATACCTGCTTCCTCGTTTTCACTGTTTTACTTCTCTTATAAATTTCACCGAAATTTTTAACTCTTTTTCACTTAACGTATTAAACGGATAATATGTTCTCTTTCACTACCTCTCATGTGCTCTATGCATTATTTTTAAAACCTAAAAAATATATACTCCTTGGAGCAATTTGAACCACCGTCCATAGGATTTATAATCTAGCGCCTTTACTACTACACGAAGATCGTTGCTTGGTAAACGTTTAGTTGTGGGAATATATGTTAGCATTTGTGTTTTATGTTCCCACTTCGACAGTCTCTACTTTCTTCTCCGCTTTCTCTGTATTGATTTAATTATCATATTCTAGATGGTTAGAACGCAGGAATGTATTGGCTAAGACGCTAGATTGAAAATACAAAGGACGTAAGTTCGAATCCACTACAAGTAGAATGATTTTTTAATAATGCGTACAGCACGTGAGAGGTGGTAAAAGAGAGCGTATTACCCGTTTGAGATGTTACGTGGAAACTTGGTAAAAATTCCAACTGACATTTATTAGAGAAGTGATACAATGAAAATGAGGAAGCAAGTATATCTAATGAGGGGTATGAATCAGAGGGCGGTGATCGATAAAACGACATTTTTCTGAATTTTACACATGTGAGTCTCTACAATAGGCAAACTACTTTAAAAATGTGCCTATTACAGAGACGATCATATTCCACCGATTGCCCTAGCCAAAGTTAGTTTAACAATAACAAATGGTGTAGTGTTTCTTCCTTAGAACGATAAATTAAAAAGTGCATACTGCAGACGAACGAAGTGTTTCGAATGTCCTAGTAATTTCCTTGCCCTTTCCCAATTAACATGCGTAAATCGTCTCTATCATGATACAAGTGTTTGCGTCCACTTTCTTAAGGATTGCTTATTTAGTATGAGAAGTCACTCTTTGATTCTTCACGATTGCTTTAAAAATAAAATAACTTGAAAAGGATTTGAAGCTATATTGATTAGCTGAATTACTCACAAGTCAAGCACTTCACTCCCACATAAGCTAAATATTGCTAAGTTCAGCTCTGATGTTTGGAACGAACCGGTAATGCTCCTGTAATGATATTTCCACCAAAGTGCATGCCGAAGTTAATTTATTCGATGATCTGGAGACAATTTAGTGCCCATTAATAAACTAAATAATATACAATGGAGTAAAATTATAGAAATGATATCGCATTATAGAGTAATTTCGACGTGCAAGTTCAATAGTATAATAATAATAATAATAATAATAATAATAATAATAATAATAATAATAATTATTATTATTATTATTATTATTATTATTATTATTATTATTATTATTATTATTATTTATCGGTGCTGCGCGGAAAGTGAGAATTAAATCAATCACATGTGTAGTCAAGGTAAGGAGAAAAGCCTAAACTGAATAAAACATTGAAGCGGGTCACAAGCTGGGAATAAGAATAATGCATTGTGTAAATAAAGGAAGACACCGACAGAGAAATCCAGAAACAGTAAGTAAACGGAGAAAAAAGAGTAGAAATTGTTGAAGTGGAAACAAAATACAAATACGAATACGGATGAGCACGAGTCGAGCCAAAATTCGACTCAACTCGATTTCAATCCGAGTCGAGTCAAAGGTATTTTTCTTGAGTTGAGTTCCGAGGCAAGTCACTGTTTTCGAGGTCGAGTTTCGAGTTGAGTCGAGCTTGATAATGGCTCGCTCGCTCGTTCAGCTCGTTTTAACTCGTTGAAATAATGGCCTGATTAGACTGGAAAGCGAAAGCCATGAGAAATGTAAGCAGTAATGTGGAATAATTTTAGTGTTGCTCGCGACAGGGGTGCATCTCGTCTCGTAATTTTAGTGCATCTCGTGGGGCAATTTTAGTGTATCTCGTCTCATCTAGATAACGAGAGGATAAGAGTTTTTTTTTATTATTACGAGACAGCCTCAAATGTCGTATTACCAATATAACTATATACTGTAGTTCTTCAAAGCAAGGCTGAGACCTGCACGGTCAAATTCTTGAGCCCAAGCAGAAGACCAACCCGGGTAGTGATATCAACCGGCTCGGCTCGTATCAACTGAGCGAACAGCTCGAGTCGGCTCGGTTGTGATGAGCCGTCGGCTCGGCCGAATTAAGCCGATGACCTGAGCCGGCTCAGTTTGAACGAGCCATTGACTCGGCTCAATTGAGCCGATGGCTCGAACTTTCTCGGTTGGCATGGGTCACCTACTCGGCTCATGTGAACCGGTTCGAGCCAGCTAAGTTGAAATTAGTTTATCGGCACGGCTCGGTTGGGTGAGCTGTTAGCTCGGCTCACTTCTCGGTTCGGTTCGGTAGTGAATGAGCTATAAGCCGAGCCGCTTGAGCCGTTGAGAAGCCCAAACCGGGTCCCAGCTGTTTTGAACATGTTTGGCTGAAGCCTATAACTTTTAACAATTTTTGGTTCAAGCCCGAATACTTGCCCCTTCGGAACTCAAACCCAGAACGTGACCTATGTCCTTGCCTCCTGAAGACTTCTCGACGACCGAGATCGACAGTCAATTAGCTTTTACTATTCAGATACAAACCGCATATCTTTTAAATATTATACACGGTGTTGATATAATAATAATAATAATAATAATAATAATAATAATAATAATAATAATAATAATAATAATAATAATAATAATAATAATGGCATTAAAAGTTTTAAACTTGCTCTGAAATTTGGCAAAACTTACTTAAAAGTAGAGATTTCGGGGAAAGGGTTCTGTACCTTCAAGACACACCTCTGCAACTACCAAAATTTTAAACTAGAGCGTTCCACTGAAGTTTCATGTAGAAAGTATTCTACTGTATGTCTTAAGAAAAATAACTGTAATAAAAATAACTGAATATCACGCAACAGTAAGGCATATAATATACTAATTTTTAGGATATGCAGAGGTAAATATAAGAGCTTTGCTACATAAATACCTACACAGACCATAATTAAATGAGCTCTGAAATACAATGTAACGAAATAGCCTATGAGATTCAGTCTACAGAGCAATTGTTACTTAAAAAATGGACATACACTATTTCGAGAATAGAGACAAGACGGGAATTGTTTACGATGCTTTTCGTCTCGTCTCGATACTCATATCCAAAGCGAGACGAAAATTTGAGTTAGCCTTGTCCCGTCTCGAATGTAAAATGTTACTTCTCATGTTATTTTGTTTGTTTTAGAAACGAGATGAGAAATTCCTCTTCTCGTGGGCAACATTAAACCAAACCGAAATATTCTTTCCAAATGTCACGTTTCTGCTTGTAACGGTATGACCTGAGCGATACTTAGCTCCTAGCTTTTAATCTTCTACGAGATAATAATAATTATTATTAGTTTATAATTATTACTATTATTATTCCTGAAGATTTGATATTCAAGTATTGAAACATCCGAGTATTCAAATATCTGAATATAATAAAACGTGTCATCGCCGATCAATCGCCATCAAAAATCCTTTAAAAAAATTGCGACGTGGATTCGCACAAGCACCTTGACCACTGAACCGAGATCGCTACGCGGTAAACGATTCGTCTTTATTCTGGTTACGTTAGGTTTCTTTGTCTCCGCTTGCAAACTTGTGTGTTATATTTCTTCGATTCAAAATGTGTTTCGTATTTCTTTCATGATGTCGGCAAAGTTTACATTAATAACTTTAGTTGCTCTTAAACTGTTGGTTCACATGTTTCTTTTTTCTCCACGCAAAACTACAGATATGACAGATTGAATACTCGTACTCTCAATTTCTTTCAAAGCAGTCGCCATTACCTGGTCAAAGATTTATTTCCGCCATGATTCATATTAACCAAAATAAATTCATTTTTCGGAAGCGAAATTTTCACTTTCAGGATTTCGGAAGTTATGGAATTCAGTTAAACTCCGGAATTCAGAATTCCGGAACCCGGAAAGAATCCAGAATTTAGAAAATTCCGGAATTGAGAAAAAGTCCGGATTTCGAAAAAAATACGGATTTTTTCGAATTCCGGAATTTGTCCGGTTTTACTTTCGGGAGTCCGGAAAGTAAAAATTCCGGAATTGGCCATCCCTAGTTTATACACAACCTTTCAGAACAATAAGTAAGTAGCTGTTTACAAACAAACAAGTAATGCAAAGCATTTTGTACCCTGCAATACGTCATGTATTAAAATCCGACAGGAGTTTCAGTATCTAACCAGAAATTGCACTAGCTACTGGAAGCTGAGGTATGAAGAATTGTACTGTGTCTTATATTTTTGTGTCTTATACAACCCTGCAAACCACTGAATATGTAAAAGGATTTCGTTAAATCCAAGTTGTAGTACTCACAGTTTCATCCATTTGTGTCTATATGATCTTGTTACTAAAGCTTATTATATGATAACGTTAGTAAGTCTTTCTCTGCTCTCCCGTAAAGTTGTGATACGATCTACCATATGATACAGAACGAATTATCAATTTAACCACGTTGTTGTATTACTATACATCTGCTTCCGCCTCTGTCAACTCTGGTAGATCTCGTTGACGCGACATATTTGCTTTTTTTTTACCCCTTTCTTCGTTTACTGAACTAAACAGTAACTATTATGAAATATACTACTGCGCATGCCTCGTAGATAAATATTTCTGATGTCAATAGTTTCCGTTTTGTCCAAGGAATGTTCTTTTTCTTATTACCAGCATGACCCTTTTATTACATTATATGAAGAGCATGTAGGTCTAAATACCTCATGTATTACATAGAATGTAGCTTTAACACTTCCAGCAAAGAAGGAACATGTGATCATAGTATACAAACCACAGAAGTGATAGCTGGCAATACAGTGGTAGAAATCCCTAACGACACAGGGAATGAGCGGTGTCCTACCCGCTGGTCTAGTGGCTAGCACGTGCGCCTTTGGTGTATGGTGCCCCGAGTTCGATTCCCGACGGGAGAGCATTTATGATTTTTAACTGTCCTCGATGTTTCTGTGTTCGTGTCCCTTCGTTGTAAGTTATTAGAAAAAGCAAGTTAAACGAGTGAAGCAAGTAAAATTAGCAATAAGTAAGTTACTGAAACACGTTCGGTGAGTCAGTTAAAAAAAAGTGGACAAAGCACTGGCTTTTCGCGCCGTCCATGCGAGTTCGAATCTATCTCGGGTTGATTTTTTTTATCCATTTGAGAGAAAGTATATCTTTTCGCTACAGGTAGTCATTCTTTTCATATTTTTCGCCGTCCTTCACAGTTAAAGTAACTGGCTATTCTTATTCTTTCTACTAATGATGGATCTTCTCTTTGGTTTCATGTCAAACATGCACACGTAATGAAAAGACGTTGTTGATGATAATAATAATAATAATAATAATAATAATAATAATAATAATAATAATAATAATAATAATAATAATAATAATAATATGAAATATTACTAGCTAACTCGTGTGTATATTTCGACAATATAATTTTATATTATTATGTGGAAATAAGTAAGGCTGGCTAGCTCCCCCCTTCTAATTTTTTCGATGCGCCTTATGGGTCCACGGTGTCCAACGTTGGTCCCATCCCACTCTCATCTCTTGTTCTCTCGATATAAGTTATCGACATTTTGCCTAAAGAGGGCTCTGCCGTGGCCCCATGACAACCCATGACATGACTCTTCGTTCATTTTGCATTGAAATCGCTTATTTTTCTGAGTACTATGAGTGCATACTGTCCAACGTTGCTCCCATCACTGTACAATTTCCCGTTCTCTCGATATAAATAATATTGTTAATATTTTGTTTGTAAGGGAGATATGGCGTTACAATCATTACGTTTGAAGACGAATTGAGGAAGATGTTGCCTTGCCGCAAACAGCACCTATTATTATTATTATTATTATTATTATTATTATTATTATTATTGTTGTTGTTGTTGTTGTTGTTGTTGTTTTACTTACCACTAATGTTGCCTACCTTTATATGCAATGCAATGTGTTACTAAAAAGCAAATCAAATAACAAAGAATGAATGAAGAAATGAAGACAAGAATAAAAGCAACACGCAAAGACAAAAAGTATTAATAGTACTAAACATTACCAATAATAATTGCTACGAAAGACTAAATAGACCTCTTTTACCAACTTTCGTGAGCTGTATGTATCATTAACAAAAATTTTAAAAACGTCCTAGCTGGGGATTCGAACTGGCGTCCTTTGCATCTGTAAGCCAGTACTTTAAGCACTACACCAAGATCATGGCGTGGTAAGTCGTCGGCGTATTTGTTGTATTTGTGTTTCATGTTCCCACTTCGACAATTTTTACTCTTTTTTCTCGTTTAGCAGCTGTTTCTGGCTTTCTCTTTGGGTGTTGTCCTTTATTTGTACTATGCACTATTCGTATTCACAGAGCGTGCCCCTCTGCAATGTCTTATTCAGATTAGACTTTTCTTCTTGCCCCTCAGTAAACATTTGATTGATTTAATTCCCATACTCTCCACGGATGGAGTGCAGGAATGCCAGACTCGAAAAATAGGTGTACATTTACTTTTCTGACAGATAATACACCAAACATCTATAAGGATCGTTATTAAATAACACTCCATGTTCATAAGAATCTGGTATTGTTAAAAGAAATTAAAGATACGTTAAGACGAAACTAATCTCTTTCATTACTTTTGGTTCATTTCAGTGATTTTGACTGATGCAACAGAGTCAATCTGTAACTCTGGAAGATTTCACATGGCATTTTTCAGGAACACCGGATAAAAATTGATGAATTTGGTTGTAGAACACTTTCATTACTCGATCACTCACTCGAATTACTCTTGACCGATTTCATCTCAAGTAATAAGAATGATTGTAAATCTTAAAAAACTGTCATTTCAATCAAAAGTTAATAATTATTACGAAAGTCCGCATGGAAAATAGTTACCACTTTTATCTGTAAGTCAAACTTCCAGTTTTGTGGTGATTTCACATCCTCGTCTTTGACCAATTACAACCCCAAAAAACATGTTTATTCCCTAGTGTCTTTAACTTTCATTAAATTGTAACTAATTTTATTCAAATTGTACCAAATGCGTATGGTATCGGTTGATAAGAAACTCAATTCCCTTAAAAGTTTGAAAATGAGTGAAATCTTTGTTTTACGTCTCGCATTTATGACGGCAAGACTAAAAGAGACAGTGATGGTGAGAAATGAATGAAATGGTGGAATGAAGAAAGTGGAAGAACCCCACGCACAAAGAAACACCCCCAAAGAAACACACGCACAAGGTATTTCTCCACCACCAAGTTCACTTAGTGGGAGCTGGGATCCAATCAAGAATCCGATGCGCAAGAGGTGAACGCTTTGCTACTAAGCCACCGCCCCCCCCCCCTTAAAGGTTTGAACACATGTGGGATTTATCATGTGGGATTGAAAGGAATTTATCATCATCATAGGTATTCTGGCATTATTGGCAGGTCACTTTCCGCAACTCAGGAGCTTCCATGCTCCACGGTTTTCAGTTAACCTCTTCGTTTTCACCTCCAGTTTTTCTCTTTTGATATCGTCTATCAATTGTTACCTCCTTCGTCCCGTCCCTCTCTTTCCTGCCAACATACCCTCTAGAACAGTTATCACCAAACCATCGATAGCGAGCTACTAGTAGCTTGCGGGAACATTTTCCGTAAGTCACGTAGAGCTGAGGTTGATTTACCTTGATTATGTAAGTTTACAGGCAATAAACAAATGTTAGTAGTTCTTTTGGTTGGTAGCACACGTTAAAATTTAAAACCGGTATGGTAGCTCAGAAGCTACATAAGTTTGGTAATTACTGGTCTAGAACGTGCCTCATAGTCAGTAGCGTACGCAAGAATTTATTACGGGGGTCCAAACTTAATATGATGGTATTTTATATTAAAATTCCTAATATTGGCCATGAAATTAGGCTAAATTTACACAAAAGTCGAAATTTATGGGGGGGCCGGACCCCTAGGACCCACCCCCTGCGTACGTCCATACTCATAATACACATCCTTCTTAGCATGGGTGGAGTTATGATTTCTCAGGTAGACGGGCACACCTTTAGAATACTTCCTAGAGAAGTATGAAGGTAATATAAATAACTCATTTTTGTCAAAAAGCTGGGAGGCAATGCCACCCTATGCCCCCTCATATCTCCGCCTTGCTTCTTAGCCACTGTCTTAACGAGTTTCTCTTCATCTTCCCAATGATATATAAAAGTATTCTTTTCTGCCCCCCACCATTTCTAATATCTTCTCATTCAGGGGCGGTTCCAGGGGAGTGATCGGAAAAATCGACCCCCAGAAGAGGAAAACTTTCTTATATATATATATATATATATATATATATATATATATATATATATATATATATATATATATATATATAACCCATTCCAAAGTTTGGTGTCCTTAAAAGTAGCAGTATGACAACCCTCCCATCCCCAGAAGTCGGTCCTGGATTCGCCCCTGTTCTCATTCGTTTTTCGCTCGACCCAAATAATTCTCTCAATTTTTCTCCACATGCACATTTCGAAAGCTTCCAGTGGTTTATCATCCAGTAATGTCCATGTTTCAGTCTCATGTATTACAGAACGTACCAAATAATACGTACCTAATTGTAGCCTAAGAATGAAATGGAATTGTTCGCCCAGAAACTACATTTTCTCATAGTCAATCGATCGTAGTTCTAACTTGGAAATCATACAGTAAAACCCCCGGTTAATTAATATTTAATTCCGTTGTAACGTAGTAATTTCTTGTATCTATAGGCAATACAATTACCATCATTTAGACTTCTTTAAAAACATTATCCACAAAAGAATATTATAGAACACTCTACCTAAGTGTACTTGTATAAACTTTCGTTCAAGCGGAACAAATACTTCTAAACCTTAAGTTTGTCTAAATAGTTTATACAAGTGTCACGTTTCCAGTGCGTTCATTACACTTAAAAATGTTGTTTTGAATACATGAAAAGAAAAAAATGTTTTATGTAAGTTGACAGCTGAGTGTCGCATAAAGGAAGAGCTTTTAACTTGATGCACAAATGTTATTCATTGAAATAAGTGACATCGTTCACTCGTTGACATATGATGATAGACAGGACTTTCTAACGCCCGACATATACAGAACAGAAAGAGAAAAATATTTATTTTATTTATTTATTTATTTATTTTTCTGTTCCACATTTCTCTGTAGGCGTTGTAAACTTTTAGAAATTGAAAGTAAAAATAATTCTTCTCTGTTTGATTTGCTTAGACTGTGGTTTTACGAAAACTCACACTGTAAAATTTGTACTCCTGAAACTAAATTCTTGATCCAAGGATTTTATAACAACAGTTAACGAAGTATCGAATTATAGGCATGAGCGGTTCAATTCCATGTAAAACGTACGTGTACACAATTACTGGGGGAGGAGAGATAAATGGGTGACCTGCACAAGCCATTGGTCGTATCCAACTGTAACTTGAGGAAAGTAGGTTTCGCATTGTGTCCTCTGGCTTCCAGAGGCTCCCACAAATGAGACGGACTTTGCACAATTGATGTCATACAATAGGATCCCGTCTTTGAGGGACTGGGACGCCTACTGGCAAGAAAATGATAAAGTAAACTTGCCTTCAAATGCTCTGATGGCGACACTGGAAGTTAGGAAAGATTCGCACTCGCTAAGGGAGACCCCTCCATTAATAGATTACGCTGTCCATCGCGTTTAATGTACACTTATGTCCAAAATGATTGTCACATGTCTAAAACTGTGGTGCCCATTCCCCCGTATGTCCATGACGCACCCTCCAACTGTCTATCTATAGGTGTTCTTCCATGAAAAAAAATCTTTTAGATTAATTTTTACACCCCCTCAAACATATTTATATAGATTTTTACCCCCCAAATATTTCAATGACGCAGTTTGCGTCATAGCCCCCCCTTGTGGGTACCCCTGCTCTAAATATGTTGTTGTAGGAATATAATTTGATAACGATTTCGCCCGGTATTTCTTATAATGTGTGTGTGTTTATAATGGGCAAAGACATGTGTGTGGTAAATTTTATGTCAAAAGAGAAGTAAAAAAGATCAATATAACGAAAAAAATATTTTATTGTCCATTTAGCAAAATTTTTGTTTACTCATTCTTATTTTTGTATTTATAATTCTTTTCCTATGAAATTTACCACAAATATACATTTCCCGATTATACACATAGTAACAGTAGCCTATTAAAGTACCCTGCATAATCATTATCAAATTATGTTCCCACAGAAGACAGTTATAGATATGCGACAAACATTTTGGACATGACTGTACTTTTTTTTTGGAAAGGCCACTTCTTCACCATTGCATATGACGGAGAAGAGCTTCATAATACTTCACTGATTTCCACATGAATTTCTTTCGGTGACTTTCCTTGGCGGAACGAAAATTTGGTAACAGCTCTGATCTCGATATTCGTGAAATTTGCTGGTTAATAACACATGAACACTTCAGGAGCCTGAAACCCCCACCTAATAAGAATTTTTTTATTAATATCAAAATTTCTATTCGTATATACAGTGATATGTTTTTTTTAAAACTGTAAATTCCATCATTATACCCGCATGGCTAGGTTAGGGTACCAAATTTTCCTCAGCCCCTCACACGTATGTACTGAATATCAGTCACCAGTATTGTCATTTTCCATTACAAATGTGTTATTATTCTCAGATTTTTGTTTCAACTTTAATTTCAGACACGTGTGCATGTATATTTATATAGACAAAGGCGGAGAGAGGGAGAAAGAGAAAGATCTCTCATGGCTATGGAAGGAATATCTTACTCATCTTCGACGTAAGAGATTCGAGATTGATACCCAGTGCTTGGGAACCCAAATAAAGGAGTAGGTTCATGTGTCATATAGCCTGGCACGTAAATAAAATTTCATTTGGGGGGGGGATACTATGAAAATATTTCGAGATTTCTGCATCAGGAACTTCCTTTATAGTGTATAGATCTGCGTGTTGCAACTGGGAAGCATACACACCTAGTATAAATTCATTAAATTTCAATTTTTTAGCTATATTGGTTAAACAAAAAAAAACTTTAATTTGTGTTTAAAGTGCATACGCTTACTACAGAAAATAAAAAGAGTTAATTATTACCAAAAGCATTTCAGATAGAGGAAAGCTAGTACCATCTGAAAACTAGGCCCTCCTTTTTTTGAAATTATCGATGCTACTGGCACACGAAATTCTTTTCTCAAGACATATCTAAATAATGTGTTTGTCAGTCACTTAGTCCAGTGCGCCACTTGTCATCTGAAAATACGTTTTTGAATAACGCTGAAAATGTTTTTCGATCGTATATTTAAGTTTGAACTTTCAACAGTAAGTGTGAGTGCGTGATCTTGGATTTTATTAGTTATTATGTTACATTGGCTAAAACCTAAGAAGAGGGACTGATTCAGAAGCGTCATTTCAGATTTTGCTTGGGGGGAGCAACAGCCCCTTGATATAAGTAAAATTTCGCGCTTTTCACTCATTTACTACTATTTTATTGATAAAATCTATATAAATGTCGAACTCAGGGGGCAATTGCCCCTTCCTGCCCCCCTAAATGACGTCCCTGGACTGATTAGCAAAGCACCTCACACTGAGATCGTCCTTGTACTCAGTATTTGAAACTCAAATATACACACGTGTGCTTACCGTTCAAAGCATTCAACATTAAGTGCAACCTCTGGTTCAGCTTTTAAAAATAAGTACAATTGTGTTGTTAACTTCAAGTGCTTTTCTTGGCATTCCTTTTCCTTAAGTATTATCATACCTAATATTTGGAAGTGAATAATTCAGTAATTAAAAAAATCATATGTCACGTACTCACATTGAACATTCAAGATTCAAACTTAAATACAGTATATAGGCCTAATTAAAATTGTCAAACTATAAATTTCCTGTTATTACACCGAAAAAAGCATCAAAGAAAACAAGAAATAAAGGAAATGTCAGAGGAAAATTTTAACTTATGGTTAATGATGCTGACTGTGTAAAAGTTACTATCTTCATTCAACCGAAAATGTAACGCATTCGACATCATCCTATTCTCAAACGGAGTTGCTCATTCTCTGATTCATATTGTTTGTCGAATTCTATCATAAACATCCTCTTCACTGGAATCATTAACAAACACTAACTGTCTCAATCTCCCCACTATTGCAGGAATTCACGCATTACTCGCGGATTTTGAATTTCCTCACCCAAATTTGGCGGAGTAAATATTATCCCTAGAGTAGTCGATTTAGTCGGAGTAAGTACGCCAAGAAACATAAGTGTGTCTTATTCCCGATTGAGTGCCGTTTACTCCAGAGTAACACCTTAATCTATTGTGGAGAAATTCGTTCTATGGGTATTAAAATTTACTCTACATCCTATAGTAATACTGAATCTGAGAATGGATTTGATTGGGATTATCTTGTACTCTATTTCCCTTCTATTCTCTTACCTCACTTTTTCTCTTAGCCCCTCTTCTCCCTTTCCACTTTTGTCCTTGATCAAAAGTTTCATCCGTCCCTCTTTTGGCTACGTTCTTGCATATAGCTTTGATGCTTAAAGGAACGTTAAGGTGGATCACTAGATGTTCTCGATGCCATGCTAAATGCTACTTGAATAGTGCTGCGTTGCCAGGTAGTGTCGAGTGCTTACTGGTGCCAGATAATAAAAAAAAGTAATCACAGAATTCTGTGTGGATACTTACTGAAGAAATTAGTTTTGGACCCTTACCGCAATTCACAGCTAAGTTATGCTTCTCGAACTGCAACGCTAGAATCCAGGAATTAAATGTACAAATTTGGCAACAACGCATTATGGCGTTCTGCGCAAGTTTTTTTCTCAAAATCTATTTCCTTACATGTAAATTAATATTTAAATAAAATGTGAAACATAATACGAAAAACGGCCAAACAATATATTTATTTCATAATAAGATCGTTACTTTAAAATACTTTAAACATGCAAATAAACATCTCATAAAATTGAGGACTTCTACTAAGACCTAACAGCAAGTGCCATCTTGTGTACTCATTGTAAAACAAATCAAATATTTTCTTTTATTTGTTACGATATCAGATATCAGAGGACACAACGAAATTAATCAGTGTCTTGTGTTGTAGCTGAAACATAACTTTATCTTATAGTACAATATTTATAATATGTAACGTTTCATTGCGCAGTAGTTTAGGGAATGAGCTAAACTATGTACTGACTTCCGGGTGGTGATTCACCTTAATACCAGAGTCCCTAACATCATGGTAAAATCTGAAATCTAAGATTCCTCGCAGCAAACCAAGGCTATATGCAAAGTTTATCTGTCGAACAGTGCAGAAATGGAGAAGGGCGATGTTAGCCGAAAGTGTGGAACAAAGGGACTTGACATCCACTTACTATGACGTTAATAGGAGCTGGGAAGGTGGTACGTAGATAGTTAGAAATACACAATTTATCCTTATCTAGAAAACGTGTTCAAATCTATGATATAACCATAGAAGATATTGCCAACACATCACCTAGGATTCACGGAAAAAATGTAGAGCAGAGGGAATGAAACTGCATTAAAAATAGAAACAAAAGAAGCTCTGACGAGGAAGGTCCATAAACCGTGAGAGTTGAATTTTGATGAAAATTAGTGACAAGATTCAGTTCGAGATGCTAAGTAACGTAGTAATAGTTACTCGATGCGCAAATGCTTTGTTGAGCTGCTACACCGACGCCATCTTGAATTCCAATAGGCAATGTCCAAGAATACCCTTTTGGTACAAAAAAGAAAAAAAACTTTTGATAGATCTGACTTCAACGTTGTAAACCGGGATAGGGCATCTATATATAGGAGTAGTTCCAGTGCATGATCGCCATCTTGAAAGGCGCCATATTCAATCGCGGTCAAATATCATAAATGGTAAGGGGGTCATGTGGGGTATACAATAGCACTGAAATTTAGTCCTGAATCCATTTCCGTAATCAAACTTTACATATCTGTTTTCACTACAGAGTTAAGAGCTCTTTCACCCACAGAAACAAAAAATGTGCTAGTTAAATTTGTGTTATGAAACATGGTCGTGCGAACAACTGCAGGGCTTTAACTAAAGCATTAGTAGTCAGTTGATCTACAATAGCCACTATATCTATCAGACCTTGACCCTAATGAGAAAAACCATTAATTAAATTGAAATGCTTGTAGTGAAAAATGGAATAGCAGCACTGTAACAAATTATACCTATTTCGAAGTGCGCTTGATATATGTCTGTGTGTGTTGCGATTATGTATAGCATTTAAATTCTGTAATGTAAATTATGCGCAATTGAACATATGACTTTACAAGGATATATCTTGAAGTTATTAGAAAATTAATAGAAAAATTATCAGAAAAATAATATAAACTGGTGCACATAAGCAGATATTAACCTACTGACCTTTTGCTCTTCAGTTGTGATGATGGAGATCCAAAACGAAGTGATTAGCACACAGCATCATGGAGCAGTACAAACACTTAACATATACACTTTCGTCACAATCTTCATAACCACAGACACTATTTTCTGCTTGCAACATAGTCTCCAGAGCATTTGTAAATGAACCAACTATTGCTCTGGTGACGTACCCACATTTTTGCCATGCATATGCAAGCATGAACTTTAGGACTGGCACACAAAATTGGATACACATCAGAATGCACTTTCATTATGAAAATTCTGTCATATAACTTGTTCGGTGTACCACAAACAATGAATTTATGTCGAAAATAATCCTCAAGTCTCCGAATTACCAGCTTATATTGCCAAAAATAGTATACATCAAGAGACTGAATAAATTTGGTGGTCTTTGGGGATATAACTTCAGCACGAATGTTTTTCCCATGTATAGAAAGCGCGCCCAGTCGAGAGCCAGTCGGGAGACTTTGAATTTAGCACAAAGAAGCCGTCATAAAGTTTGTGATCCCTTTGGAAGAAGAAAAAGCTAAACGTTGCGATACGTAGTACCTTCCTTTCCCTCGCCCCCTTTTCTCTCTCCTTCTCTTTCCCTCCGGTGTGTGTGTTTGTGTGCCTGCCTTACTCTATCCTATTTTAACTGTATATAAAACTTAGGGATGTGCACGAGTCGAGACATGTCTCGAATTCCGACTCGACTCGACTCGAATTCGAGTCGAGATTCGAGTTGAGACACACTTTGTAAAATTCAGCACAAGTCGAGACAAACGTATTTTTCGACTCGAATTTTCGAGTCGAGACTCGAGTCGAGTCAAGACAGCTGCTTAAAATCTCGACTCGACTCGAATGTCTCAAAAATCTTTCTTTAATTATTAATATTATTTTGAAGAAAGTACTCACTCAGAAACACTCGGTACGAGAATTTCGGAAACTGTAGGACTTGTCAGGTGTTCGAGGTGTACTGTGGTGATTGTCTTCAACAAGTGGCGAGACCAAGGGAAAAGACGTCCAAATGTCGAGGGGTTGGGCGCACCCCACCTCATTACAGATGTCGGACGTCGTAGGCTGTGCAGACTGGTAAAACAGAACAGGCAGCGAACTGCGTCGGAACTAAGATCAAAGTTTAATGGAGGGCAAAGTACAAGTGTGTCTGAACTAGTGTTGTCAAATTTCCGGAAATTTTGAACCTATTTTTTTAAAAAAACGTTTCTTTTTTTATTTTCCGGAAAAATTGAAAAAATTAATATGTTTGTAGTAGGTTAATTTTACTAGTAATGATATCTCTTTTTTTCAAACACGCGAAAAAAGTAAGTTCAAAAATTTCAATATTGCGAATATTAAAAAATTGGACTCGAAAATAAAACTATTCCAATTATTATCTATATATTAAAATACTAGATTTACGCGTATATGCTTCTCCTCACAGAAAAGTTTACATGTTTGTCTCCAATCTTTTTAACAATGAGATCTCGAACCCACAAGTGCTAGAAATGTGCCGTTTTCATTTGACGATTCCAAATTTTGTGTAAATTGTCCACTTCTAATTGAATTAAAAAAAACATGACCATTAGTTCTTTATTACATTTTTACGGGTACACTAGAAGTACTGTGGGGGCGCGGTGGCTCAGTGGTAGAGCGTTCACCTTCGGTGCTTGGGGTCCCTGGTTCGATCCCAGATCGCGCCGTGCGGACTTTGTAGTGGACAAACACTGTGCTCGTGGGTTTTCTCTAGGTTCTCCCATTTCCTCACACTTTCTTCATTCCACCATTTCATTCATTTCTAATCATCACACTCTCCTTTAGCCTAACCGGCATAACTGTGGGACGTAAAACTAAAGATTTCATTTCACTAGAAGTACTGAAATTTTTGAAAAAGTAAAGCATCATACCCTACGAGTTATATGTTCCAACATAACATAGTTGTATATAGGGTATGTATATATGTCAGGCGTTCGTTTCATGGCCAAATGATAATGAAAACTAAGGATAACTATTTCTCCAGTCCAATTCATTGTTTGGAGAGGTTTTTTTCAATAAACACTGTTTATCACGGACATAATTAATTGTGTGTGTAATTTATTTACTTATTAAATAATGCATGCAAATGCACGCATACACGATATGGGCATTCAGTAAATGGATACTTGAAAATTTGAATTCAATTACCTATACAAGCCGGCTACGAGTCTTTTGTTTTGGCCACGGGTGCAGTCCAAACTACTCCCCTTCTACCAATTTTACAATTAGGATTGAGCTTCTTACCGGATGTGTAGCCTAACGAAGGACCACACAGATGTTATCGAAACTATTGTGGTATTGTTTCTTTGTATGCTTTGGCAGAAACTTCTGTAGATATCGAAGCCCGCCATTGAAGCCATATCCAGCATCTTGATGTAAGATCTAGCATAATTCACTCCTATTTAGCATCTAGCATCTTGACTTTAGCATCTTGGCTAAATCTCATTCTTTCCTCTGGAGAACAGAAAAAGAACGAAAATTTAAATGGCTCATTGACCGTTGGGAATTATCCCTTAGTTGAAGCGATGGTTGGAGTAATAAAACCAGTTAGTACTTCCGCTGTTGTATTGTTGAATTCACAGAAATGTTCAAAAATAAGCAAAACGTGACTCTGCACAAGATGTTTACTTACCCATAGTTTTATTATTGTCAACTGAACCCTGAGTGTGAGGCTATCTGGGATGTTTCTGTCCCTTCTCGCTTTACAACTTGAGAGGGGAGGGGGTATGATCGTCAGCGGGAACACTAGTAGTACACCGCTAAAAGAAATGCTTCAGTGCTGCGTCAGAAGCGGCATGTTTTGTAAATATTTCTTAAAATGTTATCCATTCATAAAATACAAATCCCCCTTTCTCCCCTGATTCTCTTTCCAATACAGAGAACCGACTCTTTAAATGAAGAAAGAACCCTGAACTCTCCTGAAAATGCTAAAATGAATGATGCATACAAATAACAAATCTATGGATGAATCAAATAATGCAGATACATGAGAAGATGATGACGAAGATAACAGTGCTTGATGCAGCGCAGTCAACCACATTTAATTAGATTTGAAGTGTTCATATTTGTGTATGTGTACGTGTGTATGTGCTTGTTTCTGAGTATTTATATGCGCGTGTGTCTTGTAATTGTTATATTAATATCCACTGAATTAAGTGAAAGTATAAAATGGATTTGATGACTGCCAAATTGACGTCACCTTGGTAAGTCATTATTTTTTAATATTTAGTACTATTAAATTAGATTATAGTTTAGCGTCGTTTCAGGAGCAAAGCTCTACAAGCCGTGAACGTACAGTTTAACGTTGGATTTGAAACACATGAGCTCCTACCGTGAATCAAACCTCGTTCGAGAAAGGCGCATACGCTAACCATATACAGAAGCAACGAGGAGCTCTACATTTAATAATATGTATATTAAGTTGTAAAATTATATTCGTTTAATTTTCACTAATAGAATCTTCACACTGTAAAGCATTGGCCAGGCACGTTATCTTGTTTAAAAACAAAAAACATATCTCTCATCTTTCCGTCTCGGGGTTGGACTGCGGGATGATAGAAATCCGAAAGGGATATTTTTATTATATTTTATACAGTAGATCTGCTCCTTCATAATCTCCGTGTTTGATAAGAATGAACCTCGCGAATGGCTCACAAATATGAATACGTAATATAACAAACCATGCATATTAAATGCCAGTCTAATATAGCAAGTCTGGAGGTACACAATTTCGCAACTCAGTGGATACGATATGGATGTATTCAAAGTCAACTGATTTACTCATCAAATTTAAACTTTATAAAAATATTCAAGTGTTTCCCCAGCAAATTTTTTGAGAAAGAGGTCCTCCAGGAGCGTTATTTAGGGGGTAATTCCTGCGTTTGTTATATACATATATAGTATAGATACATGTAAATATAGATATACTGTATATATATATATATATCAAGATAAGTAGGAGGGAGTCTTTAAAATTAGTTCGGAAAGATAATATGAAAATCTGGCATAATTTGCAAGAATCTATCTAGTCCAATATAAATAAAATAAATGGTTTGTTTGTGTGTTTGTCTGTCTGTATGCGGCCTAGGGACCAGACGAGTGGACCGAGAGTTACCAAATTTTGGTCAGGGGTACCTTGGCCCAAACCCCAGATCAAGACAAATCTTTTTTTTTTAAATTCGAACGAGGGGATCTCAGGGGGCGCTTACAGGGACATGTAAAAGTGGTAGAAAAAGGCCGACATTACTGTCGAATTCATAGTTTTCGCGGCCGCTGAAATCAATGGTGAAACTCTGATCACATTAACTTCGAAATTCACCCTATTCGGGCCGGGGGTCACCGGGGCGGGGGTCAGATACCGAGACAAGTAAAAGTAATCTGAAAATGACCGATATTAGTGTCAAATCCATAGTTTTTGCGGTCGCTAATATCGATGGTGACACTTCCATTTGCGATGATTTGCAAATTCAGCTATAATTGCATGCGGGCCGGGAGTCAGCAGAGGGATACTGAGACATGTAAAAATAATCCAAAATTACTGATATTAGTGTCAATTCCATAGTTCGAGGTCGCTGAGATCAATGGTGACACTTTCATTAGTGATCACTTGCAAATTTAGCTACAATTGTATGCGGGCCGGAAGTTAGCGGGGTCTCAGGGGGGGGTCTCCACCACCCGGTGATCCCCGGCTCGAATAGAGTGAATTTGGAAGTTAATGCGATCAGAGTTTCACCATTGATTTCAGCGACCGCGAAAACTATGAGTTCGACAGTAATATCGGCCATTTCCTACCACTTTTACATGCCCCTGTAAACGCCCCCCTGAGACCCCCTGGTAGGATTCCGAGACATGTAAAAGTAATCCAAAATGATCGATATTAGTGTCAGATTCATAGTTTTTGCGGTCGCAGAAATGAATGGTAATACTTCAACAGGCATTGTATTCCAAATACTGCCCCCATGCGAAGAATGGGTATATTCAGCTGTCTAATATAAATAAAAGAAAAGAGTTTGTTTGTGTTTTTCTGTCTGTCTGCGGCCTGGCGACTAGACAAGTGGACCGAGAGTTACCAAATTTTGGTCAGAGGTACCTTGGCCTAGGCCCCAGATCAATGTCCGAGAAGTTGGCCCCCCAATTGAAGCACTAGTGATCACTTCTAGTGCAATCGTTAGTGCTTCTTAGAACACCAACTCCCAACATTAGTGCTTCAATAGCTTGGACGCTAGAAGCAAAAAACTTCGGGGGGCCAACTTCACGTTAGCCCCCCCAGAAAGCACTAACGATTAAACCTAGTGCAATCGTTAGTGCATCGTTAGTGCTTCAAGAAAACACTAATAGTTTTGTTAGTGCTTCATTATTAGTGTAGATATGGGCAATTACCTGTCACGAAAAGCCCATAAGAAATACATGGGGAATTTTTCATTGGGTCAAATTCCCGCCAAATTCAAAAGCGCTAATGATATCTTCTAGTGCAATCGTTAATGCTGCTTAGACAACCAAATCCGAACACTAATGCTTCAATAGTTTCGAGCAAAAAAAAGAGGGCTATCTTCACGTTAGTTCCCAGAAAACACTAACGACAAAAAATAGATATCGACGATAGCGATGTATTGACATAGCACAGGCCGAGGTACGAGAAGTGATGTTTGAAATATACTGGGATTTCCTGTGATATTAAAGTGGAATGTTCTACAAAATAGTCGTAATTCATTGGCCATATTTCTATCAGTACTTTGGTACGGACTAAGAGCTACAAGACTAACAGAACTAGAAATTAGAGATTTCATTCCTTTTTTCTCTCAGACTAAAAGACTTCTGCCTTTTCCTGAGATTTTCATTTTCTTAATGTAAGTCCCCTATCCTGGACTAATTCTGGCTACCGCGGTTTCAAAGTAATCGGTAAACGAAAGAGTAAAGTTTGTCGACTCTCAACAGTCGACAGTTTGTGAAAACATATTTCACAGTTCATGTTGTTAATTCTTCGTTAGAAAAACACTTCTAGTTGACTCTATTCATGGTGAATTACTGAACTTAAACATTTACAATTATTGAAAAATGAATAATTATTTTTAAACATAAAAAGTCGTTACAGTTCAGTAGAATGCAGTAGTAGAAGGAAGTGAATGAAAATATTGTTTATTTGTTGAGTTGTGCAAACTGAATGTGAATAATAAGTGTTTATTCACGCATACTCTTCTCCAGAGGCGGATCTACGATGGACTTCTGGGGGCTCGGTGCTTTGTAATACTCCTACTTAGAGCTACTTTTAAGAGCTCCAAACTCTGGAATGTATTTTATTTATATATAAAATAAGAAAGACTCCCTTTCTGGGGGCAATCGCCCTGATCGCTCCCTGAATCCGCACCTGCTCTTGTGTAGCAGACTTTGAAGACATTTAGTTCGTGTATGGTCCTGACGATGCTGATTAGGGATGGCCACATGGATTAGGGAAAGGAGACAGTGATTATGAGAAATGAAGAAAGTGGTGGAATTAAGAATGTGGAGGAAACAGGAGTACCCTGAGAAAACCCACGGATACGTCTTGTCCACCACAAACTTAGTAGGCCGGGTATCGAAACAGTAAGGACCCCACGCACCAGAGGAAGCGCTCTACCACAGAGCCACCGCGCCCAATGATTAAAGCAGTCAATGATAATAAAGTAATTGCTGGAATGAAAAGTGCGAAGAAGAGGGAGTACCCTGAGAAAACCCACGGATACGATATTGTTCACCACAAACTTACTTGGCCGCGGATTGAAATAATAAGGACCCCACGCACCAGAGGAAGCGCTCTACCATTGAACCACTGCGCTCCACAACAAAAACAAGAAAATTGGGATTTACTAGGAAACATTTTAAGAAGCAATATCTTTCAAAGGTAAAGACCACTGCCCGATGATCATCTGTTAATAAATCCATGAGCAGAATAGACTGATATGTTCTTCTCTTATGTGATCTCTAAAACCATATACGTTATTCGGATGTTATCCTTTACTCATCATCAGGATGTAATCAGTTATCCGAATGTTCTATTATCCGAATATTATCCGTTTTCTTAATTTTGTAAATTATTCGGATAAATCCATTATCCGGATATTATCCGTCATTCGGATATATCCGTTATCCGAATATTACCCGTCATCCGAATATATCCGTTATGCGGATATCATTCGTTATTCGGATCTTATCCGTCATCCATTATCCGGATATTATCCGTCATCCGTTTTGTAATCTGTCATCCGGATATTGAAAATCCTCATAAGTTTCTATCCGATATAAGAATAAAAAATTATCCGGATGTGACCATCCCTAATCAGCATCGTCAGTACCATACACGAACTAAATGTCTTCAAAATCTGCTATACAAGAGCAGGTGCGGATTCAGGGAGCGATCAGGGCGATTGCCCCCAGAAAGAGAGTCTTTCTTATTTTATATATAAATAAAATACATTCCAGAGTTTGGAGCTCTTAAAAGTAACTCTAAGTAGGAGTATTACAAAGCACCGAGCTCCCAGAAGTCCATCGTAGATCCCCCTCTGTAGAAGAGTATGCGTGAAAAAACACTTATTATTAACATTCAGTTTGCACAACTCAACAAATAAACAATATTTTCATTCACTTCCATCTACTACTGCATTCTACTGAACTGTAACGACTTTTTATGTTTAAGTTCAGTAATTCACCATGAATAGAGTCAACTAGAAGTGTTTTTGTAACGAAGAATTACCAACATGAAGTGTGAAATATGTTTTCACAAATTGTCGACTGTTGAGAGTCGACAAACTTTACTCTTTCGTTTACTGATTACTTCGAAACCGCGGTAGATAGAATTAGTCCAGGATAGGGGACTTACATTAAAAACTAACTCTATGGCCTATGGAACCCGGAGGTTCAATGCCGCGTTCACAAAAGCTCTCCACTGACTTCTATCCTTAGCTAACTGCATCCAGTTTCTACTCTGTATTCCAATCTCTGTGAGATCCATCTTAATATTGTCCTCTCATCTGCGCCTAGGTCTTCCTAATGGTCGTTTTCCGATTGGTCTTCCAGTCAAGACTTTGAAAGCGTCTCTACTTTCTTCCATTCTAGCTACATGACCCGCCCATCTAAGCCTCCTAGACTTGACGACCCTAACAATGTTGGGTAAACCATATAAATTATGTAGTTCCTCGTTATGAAGTTTCCGCCATTCCCCATTTCCGTTCCTCTTGGTTCCGAATATTCGTCTCAGGATCTTGTTCTCAAATACTTTCAGTCTATGTTCTTCCCTCAGAGTAAGTGACCATGTTTCGCAGCCATACAGAACAACAGGCATGATTATCGTTTTGTATATTTTAAGTTTCAAATTCCTCGACAGAATTCGCGACGACAAGAGATTTTGAACCGAATAGTAACATGAATTCCCTGCTTTTAGTCGACATTTAATTTCTCCGTGAATATGATTTTCCTCTGTTAATATTGATCCTAGATATTTGAAAGTATCCACTTTATGAAAAGTATTATTTAATATTTTAACGCATCCATAATTTGCTGTATTCCGGTCCCGACGCACTTCCATGTATTTAGTTTTCTCTGCATTTACTTCTAAACCCATGTCCCTGCAAGCGTTTAATAAGATATCTGCATTTCTTTCTATTGTTCTCCTATCATCTCCTATTAAATTTACATCATCAGCATATGCCATAACCTGGTGAATACCGTTCAACTGTAAGCCCTGGTTGCTATCTTTGATTTTCCTTATAGCGTATTCCAAAACGAAGTTAAATAATAACGGCGACAACGCATCTCCTTGTTTCAGGCCATTTTCGACGTTAAAGCTCGTGGACAAAAATTTTCCTACCCGGACTTTACTTTGGGATTCATTTAAACATATCTTAATTAATCTAATTAGCTTTCTCGGTATTCCAAGTTCTGTAAGAAAGGTTATAATGTTTCTCTCCTAACCGAGTCGTAAGCCTTTCTAAAATCAATAAATAGTTGATGTACCGGGGTATTGTATTCCCACTTTTTTTCGAGTATTTGGCGAATGGTAAATATTTGGTCGATAGTTGATCGATTTCGTCTAAATCCGCACTGATAATCTCCAATAATTTCAACTGCCAATGATTGATTCTTTCCACTCTTGTGGCAATTCTTCCCTGTTCCAGATAAGGAGAATGAGTTTGTATATCTTGTTCCACAATCTTTCGCCTCCAGCTAAAATTAACTCAGCCGGAATTTCATCTACACCCAGAGATTTGTGTTTCTTTAATTTCTTTATAGCGGTTTCTACTTCCATTCGGTTGGGTTCTGGAATATACGGTTCTGCGGTGTGTATCTCCTTTTCTTCACGAACACTAGTTTTTAGTTGCGTGTTAAGCAAATCGTCAAAGAAACCTTTCCATCTATTTAAGATGCTATCCGTGTCAGTGAGAACTGTACCGTCAGATTTCTTTAATATATAAGCACGAGGTTGATAGCCTTTCTTAAATTCGTTGATTCCCTTATACATGTCCCGTATGTTTTTATTTTTACTATTATCTTCAAGTTCCTTAATTTTAGCTTTCAGAAAATCGCGTTTCTTTGTTCTAAACGTTTTGGAAGTTTCCCGCCTGATATCTGCGAAATTTTGTGTAGTCATTTCATTCGGATTTTGTAGCCAGCGTAATTTTGACTGTTTTCTCTTCTCAGCTAGTTTTATGCATTCCTGGTCGAACCATGGTTTGTTCCTACGTATTTCCGCGTGTCCCAATTCTTCTTTAGCCGAAATTTTAATGCTATCTCTAATTTCAATCCAGGTATCCTCAACACTAGTGCACTCCGAATCTTCTAAAGCCGAGAATCTATTCGAAACTTCAATCTGGTATTCCTCTCTTACCTGGCTCTCTTCTAATTTCTTTAGATTGAATCTCTCCGTTTTCGGACAATGAATATTACCTTTATTCAGCGATATCCTCTCTCGTATTATCGCTGCTACCAGGTAGTGGTCAGTGTCACAATCAGCCCCTCTAAACGACCGGACATTAATTATGCTAGATTGCCTTCTTCTATCTACTAAAACGTGATCAACTTGATTATGTGTTTTCCCGTCTGGCGATGTCCAAGTGTATTTATGAACGTCGCGATGTGGGAATTTTGTACTCTTCACGATTAGGTTTTTGGGTGTTGCAAAGTTCACGAGTCTAACACCGTTGTCATTACTTTCCTTATGCAGACTTTCGTTCCCTATAATCGGTTTGAAAATATCCTCATTACTTACATTAAGGGACTTACATTAAGGGAATGAAAATCTCAGGAAAATGCAGCAGTCTTTTAGAGAAAAAAAGAATGAAATCTCTAATTTATAGTTCTGTTAGTCTTGTAGCTCTTAGTCCGTACCAAAGTACTGATAGAAATATGGCCAATGAGTTATGACTATTTTGTAGAACATTCCACTTTAATATCACAGGAAATTCATCTTCCGGCTTGCTTGGTTATGAAAAGTTATACAGTGTATTGGTATACTATGTAAAGTATGTGTACTGTCGCTGATTTGTGATAACAATCAGAAACAGAAGTAAAAGGTAATTTACAGTAATAGTTTTCTGTTAATAGTTTTGTATTCAAAGGGAAATGGAAAACCTACTTTTATTTTAACATTTTTTTTCTTAAAATTTCTATTCGGGTTCACACCCTTCCCCCTCAAGATTGAATACGGAAATGGAGAACTTATTTAGAATTTGATTATTGATTCCAGTATATTTCAAGCGTCACTTCTCGTACCTCGGCCTGTGTTATGTCGATACATCGCTATCGTCGATATCTATATTATCATATATCAACATTCGATATCGCAAATATATGGACATGAAGATATCATTCTAAATTTTCGATATCATTATTCGGGGCGGGGGCGGCGAGGTATAAGGGGCCGTAAGACTTGCGATGGATGAAATTAAACTTACTTTTTGCAAGATTGTTTTCTAATCATAATATCTTTATTACCACAAATTGCAATGTAAATATATCCACTTTCAAATTTGCAATATTATGTGATATAATTTTTTAGACGCCAGAACTTTTCTGTTCCCTGAAAAAAGAAACAACAAATCACGTGCAAAAGCAAGTGCTTCGAACTTTGAACAAGAATTTACCATAAGAAAGTTTTTTATTTCTCTCTCTTGGAAATTTCCATCCCTTTTGGCCTTTGGGATTGGTCCTTTGACAAAACGTGCAAACATCATCGCTATATGCATTCATGCTCTTAGCCAGATTATGAGATTTTGAAAAGGAAAAGAATTTATAATAATAATAATAATAATAATAATAATAATAATAATAATAATAATAATAATAATAATAATAATAATAATAATAATAATAATAATAATTGTTATTATTATTATATTATAACAATGGGGTTTACAACTAGGGTCCCATCTCTTTATCTTGAATGGGAGGGCCGCAAGTCTGCTACGCCACTGGGGTCCCCTATTTTGTGTTTGTCTCTTTTTTGTTTCGTTTAGCTATTTGTTTTTGTGCTGTTACGCTTTTATATGAAACCTTTATATTATATAACTTTTTTCTTTTTGTGAGTTTCTTTTTTTGGGTGGGGTGGGGGAAAGAGAGAAATGCTTTCTTCTTATATCTGTTTCTCACCATTCATCTTGCTTGAACTGCTTAAGTAAGTCATTTTTTAACTTTTGATATCATCCAACTCCGTCACAATAATAAAATTGTCATTCTTAACAATTTGTTTTATTCTCTTATTTCCAGTTTGCCACACTGATATATTTATCACAAACTTGAGGTTTTGTCCAACGCCTTTCGAATTTGCAACCAACCCAACCGCTGAGATTTATGGGTTGCCTGCTATTGCAGGAAAAGGAGAATTGCAGGTGGTAATGCACTTTTGGAGTCGTGTATACATATCACCGTTGAGTTGATACATTAATAATTATTGAAGTATGTCTTCTTCGTTTTTATTTGGTTTATGTATATCGAATAATTAGTAGAACACTGTATGGTATTAAATTTCGTATGTTGCTGGCAACCCAGTTAATAATTTGTATTTAACATAGCAGATGTCTGCTAAGGAAACCGGGGTGACAACAGGAACCTCTTTATTACAATTGTTCAAAAATGTGTGTGCAAAAGTTTAGTCAATAGCAGTTACTTCACATTAATTAACTGTAAAGACACTTACCTTGTTTTAATTACAGTCTTCTTAGCATTTTCATCTTCGTATGCGACTTTGAATCATGAAACCTAAAGTTCACAAAAAAATAATACTATTGTAAAAGATCAATTAACGTTATGTTTCAAAACCCGTAAACACCATTTTACATACTCAACAAACAGAATTAAAGATACTAAAATTAGCAAAGGATTGTAGTTAATTTAATCGTATCGTAAAACAATGCAGAAGAAAAAATAATAAAATGAACGTTTATATATGAACCAAGGAAAAAAATTACATTTTCATACGAAAAAATTAGAAAGATAATGAAATTCATCTCCCAATACTGAACTAAAAGAGAAACACAAACAAAACTATTACTGTTTTCTACAAGTCCTGACGATGCACTATCGATTGCACTAGATTTTGTCGTTAGTGCTTTCTGGGAACTAACGTGAAGTTAGCCCTCTTTTTTTTCTTTTTGCTCCTAGCATCGAAACTATTGAAAAATTAATGTTCGGATTTGGTGGTCTAAGAAGTATTAACGATTGCACTAGAAGAGATCATTAGGGCTTTTGAATTGGGCGGAAGTTTAACTCAACGAAAAATTCCCAATGTTTTTCTTACGTGAGTTTCCTCACTAATAATGAAGCACTAACGAAACTATTCGTGTTTTCTAGAAGCATCAACAATGTACTATCAATTACACTAGATTTGATTGTTTGTGCTTCCTGGGGAGCTAACTTTACGCTTGTCCTTCCAAGTTTTTTGCTTCTAGTATCCAAACTATTGCAGCACTAATGTTAAGAGTTACTCCTCTAGGAAGCACTAACGAAGCACTAACGATTGTATTAAAGATATTATTAGCGCTTTTGAATTTGCCGGGAATTTGACCCAATGAAATATTCCCCATGTATTTATGGGAATTTCGTAACCAGAGGTGACCTCTGTGACCTAATCTCACTCAAACTCACGCTCCCAAACTCATTTCGACCTCAGCTCACACAACCTCACGCTCACATCACCAATCTGACCTCTCGCTCAAATAACCAGCCTGACCTCACGCTCACATCACCAGTCTGACCTAACGCTTACTCAACCTCACGCTCACATCACCAGTCTCACGTAGAGCTCACTCAACCTCACGCTCACATCATCAGCCTTATTTCACGTTAACTTCGTGAGGTTGAGATCGAGTGAACGTAAGTTTCGAACTCGTGGTCGCCGTATTCATGAGTTTGGATACCTTTGTTTGTGACATATAAGTGGGCATATCTACACTAATAGCAAAGCAAAACGAAACCATTAGTGTTTTCTGGAAGCACTAACGATGCACTAACGATTGCACCAGGTATAATTGTTAGTGTTTCCTGGAGAGCTAAAGTGAAGTTACACTCCAAAAGTTTTTTGCTTCTAGCGTCCAGACTATTGAAGCACTAATGTTGAGAGTTGGTGTTCTAGGAAGCACTAAGGAAGCACTAACGATTGCACTAGAAGATATCATTAGCGCTTTTGAATTTGGCGCTAATTTGACCCGACGAAAAATTCCCCATGTATTTCTTATGGGCTTTTCGTGACATGTAATTGCCCATATCTACACTAATTATGAAGCACTAACAAAACTATTAGTGTTTTCTTGAAGCACAAACGATGCACTAACGATTGCACTAGGTTTAATTGTTAGTGCTTTCTGGGGGGATAACTTGAAGTTGGCCCCCCCAAGGTTTTTGCTTCTAGCGTCCAGACTATTGAAGCACTAATGTTGGGAGTTGGTGTTCTAAGAAGCACTGACGAAGCACTAACGATTGCACTAGAAGAGATTATTAGTGCTTCAATGGGGGGGGCAACTTCTCGGACGTCCCAGATCAAGATGAAAAGTTGTTTTCAAGTTTCGAACCAGGGGAGTCTCAGGGGGGGCCGTTTATCGGACCCGGCTTCGAAACCAGACAAATTGACCGAGAGTTACCAAATTTTAGTCACGAATATTTTCGTCCAGGCTCCAGACCAGAGTTAAACGATTTTGTCAAAATTTGAACCTGGGGTGTCTCAGGGATCGTTTACCACGACATGTGAAAGTAGTAGAAAATAACCGATATTAATGTTGAATTCATAGTTTTCGCGGTCGCTGAGATCAATAGTGACACTACCATTAGCGATGATATGCAAATTCAGCGACAATTGAATGTGGGCCGGGAGTCAGCGGGGAGAGGATACCGAGACAAGTAAAAGTAATCGAAAATGACCGATGTTAGTGTCAAATCCATAGCTTTCACGGTCGCTGAGATCAATGGTGACACCTTCATTAGTGATCACTTGCAAATTCAGCTACCATTGTATGCGGGCCGGGAATCAGCGGGGGGGGGGGATACCGAAACATGTAAAAGTAATACAAAATGACCGATATTAGTATCAAATACATAGTTTTCGCGATCGCTAAGAACAATGGTGACACTTCCATTATCGATGACTTGCAAATTCAGCTACCATTGTATGCGGGCCGAGAATCAGCGGGAGGGGGGTATACCGAGAGATGTAAAAGTAATCCAAAATTACCGATATTAGTGTCAAATCAATAATTTTCGCGGTCGCTGAGATGAATGGTGACACTTTCATTAGCGATCACTAGCAAATTCAGCTGCCATTGTACCGTGTGCGTGGGTTTTCTCGGGGTTCTCCCGTTTCCTCCCACTTTCTTCATTCCACCATTTTCATTCATTACTCATCATCACCGTCTCCTTTAGACTAACCGGCATAACCGTGGGACGTAAAGCTCAAAGATTTCATTTCATTTTTCAGCTGCCATTGTATGCGGGCCAGGAGTCAGCGGGGGGGGGGGGATACCGAGACATGTAAAGTAATCCAAAATGATCGATTTAGTCTCAGAGCCATAGTTTTCGCGTTGGCGGAAATGGAGGTAATACTTCCACAGGCCTTGACTTCCATGCGAAGAATGGGTATATTTAGCTTTTATATATATATATATATATATATATATATATATATATATATATATATATATATATATATATATATATATATACTGATCAAAAAATAGGGAGTCAGATGAAAACACATGTAAAATTTCTTACGAATAATGTGAGAACACTGTATCTTGTCCAGTTCATATTAAAATCATGAAGGCCCAATGTGCAAACGAACCGTTTGTAACATCTGTGCACGTGATCAGTGACGTGGCGCTACCCGATATCATTTTGTAATGTGGCGCTGCCAATACATACCAGCTCCAGGATACATTTGTTCTCATTGTGTTTAGTGCGTCACAAATCTATATAGTGAAATTGCGCAACAACGTGATTTGCGAGAATCGTTGGCATGGCGAGCTATCGACAGGTTGGAAGCTGGTCAGTCACAGCGGGAGGCGGCACATGCCATAGGAGTGGCACAAAGTGTGATTTCACGATTGTGGAATCGATTTCAATGTGGAAGTGTTCGAAGAAGACAAGGACAGGGCCGCCAATAGCAACCAAAGCCAGAGACGATCGTTACCTCTTGTTAACAGCTCGTCGAAACCGGCGTCAGAATACAACTCTGCTTCAGCGAGCCTTCCGAACAACAACAGGACGCACAATATCCACTCAAACGATCCGCAATCGCCTTCGAGAAGGTGGTGTCTACGCACGTAGGCCTATGGTATGTGTGTCCCATTAACTGCACGACACCACGTTGATCAAAGAGCGTAGGCGGAGGAACATCGTGTGTGGGGACGCAATGAATGGGGCAATGTTTTGTTCTCTGACGAGTCTCGATTCAGTGTGAAGCCTGATAATCGACGTGTTTTCATCTGTAGAGAGTGTGGAACACGACACAATCCCATGTTTGTGCGAGAAAGATACCAGTATCATGGTGGTGGACCAATGGTGTGGGCAGGAATCAGCATTGGTGGGCGTACTGAGCTCCACATCATCCGAAATGGCTCTTTGACGACTCTCAGATATAGGGATGAGATCATGAAAACTCTTGTTCTTCCTTATGCTTGTGCCATTGATGATTCGTTCCTTTTCATGGATGACAATACTAGTCCTCACAGAGCTAGGTTAGTGGATAAGATGCTGGAAACTGAGAGTATCGCTCGGATGAAGTGGCCAGCATGCTCTCCGGATCTCAACCCAATTGAGCATGTCTGGGATATGCTTGGCAGACGAATTGTCGCTAGGCCAGTAAATCCAACAACCATTCCAGAGGTGGAAGTCGCTCTTCTGGATGAGTGGCACAATATCCCCCAAGAACTCATCGATAATCTGATTGAATCCGTGCCACGCAGGTGTGAGGCTCTGTTGGCTATTCGAAGTGATCATATGACATATTAAGGAACAATCAGTGTTGTTATCTTCCCTTTTTGTGAACAGTTCGAGAGTTGCACACATAACCGTATTGTGTCATGAGCCATGTGAACAAGGTTTTCTGTGCCCCAACACCAGTATGTGCCCCATTTTTCTAGTGTATCTTAAAGCATTCCTTCTTGTATGATATATATGAGTCAAACACAAGCTTAGTCATACACTATCTTAAGGTCTTGTGTAATATTTCAGCTGAACCCCTAATTTTTTGAGCATTAAATACAGTATATATATATAGTGGCGGATCCAAGATATGATTAAGAGAGGGGCTAAACCATGGTTTGCAGTTTTATCCAGTGTAAAGCAGGATTTAAGACAATTTTATGCAGTGTATACTTGAGTGTAAAGGGGGGCTATATCCCCCTTGGATCCGCCTCTGTATATATATATAATATAAAATGGCCTCGAATCCATACTCGCTGAGATGAACAGAAGATGCCGTTTAAATCCACAAATTCAGCCCCATTAGTACTCTAAGGGGGATGGTGACATGTAAAGATAATTGAAAATTATCGATATTATTGTCAAATTCATAGTTTTGGGGCTCCACAAGTTCATTGGTGACAGTTTCGGTGCCCTTTTTGTCCAAAATGAAACGTATTCTCCCCGTGTGGGGAACGGATATTCTGCTAGTCTGTAATAATAACTAAGGGAAGTTTCGCTTAATATATTTCTCGCTGCTCAAATTTACTCCCTTCTGCGGTATATGTGTGTAAAGTAGAATTAAAACCTGTTGCTTTAAGTATTTTTCCGTTAGCGAAATACATTGTATATACAGTAGGACGTCGATAATCCTAACGTAAAAAATCCGAACGCGGTCTCTAGAAGCTTTTTTACATTTTGTCTTAACGCTAGCGATAAACAAACAATAGCGTGTCCATCGACGTTATGTAAGGTCAGTGTTTTTACAAAAGTTCATTTATATGGAATTGTTTGTCATGTATTTTTATTTTTTCTTAGGCCTATAAGTTTTAAGTGTGACTTACAAGAACATTGTTATTTAGAGTACAAGCAAGTTCTTCAGAAACATTAAATGTAACTAGCCTTACGTACGGTATTGTAATTACTGTATATACTGAATAACTACTGTATCGATAGAAGAACATACCGTACAGTATATGTAAGCCTAAATGGCATTTTCTTGGTCATTTTCGAAAATCCGAACAATTTGAAAATCCGAATACCTGTGGTCCCAATTAGTTCGGATTTTCGACTTCCCACTGTATATGTTGCAGACATGTTACAGCAAGTAAGATTACTAGCATCAGGCCAACAAATAGTTTTTAAACTATATTTTCCTGTTTTTGCCAATATTTCCGAACAAATTATTTTTTCCAAATGGTTCCATTTCCGGAATTTTACATAGAACAATGAAGATATATCTTTGAAATATATGTTTGAATTAACATATTAACTAAAATGATGCTGTGATTAACAAAAATGATGATTCTGATAATACGCAAATTTTCTGTTTTTCCCCAGCTCGGGAAAACCGTAAGAAAAACTGTTTTTTTTTTTACCCAAAATTTCCGTTTTTTTCACAGGCCTTCACAACACTAGTCTGAACACAAAGTGCACTTAACACTCCTAACCATGGCGAATGTTAACACCACGACATCGGCAACTATAACTGAAATGAACACGTGACCATCGCCACTAGACCTTGGCACAATGGCAGAGCGTTGCATTGTCTGATGAATCCCGATATCTTCTTCATCATGACGATGTGAGGGTCATGTTCAAAGGGAACATCTCTACTGCGGGATGGAGACAAACTGACTGCGGCTTAATTATAATCTGGGGAACATTCAGATGAGCACCCATGTGTCTAATGGAGCTCGAGCAAGGCACCATGACGACCGAGGCGTCGCACGCTGCTTGCAGACTACATACACTCCTTCATGACGGCCATGTTTCCCATCGGTAGTGGCATTTTTCGACAGGATAATGCACCATGTCACAAAGCCAGGAGTATGATGGAGTGGTTCGAGGAACACAGCAGCGAGTTCCAAGTGACGTGCTGGCCCCCAAACTCTCCGGATCTGAACCCAATCGATCACATCTAGTATGTGATTGAAAGTGACGTGAGGGAGCATCACCCCCTCCCCGGAATTTACGGGAATTAGATGACCTGTGTGTGCATATGTGGTGCCAACTCTCTTCAGTGACGCACCGAAGAACATTGCGACCATACCAAGACGCGTTGCCGTTGTTATCCGTAGGAAAGGAGGACATACTAACAATTAGTTAGGTAGTCATAATGGTCTGGCTGATGTGTGTGTATATTTTAACTCGTATATTTTGTCTCGACTCGAATTTCGAGACGTCTCGACTCGAATTCGAGTCAAGTCGAGACAGAGATTGTCGATTCGAGACACGAGTCGAGAAAACATTTTTTCGAGACGAGTCGTGACAGGCTTAAATCTCGACTCGACTCGACTCGTGCGTATCCCTAATAATTAAGGCCCGGATTTGTATGTAAAAACATATTTTTCCAAACACGTACAAGCCCAAAACAAAGTTTATTATCCCAATTAAGAGTCTACAAGTGTAAATTGCAAATTTTATTTCAGATAAAAATATATATATATTTTTAAAGAAAGTTATATAAATAAATATTTTGGACATTTTTTTTTTACAAATACGTATTTTTAACAATTTTCCATTATTTTCTCCTAAATTTCACGATTTTTTAAAAATTTCACTGGAAAGAAATTAACATTGGGAAAAAGGAGGTTATATAAATCTATCCATCGCATTTATAAGCAATTTCCCACATGCAGAAGCAGCGTCGCCATAAATTCTGCTTCTCAACGCTGGGCTAACTTGTGCCAAAAAAAAAAAGCTTCTAAAGGAGCGCTTTGTACTAAAGTGAACAAGTTAGCCTCAGATGGGAAAAAATCATAAAATTGCCAACTCGAATTGAACTTTTCAAAGAAAAAATCCCGATTTCGCGCTTCCTCCAACACCTGCAATCACGCGGTGGGGTACCTGGCATAATGCAGTATGTTATGTAGAGAATTTGAAGCATTTGTATTTGTAGTAACTAAACTAAACCAAGACGATATTTCTTCCATTGAAATTATTCAAAATTTAGTAAGTGACAGTGACTTGGCCTTCATATCTGCGAATTTCGGTTTCTTCACTCACTCTATAAAGAAACTAGAAACAACGGGAGATTTATTGAGTACTTTGATTAAAGAAATACAGGAAATACAGTGCATTGAAGGAAAGCTGAATGTTCTTTCTGCATGAAAGCTGAAGTCAAGAAAAAAATGAAGCATTTATAAAAGAAAAACACTGGGTATAAAACCCTATGTAAAATATCTCAAGTACTGGAAGGCCAAAACAGAAGTGAAGTTGGTGGTGTGAATATTCGTGATATGCCCCTTTCCAAATATGCGAGGTTAATATCATGTGATGTAGAACTTCTTTTTCTCAGTATAAGGCATTACTCCGCGACAATATTCATGACTTTACGATGTACAATTTGAAAAAGAAAACGTTAGTTATTCACTGTAATGCCCATGGAATTTCGACATCTGATAAATAGGTGTTAGTGGTGAGCACCAGCATTTATTTTTCTTACGTTGGGTATATTCTTATACTTTTCCTTGTTATTTTTTGTTAAGTATTTTTTTTTAATTTTTAGCAAATATTTTTCATTTTTAGCACACAAAAAATAAATATTTTACAGTTTTTAGCACAAAAATCCGGGCCATAGTTATATTATAGTCTACATATCTCCATCAGCGGTGCTCATTCTTTCAAGGTGCTCAAGTGGTATCCCTACGACTTTATCATTTTCCTCTCCCAAAAAATAGTTGAGGAGACTGGAGTTTGTAGTGACGATACAAAGATAACTTCCTTTGGAGACTGAATGTTATCCTATTTCGGAACTTTTTGTTTTCATCATATATGTAGACTTCAGATATTTATCTGAATATTTGCACAGTTAATGTTCTTATAAGTATCATCATAATATAACTAATGTTCGATTGTACCAGTTTCTATAAATTATTATGCCGTTATTTACGTTAGAATTAGAGAATATGAACATTTAGGTCAATCGAGAGACCGATACATGCACCAGCATTACCGCAGCAGATTTATGCATCAACAGGCAACCAGATTGACCATCATAGGGGATCATGATTGACGTTAAAATTTAACCGAAAGGAACAGAAACATTTAAACCTAACTTAAATATGAATAGTTTTCGGTTTATGTGTGATATGTTTTGTGGTGCAACAACAGTTAATAAATGCATCACTGTTGACACTAGCGCAAAATTAAACATACCACTCAATGGAAAGATTTTTTAAAAGTAAATTGTCTCAATCCATGATTTCAATTTAAAATATTAAATAAGGCAAATTTTATTAAGACGGTCATCATACAAATCTAAAGCAATCTCGTAATTATTTGGCTAGTGTATTTACCTTCAGCTCGGAGACCCGGATTTGATTCCTGGAGAGAGATCATGTGGTTCGGATCTCACGTAAAGCTGTAGGTTAAAATCTCCTATAAAATTTCTGCTGAAAGGAATACAAAAATTAACTATTACAAATCTATAGTCGGTTGCTTTACATGGTACACCATTCAACTTTCATTCTAGACCAGAACGTGTTTTTCAAAATAATTGCTGTTTTTGATACGCACTCTGCAGTTAAGTACTTCTGATTGTAGATCAAAGATGGAAAAATAATCTACTGGGAAATCTCATTTATGTTATAAGTTTAAAATTCGGTCTCTATACGCTTAACTGTATGTCCTATAGTCCTCCATGTGTAACAACAGATGAACCCGTGATCAAATGGAAATCAAATCTTTAAGTTTTACGTCCCACGCTTATGCTGGCTAGGCTAAAAGAGAGGTAATGAGAAATGAATGAAATGGTGGAATGAAAAAGTGGGAGGAATAAGAAGAACCCCGAGAAAACCCACGCACGCGGTGTTTGTTCACTAGAAAGCACATTTGCGCGAGATGGGATCGAGCCAGGGACCGCATGCACCAGAGGTGAATGCTCTACCACTGAGCCACCGCCGCTCCGCTGCTCAAACGGATACAAATAAAAACTGCATTTTGAACATATAGCGGTCATGAATATAATTCGTTGAAAACTAAATCACTATTTTGCTTTTAGGATCAAAGGATTAGTTCCATTGTCTCTCGAAACCGCATGTTGTCTTATTGTAGGATTAATATGTATAAAATATGAACAAAATCGCTTGAGCCTTGAGAATAAGAAATAGTTCTCCAATGTACGAGCTCACATTCTCCAAAAGAGTTATTTCATGACAAAGTATAAATTTCTTAATATTTTATTAATGTATGAAATATTGACAATATTGTTATAACTGGTTTAAAGAGATTCTCAGTTCTCAATTTCACCTTACGACGTACTATCTTTAGTGTTGGCAACATAAAAAAATAAAGTGAAGAAAACAAATAATCTCATTAAAAATATTTTAAAACTTGGCCTCGATAAAGTGATGATAAAGTCTCTCAGCCAGTGTGTATAGCCCTACATAAGTGGGAATTCATAAAACAATTTTTCAGATTTGGAAATGAGAGTTCCGAAGACCTTTTTCCTATTATCAGACAACTAGAGGATATATTAGTCTGCTTAACGAAAATGATGATGTCACTGATTTTTCAGTCTTCATTAACCAAGCTCACCACACGTAAATAGATGGTCTCTAAACAAGCAAGAAACGAATAGGATAGTCAGTTCTTATCTTTATTGTTAAGCTTAAGAAGCTCTTAAAAAAAAAGAATTAGTGTTACGAATACTAGTATTATCATTAAAAACAACTGGGTTTCCTTTCACATTGAGAAACGACAGTAAACATCCAAACTATGCGAATTGAATACTGAAACGGAAGTAATAAATCTAGAACTTCTAGTGGAAACAGAAGTAACTGAAACAGAAGTAATAAATACAGAACTTCTAGTGGAAATAGAAGTAACTGAAACGGAAGTAATAAATCTAGAACTTCTAGTGGAAATAGAAGTATACTGAAACGGAAGTAATAAATCTAGAACTTCTAGTGGAAATAGAAGTATACTGAAACGGAAGTAATAAATCTAGAACTTCTAGTGGAAATAGAAGTATACTGAAACGGAAGTAATAAATCTAGAACTTCTAGTGGAAATAGAAGTATACTGAAACGGAAGTAATAAATCTAGAACTTCTAGTGGAAATAGAAGTATACGGTAAACGATAGAATCTGTTGTTTGGACGCTTAATCCATATCAGAAAAAATGTGTGACTACGTCTTACGATGATTAGAATGCAGAATCAATATTGAAACTGGAAGTACTGTAGTACTACTATTTTAAAGTACTCCCGGTATCAACAAATGATACAAATTGAAAGGAGACTGACACCCTGAATCCATATAAACACATAACTTGCTATCTCTTTGCTTTCGGGCTATGGAGATCAAAATTAAAAGCTTTTAAGTTTTACGTCCCACGTTAATGTCGATAAGGTTAAAAGAGACGGTGATGATGAGAAGTAAATTAAATGGTGGAATGAAGAAAGTGGGAGAAAACGGAAGAACCCTGAGACAAGCCACACACATTGTGTTTGTCCTCCACAAAGCTTACTTGGTGTGAATTGGAATCGAACCAGGGACCCCATGCACCAGAGGTGAAGGATCTACCACTGATCCACCGCGGTCCAAGACCAAAACTGAACCCCACGTGATAGCAGATTTCTACAAATTTTGGTTGAAATAGAGAAATAAAGTCGGAGATCTAACCTATACATTGAGGCCACGGTAGAGAACTCACCTCTGGCGCTTGGGGTTCCTGGTTTGATCCCAGCTTGCAGCAAGTGGGCTTCGTGATGAACAAACACCGTATGCTTGGATATTTTCGGGATTCTCCCGTTTCCCTCCACCTCATTCCACCATTTCATTCATCCTCATCACTGCCTCCTTTAGACTACATCGAATAACTGTAGGACCTAAAACCCAAAGGTATTTTATTTTTTTAGTTCAAATTTATCCATGCAAAATTGAATCCATATCAAGAAATTGCTTGGTCATCCCTGAAAACTATGCATACGATACTAAATTAATATAAAACTGCTACTTACTGTATACTAGAGTGAATTATCTGCTTCGCTTGGTTAAAATAAGAAAAAATAATATATTCCGTTAGTCACTCAGTTTTGAGTATTACTGAAGCGCTCTTAGATATCTGCCATTTTCGATCATTTTTTATATCTCACTCTCCTCTTTCCCAAGTTGCGGGTCTGAATTTGGATTTAAATAGCATCGGAAATTTTGCTCATCTGAGCAACCCGCGAAACTATGGATTCGACATTAATATAGGTTATTTTCGATATGGAGGTGAAGATGTAATATATTTCAAATAAAAATTTTCTTGTAGGCCTTATATCTGGAGAACTACACATAGCGTTGCCAAACCCAAACTATCACTTAACTCAGTATGATGTGCTTATTCCGCAGAAAATACGAAAAGTCGATTTAGTGGCCGTTCAAAAAATTTGTGTCCACTCATCGAAGATGTAATATATTTCAATCAAAAAATTTTTTGTAGGCCTTATATCTGGAGAACTACATATAGTGTAGCCAAACCCAAACTATCACTTAACTCAGTATGATCTGTTTATTCCGTAGAAAATACGAAAACTCGATTTAGTGGCCGTTCAAAAATTTTGTGGCCACTCATCGAAGATGTAATATATTTCAATCAAAAATTTTCTTGTAGGCCTTATATCTGGAGAACTACATATAGTGTAGCCAAACCCAAACTATCACTTAACTCAGTATGATCTGTTTATTCCGTAGAAAATACGAAAACTCGATTTAGTGGCCGTTCAAAAAATTTGTGGCCACTCATCGAAGATGTAATATATTTCAATCAAAAATTTTCTTTTAGGCCTTATATCTGGAGAACTACATACAGTGTAGCCAAACCCAAACTATCACTTAACTCAGTATGATCTGCTTATTCCGCAGAAAATACGAAAACTCGATTTAGTGGCCGTTCAAAAATTTTGTGGCCACTCATCGAAGATGTAATATATTTCAATCAAAAATTTTCTTGTAGGCCTTATATCTGGACAACTACATAAAGTGTAGCCAAACCCAAACTATCACTTAACTCAGTATGATCTGTTTATTCCGTAGAAAATACGAAAACTCGATTTAGTGGCCGTTCAAAAAATTTGTGGCCACTCATCGAAGATGTAATATATTTCAATCAAAAATTTTCTTTTAGGCCTTATATCTGGAGAACTACATATAGTGTAGCCAAACCCAAACTATCACTTAACTCAGTATGATGTGCTTATTCCGCAGAAAATACGAAAAGTCGATTTAGTGGCCGTTCAAAAAATTTGTGTCCACTCATCGAAGATGTAATATATTTCAATCAAAAAATTTTTTGTAGGCCTTATATCTGGAGAACTACATAAAGTGTAGCCAAACCCAAACTATCACTTAACTCAGTATGATCTGTTTATTCCGTAGAAAATACGAAAACTCGATTTAGTGGCCGTTCAAAAATTTTGTGGCCACTCATCGAAGATGTAATATATTTCAATCAAAAATTTTCTTGTAGGCCTTATATCTGGACAACTACATAAAGTGTAGCCAAACCCAAACTATCACTTAACTCAATATGATGTGTTTATTCCGTAGAAAATACGAAAACCCATTTAATGGACGTTCAAAAATTTTGTGGCCACTCATCGAAGATGTAATATATTTCAATCAAAAATTTTCTTGTAGGCATTATATCTGGAGAACTACATATAGTGTAGCCAAACCCAAACTATCACTTAACTCAGTATGATGTGCTTATTCCGTGGAAAATACGAAAACCCGATTTAGTGGACGTTCAAAAATTTTGTGGCCACTCATCGAAGATGTAACATATTTCAACCAAAAATTTCCTTGTAGGCCTTATATCTGGACAACTACATATAGTGTAGCCAAACCCAAACTATCACTTAACTCAGTATGGTCTGCTTATTCCGTAGAAAATACGAAAACTCGATTTAGTGGCCGTTCAAAAATTTTGTGGCCACTCATCGAAGATGTAATATATTTCAATCAAAAATTTTCTTGTAGGCCTTATATCTGGAGAACAACATACAGTGTAGCCAAACCCAAACTATCACTTAACTCAGTATGATGTGCTTATTCCGCAGAAAATACGAAAACTCGATTTAGTGGCCGTTCAAAAATTTTGTGGCCACTTATCGAAGATGTAATATATTTCAATCAAAAATTTTCTTGTAGGCCTTATATCTGGAGAACTACATATAGTGTAGCCAAACCCAAACTATCACTTAACTCAGTACGATGTGCTTATTCCGTAGAAAATACGAAAACTCGATTTAGTGGCCGTTCAAAAATTTTGTGGTCACTCATCGAAGATGTAATATATTTCAATCAAAAATTTTCTTGTAGGCCTTATATCTGGAGAACTACATATAGTGCAGCCAATCCCAAACTATCACTTAACTCAGTATGATGTGCTTATTCCGCAGAAAATATGAAAACTCGATTTAGTGGCCGTTCAGAAAATTTGTGGCCACTCATCGAAGATCTAATATATTTCAATCAAAAATTTTCTTGTAGGCCTTATATCTGGAGAACTACATATAGTGTAGCCAAACCCAAACTATCTCTTAACTCAGTATGATGTGCTTATTCCGTAGAAAATACGAAATCTCGATTTAGTGACCGTTCAAAAAATTTGTGGCCACTCATCGAAGATGTAATATATTTAAATCAAAAATTTTCTTTTAGGCCTTATATCTGGAGAACTTCCCAAACCCAAACTATCACTTAACTCAGTATGATGTGCTCATTCCGGGAAAGGGGGGCCGCGGTGGCTCAGTGGTAGAGCGTTCACCTCTGGTGTTTGGGGTCTCGGGTTCGATCCCAGGTCCCCGCTAAGTGAACTTTCTGGTGGACAAACACCGTGTGCATGGGTTCTCTCGGGGTTTTCCCGTTTCTCCCACTTTCTTCATTCCACGATTTCATCCATTACTCATCATTACCGTCTCCTTTAGTCTAACCGGCATAACCTTGGGATGTAAAACTCAAAGATTTCTTTTTTTCATTCCGTAAAAAAAAAAATACGGAAACTCGATTTAGGGGCCGTTCAAAAGTTTTGTAGGCCCTGATCTAATTAGCCCAAAAGATCCAATATATTTCAATCAAAAATTTTCTTGTATGCCTTATATGTGAAGAACTACATATAACTAACTAACTAACTCTATGGCGTATGGAACCCGGAGGTTCAATGCCGCGTTCACAAAAGCTCTCCATTTGACTTTTATCCTTAGCCAATTGAATCCAATTGAACCCAAACTATCTCTAAACTCAGTATGATGTGCTCATTCCGTAAAAAATACCAAAACGCAATTTAGAGGCCGTTCAAAAATTTTGTGATCCCTGATCCGGAAACTAATTATTAGCCAAGATCGCAATCCTTTGATGCATTTTTTAAATCATTCTTAAAGCTTTTGCCCAAGATCGCAATCTTTTGATCATTTTTTGGGATAATCCCTAAAAGTCATGTACGCGTTAACTGCAACGACTTTTAATTACTTCTTTTCATATATATATATATATATATATATATATATATATATATATATATATATATATATATATATATATATATATATATATATATATATATATATATATATATATATATATATATATATGCGTGCAACAGGAGTGCAATTGTGACAAAATGTGTAGGAAATGTGCAGAAACTTCCAAGGGTGCAAGTCGTGCACATTTCTCACACGTTTTGTACACGCTTCTCACTCCTTCTGTTCCACACATATATAAGTGTAAAAGAAGTGATCAAAAGTTGCAGTTTACGCATACATTTTTTTTAGAGTGCAGTATAGCATTTCAATAATAGCGCATTGTTTATTGTTGCTATTAGTGTAGATATGTTTGATGGGTGCCATAATTAACACTGATGAGCAAGCATAAACTGTCCCCATGAAGGGATATAACAGCGCTACTATTATCAACCTACAGTTCTAAACATTTATTACGATGGGGAAAAATCAGAATGTGTGATAATAATAATAATAATAATAATAATAATAATAATAATAATAATAATAATAATAATAATAATAATAATAATAATAATAATAATAATAATAGTGATAGTAGTAGGAAAATTTAATGGAAAGAGTGTTTTTTGTATATGATTATATTCAAAGTTCCGGACATAAATGTAACGCGTTACTTGTCTTGTTTTCGAAGTAGGGTAACAGTTACTTTTCTAGGGGAAGTAACGTTCCCTTACTGTTAACGATATGCAGTAAGGGAAAGTAAACTAACTTATAGCGCGTTACATTTTTACAAGTAATTTACCCAACACTACCTCAAAACCTCAACAAGTCTTCGATGGGTACCTGAAACAAGCTTTCGGAAAACTGATTCCATGCTATTTTCCAAAAGTAGATGGGACAAATGCATTCACAAGAGAGTGTTTCATGCATAGTGTAAATAAAATTTTGTGAGAATAGCGTTCTATAATAAAATGAGCCTTGTAACTATTTGAATGACCGTCGTCTTTGTTCTCCTCACAACTGATGCTATATGCCCAAACACACACAAACATACACATTGACGATTTCAGAAGAGTCTTCCCGGAGAAACTGAATAAGCATCGAGTGAAAGTAGTACACTACTACTAAAATACTGGTTTCCCAGAGGTTAAGCCCAATCAGAGAAATGCCCACAGAAATTTCGTCGTTCTGGTGGAGTATCCTCAGGCCACACCATGAAATCACTGCTCACACAATATTAAACACCAGTAGTTTAAGCAGATGAGACGCCCGCGGGGTTTTTCCAGGGAGGGAGGCTGACATACAAGCAAAATTGCAAATACAAGCCCCTTAAACAAACAATATAAGTTCTACTGCATGTAAAACAATTACTTACGCTCATGGCGTAAGTTTACTACAATAATGTGTGTGAATAAGCAAATTTGTTTTGATATGTATTTTGAGGAATCGAACCAATTTTGATAATCCAGAGGGCAATGTCCTCCTTGACTCCCGTTGCAGGTGGGCATGAAAGTAAGGATATAATTTTTTGGTAAGGTATATGCGCAACTGTTTTCAAACATATAATGTTACTCATCATCCCCATATATGCTTCTTCTTTCGTAAAATTAAAATGGGTGAGTATTATGGTTACCAACTCTGAAAAAAAAATTACCGGCACCCGCTCAAAATTTCCTGTGATATAGGCCTAAGTGAAAAGTCCCTCTCTTCGAACCCATCCATGGGAAGGAAATGTACTATCCTGGACAAAATGCATTAGGATTTAGATTTCTGGGCTATCGGCATTTAAGGCCATTTAGCCCTTCACGTTTTGAGGGATGACGTCCCTCGGCGAGCACACAATCCGGGAAAAGGGAAGGAAGAAAGGATTGGGAAAGGAAGGAAGTAGCCTGGGACTTAAAGTTAGGTACCACCCTGGCATTTGCCTGGTGTGAATGAGGAAAACCCAGGAAAACCTCATTCAGGATGGCTGGCATGAAAAAGCGTTTTACACTTTTTTGACCGAGTGCCCCCACCAGGAATCGAACACGGGACCGCTCACACCGAAGGCGAAAGCGTTAGCGACCACCAAAATGCATTAGGACCCGTATTCTGCATATCCTTAATACATGCACTTATAAGCGTAATATATACATTGTGTTCTGAAGTCGTATCGATCATTTTCTTCTATTTACCAGTAACTGCTACTTCTTTAAAATTATCGAGAGATGAAAAAATAGTATCTTAATCTGTACGTGTCAATTTTGGACAAATCCTCACGCTATATTTATGCCGCACAATTATGACAAATTAAACACTTCTGTATCCAGGGGCGGATCTAGGGAAGGGGGCGCCCCGATCGCCCCCCCAGAAGAGAAAACTTTCTTATTTTATATATATAAATAAAACCCATCCCAAAGTTTGGAGCCTTTAAAAGTAGCAGTATGACAACCCACCGCCCCCCAGAAGTCGGTTCTGGATCCGCCCCTGTCTGTATCTATTGTCGAAAACAATGTTTCACAATAAAATTTAATTATCAAATTTCTTGTTAAATAAATGAAAAGAACACTCATAAGCATCGCTGCTAAAAGGGATGTTAAACTCAAAATGAAAATCATGAAAAGAACTGCCCAAGGTTTTTTAAAAAATCACCGAATGTATAATACAATGGAAATTTGTATTTGCAAATAAGACACTGTTCAAGAATTAGGATGTTTAATGTTTTATTCTAGACTAGCAGCGTTCACCCCGCTTCGCTGCGGTCACCCCGGAACGCAATAAACGTTGTTACTTAGATAATTTTTACTTTTTCGCTTTCAAGTCATATGATAAAAACCATAGAAGATTGCATTAAATGTTAACATTATATCGCCTGTCATTTATGTTAACCCGCCCCGCTTCGCTGCGGTCACCCCGGAACGCAATAAACTTTGTTACTTAGATAATTTTTACTTTTTCGCTTTCAAGTGATTGCAGTAAATGTTAACATTATAGCGCCTGTCATTTATGTTAACCCGCCGAGTGACACGGTCATGCGGGTTGCATATAAATACGTTTATTTTTACCTATGATGATCTAACAAAGGATTTGTACGTTATGGACACTTGAATGGTCAATTATCTCAAGACACTGGTAATTAAAAATTAAAGTGATATGATAAAAACCATCTAGGGTCCAAATCCTAATAACCCCCCAAAAATAAAAGAAATTGGTTCAGCCGTATTAGCGTGATGAGGGAACAAAGGATTTGTACGTTCTCTTTTATATAATAGATTATAAATTTCAAAATAGTGGTCATAAAAAGGCTGGTAAGAAGTTTATTGTGTGTACTGGTCACCGACCTTAATAAAAATAACCGCAATATATAATAACGGGCTGTTGTCAACCCTAGTTAGTATGCACAGGGCTATAACAATATAAGAAGCCTCATACTTTTATGTACAGTAAGGAACACTTCTGAATGGTACACCCATATGGAAATTTACGGCAAAAGTGTACCATCCAGAAGTGTCCCTCCCGGGGCCCACCGGGGCTCAGCCCCGGATCTTTTCTCGTTGCTTTTTTAAAAAGTTTCTCCGCATCTGAAATAATGTTGATAAAATCCGTACTTAAACTTTCCTTTGTCGCTGTTTCGGTAGCTCGGTGGCTCACATTAATGTAAAATTCAAGTGCATTATTGAGGGAACCGGGGAGTGAGAAAATAGCAGAAACAAGGTTCTTTTCTCTCTGGTCGCTGCTGGTAGTTTTTTTCTATTTGTTTTTCAACAGGGGCTATAGCTAAGCTATAAAATCCTTGGGGGAGGAGGAGGCGGATAGTGACAGAAACTAAGAAGTTCTTTTTTCTACTGTTTTGTGTGAGCTTTCTAGCTTTTCAGAGTCCTTGCAAGAAAAGACTATAGACCTACCGAAGGCAAACAAGCTCATATACAGAACAATCGAGGTGTTTAAGGCCCATAAAGAGAGAGGAGGCATATACTGCAGAGAAGTACAGAGAGCCATAAAAGAGAAATATTTTAAAGAAGTTCCCTTGAAAATGAGTGGCAGTAAAAACAACGCTTCGGAAATTAACAAAGGACAGTTCTATGAACAGAAGGTGCTTGACTGAGAAGGACACTGTGTACTCCGAAATTATGAAAATTATTTACCCTGAGTAGTGGCCGGAAAATATTAATGTCGATTATAGCGAACAAGACTTGAAAGAATTGTGTGAATTGTTTTCTTTGTGTTTTCGAGAAACTATTCAAACTTATCGCGACTTTAAGGATAGTGGAGGCAGGCAGGTCTTGGGGAGAATGAAGGTACTAATGCAGTGTGTGCAAACGATACCAGTCAGCAATGCTGAGTGTGAGAGGGGTTTCAGTGTAATGAATAATGTTGTCACGCCAACTGGAAACGCGCTATCGGTTGGAAGTGTGTCATCTTTAATGACAATAAATATTAATGGTCCGCCATTGTCCGCAACCCCTCCTGTACGTACGTTAAGCGCTGGATATCACAAGGAAGAAATACCGCCCTCTCAAGTTGCTAGGAAAGAAATGGAGGCAGAAGAAAACAAATCGAAGGAAGCTTTATGGAAACTACTGTGACTTAACTGCATCCCTTGTCTTATAAGAGGTAAATTCAGCTATTTTGATATTATTATTCACATAAACATTATGTTAAAATACTATGTTGTCATGAGATTTATTTGATTTGTATTTGCACAAGTTTTCCTAACTCTATTTAATATGGAAGTGCCCGGAATTTTACAAGATTTGACTAAACCGCACACACACACATATGATATATATATATATGGTAGCCAGGAAGGTCCCCGGTACTTTTTTATCACGAATTTAAACACTGCCCTTACTGTACTACTATGAGCAAAATAAATGACGCGTCTCTTTATTTTGAAGTTTTTTGAAAATATCTCCGTTTTTTTATAGTTCGAAATTTCGGAAGGTTTCCCCAGCAGGACAGGTTAATAACAAACCCGTTTTTAATATTTGTGTTAGATATTAGCTTAAAATAAATAAATTAGAAGCAAAAAACATTAAATCGACAGAAATCTTGAGAATTACCAACTCTGCTAAAGTGGGAAATTTTCAAGAACGCGAGGGAATTCTGCAGTTCAACACGAAGCAGCGACATCTATGTCATTGACAGAAATGTGGATGAAATCTACAAACTAAACTTTTAACGAATATTTCTAATATGTCTTATTACGTGCATTATCTGCAAACTCCAAATATATGAATATATGCTAAGTATTAACGTAAAGATATAGCAAATAGTGGAAATTATCTATGGAAAAGGACGAATTGTTACCCCAATCTTAATGAAATATCGTCTTTACCGGAACAGGCTCAGATCACGTAAGAAAACAAATAGCTCAGTTTGTTAAAGCAACGAGTCTGTACGAAGAAGGTAGTAGGTTCGAACCTCATGGAAGTTCCGTTGTCATTTTTATTACTATGATTGTTTTATTTATTTTTTATGTGGGAAAGAAACAAATTGTAACATATGTGTAAAACTCATGACGATACCCAAAGAAGAAAAAATCTCGTTGTCGTACTTGCATTAGCGTCCCTAATTTTGTTTGCAAACAGTTTCGTAATTATTTCCCCTGTGCTCACTGCTCACTATATGCTCGCTGGCGCATAACGAATGTTTCCCAGTAAATGTTAATTCTAATTTGGAGAATTTTATAAAGTTTCACAATATTTCTCACTAGATAGTCTTCTATCTACTTTTTTGGATATTTTGATAACAGATTTCTCTATTAAATGTTTAATTGTCCCTAGATGTTTAATTACGGAAAAGTTTTACAATGTATTTATATCGAATTGAAATTGTTTTGAATTTACTACATAAGGTAAATAGCCCGAAGGAGGAAAACTCAAGTAATTAATATTCTACGTAAAAGCAACCTATTGTAGAATCATGATGCTTCTTACCTTCAGCACATAATCTTTACGTTAAAGAGTCAGACATAGAAAAGTCCTGGTTTTTCCTCCCCTATGACCACCCATCTTAAAACTCTACATACCATTGTTCGTCTCACAAAATTTCGGTGCTCCAAAAATATTCAAATAATAATAATAATAATAATAATAATAATAATAATAATAATAATAATAATAATAATAATAATAATAATAATAATAATAGTAATAATAATAATAATAATAATCCTGAATATGCCATCCTTACATAATGTAAGAATATCTTAGTTTGTTAGTTTAAATCTTAAATATCTTAGTATAAAATGCTTTCTTTAGTAACTATTTGAGCAACTATGTAGGAGGGGGTACGACGTTTTATTTTGCCCATCTCATTTCAGTACCCTTCCAACAGAAAGTAATTTCTGATAAGCAGGGCAGACAAAATGAATAAGAAATATATTTACAGCATCCTCTCCCCTTACATGATTGGAATATCACGTAGCATTTTTTATTCTACCAAAGATGGCCCTGTGCGGTTAGGGGTAGGTAACTAAAGAAATACCTACTATATAGCGCCCCTTGATTGTAATATTACCGCTTCCTAATTTGTACGAGGGAGCCCCTACACAATCAAGGGTGACAAAAAGAATACGAAAGTATCTATTGATTCCAGTGGCGGATCCAGCACGAACTCCTGGGGAAGGGGAGGGGAAGTGAAAGATTCTTTTGATGATGTGAATCTGTCACAAATTACCACTTAAATAAACTAAACAATAGTGGGGTGAACCGGAACCCAGTCAGTTTAAATTGATGTAAAAGTTTAATTTTTGGCTTCATATTGAAGATTGGTTTCAAATGAGAATTTCGGTCCAAGAGGTCAATGATCAAATCTCGTGGGGCTTTTCAGTGTAGGCTAATACGGCCCCCTTATGAGAAAAGGCAAAAATATTAACATGTTTATAACTTTCGAATTTTTCGTCTATTTTAAAGAAATACTTTGCTTCGTATTAAAGTGTTGGTTCCAAATGACAATTTCAGTCCGAGTGGAAAACGATTAAACCTCAGGGGGGGCTCTTCAGTATAGGCGGCTACGGATCCCTTATGGGAAAAGGTAAAAATATGAAAATGCATATAACTTCTGAATTTTTCGTCTATTTTAAAGAAATTATTGGCTTCATATTAAAGTTTTGGCTTCAAATGACATTTTCAGTCCGTGTGGACAATGATCAAATCTCGGCGGGCTCTTCGGTGTAGGGGTTTCGGCTTCTTTATGGGACAAGATTCACGTATTTGATATTGCAAAATTGTTTTGTATACATGAGTGGAAACTTGCACCATTTGGTTAATTTTTCCTTTTATATTCCTATTAAGTCACTTACTACTTTCATTAAAATAAAATATCTTTTATGAGAAATTGTCATGGAGCAGACGAACGAACAGGCACCCAAACGTTGGTTGAGTCGGACGGTTGAAACCCGTTGAGCTCCATACAATTATTATTATTATTATTATTAATAATAATAATAATAATAATAATAATAATAATAATAATAATAATAATAATAATAATAATAATAATAATAATAATAGAGCATTCACCTTTGGTGTATGGGGTCCGTGGCTCGATTCCACTTCGCGCCAAGTGAAATTTGAGGTGGACAAATACCGTGTGCATGGGTATGTGTTTTCTTGAGATTTTCCATTTTCCTCCCACTTTCTTCATTTCACCATTTTATTCATCATCATTCTCCCTTTGCGTAGGTGCATAATCGTCCAACTTTAAACTAGATTTTGCAATTTCAATAATAATAATAAAAATAAATTCAACTGAAAGGACTGTAATTTATGTTGACAGCAATTATCATCAATATGCAACCATTATAAAACAATGCTTTGAGTAGAAAGATAATCCTTTCCAAGTGTTAACGAATGCGCACGAGATAAGACATGTCTGGAGAAAGAGACGAAACGCGCTTTGTGACATCCAAGATAAGACGAGGCAAATGTTTTGGACACGAGATAGCTTGTAAAATGTCTCGTCTTGTCTGGAATGTATCGAAAACAAAAGTCTAAGTTTTAAAATTATTTTTCAAGATCTATTCTCTCAGAAGTAGTTCTCTGCCTTAAAATTAATAACGACATTTGTGATTTAAAAAAAGATAAACAATGCCTAAAGTTAATAGTTAACTTTTCGAAAAGAAACTTCATTAAGGGTGAACCTGAAAGATGTCCACAAACTTCGGGAGATGATTCGTGACATCAGAAAGAGACAAATGATCCTCTTGCAGTTTTCGAATTAAGCTTCGTTGTCGAGATACAGGGTTGCCAACTGGTCGTGTTTGAGAAACTCACTGGGAATAAATTCAACTCCAAGAATAAACTACTACTCATATATTTTTCAGGTCAATTGACTTATACCATGTTGTAAGGTTAAATATTTATTTATGAAGTGTGTGCAAAATTCGCCAGTCTTTTCTGAGAAAATCGTCGAGAAAAAGTCATATCCAAGAATAAACTACTCCTCGTAAATTTTTCTAAGAGAAATATCTGATACTGCAATATAGGGTTGTTAATTAAATATTGATTAATGAGAAATAAACAAAATTGTTAAAACCATTTTTGAGAAAATAGCTTTTTTCGATTTTCGGCTGTTGGTAAACCACACTTACTTTAAATGGTAGGAAAAAAATTGGAAAAGTTCCTGTACGAATACTATGTAAGTTTAAAATTTGGTGTAGATAAGTTAAACGGTATGGCCTCTAGGCGAGTGCATAGAAAAGTGTGCCGAACGGACGGACCGGAAGGATGGGTGTCGGAAAGTCACATTTTCGGTATGTAGACGCCATGAAACATGTAAATCCGTTGAAATGTGAATTTGAAATATTATTTTCACAATCACTATATTTTCTTCTCTCTTTTGTCGCTCGAAAAAGAAAAGCCTGAGTTTACCACAAAAAGCTAGGGAGTTTACCAAAAAATATTCAATTACAGGGCCACCGCACTAAACTTTTTCAATTCAATTTCTTAACTGTGTTAGGCCGCAGTTGTTACTGAAGTGTGTATTTGGATAATACGAATAAAATTATCGTATTATTCAAATACATTGAATGTCAGATTATCGAATAAAAAGCTTCGATTGAAGAAAATCCACACTACAAAACTAACTCACACTTTGAGCACATTTTCATTACACATATAATAGACCAATTAATGCAATCATTGTTTATGAAAAATGAAAAAAATCAAATGTCATTTTTGAGAAAGTCGTTCAAAAGGAACACGTCAGGAGTAACCTACCTCTTGTGAATTGTTTCGAACAATGAGATATACTTTTGGTTATTAATGAAATATTTATTTGCGAAATTTGAACAAAATCGCCTGTCGTTCGAGAAAATTGTCGGGGAAATAACCTTGACCCCCAAAATAAACTTTCCGTTGTAACTGTTTTTCATAGAAATGAATTATACTAAAATATAGGGTTATTAATGAAATACTTATTTATGAATTATCAATAAAATTGTCCGAGTATTTTTCAGAAAATCGTGAGGGAAAAATAACTCCCCGAATAACCCCCTCTTGAGGATTCTTTCAGGGTAAGCGAGTTATTCCATATTACTAGGTTTTTAATGAAATATTTATTTATGAGTACGAACAAAATTGCTTGAATCATTTTTGAGAAAACCGTGGAGGAAAAACATCCCCAAGAGTAAACTACCCTCGCATATTTTTTCAGGACAAACGAGTTTTGCCATATTGTTCGGTTATTAACGAAATATTTATTTTTGAAATATGAATAAACTCTTTTTAGTCGTTTTTGAGAAAATCGCCCAGAGAACACTCCACCAAGAAAAACTACCCCTCGCATTTTTTAGAACAAACGAATTATGCCACATTGATAAGTTATTAATGAACTCTTTATTTATGGAATATGAACGAAAACACTTGAGTCCATTTTGAGAAAATCACTGAGAAGAAACTCACCCCTTAGTATAAACTACCCCTTGTAGATTTTTCTCAGATAAATGCCTTATACCACAAAATAGGGTTGCTAATTAAATATTGATTTATAAAAAAAGAAAGAAAACAAGAGCGTTAGAGCCAGTTATGAGAAAATATCTTTCTTCTATTTTCATCGTACAGGAAACTACCCTTGTTTTGGGGTAGGAGGGAAATAAACTATAGGAAATACTATGAAAATCTTAAATTAAAATTTTGTGCAGATAAGTTGAACGGTATGGCCTCTAGGCGAGTGCACAGAAAAGTGTAGCGAACGGACGGGCGAACAGATGGACATGTATCGAAAAATAACTTTTTCGGTGTTAGGGGCTATAATACGTGTAAATTCGTTGAAATCTCAAATTTGATTTTTTTTCGAACACCATACTTTCTTCTCTCATTTGTCACTTCAAAGTAAAAGGAACACAGAACTACAGATAAGAGACACCTACTTTTACACATAGACATTTATTGATTTAAAACTATTTTAGTTTGTGTCATTTCACTTCCAATTGAAAGGTTTTACAATGATTAACGGCATACCAATGACGAGACGGAAGTTTTCAGGAAATAAATGCATTCAGAAGTCTAGACTGCATTAAACCTATCAGCTTGTTTTTACTTCTACAATTGTTGACAGCTGTAATTTCGTCCAAACGCTACATGAAATAATTCTTGGTTGACATCATTGTTACTATTTTAGCATTGTTCTCTTCAGACTTAGTTGAAGTTTCGTCTTAACGGTTATACATTTTTTCTTTCTTATTTCATCGTTACACATAAGAATAAATTGGCTGGCTGTTAGAGTTTCCTGCCCACATATTTCGATAAAAAAATTTCATTGCTTCGTAGATACGTAGAGCAATGTTTAGATACCCATTTTAGGAGAGTGCATTTTGGTGTATATAATAATTTCATGACAGATAAAAGCTAGATAAGTTTTGATAAAATGTTTCATATGTAGTTCTCAATAATAGGCTTGCTGTTCGGGGTGAAGTTCCGAGGCTAGCAGTTTTTGCTATTAATATCTTTTCTAACAGTATTGGCAGTGGACAAAAGTTAGCCCGTGTTGAAGCTTTTTGCTCCTAATTTAATTATTTTACTTTATTATTTAACGAATATATTGAAAATTGTCAGAAGGCACGTATGCGGTAATTTATTTCGGAAGGGGTCCGACTTCAATATTAGGATAAATTATAATAAAATTTTAAAAGATAATCCCCAAAATTAGACTAAATTTACAGAAAAGTTGGGATTTCAGAGGGGGTCCGGACCCCCTGGACCCACCCATAAATGCGTCCTTATTTGTCAGTAACGTTTCCTCATTTTGAAACCCTCAAAAACTTCGGATATATAAAGGAAAAAGAGTTATTTTCGATAACATATCACTTCAAGGAGACGCGTCAGTCTTATTGCACATGGTGGTATCCCACGTTCACAAGGGCAAGAATTCCTTTCCCCTGATTCTCTGCCATTGTGCTGCATCGAAAGATTAGGTTTGTAAAATATTACTCCTACGAACAAGCATGACTGGCAGATAGGAATACTGAACAGAACTCCACAGACATGCATGCTGAACTTACGTTTATAGCTACCCTTTGGTGATTTGCCCTCAAGGTCAATCGAGTGGTAATCTTTCAATTACTTCGAACAGTTCTGATAATGAAAAGCATGCCTCTTAATATAACAGACTTCTTTCGCGTAAGAAATCGAAACTTAGTTGGTCAGAGCAACTAGTCTGTGCGAATTAGGTTGTTAGTTAGTTAGGAGCCCAGTACGAGTAAGGGTTTTTATTACTACTGTTTTTATCTTTTTTATGTGAGGAAAAATAAAATTGTGACATCGCGATATCAAATGTATTTGGTTAAGTAGCATTGACTTAGCTAAACTTTAAACATCAGTAACCGTCGAAATTATTTCACTAACCGATCACTTACTGAACATTTCAAACACGTCAAACCAGTGGCATAACATGAAGGTTAACCTCTCCTCCGCAGTCAATAGTTATTCGTCCGTACTTTCAGGGGCGGACAAGGGCCGGGTGACTGCCCGGGGCGCCAAAACGAGCGTCAAAAGTAAATTTTATAATGTGTTTTCTACTGACGTTTTTGGTTTATATTCTTGTAAAATAGTGGCAATTACATGATCTTTTTCCATTTCACTATGGAAGAAGAGTTTCATAGTACTAAGGGAGCTGTATCGAAAAATGGAGAGATGGCATGTAGAATAAAGAGTGCCGGGAATTAAGTATTGTTTGTTTGTTTGCTTGAGTTTAGCGTTCCACGGTTATGCCTTAATGGCCAAGGGAGATGTGGATACTAATTATAGTGGAATCCGAACCACTTTTATCGTTCAACACTAATCCACCGGGAATTGTACCCCGTACCACAGAAGGCAGGCGTGTTAGCCACTAGACCGGGGGGGGCGGAGTTCGTATTGTTTATAGCGGGCCATATTCTTTGTGAAGTTTTCCTAGGTAGTGGATTTCTTTTTGAAAAATGGGTTTAAAACAGGGGCGTCATTTAGGGAGGGCAGGGAGGGGCATTTGCCCCCCTGAGTTTGAGATGTATATAGATTTTATCATTAGAATAGTAGTAAATCAGTGAAAAACGCGAAATTTTACTTATATCAAGAGGTCTTGCCCCCCTCCCAAAGCAATATCTGAAATGACGCTCCTGGTTTAAAATATTAAAAACACTATGATAAAATGTAAAACATAGGCTAGTACTAGGGGGGCGCCAAAAAGTCACTTTACCCGTGTGAAAATTTGGCCTGCTCCGCCCCTGCGTACTTTCTGTATATTTTTTGGCCTTGCAGCTTGTGCGGCCCCCACGCCACAGGGTTGCGAGGGCTCTACTTACGCCTACGCTTCGAACGTAATTCAATAACTGCTTAAGAAATTCTACCATCAGCGTGTCAACGGGAATATGTTTTTCTAATAGTTCCATAGAACTTTCACTCAGAACACCAGATGCAATTTTTCAGAGTGGGCTCTGGCTAAGTAGAATGAAGATGTTTCCTAAGTAAGTTCCTTTCAGAAAGTTTGCTATTTCTTTAACGGTGATGTAAATAAACATACTCATCGTTACTAGCTCGACACCAAACCATCCTGGACAAATCCCTCTAGAACAATGATCGGCAAAAGTTATTCTGCCTAATTTTATAAGCGACTCCAGGGTGAAACACTTGTTAATCAAAGCAATGCTGTGTATATACTGCCTTATTTCTGACAAAATGTAAAGTGTTTTGTAATCTTTAAACACTTTTCCTATTCTTATTGTCACCCTTGGTTGTGTAGGGCAGCCTCGAATAAAGAAGAGGTAATATTACAGTTAAGGGGCGCTATATATATATATATATATATAAGGTATTTCTTTTGTTACCTAACCATAACGGCCTAAAGTCTTCTTCAGTACAATAAAAATGCTACGTGATATTCCATTCACGAAGGAGGAAAGGATGCTCTAAATATATTTCTTATTCATTTTGTTTGCCCTGCTTCTCACAAATTATATACTTTCTCTTGGAGGGTGCTGAAAAGAGAGGGAGGAAATAAAACGTCGTGCCCTCTCATACATTTTAAATTTTGTGACGAGGTTGCTCAAATTATTACTAAAGAAAGCACTTTAAACTAAGATGTCTAAAATTACTACGTTATGTAAGGGTGGCATATTCAGGAATAATAATAATAATAATAATAAAATAATAATAATAATAATTATTATTATTATTATTATTATTATTATTATTATTATAAACATGAATGTCTTTGGAGAGCCGAAATTATGTGACACGAATCATTATAGGTAGAGCTTTAAGATGAGTGTTTATAGGGGAGGAAAAAGCAGGATTTTTCTCTCTCTGACTCTCTAACCTTAAGATTATGTGCTGAAGGTAAGAAGCACCATCATTCTACAATAGGTTGCTTTTACGTAGAATATCAATTACTTGAGTTCTCCTCCTTCGGACAACTTTCCTTATGTAGCAAATTCAAAACAATTTCAATTTAAGACAAGTATTTATAGGGAAAATTAAACATTTAATTGGGAAATCTGTTATCAAAATATCCAAACACGTAGATAGAAGATATGTAGTGAGAAACATTGTGAAACTATAGAATTCTCCAAATTAGAATTAACATTTACTGGGAAACATTCGTTATGCATAAGTGAGCACAGTGGAAATAATTACGAAACTGTTTGCAAACAAAAATTAGACACACTAATGCAAATGCGACGACATTTTCTCTTTTTTTGGTATCGTCATGAGTTTTACACATATGTTACAATTTGATTCTTTCCCAAATAAAAAATAAATAAAATAACCTTAGTTATAAAAATGACAACGGAACTTCCATGAGGTTCGAACGTACTACCTTCGGCATACAGACTCTTTGCTTTAACAAATTGAGCTATTTGTTTTCTTACGTGATCTGAGCCTGTTCCGGTAAAGACGATTTTTCATTACGATTGGGCTAACAATTCGTCTTTTTCCATATGTAATTTCCACTATTTGCTCTATCTATACGTTAATACTTAGCATAGATTCATATATTTGGAGTCCGCTGATAATACATATAATAAGACATATTACAAATATTTTGTTAAATTTTTCGTTTGTAGATCTAATCCACGTTTCTCTCAATGACATAGATGTCGCTGCTTCGTGTTGAACTGCAGAATTCCCTCGGGTTCTTGAAAATTTCCCACTTTAGCAGAGTTGGTAATTCTCGAGATTTCTGTCGATTTAATGCTTTTTGCTTCTAATTTATTTATTTTAAGCTAATATCTAACACAAATATTAAAAACGGGTTTGTTATTAACCTGTCCTGCTGGGGAAACCTTCCGAAATTTCGAACATATAAATAAAACGGAGATATTTTCAAAAAACTTCAAAATAAAGAGACGCGTCATTTATTTTGCTCATAGTAGTACATCCCATTATCCTTTAAAGCCACTTTTAAGGTAAAATAAAATAACGAAAGTTTTGGTTTGTTTCAGTTATGCCATGATGACTAAAGGAGACTTGGACTTACTGATTATAATGAAATCTGAACCACTTTTTCCGTTCAACTGTATCCCACCGGGAACCGAATCCACGCGTGCCGTAGGCAAGCTTATTAGCCACTAGACCAAGCGGATGTCCAAAATAACGATAGTTAAATATTAAATGAAATATTACATGATAAAACACACGACGGTATATATCCCTTGAATCAAATTACATAAGAAAGAAAAGTGTTTAAATCTTTTTACCTTAACGTGATCTGTTTTGTAGAACCAGAGATTCCAGGATCGCATCGTCATCATCTTCTGATTGAGTGTTCCGTGCAATCACTTTATTAATACAAGACATCTGTTTAGTTCTGAAGTGCGATAATAAAGCACTTGTCGATCCTCCTTTGCATCTAAGTACTTTTTTACACAAGAAGCATCTAGCTTCTTCTCTAGTCTCGGCACGTTCAAAGTATCTCCACACTTCACTTCGTGACATATTGTGCTTTGCTTCACCTTAATTGCTTAACACTTAATTGCTACTTTCACCCTTATCTTGCAGGTCACTGAAATGAATATTAAATGCTTGCGCATTGCGTTTGCACAGCTGACCTTGACAATCGTTGCACCATATGCACCTGCAAATGTTTACTATCAAAAGCTCGACACATTATAGGCTTAAGACTTTTACGTTCCAAAACGTTCAAATTAGAATAAAGTACATTTAAGGACGTTATACGTTATCAAAAACGTTGTTTAGGATTTTGTTTTATATATTACAGAAAATGACATTTTCGTACATTTGATTACCAGTATATTTTAACAATGTTAGCTATTGTGCACATCGAAACATCTTTTAATACAACAATATTTTAGTTTTAACCTAACATCTCTTAAACAAAATAAAATATTAATAGAACTTTCCTTACCTGGAGTTATTCAAATCTGGTACAAGTAACATTGCCAAAGGGAGCCAAGGAAGCGGGCGCTACCCGTAGGCTATACCTGCACCCCAGACTGGTAGTATATAATAATATTGCGCAAATAATGTGAAATTAGCCTTTTCAGTATAACCCCTCTCAAATAAAATGTATCCACCCTTCGATTGTGTCCCCAAGAAATTAAATCTGATACTGTAACTGGTGGTATAGCATATCATAGCCAGTTTAGAACTACAATGAACCTAATATTTTTACTTTACTTATTATTTTTAATTTTCCTATTTTTAAAATCAAATGCACTTCACTTTCCTAGAATGACACTAAGGGAGAAAATAACACCTATATGAGGAAGAACATACCGCGTAGATGGAGCCTTCTTATTCCATTGTTCAAAACTGTTTGACGATGAGAGGCTAAATCAATATTTCGTGCGTTGATATATATATATATATATATATAAACGGCAACTTAGGGTATAAATTCTAAACGCGGGGGACTCCGTCCCGACTTCGAAAAAATATGTAGGCTTCGCCCAGTTCCTAAAAAAAATACAATGGAGAAAGATAGGAAGGGGGAACAAGCGTGACGTCATACTGCTACCTACCATCCTCCTACCTTTTCGGATCCACTTTTACCCCTTTTTATGACCCCCAAATTAGAACATTTTAGATGGTTTAAAATTCTTGTATTTTTGATCATAGCAACTTGACCTGTAAAGAAGACACAAAATTTCTCTATTAATTGTACAGGAACGAAATAGGATCATCCTTAAGAATCTGAAGCTTCGACATAACACTCCATTTGTGATGTGTGTCACTGCATGAGACCACTGCGTGGTAGCGATTTGTGTTCATGCAAAGCAAAATGTGCGTACATCAGCACAATACAAAACTGAAAAAAAAACTATTTATTAATGCTTATTTTCATGACCGCAAACTAAACGCAAATATTACGTTGTGTCGAGCTCGAAAACCGCTAGTGAATGAGGGCTCAGAGCGCTTGAAAAAATTGATTTACACAATAATTTTGTACTCTGAGTTCAGGAAATGAACACCAATAGGCCTACATACATTTCAATTTCTTGCTGGTAAGTAGTTATCCGGACTTTCGGTATCCAGTTATCAAACAAGCCAAAAAGTTTGCTATAATAGATTAATTCAACGACGGTACTAAGAAAGAGCTGTTTCAAAGAAACAATACACAGTAATTTTTGAAAAGGCGGTAGATGAGCCTCTATAGGAATGCCTCCGTCTGTCTTTATTCGTGAAGACAATAAATCAAGCAATTTTTGTACTAGTATTACCATTTCTTCTATCTACTACATAATATTACGCAACTCTATCATACAGGGCATAGAGTTTCATTTCAGTATTCTCCCCATTAAATTGATCACTTGTGACTATAAATATCTACAAATTAAAATGCTAGATTTATATGTTTGTGTGCAAAGAAAAGTTTATATGTTTGTCTCCAATCCTTTTGACAAATGAGATCTCGAAAACCCCAAGTGCTAGAATCGTGCCATTTTTGCTGGGCGATTCCAAATTTTGTGTAGATTGGCCCAGTTCCAATTGAATATTTAAACAACGTGGTCATTATTTCTTTAATACATTTTTAAGGGTACACTGGAAGTGTTGACATTTTAAAAAATAACACATTCTATAAGTTATACACTCCAACACTACATGTTTGTATACAGTGGTTGTATATTTCTCAGGCGTTTGTTTCATGACCAATTGATAATGAAAATCGAAGAAAACTATTTCTCGAGTGATGGAGAATCTTTAATATTTAGGATGTTTTGCTAATGAACACCATATATCAGTGGCATTGTAATAAATTTGTATGTAATGTATTTGCTTATTACATACTGCATGCAAGAAGAAAGAAAGCACTGATCATACATGAATTAGAAACTCCAACCAGAAGTAGGCTCAATCTTGCAAACGGTGCGATATTGAAAAAATAATCGAAAAAAAAACTCTCCTTTGTGGTACCCCTTGCCGATTTTTATCAAGACGTCTTTCATTTGTGTCTATAAGGGGACATGTACAGATGTTGTGAGGAACGACAAGGATATGTGAATGATGCGCTGTGTAGTGAGTGCAGGTCAAGCTAGTCTAATTAAAATAAATCCAGGTTCTGAAAATCTATTGATAATAAGGAAGGTAATTGTATTCGAAACAACTAGAGATTTACAGAAGAGTGAATATTGAATCGAAGGAAAAACAAGTTTTAAGCGGAACTAATAATAATAATAATTATTATAAAGTGCCGTTATAATAAAAATCCCAACTGGGTTTTGATGAAAGTTCAAACTGGATTTAAGTAGAAGCTCAAAGGTAGTTCTTGATGAAAACGGAAGCCAATTTTGATTGAAAACTAAGCTGATTTGAAGATCTAAAACATATGTAGATTCTCAAGGAACCAATACCGGCTTCGGTAAACATCGCAATGGTTTTAGTAAAACCTAAAACTCAAAACTGTTCTGGGAAACACATAAAACTATCTGTGGAAAGGAAATGTGTTCCGGAGAACAACGAGAAACTATTCTGGTCAGAAATAGAACCAGTTTTGGAAAAACTGATACAGGTTTTGATGAAAAACTGAACCGGTTTTGAAGAAAACCGAAATCGGTTTCAGTAAAAAAAACCGTCCCGTTTTTTGAAGAATACAAGAACCGGTTTTGAAGAAAACCGAACCGGAAATGAAGAAAACCGAAACCGGGTTCTGAAGAAAACCGAAACCGGCTTTTTGGAGAAAACCGAAACCGTTTTTTTTTAGAAAACCGGTTTCGGTGAAAACCGTTTTTTTGGAAATTTTGAAAAACCGCTTTCGGTTTTTCTAAAAACCGGAAACCGAAAAACCGGTTTGTGTGCCCACCACTAGTATATACTGTATGTGTGTGTCGTCTTTTTAAGCGTATGAGTAATTGTATGTTTATCTGTTTATTTATATATTTATTTATTTATGTGTATTTATATATATTTATATTATTTAATTATTTATGCCAATTATTTGTTAGTTTAGATTAGTTGTGCTAAGATCGTCCTTTTGATGTGTGTGTGTAATTTACAACAGATAGGAAGCCTCGGTATAGGGAAATACGAATTAGAATACTTGAAGGGGATTGGCTGCTGCCAGGAACCAATCAGAAGCAAGATATCTCAGCTCTTGTGTGTATAGACTGCACGTTTCTCATGTATCTCATAGTGTCTGATGAAGCCAAAATGTTAGTTGGCGAAACTGTAACACGTATGTATTATTTTTTATGTGAATATATTGTTTTGCTCAGCAAATAGTTTGTTTGTGTTTAAGTATATACAAAGCAAAGCTTCTACTTATGGAAAATATTCCATGTGTAAGGATAAAATAGTATTGTAACGCCGCTAGTGGCGCATCGAACCGGAAGCATCTTATCGTGTGGAATGAGTTGATAGCCGGTAAATTTGCAATTAAGTTTGGGAGTGACATGCGTTTTACTGATAAGTAATGTGTCAAATTGTTCCTTGTGTAATAATTGTTAAAATATGAGTTTATGAGGTAAGTACAAGAGAATGTTGAGAAATAGAAATAAAAGTCATAGTCAAATAACTAGATACATGATCATTATGAAGTTAAATAGTTGTTTCGGGTGGAGATACATGAAAGTGCACGTACGAACCACTGTAAGTGGCATGAAAATCGAGGTAAAGAATGTTGCGAGCTGCGTGCTGAACGTGTTTTAATATTAATGGTTGTGCAAAAGATGAACGTTCATAATGAATGATCATAATGATGATCAAAAATTATACTACTTCTGTACTCCAGCCAACTTACGCTCTTGAAAACTCTCAATTTCTTGCAACCTGTCGCCTGTTAATGAATTAGCATCACTGTGCGCCGACATGAGTGCAATAAACAGAGTCTAGAGTTGGCAGCTACGCCTCACTACATGTACGCCAACTGAGAAGCTATGTGAATGCATTACGTTTTACCGGCAAACCAAAGTGGCTAGCAACCTATGAGAACGTTACGCCCACTGTAACGTGAGTGATGGAAAAGAATTTATTTACAAGTTTGTTGATATAGGTGAGATTTACTTTTTCGATATAGTACTGTAATATGGACAAGTTATGCATTGGTATAGCTCCAGAGTGGGACTAGGTAATCGGACAATGAAAGGTATGTGGAAAACTTTTGGTTAGAGGGTCAACAGTTTTTTATAGATTTTTAATAATGAAGCTATCCACACTGTAAATCTGTATGTTAAGTTTGGCAGTAAGAAATCTTTGTATGTACTTAGGATCGTCTATGCATAAAATACAAAAAGACGGCATCAAACCGCAGAGAAGTTAAAGTTCGAGCTACTGCTTCGGGAAAAATATTTGTGCTATCTCTTTGCTTTATCATTTCCATTGTGAACCCAGTAGTAAGGATACGGCTAGAGTCTGCGTTTGACAGTTGGGGATGCAGTGAAATATCGTTATCATTTATTGGTAGAGAACACACAATTAAAATAATTTACAATGTTCAACTCAGATGGCAAAAGAGTGAGAGTGACTTGGACAACGTGATCCCACGCTAGAGAAGTGTGCCAAATGAGATGTTTTATATTCTGCTTTTAATGTGGTGATGTACAGTAGAATGCTGCTCAAAAGTGCAGTGAACAGAAAACCACCTCTAAGCTATACTACAAAAAAGTACAAAGTCTTACAAACTATTTTACAGACTGTGCCGTAAATATGGATGTTTAGTGGTGGACGAAACATGTCTGAAAATATCAATAAGGAACAGTGGAATGTCGTTTCTCAACCAATTCTCTACATAGAAATAAGTCCGCAATACCATAGAGGCGGATTGTTTGTAGTATTAAAATTAATGAGACAGCAGAGCACAGAATCTCGTACGTTAATGTGAAACTATTTGAGCAGAGGTCTGTCCAAAAACAATCTTCGTCGGGTGTTTCTGCAGACCATATAGGAACAGTGCTCAAACTTTACTTGAAAGATGCCACGAATCATTTCCAGATGTTGTCAGAAGGTGACAAAGTTGCTCATTTTGGTGACTATAACTTGAGCTTAGATATGGATCTACAGTAAACATGGGATAACGTCAGACACAAATGACATCTCTTTGTCGACTATTCTACTCAAGTACTCAATTTGGGATAGTACAATTTTCATAGCACGCGTAAAATTAACAGTTTAGATTATATAATCTCTATTCCTCCAACAGAATGCGACATCTCATATAAACTCTCCGCACTTGTGAGATTTTTGTCCTTTGTGGATTATCATTTACTTTGCAATATGTGAACTTGAGTAAATGCCTTGCTAAGCTCTTTGCATCTATTTGGTGATTGACTTGTGTTCACCTGCATTTCAAGGTTTGAGCGTAGACTATATCGTCTTCCACACCTTTCAAGTGTGAGGTTTTGATCCTGTGTGGCTCAGCACGTATAAACGTTGAATAAATTCTATTTTTAGGATTTTTGCAAGGTGAGATTTTGCTACTATGTGGATTCAAATGTGTGTAGCCAATTTCGAACGTCGATTAAATGCCTTTCCACTCTCTTGGCATGTGTGATGTTTTACTCCTGTGTGGATTAACATGTGTCTAGCCAAACTTCAAAGTATATCAAATGGCATACCACACTCAGGGCATATTAATGTATATTAACATGTGTAGCCAGAGTTGAACTTCGATTAAACTTCTAACCACACTCTTAGCATACGTGACCTTTTTTTCCTGTATGGATTAACGTGTGTGTGTAACCAAACTTAAACGATATTTAAATTCGTCACCACACTCTTAGCATGTATGATATTTTGTTCCTGTGTGGATTAACATGTGTGTAGCCAAACTTGAAGGTTAATTAAATTTTTGCCACACTTTTGTCACGTGTGTGGATTAACATGTGTGCAGCCAAACTGGAACCTCGATTAAATGCCTCACCACACCCTTGGCATTTGTAATCTTTTCCTCCTGTGTGAATTAATCCAAACTTCAACGTAGTCTAAATCCTTTACCACACGCTTTGCACGTGTGAGTTTCTTCTGTGTGGATTAAATGTGTGCATCTAAACTTGAACGTAAATTAAATGCCTTATCTCACTCTTGGAAGGTGTGAGGTTTTCCTTCTGTGTGAATTAACATGATTGTAGTCAAATTTGAACGTCGATTAAATGCCATACCACACTTACGGCACATGTGAGTTTTTTATCCTGTGTGGATTAACATATGTGTAGCCAAATGTGAACGTTGACTAAATGCCTTACCACACTCTTGGCACGTGTGAGGTTTTTCTCCTGTGTGGATTAACATGTGTTTAGCCAAATTCGGACGTTGAGTAAATGCCTTACCACACTCCTGGCATGTGTGAGGTTTTTCTCCTGTGTGGATTCTCATGTGTTTAGCTAAATTCGGACGTTGAGTAAATGCCTTACCACACTCCTGGCATGTGTGAGGTTTTTCTCCTGTGTGGATTAACATGTGTTTAGCCAAATTCGGACGTTGAGTAAATGCCTTACCACACTCATGGCACGTGTGAGGTTTTTTTCCTGTATGGATTAACATGTGTATTGCCAAATTTGAACTATCAGTAAATGCCTTATCACACTCTTGGCACGTGTGAGGTTTTTCTCCTGTGTGGATTAACATGTGTTTAACCAAATGTTGACGTCGATAAAATGCCTTATCACACTCTTGGCACATGTGACGCTTTTCCCCTGTGTGGATTAACATGTGTGTAGCCAAATTTGAACGAAGAGCAAATGCCTTACCACACTCTTGGCATGTGTAAACCTTTTCTCTTGTGTGGATTAACATGTGTGCAGCCAAACTTGAACGATTAAATGCCTTACCACACTTTCGGCACGTGTGAGGTTTTTCTCCTGTGTGGATTAACATGTGTTGAACCAAATGTGAACGTAGAGTAAATGCCTTACCACACTGTTGACATGTATAAGCTTTTTCTCCTGTGTGGATTAACATGTGGGTAGCCAAAATTGAACGTCGATTAAATGCCTTGCCACACTCTTGGCACGTGTGTAGTTTTCCTCCAGTATGAATCACCATGTGCGTAGCCAAACTTGAACATACTCTAAATTCCTTTCCACATACTCCACATATGTGAGATTTTTCACCTGTGTGCACTAACTCAGCACTTGACATAGTTGAACTTTGACTAGAGCGTTTATCACTATTTTGGTACGTATGACGCTTTTCACTTTCCTGTGTCACCATGTTTTTTGACAAATGTGATCGATGAAATCCTTTGCCAAACTGCGTCGAAGTATCACATTCCTTATAAGAATGAGAAATGGCTTTATTTAATGTAGTAAACGTATTCCCTTCTCCGTAGAAAGCTAAGATGTTATCGCGCCTGCAACAAATTCAACAAACAATGAAATGTAAATGGAGATAATGATTAAGTAGCAAGAAAACATGTAATCATTCGCTATATTACATGATAAAGTTACGCAATATTACATGTTTTATTACATTAAATATTGTAGAAATATGAAATGGAGTACCATATCACTATTGTCTCAAAATAAATGGCTGTAGTTTGTTTCACTATATCAAATTGAACTATCATTTATATCGTGGCGGTCATAAGTCTATGACCAGGTATTGTCGGCTGCCTTGACACAAATGCACAGTATGAGAATTAAATCTGTCTTATCTGTAGTTTCGAGTGGAGAAAAAAAACAACTTGCGATCCAAAGGTTTAGGAACAACTCAACGTATTAATAGAAACTGTACCGAAGATCATTCACTTATATCATCATTACAGAAACAGGAAATGCGTTTTGAAACGAATTAAAAAATTACATACAACTTTCCGAGCTGAGGCAGAGAAACTTAGAGTAACAAGACTAAAGACGAATCATTTACAGTGTTGTGATCGTGGTTCAGTTGTCTAGGGGCTTGACCAGTAATCTCGAGGTTCTTCGATCGAATCCACGTCAAGCATTTCTTATTATTTTTTTTTTTTTTTTTACTTTAGGAATTTTGATGGAAATAGATCGGCGATAACACACGCTTCCTTACATTCAAATATTTGAATACTAGTTTGTTTCAGCACTTGAAAAATCAAATTTTCAGGAATAACACTAATAATAATAATTATCTCAAAGAATATTTAAAAATTAAAAACTTATTATCGCTCAGGTCGTACCATTACAAGCAGAAACGTGATATTAGGCAAAAAAAAATATTTCGGTTTTGTGTAATGTTGCCCATGAAAAGACGAATTTCTCATCTCGATTCTAAAACATACCAAACAAAACCGGATGAAACATTTTAATTCGACACGGGACAAGGTTAACTCACACTATAGTCATGCTTTGGAGATGAGAATCGAGACGAGACCAAAACTATCGTAAACATTTTTCATCTTATCTGATTCTCGAAATAGTGTGTGCCACTCTTTAAGCAACAATTGCTCTGTAACAGAATCTTCATACCTCATTTTGTTAGTTTGTATTTCAGAGCTCACTGAATTATGGTGTGTGTATATATTTTTGTAACAAAGCTTTCATAATTACATCTGTAAACTTCACAAGTTAGTTTATTACAAGCTTTAGTTTTCAATTATTTTCAATTCTTTTTTTTAGTTATTTTCCTGAAAACGTACAGTAGAATATATTCTACACGAAATATTAGCGGGAATCTTTCGTTTAAATTTGAGAAGCTATACAGGTGTCTCATGAAGGTACGGAACCCCTTTCCCGAAACCCCTTCGACATCTTCTGTAGCTTAGCCACCATAACCATTACTTAAAAACAAATTTAATTACGGCTTTTGTGAGTTCAGAATCCCTACTTTCTACACGAAAATTATCTCGAAACTTTCCGTTATAACATTTAACTTTCCTTTATAACATTTAGCTAGTTGTAGGGAAACTTTCCGTTATAACATGTAGCTAGTTGTAGGAACGTATCGAGAGGGTATGTGCTGTTGGTCCTGACACTTCTCTCCAATCCCGACTATTTTGTAACTTATGGCTTACGCTACGGGTTATTTTACAGGCTTTAATACAATGTGTCCTCATACGGAATTTGTTACCTATACTATTATTATTATTATTATTATTATTATTATTATTATTATTATTATTATTATTATTATTACTGAATATTTGAGACCTCAATATTACGTCCCACTGCCGTAGCAAAGCTGGGATAAATGCAATAAACAAGTGACAAATCTTGGGAAAAAGACGAAAATCAATGTGAAGGTTACGATTATATTTACAAGAATCTTACAACTACCAAAAAACACGATTTCAACCACACGGCGACCGTTTTCCGGATTAAATTATAGTAATCTTCCTACAACTGCTTTTACAACACCATTAGTTATACAGATAACGTGTTGAGTTTTGAATCTGATTAGTCTAGTGTCAACAGTCAATTTCCATCAGATCCTCGGCGAACAGAATTAATTAAAAATAAAGCAAAGGGATAGATAAAAACAAGAAGTAAGAAATGTAGATTTTTCATGTAAGTTAAGTAAATATGTTTTGACCTTGAGAGCAACAGAGAGATTAATGTAACTCATAAAAATTTTTCTTGTTGATTTTTAATTCTATGTAGATGAGAGTGGATAGCAAACAGCTGATTGAGTATACACACACACACATACATGTTTTATACTATGCACCTTCATGTGCATTTATGAATAAGAGTAAATGTTTTAATACTAATACACAATAACACACTCAGCAATGCTATGTGATAATATGTAAAAAAAAAACAGTATCTCGTGAAAGTTTCAACACAATAACTGTGCAAACAAACAGAGAACATATAGAGAATGTTTCGGAAAGCAGGAATTAGTACGCACAGGAAAAGAGGAAGCAGAACAACTGAACTAGTCAGAAGAGCAAAGAGAAAAGCAATAGCGAACAAAGATCAAGGGGGAGTAATATATAGAGAAGGATGCGAGGAGTGTAACAAAATTTACATAGGAGAAACAAAAAAAATGCAAAAAAAAGGATTAAACAGCACCCGGATGATGTAAGATTGAAAATGGACAACGATGCGATGTACAAGCATCAGAAAGAAACAAACCACAGGATAGGGTGGGAAGGAGCAGAGGTCATAGAAGTAGAGAACAGAACTTTGGTGAGAAAATGGAAGGAAGCCAGAGAGATTATGAAAGCAGGAGGCAAGGTGATGAACTGGAATGCAGGATTCTCGATAAATAAGGAGTGGGAGAAGATTCTGCTTAAACAAGAAGGAATAAAAAGGAAGAAGAAAGGGAAACAAAATAACAAGAAAAATAAGGATAATTAGAGGACAGAACGCATCCAGCGCAAGAAAAAAGTAAACCTTTAATTGGACACGTGTGCAGCTAAAAAGTGAAAGTGAAAGCCAGACAAGTGTTACTTTTTAAAGAAGGGGCAGAGCCTAATTAAAATTAACCTCCGGACAGTATATATAAGTGATGACCAACTCCCAGCAGCCAGAAGGAGTGGAAGTCTGACGAAGACACAGTTATTGGGTAGAAACTGTCACGTGATACTGTTTTTCAATTATTATCACATGGCCTTGCTGAGTGTGTTATTGTGTATTAGTACAAAATGGAATCAAGGCCTGATAGAATAGTTATAGAAAATATTTTATATATGGTACTAGTTTATATCTGTGTTAATTTTATATTGAAGCACTTCGCAAAGTGGAACCTGAGTTGTGAAAAGAAGGATTGGTTGTTAATGGTCGTAATATCAAAATTCTTAGTGTTTCATGTTTTAAGTGCATGTTTCTTATTTTCGTATTAAACTCAGACATTTATATTTTTGTACTTTCAATTAGTTGCTCGTAATTCATATCAATATGAAGGCTAGTGTTTTAGAACAATTTCAAGCAATGTTGACAGAGGAATTAGAGAAACAATTAGAAACCATTGCTCAAAAATGGTAATGAATATTGGATGTCTAGGACAAAAAATAGATGAATCAGTAGGAGAACTTCAACAGCCTGTAACAAAAACGATTTGGGAGCGTAGGAAAGAGCGAATTGAATGCCAAAGCTGACAGCTTACGTAATAATATCAAAGTAGCCAATAACTCCTTAACTGAAGTACGCTCTGAATTAGTTAACGCGGCCAACCATGTTGATTCAGTAACTGCTGAGTTTAAAAATAGTGTAGCGGAATGAAAGATAGGTCTCAGTGTGTTCTATGAATACATGCGAACGGCACAGTTTGAGTGTAGCAAACCAACAAAATAAAAAAGTGCAAGGCGGAAAAGAAACAGTAAATACTCTTGAATTCGAGCCGGCCCACGTTGTGAAAGATATGTGCCAAATAAACCAGAAAGTCGATTACAGTCAGGAAAAGGAAATATGCAGTGTAGAGATAGCGAAAAAGAAGAATCGTTACGCATACCTGTAGACAATTGTTTCCAATGTAATTGTTTTGCAGGCAAGGGATACCGATGTTTCACACATGATAAGCGGTAGCGTTGAGGTTGCGCGTATCCGTCCTCTCGAAAAAGCCAGTGAAGGTTTGAGAGTTCGATTGATGATTTTGTGTGATAACGAAGTTACAGCGTTGTCGGTTTTGTGTCGCAGGCAAATGGTTTCGCGCGACTTAACAAATTCAAATTTGTCTTTGTAACGGTGTATGTCTAACGTAAGTTGCATTTTAGTGCTGCAAATCCATTCCGACTTTATCAGCTTTGAGTATTGTAGAAGGAAACGAATTCAAATTCACAATAGACCAGCCAAGCGAATTGTGTTTTACGTAGTGAACGTCTCGTACATAATATATCGGTCGGAAATGTTTACCGTAAACAAGCGTAAAAGTAACACTTCCAATAAAGCACACGCAGTCGAAAGTCATTTCCGTTATAGAACTGAAATGTAACACCAAGGTTAAGAAGAAAAATAAGATGGCCAATGATACCCAGTTGAGTTTTCGTAATACATTATTAACGTAAACTCGATTTCGAGGAGCATAATCAGTAGAATTAAAATGAGCAGACGTGATCATATCAGTACATCAGATGCAACATTTATTAATTTTCAGTTGCCGAAATGATTGAATTTTCAAGCTAGTACTTCACTATTGCGAAATTGTAAAGAGCGAAAATTTAAGTGTAGTGCTACTCAAAATGTAGACAAGTTGATTGCTCATGATGATAAGAATGTTCGTCGACCTCCACGTACAGCGTATTCTCAGCACGCACAACCACACATTAGGCGTGCAGTAGGAAATAAGTTGAGAATAAACGGAAAGTGCCTTGGTAAGCGTAATTCGGAACGAACTAAACTCGGTCAAAGACGAACTACATGCAAATTAAAGTCGAGCTGTAGGCGAGGTTATTTCGAGTCAAACATGCGGAAGAAGTATACATCGACTCCGAAGAGCACTAAAAAGCTTACGCGAAAACACGTAGGAACATTGTATAGTAAACTACATGGCAAAATATAGTAATAGTAAGCGCAAACCTAAAAATATTTTTATGACAGGTATCGCAAAGCAGCGTAAATCCAAACGCCGTAAAGGAAGGCGTGGCATTACGTGGAAATTCAGTAAATACGCTGTAAAAAGGAGAAAAGTTCCGCAAATTAAACAAACAAACTGGAAAAGTACACGTAAACGTGCTAAATTACAGCTTACAAGCGTAACCGGCACAGATGGAAATTAAAATCTTAGCACAAAAAAGCGTGAACTTCACTTGAACTCGGGCTAAACCCCGGAAGAGATGAGAAATCAGAAATACCGAATTTGAACTTTTAAACTTTTAGAGAATGAAAAAAGGATTATTGTTTATTTATTTGATTATTTCCCCGAATTTCGAAGGTTACTTTTCAGAATCAAAGTGTGTGCCTACTGCCACTGACGCACCAGTCCAAGAAACCATCAATATCGCTCTACAATCAGGTACGTTCACTTAGATGTCATGTTTTATGGTTTCCTTACAGCTTTTGGAGATGAAAGATGAATGTGAAAAGGAGAGGAAGGACAGCATTGGAAATTTTAAACAGGTAATTGATTTAGAACGCGATTTCGGACTTTGAAATTGTAATAATACCGCACCACTTTTGAAAAGTATGGCTATCCCGTTTTGGATGCGGACTTTCAGTATCGAATTCTTATTAGGATGTTTAAGTTTTGTATTTTTTTCCTTTTCAGGTCTTTCCAGTTTTGGGAACCATACTTCATAATAAAATTGTATTATCAAATCTTGTTTTGAGTTTTTAATCATTCTCCTTTATGTTTACATTAACATTTAGCTGTCCCCATACAATCAAGCATTTAGAGACATGTTAGGCAATTAGAGATAATTACGAACATAATTAGAGAAGTACTAGTAATAACTACAATTAATCAGAAAGTTAAAATCTTGGATAATTAAAAAAATGTGCTATTCAGATAGTGAATTCTTTCATCTGATGTTGTGATTCTATAATGGGAAAATATGCGAAATTTGTAATGTAAGATTAAGGCGCTGTCAAAATACTGTAAGTTAAACACAAGTTAGTATAATATTGAAAGTAAATGACAATAAACTTGAATTTGATAAAGTTGCTCGTTGATTTGTTCGTCGTTCGATATATATATGTCGTCTACTATCAAAAGTCAATGTGCATTCAATGTGACTAATGATACCTGAAGTTAATTGACTTCAGAGAAAGCGATATTATAAGTTAAGAAGAGTTGAAAGTTAAAATATAGTTCATCCCCTAGGGACATCACTACTTTCGTTACAAAATTAAAGTGATGAAACCAGTGCGACGCCTGGTTGGGTCCCAGCTAATGTGCAGATTCGGCAATTGATTAAAATTTCAAAATTTTGTTCTAACTTTTAATGTTTGGCATAATTAGAGAAAATATAATAGTAATAAAATTGATGTTCGGATTTTAGATTTTGATATAATAATTAGTTTTGATTTGGATTTAGAGATAATAATTAGAGTTTTGATTTGGATTTAGAGAAAATAAATTAAATGTTATTCTTTTTGATGTTTGAAAATAACTCTTGTTTTCTTGTGCCGGGAATCATAAACCGGTCTCGAGAAAAAGGGAAGCCCGTTTACGATTCCACGGTACCCTTTACTACGATAAACACCGGATACTATGATGTACCGATAGTACGGAGTGCCTACGTCAGTTACGCAATATATGGTAAAATTAAGGTTTATGTTATGAGAACGTATTAAGATTGCTACGTACGAGTAGGCCCTGAACAACAATAATGTTTAATGAACAAGTGAATATTACTGTTATCTTGTGTTTCACTAATGTGACAAATGCTCTCGGATGTGACTTTATTCTCGATAAAGATAAGGTTACATTTGTAAACCTACCAGTTTTATAGGTACGAGCGGGTCTGAAGTAATACTAATGATTAAAAAATTGATGAATGGAAATGTGGGGCTGTAGCATTAAATCTCCTCCCAGGGTGTATTTCTTCTTGTCTTTTTCATTATATTTATTTCCTTAAAATGCCTCTTCAAGGCCTGAATGTTGACAGCCCAATTGAGGTTGGGAAACTAACCCTGATTTGTCATGAATTGAATGCCGAAGGCATGCAACTAGGGTGGTATGTAAGATGTTAGGGTAGAAGCGATTCATTCGAATCGTCAGGGACCCTGCAATCTTCAACTGTAAGAGATTGTCAGCACCGTTGGTTTTAGGATCCAATTTATTAATCTGTATATTTAATGTATGACTTACAACCTGTGTTGTCAACTAATGACGCACAGAATGGCGCTCCGTAGGGCTTAACCGCCGTTTAACTCATTTATTTGTATTAAAATGTTCAAACGGTTATTAGTTACGTTGTATAATATAACGAAACTGACTTAACATTGACAGAAATTGTTTTAAAATTTGGCAGTCTTCACAGTGACTGCTTTCCATACCACGACAACAACAAATCCTCCCTGTAATTAGAACTGGTGCTGACCCCCAACATTAACGGCAAAATAAAGTTACATGTTCTATCGTAGGGGGTAGTTGAAACTTCGTGTACACAGTTCATGGTTTTACCGACGGAGGACTGTGAAACTCTCTTCATATTTTGTGGGAAGTAATGTCCGATGTGCAAAGTAACCCCTTGTCAAGGTAGGGGCTAGTAACCACTGTAAGCGAAATGAAGTATCAAAATTTACTGTGGCAAATCATAACACGGAACTATGAAAAGGTTTGGGAATGAACGGATCCATATAATTAAGAAGTTACGTCCCTAATGTATTGTGTTGCTTTGGAACACAAATATACAAGCAAAGAAAGCATTACAGGATGTTACCTATAAAATACTTAGGAACGTACAAGAACACATTCAACACGTAAGACATGTAAGTCATCCTAAATACAGAATTTTGCGCTATCCTTGTTTACCCACATTCTGGGTAATGCCCTAATCTGCATAGCAATCTTATTTTTACCGGCCATCTAGCACATGCTGGTTAGCGTTGTTTTTACAATAATTCATACATCTTGTACGTTCACCACGCCCCTAAAGTGATCACATATTGAGAAATGCAGGTCCATACCCTAAAAATGATTCCTGGGAATGTAAAAAGTCGACTTCCTTGAAAAAATGAGTGCAGCTATGAAATGGACTGATGTATGGACCTCTACAAATAAAGAACATCCATTGTTGGTTAAAACATTCTTTATCTTGTATTTTACTTGTTTTCCGAAGCCCGCCGGAAAAATCAGGCTAGACCCATTTGAGCTAAATCCTAAATAAAATCACAAACGTCCATAATTTATGTTCGAATATAATACATTACAGGTTTACATTTGTAAAATTTTAGGATAATTACCATTCTCATTATTTGTTATTTTACATGTCTCTATATAAATAAAACAATATCGTCGATCACCTATATTTTAAATATGTGGAACAATTAGTGAGAAATGTGTAACCAATAATAAAGAAATAATTATTTTATCAAGATATGAATTACATAAGAATTGTATGGATCGTATCAATCTTGTTATTATTTTTATTTGGTATACAGCTTGTCTATGTGTGCCATATCATTTCCAAATTGTAGGCTACTAACTTACGTTCATGATATCTCCCATACCTAAATATTTCTCGTGAAGTATTGCTTTTAACCAACAAAATTTCCGAAACCATGTAACCGTATTATCAATTTCAGCCAATTAGTTAATGAAGAATTGAACATTACCTTTCTGGCCGAACTGAATTTAAACTTTTTGTTGTTAGTTGTTGGGAGTCATTAGAATCCGACGCGCAAGTCTCCTGAACCACATTTTTTTTTAGCGTTTCTATATTACTTTCAAATTCAGGATCTTCTTCTAGTGCTAATTCTGGTTTCACCCCATCAACGTTTAGTTTCACATCCAAAGAGCACATAGCTTTATCCTTGTCCACTGATACATCTCCTTCCGTTGTAGATAATATTAACTCTTTGTTGTCATTCATTAGTCCGTATGTCCACCCTCTCCCTTCGAGCGGATCTTCATGAGGTAAGTCATAAGCAATTTCTTCTTTGCACATCAATTCCGACTTAACAGACGCCTTACCAGCCATTGTGCAATGAAATATAATAAGAATTTAACACTGTTCTTATACTCCCCCTATATTTTACGCTGCCAGTATTAATGAAATGATTTACAAGTACGTTCACAAAAGCAACTTTATATTTCCAATCTTCTTCTTCTTCCTCTTATTTTTCTTCATCAACCACTACTCCTCTCTCGGCAATTGATTGTTTTAGTTTGTAGTAAGCATCACAAAAGTTTTGCATACTGTCATTATCACTGTATTGAACAACAATATCGGCAATTTAGAAAGGTAATTAAACGTGTAAAATGTAAAGATTAGAATAGTTGAAAAATGATAAAAAGTAACAAGATGTGTACAAAGTCATAAAACAGATAGAAAGTAGTAAGTATGATAAAGCGAAAATACGTGAAAAAAGAAGTGTCGCAATCGGGAAAAAGTCAAATTTCAGGTTCAGGTTCAGGTTCAAGGTATTTTCCTTCCTTCTCTTCGGAAGTTTGGTTCCTGAAAAAAAAAGAAGAAGAGAAAGTAAATACTGCTCTTTTTTCGTTTAAAGTTTTCCATTTTCTTTTTCCACGTAAATTCAAGAAGTTATTTGTTTTTTTTTTCTATTTCTTTCTCACTTAGTTCCCTTCCATTTACATTAAAGCCTAGCCTCCAAGCTAATTTAACCAAATTTCCTTTCATTTTCATTTCATCGATCCATTTCCATTTTTCCCTGATTTTTAAGGTTTTTCACATTTTAACAATAAGTGTTCTAATATTTCATCTTCTTTAAAACATAATTGACATTTTTCGTTCGCTTCTTTAATTTTTTTCAATCTTACCCCTGTTTCAAGGCTCCCTGACCTGGTTTTGAAAAGTAAAATGCTTCGTAAATCATTGTTCATATAATTTATTTTCTCATAACGCCTCTTATATATGTATATTCCTTTTAAACTGATCTTCTTGACTACTTCTTCATAACACTTTTCCTGCGCTTTCTCTTTAATTGTTTCTTCTGTGATTTTTTGGAGAGAAATATGGTACAATAGGAAAAGGTCAGAATAAGGAGAGAAGTTCGAACAGTTAAAGGGGACTGAAGGCCAAGTTCAACAGAACAAGAGGTAGAGAAAAGTGAGGAGTGTAAAATGACTGGGGAAAAGTGTAGAAAAAAGAAGAGAATGTATGAACGTGTAAAGGGAAAAAAGTGTGTAAGTGTAGTAAATATGTATAGAAAACCCCACACAACTCCCGTCATGACAGGACACACGGAACACGATGCACTCGCCATAGCGGCCACTCTACTCAATATATCAAGGATACTCTCCCGGCAATTATAGACGATACTTCCAATCAAATATACGATCAGGTTTTAATATGATACAGAATAATTGCTTATTGAAAAAATTAGTTCTTCTTCGCAAATAAAAAGCCCGACCTAACAAAGACCATTGGAAATTTATAATGTGTTTAAAGCCACTGTTGTATACTTATTGAATGCATGAGCTACCACTGACTTTATATATATATATATATATATATATATATATATATATATATATATATCATTATGAATAATAATAATTATTATTATTATAATGATATGCGTAACAATGAACGAAATGTGGTTGGTGTGTTTTCTTTGTACTTTTGTTTTGATATTATTGTTTTCCAACGTAAATTAAATTGCACTAGTTATTTTTTTCGTATATTGTATTCGTAAAATGTTAACTTTTACCAATGTCAAACTCATTCAAGAGTAGTGATAGGCAGTGGGAATATTTCCGGTGGAAAGGGAAATAAAAAACGGGAATATTCCCGGGTTGTTCTCTTGCATATCAATTTCCGGGAAGGAATTTATTTCCATTTCTTTAATTTATTGTCCAAATTATAAGAAAAGTATGACAAATTACTTTATTTTCATTTATTATGATATACCTCTAGGTTTTAAGTAATTTGGAGGTTAAAAATATTAAAATTCGTTGACTGTACTTTATATAACTAGCCATATGATTTTTTTCTAACAAGGGACAAGTTTCGGTTATACTTGCGATGATCGGCATAAACCTTGGTAGACATATACAGGACTAAGTACTGAACACTGTATGATAAGTCATTCCCGTGTAAAACTCGTTTTCCGCCGACAACGCCACCTATCCTTCGAAACACTAGCAGTTAAATTCTTCGTTATAGGTGCTGAGTGATATTCAGTCTGGCGGGTCAGTGTGTCGTAGTAAACTCGAATTAGTTAGTGTTAGGTGTGTAGTCAGTGTGGAAAAAATGGGGCGGGCTGCTGGCATTAACCTCCTTCATGTAAGTGAATTGTTAAAAGACAAACTAAGGCGCAGATTTAAGAATCAAATATCAGTTGGAGCAGAAGATGAGTCATTTGCAACACTTTGATGCAATTTAATTATCAATGAGTACGAAAATGAATTAGAAATGATCATACACATATCGACACTCGCCAGAGATAAAAAAACTGGGCCATATGCAGAGTTCTTCTGACGTGTGATTAGTACCATACTAAAGCGTTCGACTTACATATGCTTCCTGCAGAAGTCGGGCGTTTAGCATGACACTAATCATTTGTTAAAACGACTTTGCATAAAGCGGATTAAATTTCTAAATGTAATAAACAAATTAGGTTGGGTAAGTGCCAGAACATAGATACCCCACCATGTTGTCAACATTTGCGCTTAAATATGTATGTTCACAATATTTGCATGTCTTTCCTGTCTTTATAATTTTGCATGTAACACTGCCACACACGACTTTTCTTTCTGCTTATTTCTCGAAATTCCATGCGTGAATTCACATGTGAAAGAAGTTCGAATACCTCTTTAGAAATTCGAGACAGAGAGAGGAGACAGACTGACGTCTATTAAAAACGGCAAAATTTGATGCAAATATCTTAGAACTGTTATATATATATATTACTCGTTTGTGTCCATTCACCAACTCGTGTGTGTCCATAGAGAAGAGGCACGTTAGCTGTGGTGGGTATACGCGTGCAAGATGTCGAAAAATACTAATTTGTTAAAGCCACTACAATAATTTGTTAAGGCCGCTACAAGCTAGTTTTGATTACTATTGGAAGCAGTGAACCGTTTCTATGGTTACAAGTGATCTACATAATTTCTCTTAATATTGCTGTTCCTTTCTAGCTTGACAGGTTTCAGGTTGTAAGCCTGTAACAGCACCTCCGAAAAGAATGAAAAGCACTTTATCCTTGAGAATCCACAATTGCTCCTTCTGTGAAGATTACTTTGTACATAGTGTTCGTATTTGCTGTGTCAATACTTCACAATTACTTTTCAGCTATGTCGCCTGAGTGAAATAACTATTCTGCATACTCTTTTGTTGTGACGTGACTGAATTCACCTGGAAATGTCCAAATACTGGACCCCTTCTTCATTTTAAGCATGTGTCATCTGATATCGTAAGAACGGTTTTATGCAGTGCGATCCATTCCTACGCGATTGTGACTCAAAGCTACTTGTTGGGACCACCTAGAACAGGGTATGGGTATGTTTCTCACACTCTTGTTATTTTCCACATAAACCTACCATTGTCATCTCGCCTACTCCTAGGATTACACACGAGCTCAGTTCCTCAAATTCCCTTTGCTTTAAATTGAACTAGATATAATAATAATAATAAAAACACTTCTGGGCATCTTGCAGTCGTGTGCGTGATTTTCGCTCTTGACGTCTTCATGCTATATAGCTAAGTGTATAATCATGCATATTATAAATTTGCACACAATAGATGCACAATACTCAAAAAAATAAGAGAGCAGAATATATCAGAAGATAATCAGTGAACTTTCCGGTGCCATCATTTAACCTTTGTTATGGACATGCGCTAATCAAAACAAATGATTATGACAATAATTCGTGAATAAATAAATTTATTGGTTATGGTGATCTCTTACGAATATCATGAGGCATTCAGAGCACAACGGAATCAAGTCCTCAGAAAGCTGAGAAAGTGAGAAACCTGTTTGTAGGTACTTTTATGTACATGGTTAGAACCAAAACATTTTTATTCAAAAGTTATTTACAATATCTTCATGTGAATCTATAAACAATGAAAAGGAACTTCAATTAAATATCTCAAACATGAATTGCATCTAAAAGGAACAAAAACCAAGGTACTTGATTCTTTTGTGCTCACAATGCACCATATATGACATACAACAAAAACTCAAAATATTTATATGAAAAAACTATATTGATATCTATATGGACAATTCCAGAGAGTTCTGTATGTAGTTAATGATAGCCTGCGATATATATTTAGAATTTCACTCTCCTAAGAGTAGTGTGAATAAAATAAGGCTGTCTAACATGTTAAAGCTAGCTAAAGCAACTGCAGGATAGAGTATGCATATCATGTAATTCCTCTGAACATTTATTTCACATTATATTTTTTCTCATCGTCTTACTTAGCCGACGGGATAGAAGCATAGAGGGAGAATACTAAAAATGCAATACAATCAAATAAAATAATGCCATTTAAAAGGCCAAACTTCGAAGATTAAAAATAACATTTACATACATTTCGATAGACTATTTTTTATTTCTTTTTTATTTTACAATCCAAACATATTTCACATAAAACGTCAATTTCTATGGCCTCATCATTATCATCACCACTATCAAGTTGTAATTAATGTACAATAATATATTTTGCTATGAAGCCAAGAGTGCGAATCTGTTAGACGTTAATATTTTTTCAATAAGCGTATTGTTTTACTCTGCGACTAGTTTAAATCAATTTCAGTCTATAAAGTTAGTACAATGTAAAACTTTACAATTACTGTTTCTACTAATACAGACAACTCCTTCTTAAAACACGAAAAGATTTACTTTTCACATTCCAAATAATCACACAGCTACATTTGTTGTCCTCTTTTGAATAATTATTTATATCTCCAGTAAGCCTCTCTCTCTCTCGGACTTAACGATGGGCGTGAGTGTTCTACACGGATACTCATAGTCACAGAGTAGAGGACACCACATCCAATCTTCTTCCAAATTTCTTTTAAATTACTCTTTTGAAAAACTGCTGTCACGCATGTTATTGAGATACATGCAATACTGTCCATGGTATCCATTCCGAAATTCCCCACTGCCTGAAAGGAATGAAAAATATATAATTCACATTTTGAGTACAAAAGTAATATGATACATAGAATTTCATATTTTCAAAAAATTAAGTATTAGAAAATTGAATCTACTTTGCATTACATCACTTGAGATTTATTCAGCAATGTACTTCAGGCACTCCTGGAGCCACATATCAATGTTTATTCTACCACTACATTGATCACTAGAACATGGCTATGAGGGACAGTAAAACATAGCGATAGAGCATTTACCTCTGGTGCATAGGGTCCTTGGTTCCATCCCCGACCAAATAACCTTGTCGTGGAGAACATCGTGTCCGTGGGTTTTCTCGGGGTATTCCCATTTCCTCCTATAAAAAAGTTTTAGTGAGCGGTATAGTAGTAGAAAGTGCATTGATAAAGGGCCAAGAGAAGACCTAAAATATTTTGCTGTTATGAATTTCAAGTCCTAAGATGCAACAGAGGCATTTTTTCACTATCAGGTAGTTCAAAAGTAGTAAGCCTTTTGCACAAAATATGGTGTGAGTATCCCTAATCTCAGATTATATGAGTCTCCAAGAGTAAGGCTTAACATCATTCGTTACCCGACGGTTGAAGCAATTATATGGAAAATGTATCGAAATTCTCGCATTCAGACGTAAGATATGTCGTGAAAATATGTGTGCTTTCGGCAAAGCTGCATTACATCTTACGATTTTATTGGGATAAAGATGTAAATGCTGCGAAGGCCTGCAAAGAAATTAATGTTGTTTATGAACAAGATACGTTAAAAAACAGCAAAAACACAATTCAGTCGCTTTCGTTCCAGAAATTTTGATGTCCAGAATGCAACTCGCTGTGAGCGACCAACCACAGAAAAAGTGGATCATATTCTGGGAAAAGTCCAGAAATATGATCGGCACTAATGACATTACCAATGACCTAATGTCCATCATCAAATAGTATTAAGTCATTTGGATAAAGCTAGGTAGAAAAGAGAGCACGACACTTTGGTGGCATATCAGCTGACTCAAAGAATTATACACGATTAAATTTTATCTGAAAATCTTACTGAAACGTAACGAATTCGAGCCATTTTTGATACAGTTGATCACAAGTGATGAAAAGCAGATAACCTACAACATCAATATACGGGAAAGATTGAAGTCGAAGAGACCAGAAGTTCTACAATCTCTGGCAAGGCTTACACATCACCACGGTAGATTAAGCTGTGCGTTTGGTGGAATTGAAAGAGTATCTTGCACCACGATGTCTGGCAGAAAGACAGACTCGGACCTGAATTGTCGACACTTAATGCGAGTGTGCCTAGGAATTCAAATTAAACGGCTGGAACTTATCAACAGCAAGAGTGTGGTAAACCAGGCTAACATCATTAGTGCGCTTACATACTTGACCTGTCAGAAACTGAGAGAACTCGGTTCAGAATAGATGACCATACGAGCAGAGACAACTTGCAAACTGGATACTGTAAGCTTGCATTCGAAATCGGTAAGCTTGCATCTGGCTTGGTTGGAAAGCGTGCAAGCATACCACAAACTGGATTCCAGTAACAAAGTTGCATGGTTGCAACCTTGCATTCAGTGTTCCATTCAAGCTTGACTCAAGAGTTTTACGCTGGCAGCAAGTCAATAAACTAATGAACTACCAGTGATGCTATGAGGCTCTGCGAATCTTCTAAAATATTGTATGCAAGTACAACAAAAGGCAAACTGTATTAAAGCACGTGTTAATACAGCAAGCGTACAAAGCCTAAAGTCACACGCACCAAATGGCCGAAAGCTTTCTTGCTACCATATAGCACGGATATGGCACTGTTAGCCTATTGTTTGTTTCGATGTCTGGAAAACTCCTTGAGCAGTGTAACTTAAGATTTAAAAAGAAATCTGTTGAAACCGTGTGTCACAATTTTTGACCACAAACTACAGAAGGTCTCTAGCAACGGGATTATGGTGTTGCCGAAGAAATGACATAAGTCATTGACTAAACTGGTGCAAATATGGTTCATACTATTTTCTAATCACAACTAACATACTCTCAATTCTACCCTACAAAGGCTCGATATTTTTAGACTACCTGACACTTGCAACCAACTTCCTTTAGCTGTATACTAACATGTTTTGAGTTCGGTGTCTACAGCTGCTGCGTATACATTTTGCTCAGTAATGCATACCAACTGGATTACGTTATAACCCGACTGCGTTCTATTCTCGTCCGTTTCTGTTCGGCAAGCCATTCTTATGACCGGTCGGGTTCGGTTTACCATGTTCGGGGTGTCAATTTTACGTCTTAAGGAGGTCTTAGTGGTTAGAACAAACAAGTACTTCACTCTGCACGTGGTAGTGGTTAGAGTAAAAATCATGCAAGCCTCCTAATTAAATCACAAACCAAAACAAATTCAAGCTGAGGTTGCGCTCGCGCGTACCCACCATTCTTGGCACGCCAATCTTTATACTTACAGAGTGTACACAAACACCTGTACATAATACCAACAATTCCTCTAATGATTCATGCAAGAAACTCGGAAAAGATAACTGGAATCAAAACAAATACATAAGATAAATTTTATTTGATCAAAAGTAATTCACATACTATATTTACTTACGTGCACACTTTTTGAACATATTTCTATTGATAAACTTGTTTCGATTTATTTTTAAAACCTTTTAGCCCATATTGATATATGTATAGTAAGAAATATAAAAATGACGAAAGATTAATTGAAAATGCTGTAATATATTATTGCTGGCTTATTTTAAGATTGGTGATACACTACCACTTAGCACACGTTGGTTCAGTGAATACATCACTGCACTAAACTTCAATTACAGAGGATTCAGGGGGGAACTTGTAGTAATTCTCTTTAGAACGATTTCTTGCAGTTTTGTCTTCTTAATGCGGCGATTACGAATTCATCCCTACATGCGGATTATGTTGTCTCACGCTTCCTCTTTGCAGGATTTACTGTGAAATTACTTGTAATTCAATAAATTCAGATTAACACCATTATGCTTGTGTTTCTGCGAATGTTTTACTATACTTTCATTAATATTAGGGTTATTTACTAAAGAGATTAGTTGTGTTAATTGACCGTATTTGTACACAATGAACATTCAGAATGTATAATCACATATATTATTCACACTCGATTTTTTTCGTTGACTCATTCATTATACGCTGACAATACAATTGATTTTCACGATGAGCGTTCTTGTGGTTTCGAACTAAATTGTATAATTTCCCACTAAAATATTAATTCCATAAGCTACACTAACTCAAAAGATTACTTATTCAATACATTTCGCCACAACGTCAAGGATTATCATTTTTTTACGGATTTTCTTCAGTATCGTCCCAAACGCTTCCTAATTTTCTTCATGGCGCCGCGTGAATGCTAATCTTCGCGCTTTTAGGACAAAGCGTCTGTCTTCCTACGCCTAATAATCACGAAGAACAACACCAAAATATTGAGGGAAAATATTCCTTTATATGTAATATACACACTAATGAGTTTTATGTGTTTTCCATTAAAATAAATCAATTAAAATATCAAAAACAATAGAAACAAACGTCGATGACGTCTAGTATTAATGAACTAGTTTTTCAAAGAATCACGGCCACTTCACAGCCCATTTTCTTCTGAGCACGTAATGTAACTCACCACGGAAAAGCGTTGCCAACAGGTTGCAAGACAGCACCATTATATAAGGTTTCCGTTAACGTATTGTGCAAAGAGCCTTATTCCACTTCAGATGGGGCTGACTGAGGAATTTAAACAAATGGAATGGGTTGAGGGAGGACACACGCTCACAAATGGCGCACAGGAGAGACGATGATCTTCTTCGAAGATTATCAGAATCCTGGAATCTTGAGATATTCCTCTTCCAAAAACATTTTCCTGATGATTATTTTTCCTTTTTTTGCAATATTAATTCTTGGTATATTATGGTTCACTAACACTTTACACAAACGTAGATGGGCTATTTATTTTTATGGGCTATTCATCTTAAATGGGCTTTTTATACAAGTACAAGATAATATCTTTGTTCATAACACAATATTTTGACACAAATTGAATAACATATTTATTATATATTATATTTTCATTTTATATAACCTATATTTTATTTTCATATTATATTTATTCATATTAAATGACCTATATAGCTCGTACACCATTATTTAAATCATAAAATTTTACCCTTCCTTTTTTGTTTATGCAAGTGTCTGACTCGTGTTATTATATCTTAAACTAAATATTTTTATTATATTACAGTAAATATATTTAATTTTCAACATTTTAAAGAAAATGAAATATAACATACAAACTAAGTATTTTTGTGTGACTATGCACTTACCCATAGCTAACTTTCAAAATAACCTTCAATGAAATATTATTTTCATTATCTATATATTTAAAATACAGCATTTAAACGACATAATATCAACTTATTAGGTAACTTCAAATATTAATGCAATAATACAGTAACATGAAAATACGAAATACATTTTCTTATTAGTAAATAAATTTTCAAAACACATTACATACTTTATTTTCAACATAGCATTGAATAATATACTTTTGTCGAGATTTAATAAAGTTTATCGGCGCACTCAAGATTCACTGCTAAATTTTTACAATATAATAATTCAGTTGTGCTTCTCTCTGACTACTCGACAGGGCCTGCCTTGCTAAATTTTGAAGATACCTACCCACAATAAATCATTCGTTTTCCTCTCCCGAGATGAGGTCGGAAGATAGAACATAAGGTTAAAATTTAAAACAATAAAGACTGGGACTCACCAAAATTGCTTACTCAGAGCTTTAAAGAAATATTGTATTACCCAAAATATATGGGGGGAACCTCATCTCAATGACTTGGCATATATCTTTACTGTTTTTTCCATTACTTTGGAAAAGAAAATATCAACGGCCATCTGGAACTCGCATCGCTGGTTACAGATGCCTGCTTACATCATATCAAACAACTATTTTACATTCCTTGAACTCGCTCATTCAATAACACATAAGGATTTTGTAAATTTACCAACGCAAATCCCAATACATCGGATGAACATAGATTTTTACAGTACAGAAAATTCAAATATTTATCAACATTTAATAATTTTTCTAGAATTTTGTTTATCCGTTTGTTATTACTTCTTGACTGAACCTTTTGAGACAAACATACAGGTGATGTGGTTAATGCACTGCAAAGAACAGTTCCAACATTACTTTCTAAATCTGTATTTTTAAACTAACTTGAAATTACTTTGATGAATTACTAACTTGAATGATACTTTTCAGAACTGTGTTTTACAGCTAAATCTAACCAAATCTTTCGAGTTTGTTTCGTAGGTTTTCACACCTAAAGTCGGTCTACAGAATGCAAGCCAATCGATTTGCCAGTTAACCCTTAACGGTTCACTATCTTTTCTGTCTGTTTCCAGCACTGCTTGCAAAACAATATATCCACAGACTACCTTCCGCGTAAAATTTACCAGAGTTGTCACCAGGAAGCAATAGCTTCTCTGGATCGCGGAAAGCATGTACACAAATAACCACAAGGAACAATACATGAAAATAATAGTTTTCAAAAGCAATAGGCAAGATCAAAACATGTGTAACCAAATGGTTACGAAAACTCGTTAAGGGTTAAAGGATCTAACAATTTAAAAATTTTCTCAAATTTTTAGACGGTTCTAAAGAGAAACTTTAAGTTCTTTTTTTTGTAATTTTCGGAAATTTTAAATATTGCTAAGGTCAAATTTCCAAAATGTACACAGTCCGGTTTTCTTGCAAACATATATTTTTATCCTATTCCCATTCTTAGTTTCTCGAGCGCAATAAGAATTTGAATTTTATTGCGAAACATTTAGTAAACATGTCTTCGCAATTAACTGTGTGGTTTCTGCAACAAATATTTACTTTGATAAGCACTGACTTTCCATACGCATATGATTTTTCACCGTCAATAATGATGACATAAAATTGTATACTAGCAGAAATTTTAACGTTTGACTTACCACATTGCTTCACAAAGTTGCGATTCCCACGTATTTTGTAATTTCGTTCACCGTATTTCTTTCCTTTCAAAATTTTATTGCAGGAAATTTTCTGCCTGATTTTGAATGAAACACTGCATTTACTTTTCTGATCGAACTGGTATTTCATTTTCCCTGTATGATAATACATTGGTACTGTAACCATATATTTCAACCATCTAGCACCAGTTCGTTTGATTAATCTAGCTTTAGCTTTTCTGTTACATTTGTCCTGAATTTTCGACGCTTTGCTACAACACGTTTTTTTCACCTGATTATTACATCTTTCACAGACACCATCATGATTTTTAGCGACAAATTTCAGCATATAGTTTCCTTCCGCATTAACTTTAAACTTTTTGAACAACTTATGATACTTACTAGATACTGTCTTTTTACTTTCCTTTTCTCATACCTTTTCTGACTGTGGTTTCTCTATAACAATTACATTGATGTTTTCGTTAGTGCTCGCGACTATGAGATTGTCTTTGCGCTCACCTTGACTTTTCTTAAAATTCCTACGAACAAATTTTGATATTCCTTCAAAAGATCGCAAAATTCTGTGCATGCTTCTTATTTTTCGTTTTAGTTTACACAACTTTTGTTTTTTTTTACAGTGCTTATGTTTACCGCGCCGTGACCAATTTTTGTACTTCCTAACAAATTTATTCAAAGTGTATTCCAGCCTACCAAAATTATTTTGACAAATTTCAATTTCTTTGCGCTAAGATATTTCACGAACGTTATTCTCATTAATGCTACATGTGCCTGAACTTAATTCATCATTCATTACACATACTTGGGTACATAGAAAACAATAAAAAGTTATGCGCTTGAAGTTCGTAACACGTACATTCGTTACTAACAAGTTGGAACTGTTACTGCTGTTTTGCCTATAGTCTATCTGAACCATAACTATGTTCACGAAGTACGAATAAATGTCATTACTTGGAATACATGCTAACCTATCTGCTAGTAACGTGCTCTGGACGCATTCAAGCTTCATTAAATTCGGAATGTAAATAAGTAAAGAGCGCACTTTCTTGCCTTCATTAATTAGTATTACTACATTAGTACAATGGCACGCACAAAACCTATCAGTGCACATTTTCCATTATATGACAAATACTTTGTGTTCAACACATCTATCTCCTGTTTAAACTTCGAACAAACAGTAGGCCTACATGACATAACAGTTTGGCTAACTGAACTTTTACCTTTGGTTGACACTGGCTGACTACTCATTTGTTTAACAGTGCAAGCGCTAAAAACAACTGTCTCATGTACAACTTTTTGGCACCCTTGTTCTACATCTGCACGACTAAAATTTTCAATTGGCGCTTCGATCGATTCAATTTTTTCTTTCTTATGTATTCGTTCATTTTTATCCCCAAATTCTTTCTTTACTAATTCTAATTGTGCCTCGAGCTTATCGTCAATTTGTTTTCTTGTTGCTTCAGAAATTTCAGCCATTTTATTTTCTAAAAATTCGCGTACATTATTAGTTTGTTCACCAACTTCAACTATTTTGCTTTCTAAAAATTCAGAAACTTTTTCTATTTTGCTTTCTAGAGATCCATTGACTTCCTCTATTTTCCTTTCTAGAGATTCGCGTACAGTATTACTTTGTCCAACGAGTAAAACTTGCATTTCATCTTTATTTGCTTTAGTTGCGTCAAACACTAACTTAACATTACTTTCATCCATTTTATATGCCTAAAAAATTCTAAACACGAGTCAGACTTATCTTTTATATTTACGTTACTGAACATAAATCATTACTCTCAATTTAGCGGTGCAGGAATTCTGTCCCTGTTCGGTCGCCATTCTTATAACCCGACTGGGTTCAATTCTCATACGTTTCTGTCCGGGAAGCGATTCTTATAACAATAAGTAGGTTCAATGTTTGCTTGTTTCTGTTCGGGAAAGCCATTCTTATGACCGGTCGGGTTCGGTTTACCATGTTCGGGGTGTCAATTTTACGTCTTGAAGGGGTCTTAGTGGTTAGACAAACAAGTACTTTACTCTGCACGTGGTAGTGGTTAGAGTAAAAATCATGCAAGCCTCCTAATTAAATCACAAACCAAAACAAATTCAAGCTGAGGTTGCGCTCGCGCGTATCCACCATCCTTGGCACGCCAATCTTTATACTTACAGAGTGTACACAAATACCTGTACATAATACCAACAATTCCTCTAATGATTCATGCAAGAGACTCAGAAAAGATAACTGGAAACAAAGCAAATACATAAGATAAATTTTATTTGATCAAAAGTAATTCACACACTATATTTACTTACGTGCACCCTTTTTAAATATATTTCTATTGATAAACTTGTTTCGATTTAATTTTAAAACCTTTTAGCCCATATTGATATATGTATAGTAAAAAATATAAAAATGACGAAAGATTAATTGAAAATGCTGTAATATATTATTGCTGGCTTATTTTAAGATTGGTGATACACTACCACTTAGCACACGTTGGTTCAGTGAATACATCACTGCACTAAACTTCAATTACAGGGGATTCAGGGGGGGAACTTGTAGTAATTCTCTTTAGAACGATTTTTTGCAGTTTTGTCTTCTTAATGCGGCGATTACGAATTCATCTCTACATGCGGATTATGTTGTCTCACGCTTCCTCTTTGCAGGATTTACTGTGAAATTACTTGTAATTCAATAAATTCAGATTAACACCATTATGCTTGTGTTTCTGCGAATGTTTTACTATACTTTCATTAATATTAGGGTTATTTACTGAAGAGATCAGTTGTGTTAATTGACCGTATTGGTACATAATGAACATTCAGAATGTGTAATCACATATATTATTCACACTCGATTTTTTTCGTTGAGTCATTCATTATACGCTGCCATTACAATTGATATTCACGATAAGCGTTCTTGTGGTTTCGAACTAAATTGTATTATTTCCCCTACATACGTTAGTTCTCACTAAAATATTCCCAGACAGCATGCTTGCTTGTCGCAAGCTTGCCTGTTGCTTTTATTTGATTTTATTTCGCTTATACACAAAAGCTTATTTCTGCTTAGCGCAAGCTGTAGTGCGGGCAACCCATGCTTCACTTGCGAGACGCTTTTCTTTAGATTGAAGTTAAAAGCCAGCGGGCGTTTGATTTTCAGTTGTTTTCAAAAACCACGTGACGCTGATCTCTTAACTTTCGGCGACAAGATAGTATTGGCATTATTAGCATCTTTTTAGCATTCACGTTGAATAAAGGACAAACTTAATTATTTCTTAAATCGTGCCGTCTAGTATTCTATTCCCAAGTACCTATAATGTAACTCTGTTTTTTTATATTTCGGTAACCGTGAGGCATAACGAATTGTAGTATTTCTGTATAAAGCATAAATGTTAATATAGATGGCAGCGGATTTGAGCCTACTTATTTCGTGAGAGAATACAGAATTGTTGCAGATATTTTAATGTCAACTTAAAGTTTAACTTACAGTATAAACTTCATTTGAACGTTGTGTATAAAGTGTAAACATTTTTCTGCGTTTGTATATAAAAAGGTAGAAATTTCAAGTACTCGCGGCTAACATATCAAGATATTGGATATTAGTAAGAATTAACGGCGCGTTGCTTATTGTAATAAAACCGTTAAAATTATGTTTATTTTAATGCTTTGTATAAGGAGATGGGAGCCGTGGGTGTTTTTACGGCTGTGTATTTGCTGTAATTTGGAACGTGAGGGGAAAATATATTTTAGCATAGATTTAGTTAGACGGTCGAATAGGATTCCTTACTGCTTTGTTTTATCTAAATTCGCTTACCGCAAGCTTCCATATGGCTTGTTTGGCGTGTCTTTCGCTTGCGATAAGCTTAATAAAGCTTGCCATTAATGAGTTACGCTTATACTTGGCTTGCGTTTGGGATAATTTGACTTGCGTTCCAGTTATGTAGACAAGCTTGCCGCAAGCCTTGCCCTGATGTAACTAACTAGCTTGCCACAATTTTGCAGCAAGCTAATTGGCTTGCATATTAGAGCTTGCGGCAAGCTAATTGACCTGCAACAGTAAGTTTGGGCAAACTTGCAGCAAGTTTAAATTGCTGTCTGAGTTAATTCCATAAACTATATTAACTCAAAAGATTATTTATTCAATACATTTCGCCACAACGTCAAGGATTATCAATTTTCTTTCGGATTTTCTTCAGTATCGTCCCAAACGCTTCCTAATTTTCTTCATGGCGCCGCGTGAATGCTAATCTTCGCGCTTTTAGGACAAAGCGACTGCCATCCTACGCCTATTAATCACAAAGAACAACACCAAAATATTGAGGGAAAATATTCCTTTATATGTAATATACAAACTAATGAGTTTTATATGTGTTTTCCATTAAAATAAAGCAGTTAAAATATCAAAAACAATAGAAACAAACGTCAATGACGTCTAGTATTACTGAACTAGTTTTTCAAAGAATCACGGCCACTTCACAGCCCATTGTCTTCTGAGCACGTAATGCAAGTCACCACGGCAAAGCGTTGCCAACAGGTTGAAAAAGACAGCACCATAATATAAGATTTCCGTCAACGTATTGTGCAAAGAGCCTTATTCCACTTCAGACGAGGCTAACTGGGGAATTTAAACAAATGGAATGGGGGTGAGTTAGAACACACGCTCACAACGTTAGTTGCCCTTAGGCTTGGACAGTTTTCCTTAGCTTTTAAAATAGTTTCTTACGTGATTACTGATATATGCTTTGATATGTATTAAATTGAATAAAAACCCACTACTTCAAACGACGTTTACACATTGTTCTATATACAGTTTTCAAGAAAAACACTTCTTTGCCAGTTACAAAAACGAACAGTTGACCAAATGTCAATTTTCTTCATCGCGAAAGTGGTGCGACCAATTTTTAGTGTATATTACCTAAAGTTTGTAGTCTAATGCCTTATTTTATTAGTAGACTTTAGCTATGGGCTATTACCTAACCTACTGGTAATAGCCCTCATCCTCCCTCATTTTGCCCTCATGAGGGCCGCCCTCACCCTCACCGCACCCCCATTTTAGTAGTTGAGGGTGAGGGCGTTGGAGGGTGAGGGCAATAAAGTAATTGAGGGTGAGTGTGAGTTAGGCTGAGGGTGTCAGTTGAGGGTGAGGGTAAGGGTTCATAAAATTAATTATCTTGCAATTCTTCATTTCTGGAAAATATGTTAGAATATGTAATGTAGTTTTTCTCTTAGATTTACTCGTCGTTCACAGAAAATCGTCATATTAATATTCCATTAGTTTCATACGCTTTTCATGCGCGAAGACAGGATGGTTCTCATAGCTTTATTACTTTTCTATATTTATATAGTTTCACTTTATAGAAATAATAATTACGAAATATATAAAAATATCTACTGCAAGTTTTTGGCTACCGAAAATTTCAAAGTTTAACGAAAGTAACCCATTAAAAATACTAGAAGTTCTCAGGAAATATTTTTTTTCATATATTCGTTCAGAAGAGAAACTAATAAATTTTCATATATTCGTTCATTCTGAAATTGTAACTAAGAAAAAGTTTTGTTTTTTCTTCTAAGTAAGAGAAAAATATATATAAGAAAAGTACAAAGCTGCAAGCCGCAATAAATAACTTTATATTTAATTATCAAATAAAAAGATATTTCCTGCTTTTGGCTATATACCTACTTTTAGACTTCCAAAAACTACGCTATGCATATGAAAGGGAAGTCTTATAGAACGGCTGTGTCCGTCTGTGTGCCTGTCTGTCAACAGGTATCACATCAAAATCGGTAAGAGCTATTGACAAGCGGTTTTCGGGAATCAATTCTGCATTGCCAGAATAGGTTCAATTTTTTTTCAATAATCTTACTTAAACGGGAACTGGTAGAAGTCAACCATATCTGGTTTCAACAAACATATTCATAACTCATAAACGAATATAAAACATAGCTAGCGATAAAGAGTTTTCAGAAATCGATTTAAGGTCTTAAGGGGACAAGCCACTGTACTCCTGTATTTCCACTAAAATCGGAAGTGGTATAAATTCACTACTACTTCTTGTTACAATATTAATTTTCCTAGACCTAAGTGCTATCGACAAGCGGTTTTCGGGAATCGATTCAGCATCCCAAGAATAAGTTCCATCTCTTTCACCAATCTTCCAGTTAAACCAGAAGCTATGTTGAACCACTTCTGGTTTCAACAATATTGGTCATAGCTCAAAAAATGGTAAGAGCTATTGAGAAACGGTTTTCGGGAAACGATTCGTCGTTCCAATAATAGGTCCCATCTTCTTCGACAACCTAATATTTAAACCGTAAGTGGTAGAAATCAACTACTTCCGGTTTCTACTATTTCCTGTTTTACTAGTTTGGAAGTTTATCGTATCGTATCGGTTTACTAGTTTCATACTGTGGAACGATGCTCTCTTGTTCTATCATATAATTCTTGTGTTATCAAATACTAGGTTTATTACCAGGTACTCAATAATATTTATATATTTTCCCATTATAGGACCTAGAAAGTTGGAAGATTATAATTTGCTGTAATGTCATATTTCTATTCATGGATTCAATCAATATCATGGCTTAATGTGGAGTTAATACTTAATAGTGAATACTTGTTTAGAATGGAAAATTTTCAGAAATGGGAAGTTTTAAGCGGAAAATTTTCCACTTCACATCACTAGTTGAAGGGATGGTTTCAGTAGAGTAATTGTTAATATGTACATTTAATGAACGGAACAATGTTAAAGATATTCTTTCTTCTAGGGTAGAAAATGTTTTATTTGTAGCTGTACTTTATTTGAAGGAGCGCCAAGTGAACTTTGTGGTGGACAAACACCGTATGCGGTGGTTTTCTCGGGGTTCTTCCGTTCCCTCCCACTTTCTTCATTCCTCCATTTGATTCATTTCTCATCATCATCGTCTCTCTTAGCCTCGGAGCATAAACGTGGGACGTTAAACTGAATATCTCATTTCATTTTATTTGAAGGAGAACATTTCTAACCAGCGATTATCTGAAGCAGAGATCCGGGTTCGATTCCGTGCCGGACATAAGTTCCGCGATAGGGAGAAAAGCTCAATTAAATATAAAACGTAATTGTATTTATAATGATTTTCATATACAATTATAGTCTTAAATTTACAAAGTTCAACTTTTTTATTATTATTAAATTAAATATTTCCCATTGTCTTTCGTGACTGGTGGCTTGTTGGCAGTGGCATCACTAGGTCTAATTTGGGGTGTTCAAGCTTCCCCAATTTCTTACAAGCCCACCTAAATTTCACTATGTTACATACTTTTAGAAAAGAGGATGCTAAGAAAATCTACCGAATTTACACCCAAATACAACAAAAGGTGCACACACATTTTAAAATTCAGCATCTTCACAGAGTAATTGATCCTTGATTATTAATATTTTGTTACTATACGAATAACCCCCTTAAAATATGAACTATTTCACAGGACAAATTTTAAATAGGTGACTTTTAAGGTTTGATTACTTTATAAGGTAATTAATATTTTCTTTTTTTTACTGTATTCTAATATTATTTCGTGCAAATAGGGATGCGCACGAGACAAGATTAAAGGTTGTCTTGCCTCGAAAATATGTTGTGTAAAGTGATGCCACGAAAAATGTATATTTTTCTGTTGAAAGAACCCTGTCTCGTCTCGAATCTTGTCGAGTTATTTTGAGAAACAATAGATTAAATTTAATAAAGAATAAAACAAACATGACTATGTTGCTAAAAATGTGCAAGACTGAAATAGTAACCACAATTCTTTTGCCCCAAATGCTCGCAAATTGTGTTATGTTCTTCATTAAAGATATACCTAAACTACCGAAACAATGGAATTTTGGAATGTTGGGTACCTTGGCCCCAAAATGGTTTTCAGTCCCCTTTTAAAAAATCCTAGTTACGCCACTACTTGTTGGGTGCAAACAGTCAATGATAGTACAGATCACGCCCATACCCATGGAGCCTGAGCTTCCCTGAAATTATGAGTTTGAGAATGAATTTCATGATGAAGAGTAATTGCCTTCATTCGTCCTTAAAGTTGCTTGTATCCGAAGTATGTTCCGTCCTTCATTTATAAATATGGTGTTATATAAAGTCATAACTTCAATATCTTCTTTCTGTATCTCCTAAGTTCTTTTCACCAAAAGTTGAATATCAACAAGCATTTGGCAACCATTATTTAAGATTTTTAAATCTATGTTCTCTACCAATTGTAAATCAGACATATTGAAAGAAAGGCAAGAAAAGTCAAACTTTATTTCTAAAGAAATGAAATGAAATAAAATGATATATCTAGTTTAACGTCCCACGTTTATGCGCCAAAGCTAAGGGAGACGGTGATTATGAGAAATGAATGAAACTGTGCAATGAACAAAGTGGGAGGGAACGGGAGAACCCCGAGAAAACCCACGCAGACGGTGTTTGTTCACCACAAAGCTCACTTGGCACGAGCTGGAATCGAACCAGGGACCCCACGCACCAGAGGTGAACGCTCTAGCACTGAGCCACCTCGGTCCCTTTTATTTCTTAAAAAAAAAAAAAAGTGGATATTTTGTGCGCATAGCCAAGTACGTACGCACGGGGTGGGTCCTTGAGTTCCGGACCCCCTCGAAATCCGGACTTTTTTGTCAATTTAGTCTAATTTTAGGTACAAAGTTTAGTATAATTTAGCCTGAAATTGTGTTTGGACCCCCCCCCCCCGAACCGCTTTGGACTCCTCCCGAAATAAATTCTTGCATGCGTCTCTGCGCATAGCACTCAGAGTGGATTAAACCTTTTGGTACCCTGGAGCCGACTATTTCAAAGGACCCTGTGTTACGAATAATTTTAGCGCATAACTTCTCTTTTCTGTCTTCCACAGCCTCATAGGCGTATCGAAACACCGAGGAGTATGCTGTGCTCCAAGTTTACAATAATTAGTTTAATTACATTCATTATTAACAGTTAAATGCCTATATACTTCAGTGTAACACATAAATGCCGAATACGAGCCAAATGGTCAACAGTCCCTGTAAAAACACTAATGGAGTAGGAGAAAAATCATATACAAATAGTAAAACTGTACAAGGTTACACTGTGAGAAAATTGAAGGTCTTCTGTGTGAATAATGATTGAATTTATTTGTTTATTCATCACATCAATCAGTTTATTTATCCACGCCCGGCGGTGCCACGAAAGTCTGATGTTTGCAGTCACGAGCCCAAGCTGGTGGAAGAAGACTTAACTCTAGCGATACCGCAAGCCTAGCGAGCGGGAAAAGAAATTAGCATGGGTCTGAAGCCTATAATATAATAAGTTAATTGATGTATTTTAGTATTAAAGAGGAGGATTTTTGGGGACCTCTGAGCCTGGGCTCCATTAGCTCCGCCTTTAATCCGCTCCTGATTGCAATCCAGGTTACTTAAGTTTGTCACAATACCTATAGGCCTATTCACTGGGTCTATTAAAAGCAATTGTGTCTGAGTGGTTTGATTCAACAAACTATTATTATTATTATTATTATTATTATTATTATTATTATTATTATTATTATTATTATTATTATTATTATATACATGCTACAAAATAGATTTACTGCTATACTGACACAGACAAAAGCTAGTTTTAAACAACGAGCTTGGCTTAACAACAGAGTCACGTTCAATTTTTCCCATTGGCTGTACTACTCTCATTCATTATCTTTGTTAGCGCAAACACTTCGGATGGGACGGGAAGGTACAATGTAAGGAACCTTTACCTCTGTATGTCTAATGGAATTCGTCATCAGTGTATTTTTAGTTTAGTTCTTCCTTTCAATGCCACCGGAATGAATCACCAGGTCTTCCTGTCTTCAAAGAAAGAATGAATCACCAAAAACTCTTGGTCGTCTGGAATGTTTATCGTATTTATGTTAGATTAAGTACTTGGCTAGTCGAGAAAGCGTTACCCCCACAGCGAACGCGGCCTAGGTGGCTATACGGTAATTTTAGTTTCACCAGAGTTGTAAATCATACTATGAGCCAGTTAGGGTTTCCAGGTCTTTTCTTTTCATTTCCCGCACCAGAAGTGTAGAATGAGAATGAATTGATTCAGTTGGTTTCTTGTGAGAAGATAGAAGGTTATCGAAGAAGTATTGGTGGTAGCTGCAGTTTCTTCTTATGTAAAGAAAAAAAGACGCAGAGGAAACTAGGTACAGACAAAGTAAACGACCAAAACAGCTTACTTTATCTTAATCAAACTTCGAAAACAATTCATTTGGTGTTAGATTGTTGCTTTTTAATTTATTCCTACATCCATATTAATCTGTGTATCTGTATAAAAAGGATGTGTATGTATGTTAGGAATGGTATAGAGACAAGATGAAACTCAACACACTTTCGGTCTCGTCTCGAGTCGAAAAACATCGTATTAGTCTCGGTCTCGTTTCCATCAATATATGGAGCTCCTTCGTGACTAAGCGGTAAGCGTACGTGTCTTTAGCGTGGTAGACCTGGATTCGATTCTAGGCATTAGGTTATGTGGTTATGGTTCCACGTTGAGCTGTAGTTCACGTCTGATGTAGCCTCGCTGATATAGTCGAAAGAGACGGAGCAAGAGGCATTTTTTTAAGATATCCTCTGTATCGAAAACAAATATTAGACCCCAATTAATAAATTCCAACATTTACACTACTTTATACTTTACTAGCTATACACGTGTCTTTGGAGAATGGGGTTCCGGATTCGAATCCTGCGGAGGATCATTGAAAAGTTCCAGCGCATAAAGGTTGTTTAGATTCCACCTTAAAAACTGTAGGTTCACATCTTGTATAGCTTCGGTGCTGAAAGGGCCGCTAAATTCCAAGCCACCAAGTATAAAATTTACATCATGATATTTTTAACCAATTCTCTGGTTTAATCTTTTAATTTTTTCTTCTCATGATTTTGGCTTATTCTAAAATTCCTACTCTCTACCAATTTTAGCACCTTATTTTCAGTTTCAGAACAAAGTTGATAAAACACGAGCAGTTGCAGTTAAAATAAATAAATAAAATAAAATAAACATATCTTTCCCAGGAATATTTCTAAGCTACATGGAAAGAAATGTCTGGAAACTGAAACATTATGGGTTTGTTTTACAAAACTAAGTTTCGAAATAATTTGCAACGTAGTTTTTCGGTCATTTCAAAGACTGGAAAGAGAATAAGATGTATTGAATCCCAGTTTAAAATTATGGTCTTTGCTTTTTAAAACATTTTCGATATGCCTAAGTACCAAACTATTAGAGGTGGCATTTTCCGCCTTTCTCTTGTGCACACATCTATGGCTTAGACCATCTAAGGGCAATTGTTCCATCATCTAACATATCCACCCCATAAAATGCCGCATAGCCGGCCCTGGCCCTTTCGGGCTGTTGCGCCTTAAGCTTTGGTATATATTAGGTATATTGGAAGTTGGCACAACTGTAACAAAGTATTTACTATTATTATTATTATTATTATTATTATTATTATTATTATTATTATTATTATTATTATTGTTATTATTATTATTATTATTATTATTATTATTATTATTATTATTATTATTATTATTATTATTATTATTATTATTCATAGTGAACATACAATTTGGCTCGATGTAGTTCTACTTAACAGTATTAAATGAAATCATAAAATAAGAATATTCTTACCTTCTTCATTCTGAGAATTTCGTTCCATTCCCTCCCAGTCTGGAACAAATATCGCAGCCACTTCTCTCCACATTTTTATTTTTAAGTCACGATTCATGTAGTTCGGATCTCTGAAATCATATAGGCATGGCCTATTTTGTATTTCGATTATAAACGCCTCTGTGTTAAACACACTAACCATGATTGGAGATGTACACAGGACACGTTTTCAAACACAACTGAAAATTTCTCTTTGTGATTACACTTGTGGTTATCTGCTTGGGGGTGGAGTTCGAGCTTCGGAGGTAGGGACTCAAATTCAAGTTATTTTGTTGTTTCATCTTTTGCGTAAAGCCAAATATTTTGCTTATAGATTACCATGGCACCAGCTAACTGTCAAAATAGTGTATCACGAGAAATCACCGTGTTACATAGATTTTTCTGTGATTAGCTAATTTTTCGGAATTTCCTTCTATTTTTGTGAATTTTCTTTTGTTATACACACATATACTTTATAATAGCAGAGTTCCAATCTCTGCACAAAGCGTCTTCCAAGCAGCTGTTTCTTGCTACAATCCCCTTGCCTGGCAACACGTCTTTCCTTTTTGTTCTTCCTTTTGAAATCTTTTAAACAGCAGGCGGTCTATTGTTCCGACCCACACCAAGTACGCTCGAGCCGACGTTTTCTCAGCGATTTTATTGCTTTCGCGTTTATGTTTAGCCACCCAGATTTAAATACATGGTCAGCGTATTCCAAGCATACGCATGACCAATAAATACGCTTTGCGATCGCTTCAAATAGCCGCCTACTAATACTATGATAACGTTACTTTCAAGTTCTTTTTTCTAGATCTCAAAGGTTTATACTCCACCAGACAGAACAATACGTTATACTGCGTGCTCATTTCTGGTATGAAGATAAAAATAGTTTTCTTTTCAGAACTTTGAAGGCTCTTTATGACAGACTGCGAGCAAAACAATGCCCGCCTCGAATCTTAATCCAGTGTCTACTGTGACTGTCTACTAAAATAAAACTTGCCCTTCACTAATGTTTATATGGAATATGAGACTCTCGACTGACTGCCTGCTAAAGAGAGTAAGAGGGGACAGTTCACCCCACCCTTGTATTTTTGAAATAGATTTGGTTCTTTGAAATATACCTCAATAATATTCGATTTGTTATTTTCACATACTACCCAGCTTAATATACAATGTGTCAAAAAATCAAGTTACTAAATTTGGAACGTTATTTCTTATATCAAATGAAAAAAAAAAAAAGTTTTGATGAACATAGGTCAAAAAATATAGCTTTTCAGATTTATAATCCGCCAAAAATGAGGAAAATCACGTTTTAAAAACACTCTAGCACAAAAGTTATGGTGTCTATCGCACGTGATTCGTAGATGATATAGTAATTAATGTGAAATATGTAAGCATCTCGTAAATCCATCTTTGATGCTCTCAAGTCGAAATTAATTTGACAAAATTACAGATGTACATGGAAAATTAGTGTGTTAGAGCTGAGGGGAGTTCAGGAAGAAAATAACACATTTCTTGCAAATTGCCTGAGGGCAGGGGCGTATTAGCCCAGTAAATAAAGGACCAAAAAGGGTGTCGAGCTGAAATAATTTAGAAAAAGCTGAAAATTTCAGGATTTGTTTTTCATGTGATCTTAAATGAAATATCAAAAGTCCCCTAAAATCCCGTGTGCGCTTCATCCTCAAAATGGCGGCCAAAGATGGCGGCCGTCCGGAATGCGCATGTCTCCCGATTTTAGCTTGTAACTCTGAGACTATTTAAGATATTCCAATTCTGTAAAAACACTTTTGTTCTAGAAGCTCTCATCTATAACTTTTCTTAATACTTCTTTCTCGTGAAGTTTGACACAAAGCCACCATTTTCCATTAAAGTATAAAGTGATACATTTTGAAACTCCTGTTCTTGGATTGGTTGTAGAAAATCTCCAAAACCGTTAGGAATTCGCAGACAATGCTCCGAATAGTTTAGATTGAACATTTAATTAGCTTTGTTTTAAAAAAAGAATCACCTAAATCGGAATACAATTAGTCGAGAAATTCGATGTTTTAAATTAAATGTAGTTGGATAAAAAATTAATCGCTATTAGTCCAGCACCTAAAGTTTCGAAATTCATAGTTGTGCTGGATTTATGGCATTCATGCCTTGGATTCCAAACTGAAATTTCAAAACTGTCATAAAACCTATGTGAATTTCATACCAAAATGGCGACCAAAGAGGACACTTGTCCGATATCTCCCCCTCCAAAAATGGATTATTATATTTTAATTCTGTAAAAAGCACTTTTGTTATGAAAAATAAAAGCCCTATTCTGTAAATTTTGTTAAGAGTAATATAATTTTAAGTACATTGAAAACAGTGGCGGATAGTTGTTATGCAACCGGTGGTGCACACGGAATAACTAAGTTTGGTTGTATATTCATAAGGATACCAAATGGTCAATTTGCATTGAGTCTACTTGTAGACACACAACCCAACTTACAGTTATGTAGTGTGCCTCACTGATTACATACCAACGAGCCACCATTGTTGAAAATTAAGTATCCGTTTTTACATCTTATTTGAACTCCCTTGTAAAGTAGATTCTTCATTGTAAATAGTCAAAAAGGGAGTAAAAAAGTTTTAAAAATATGTATTACACCTACCTTCTTTAATACATGAAAATTTCATGGTCTTCAGAATCTTCAGGAATTAACATATTTGAACAAATATTTTCCCGACAATTGAAAGAGAGTTTGGAACAAGTCAGTCCTGCCTTTCTAGATTCACATTTGCTGTCACAGTCTTTGTGTTCTTATCTTACATGGGCAAGATACAAGGTTCAGCAGATTGTTAGGAGCAGCTTTCAATTTTATTGCACTGGAAGCAATTTACCTTCTATTAATTGCCACTAGAAACAGTTTACCTTCTATTAATTGCCCCCCCCCCCATTTTGTTGGGTTCAAATAATTCCCCAATCATTGGTGTACTTGAAGGTAAACACATACACTGTGTTGAGAGGCAGCAGCACTTGTAAGAGGGAAATTTGTCAAATTGAATTTTGAGGATAGTTTTCTAGTCATTATCCTGTTGTAGGCTTATATCAAAGTTCGTCTAAAGACATTTGATTGTGTTTTCCATACAACCGCGTAACCAATTTTTCTCCTATTTTAATGACTCTTTGGGGATCTAAATTGGGTTGGTGGAAGACTGTGACCGCTCTAGATAGTTCTTGCTACTTTTGAAGAATTTTGATGGCAGCCTTTGTTGAAAAAAGATGATGATCTGTTACACCCTGTGATAGCATGAAGACACCCTGTGAAAGATGTCCTTCAGTGACTCTAGTTGCCTTTGGATGTTGCCAATGTGGAAGCATTTCTATTCAATTTTGTTTTCGGCCTTACAAAGTACACTGTAGTGTCTGGAATTGTTCGAGCAATTAAGATGGCCGTCAGAGTCAGTTCCTACTACTACAGCAACAAAAGTGTTTTATTTACTTAGTTTAATAGCTGTGCTGACAATCAGAGCATCTGCATCTCTTTCAACTTCGTACACTGTAATGCTTGAAGAGTTAAAGTGGGTTTTGAAGAAATCAATCAAATGTCTTTTATTTTCAGAGTTCAGTAGAAAGGGTGCTTGCTCAAGTTTTCTGATGTCTTGATCATCTGTTTCCTGACCGAAAGGTCTAGTTTCTACATGCTGTTCAGACACTGACGACCATTTTTCACAGAAACTTTCTAAGGTTTCACTCACTTCCATTGTAATTGGAAAAGATAAGACCGAGCCAGCCAATATCCCGCCCATAGCTCAATCCTCCGGAAGCTTTCATTGCCCTTATCAAACTCTGTTCAATTACCATATCTGTTGCACTTCCACTCCAAAAGCAATCCTTCCTTCGCACATCAAAGTATCTTTCAAGTTCTGCTGGTTTCATTGTAATTCCCAATTCTTCCATCTGTTGCAGATAAAACTGTGTAGATTTCGCATAGTTCAAATGTCCTGCTGCGTAAAAGTTTGGAATCATGCATTTCACCGTATAAATATGAAAGTCCCAGTCTCCAGGACGCTCCGCTCGAATATAAAGTATTATTAATCTTACTTGTTCCAAACTTTGAAGCCACAGTTCAGCTTTGACTCGGCTAGATAGGTCATAAGTATTTTAATGCCTGGATTATCCTTTAAGTCGTTTACGGTTTTTGTACCTATGGTCAACTCATAGATACTGAAACACATATTACTCTCTTCAAGGTCCCTAACTAAACTGCAAATCTGTTGATGGTGCTACATTAGTGCTGTCAGTGCTCTTGTATATGTAGTTCCATTTAACATGTATACCACAGTATTTTGCGCATACAACAAGCCCCAAAGTTCTTCAATTAAAGTACCAGATAATATGTCCAACGACACCTAAGTATGACATTAGAAGGTGAAATCCCCCCTGTCTGACAACTAATTTAGCTAAATCACTATCTTGTTGAGCAGATGTTTTATTTCCATTGCCTTCCAATGCAGAAGCTGTTCAAAACTAACGATACAAGAATCCCATCCCGCCTTCTTGCTTTCGTCACAAGTAAATAGAAAGGAAGTGTAAATTGTGCAGAAATTTTATGATTTCCAGTTGAAAAAAGGAACTGCAGTTATGCTGCTCATTTCAAACTGCCGGTGGTCATAGTGATAGTGAGCATGAAACTATTCCACCCTGGCTTAGGTGAATCTTTTATGAGATGCATGAGAAGTCAAACTTCATCTGTGAAAATTAGCATATCGGAGATTTTGTACTATCATATTTTCTACCGATATCAAACTCTATTTCAATATTTAAAAATTCATTGTTTGTTGGTTTGTTATAAAATTTAACATTCCTTCTAGTAAGAGCGGATATCATAACTGCTGAAGGCAGTGCAGCACGTTCTATACGTAAATTTTGTTTATTTATTTTCGGTGTGCATATTTTAATCCCACCCATACTGTGGAAAATACCGTGACCATCTAATGTTCTCGCTGCATTATCAAAAACAAACTTAATCAAATTTTGAGAATGATCGGTGTGGATTGGAATAATAGAACACATTCTAGAATATTCATATCTTCTTACTTCAGCGCTGATATTCCAAAATTACCGTATGCAAGTATATCTATCTATATATTGACGAAATCCATAGTATCGCAAACAGTAAACTCCAATTGCTAGATGGATTGGTGATATAAACGTACGAGGCCGACACATTGAAATAATTGAATGGCAGATCATGATATGCATCCGAGATAACATATTTGAATCACCTTTCTTACTTCTAGTTATATTTTCAACAAAAATTGTTAATAATTGTGGATTCTCGGGAGTAACTTTTTCCAATGAAGGAATTGTTTCTTTCTAGGTAGACGCGATACGAATGCATTGTTGATGCTTCTATTTTTAGACATGGTCTGCTTTTCTTTTCTTGTTTGCTTCATTCTTTGAGATAAGAAGGCAGGGGTTTGCTGTTTACTTTCATACCACTATGAACCACATTAGCTTAAAATTTATTTATGTTTAGAATATAATAATATATAGACTACCAGCTGTTACGCTAATGATGTTAAGGGTGAGTCTACTGAATATATATATATATATATATATATATATATATATATATATATATATATATATATATATATATATATATATATATATATATACATTATTTCTGCTACTAAAAAGAAAAAAAGGAGATTTAAAGGAACACAATATGGACAATTGGGTGACGACAAAGCAGCTCTGTCCACCTATATTTTTTCAAAAAAGTCGAATTTCTCGACTAATTATATTCCGATTTGGATGATTCTTTTCTTTTAAACAAAGCTAATTAAATGTTCAATCTAAACTATTCCGAGCATTGTTTGCGAATTCCTAACGGTTTTGGAGATTTTCTACAACCAATCCAAGAACAGGACTTTCAAAATGTATCACTTTATACTTTAATGGGAAATGGTGGCTTTGTGTCAAACTTTACGAGAAAGAAGTATTAAGAAAAGTTATAGATTAGAGCTTCTAGAACAAAAGTGTTTTTACAGAATTGGAATATCTTAAATAGTCTCAGAGTTACAAGCTAAAATCGGGAGACATGCGCATTCCGGACGGCCGCCATCTTTGGCCGCCATTTTGAGGATGAAGCGCACACGGGATTTTAGGGGACTTTTGATATTTCATTTAAGATCACATGAAAAACAAATCCTGAAATTTTCAGCTTTTTCTAAATTATTTCAGCTCGCGGTCCTTTATTTACTGGGCTATATGCTGTGTTGGGCACTCGGTTTTCCCTCCCCGAAATCTCAACTTTTCTGTAAGTTTGGCCTAATTTTAGGGGCAGTTCTGCAAATTTTAATACAATCTGTCCTCATACTGAATTTAGGCCCCCACCAAAAGCCTCGGACCGAAAAAAACGAAAGGATTTTTTGATGGAAAAAAGTAATGAAATTGGTAGGTGGAAAGGTGAAAAAAGCACCATTTTTGGTTTAAATTTGGTGGAATGAAAACCATCTTAATTAATAACACAGTTTCACAAGGGCCATACGTGCATACGTGCGCCCGGGACGAGATCTTGTTTTCGCGCCCCCTTCCCCAACGTAAAACGTAAATATACAGTATATCTACAGTAAAAAAAATCTTCGTTTTGCACCCTCTCAATTCGGCGCCCGGGGCACGTACCCCGTCTACTCACCCCTAATTGCGGTCCTGGATAACTGACAGTAGAAAAAAAATAAACTGAGTTGATAGTTTCACATTTTTTTCCTTTTTGGCTCTATATGGTTCTCTATTTCCCATATGTACATATGCTATAGATAAGGTTTTTTCTAACATTGACCCAAGCTCTTTTATTTCACGGAAGATAACTTGTGGTTTTAGCTTTAGTCGTGAGTACCAACATTTTGTAGTTTCAGCAAATTTTTGTATGGACACGTTAGTATTTATATTCTCCACAATCTAAGATAGGATGAGAACTTTTCATTTCTACATCTATTTTTTTTTTTTTCCTGTGATATCCGTTTTGATACCTCTCCTATTATTTTGTGACATATTACACTAGTAAACATGATTTTATGCACTCTTGCATATAAGAAATGGATGCAATGAACGTTAATACTGGTGAGAAACGAGAAAGAACTGATAGATAAGAAACGAAAACAAAATTTGGTACGATAATGAGCCTTGTAGTCTTAGTTCTGGAAAAAAGAGTGGAATAAATCCCGTGTCCATGATGACGCCGGATCCAGTAACTCATCCACGTGCGTTTCTTTCTCCCATTAGGGTGTAGTAATATACGCCTAATACAATTGTACGCATTACTATCACACTTAAGACCAAATCTTCAATCGGTATATTGTCCATGTCGAATTCAAATGTACACAGCTACACAGATATAATAATATTCCTTTCCCAAGCCGAAAAAGAACAGTTTTGGTATGGTTAAAATCTCTAGAACAGAGCAAGTTTGAAGCGGAAAACCTCAGCAAGATTCCGCAACTATATGGGACGAAAGGACAACACAGCAGGTCACTGACTAGTTGCATGAAGAGATGAAAGTCCATTTGTTTGTTTGTTTGTTTATCACAGCTCCTATCAAAACTCCAAAGCTGGCCTATATCATATTCCAGCGTACCATATTTTTGTGAGCAATCCAATAGTCTTATGTACTAATTCTTACTTTGGAGCGACATGTGAGACAGAGAGAATAAAATATGGTGATCGTAAAATAATAATAATAATAATAATAATAATAATAATAATAATAATAATAATAATAATAATAATAATAATTCCTACTTTTCTGTGCACTCGCCTAGAGGCTATGTCGTTCAACGTATATGTGTCAAATTTTAAACTTAAGGTTTTCATAAAAGTCCTTAGAGGGTTTTTCGAGTTTTCTTCCTACTCCTAATAATAATGGCAGTTAACTCAAGGGAGAAAATCGAAAAATGCGATTTTCTCAAAAATGGCTCTAACGTTTTTTGTTTGTTTCTTCATAAATTGATATTAAATTGACAACACTATAATGTGGTATAGGCCATTCCTCTGAAAAATATCTGGGAGGAGTAGTTTATTCTTGAGAGCGAGTTTTTCCTCCACTATTTTCTCAAAAACGACTGGGGAGATTTTATTTATATTTCATAAATAAATATTTCACCAATAACCTAAGGATATAGCATAACTCGTTTGTCCTGAAAAAATGCGAGAGGTAGAGTCCAACACACTTGTTTCTGCCGCGATCGTTGCACAGCACAGTGTTGCAATCTAAATATCCAAAAGAATAACTACCAAGCATTGTACAAAAAAATTACACTATCGTAAATGAATAACATGTACAGCCTATTAATAAAGAGAGACCTTACCTTATTCCAATGGCTACAAACATATTAAGGCTAAGACTGATGGCACACTTCACGCATTAATTAGTCTAATTCTTCTATTCCTGACAAGTCCTCCCCAATCTCCGAGGCCGTGTCAGTTGATTCAGGGTCTCCTGAGAAGTCCTCCTTAATCTCCGAGGCTGTGTCAGTTGATTCAGGGTCCATGTAAATTACGAAAGGTGCCGATGCAGCATTATCTTCATATTCATCTATCAGACCCTCGCGCTCCATAAACTCATTCTCGATCTCTTCCACAAGACGACACCTTGAGCCCCATTCTTCGCTTGTGACACTCTCAAATTTGCATTCTGTGAGCTGCATGACCGCATCCAAATTAAAGGTTGTGTTGTGATATGCCACCCAGTTCTTCACTAGTGCCCATATTTTTTCTATTGGATTTAATTCAGGGTGATATGGCGGGAGTCTTAATACACAATGTCCGTATTCATTTAGCAAGGAGTCAACTTTGTAGGTTACATGTTTAGGTTTGTGTAATTTGATTAATTCGTACAGCTCTGGTCGTGTCATATCAGGCGTGAAAGGTAACCCCTTTTCTTGAAGCCATCTCTGCATATCTTTTTTTAAAGAATCTTGAGTGGGGGCAGGATTTAATTGTGCGTTGTGATACGAGGCATTGTCTAAAACAATAACAGATCTGGGTGAAAGATTAGGAATTAGTTTTTCTCGAAGCCATTTCATGAAATTATCGCTGTTCATGTCGTCGTGGTAGTCCCCTGATTTCGAATTATTTAAACATTAGTAAAGCATTAGGAACAAACCCATCCTTACCTCCGGCGTGAACTATCACAAGACGTCGTCTCTTGGACATAGGCACCCGAAAACATTTGCCAGAATCGTCTGACCAACCATATTCTGGAGTATGGGAACTATGTAAGTATGTTTCATCTACATATATGATTGGTCGTCCTTCCCGCCTAAAATGCTTTATTTGTCTCAAGAACCGCGTTCTTTGAGCACGAATCTCTTGCTTTTCGGTTAAAATGGTTCTATTATTTGGTGTCTTCCTCCACTTAAAACCCAGCTTATGCAGTAAGCGTCTCAAACTCTCTTTACTACCCGCAAAATTTAATTCTTCTTGTAATGTCGTGTGCAATTTGCTAAGTGTTGGCACTTGCTTTTCACGAATAGCATAATCATACACACACCTACGGATGACACATTCATCGAAATTGTCCACTGAAGATTTAGGTGCTGGTTTTGGTCTTCTCTTTCCAGGAGTAGAGAATGATGTGGAGGGCCCTTCTGACGACTCAAGAACTTCTCTTTCCTTCACAATTGCTCGAATTGTTCGTTCCGGGACCCCGGTTGCGGCTGCAGCTCTTTTACCAAAATGTTTAATTGGAATATTAACACCTTCACTAGCTTCCATCTTCAGAAATGAATGAACATTACTCACAATTTCTCTCGCTTGGCTATGTAAAGTTTTTGTTTTCAATTTTGACAACACTGGAGGCATTGTGCAAATAAACGTTTTTACAAGCGTAAAATTTAAAAACTAGGAATAGGCTATTTACAAAACTTTCAACGCTAAAAAAAAACACTCCGAGCTTTTTTTTTTAAAAAAAAAGCCTGTCTTCACCACAGTTCGAAAAACGTGCGCACTTAGAAAAAGACACTTCAACACCACTAATCTCTATTGTCGTATGCTAATATTTTTTTAACAATGATTTTTCTAGAAAGAAATCTTGCAGAATACTCCTGCTTCTGAAAGGTATATTTTTGCTGGTTTTGTCTGCCGTTGGCAACACTACACTTTATTCAGCGAATTATAGTTCAGCATGGAAAGAACAATATGCGTCATAATGAAAGGTGTCATGCGCAGTTGCCAAACTTACTTCAGCGAAAAGGAGATAGAACGATATGGAACATAAATTCGCATAGGACTTTTAAATTATCTTTCCTCCTCGGTGTCAAGAATTTAACTGACTATTGTGGCAACATAGCAGGTGCTAGAAAGAAGGGGGCGAAGAAATGCATGTAAGAAGGGCGGGGTGTGAAGCATTTGTATCGCGGCAGAGACTTCTGTGTCGAGCTTTAGTTTACTTTTGAGGTGAGTTTTTCCCCGGCGATTTTCTCAAAAACGACACACGCGATTTTCTTCTTATTTCATTGATAAATATTTTGTTAATAACCTAACAATATGGCATAACTTGTTTTTCCTGATAAAATATGCAAGGTGTAGTTTACTCCTAGGGGTGAGGTTTTACTCCACGATTTTCTCAAAAATGACTCTGGTGATTTTGTTCATAGTTTATAAACAATAATTTAATTAATTGTTCTAATATAGACATACGTCTATTGACAATACGTTTAAGGAGTGGTTTAGTTTTGGGGACCAGAAACAGATTATTTTTTTCTCTAGTTCCCAAATACATGTTTCAGTAATTAGAGCGACATAACATACTTTAGGAAATTGGAAACAGGAAGTTTAGTGCGGTGGACCGTACTCTATTTCTTTGTGTCTAATTGATCATTGTTTTAATTTATTGTGAATTAGTATAGATTATGGCCTTCGCTATGTCCTACTAAAAATTCTCTGGGTTGTGGGTAGCCGTCTATGGGACCAATGCTAGGAACCGGACTAGACGTTTAGACTTTATAGTAACGAGTGGATACGTCATACATTTCGTAAGTAATTCAATAGCACTCGCGGCAGAATGTGGTTTTCAATTATACGCAGAAATCGTAAAACTGTATGAAATTTGAGTAACTAAATGAAATACGTATCTAAAGAGAATGTTGATTCTTATCTCGAGGAAGCGGGGATATTATTTTAACTGTTGGTCTATGAAGAATACAAAGAGTCATGACGAATTTTATTTGTAAAAGGATTTTTCCATCCCTTCAACTTTACAAGTACTCGTATATAAATTTTATGCACAATTGTAGTGATTTGAATCAATACCAAGTTATAAAACATCGCCGAAAGAAAATAAACAGAGATAGGGGGGAGAGAAGGGGAATAAGTGCTTCATGTAGAGTATGCCCTCTTTGTTCGAAAATCTTGGAACTACCAGTAACTATTATCACCAAAATTTCGTAAATACTGTGATTAATATGTTATTAATATTAAACTTGATTAATATAAATTAGTTGCTAGTTATTAATCCTCTTGCACATACGTCTATATCGTTTATTATTTAAGTATACTCTATATATTTAACTATGGTATATATATCGACATAAAAAAAAGAAGGAGGTTCTCAATTCATCTGGATATGTTCACGCATAACTTTGACATAGTTGCACCGGTCTCGCTTATTCCTTTGTTAGGAGGAGTGTACTTTTCAGTTGGTCCCATATAAATTATGTAGGAGTCTAATAATAGGGGATACGGCTGTTTCAGTGCAGGACGTTTCGGTGCACGGGCGTTTCGGTGTAAGGACGTTTAGATGTAAGACTGGTTCGGTGTAAAGTTTCTAATCATGGTCATCTAATCTAAGTTGGAAAACATGGTCATCATGAAGGGCTGTACGTAGTCTGCAAGCAGTGTGCGATACACCTCGGCGTCATGGTGCCTTGCTCAAGCTCCACTAGACACATGGATGCTCACGTGAATGTTCCCCAGAGCTTAATTAAACCGCCGCCAGCTTGTCTCCGTCTCGCAGTACAGGTGTCAAGGAGTTATTCCCTTACAACACGACGGATTCGTACCCTCCCGTCGTCATGATGAAGAAGGTATCGGAATTCATCAGACAATGCAGCGCTCTGCCACTGCGCCAAGGTCCAGTAGCGATGTGGTAGTTGCCGATGTCGTTTTCTGAACATTTGCACATGGATGGGTCGTCGGTTGCGGAGGCCCATCGTTGGGAGTGTTCGGTGCACTGTGTGTTCAGACACACTTGTACTTTGCCCAGCAATAAAGTCTGATGTTTCTTCCGCCACAGTTCGCTGCCTGCCCTGTTTTACCAGTCTGCCCAGCCTACGACGTCTAACATCAGCAAAAGGTGGAGGGCGCCCAGTGATATTTGATAGTACTTCTTTACCTGTAAAAATTTGAACGGCCCGGTAAGTTTGTGTAGGGTAATTAACAAGCACAGAGCAGTACACACCACACGTTTAGGGAAACCTTGATAAATGCAGCATTTCTACAGTCCATACAGGATATTTTGGTGCTTAAGAATGGTAGTCTGATTTGAGAAGAGTTTCTTTAAGTTAACTGTCATGAAATAACAGAACAACTTTTCAGTCCGGAGTGAAGTCGCCTACTTAAGCCTTCATAAAACCATAACCTCAAACCGATTTTCTCTAACGCAGCTAAGTTGTGCTTTAATCATGAGAGAGCAGGACATGTGTTTTCTTACATCATACTCCCTCAACATCTTAAAGACAATTTCATTAATCAGAAAGTTGTCTGGCCTAAAGTCCTGAACATGGAATGGTCTATAAACAGACTTTCCATCAAAAAGGCTAATTCTGTTACTTATAGGATTGAGTTGGTTGAATATAAGAAAATTCCTCTCACCAGGGAAGTGAAGTGCCTTCAGCAGAATCTTCTTTTGAGGTTAAGTTTCTACAAAAACAGTCGTCAAGTTCTCGCACCGAAAACTGAATCTTTAAGTTCGCAGTCAGACTACGGTTAAAAAAAAAAGTAATTGAACCTCGTAAACAAGAACCCTTCTTGCTCACGTTTCAAATAAGGCTCTCACTCTAAAATCCCTACGACTTGCTCCATTACTATGGAAACCAGGTATTGCTAGCGATCTTAAATAAACGTGTAAATGTCAATATCCATAAACAGACACTGTCTCCTGTGAAAATGTTAGATGTTCCCTGGTAAGAAACAGGGTGAATTGATTTAAATCAGTCTGATTTAAATCACGATTTAAATAAGTGTGATTTAAATCAAGATTTAAATCACTTGATTTTTTTAAATCGTTGATTTAAATCGAATTACGAAATAAATAAATTTACAGTGAAAATAAGTAAAATCCCGTTTCTGTTCTGTTATTTCGATTATGAAAGTTAATAATCATAATACAATGAGACTCAAATGTACAGTATAGTATGAAAACAAGTGTCATGCAGAGGATGATTAGGGAAAATCTCGTTTTGAACAGGTAACGGAGCAATTCTGCTTTATTCTTTTCGTAACATTGTGTTTGGGTTTTAAAATCGCTAACTATTCCAACGGGGAAATCACCATCGACATTTAAAACGATTTTTTTTTTTGCGTATCTGTTTGTTTGTTCCCAGATAATAGGACGTATTTAGAGGGGTCCTATCCCCTCTTCATTTTTTTTGTTAATTTTATAACTTTAGGCGAAATTTATGTATTTCATGCCGCAAGCTATTTCTGAGTTTTTAAAAATAGGCCTCTGCCAAATATCATTAGCTATTGAGAAAGAAAGTGTCATTTTGATAAACGTTGCTGTACTTTTTCCTTAATGCTTAACCTTTTAAATTATATCACCTAGTTTAAGATGATAGGGTACAATCTTCATTATTTGATTTTAAAAGTACCAATAAGGCTTTTTACTTCGTTTTCTTTAAGACTGGAGGCATTTTAGAACAGGTTACATATGCTTTCACGCCTTTCTGCGTTGAGGCAAAATGTGTGATATCATAAATTTAAAAAGATGTTTGTTTGCGTATTATTATTATTATTATTATTATTATTATTATTATTATTATTATTATTATTATTTGGCGTGTTACATTTTGCATTCAGAAGACTGAAATTTTGGACACTCGTTCAGTGCACCTCTTAATAATTTTCAGATATTTTCAGATCTCTGCGTGGAAACAGCGAGGTACAGAGGGCAAAAATATTTAAAAAAGGATATTTTTAACAAAAATAGCTTTTTTCGTGATTTTCCCGCCTCATATGGAGACATATGAATGGTACCGTTTGAAAGGCTGTTCCATTCTGAAGAAAATGATGTACATACTATGCTTCTAGCGTTAATAGGGATGTGTCAGGAAACTCTTACCTGATATCTTGTTTTATATTTAAATCTAGGATATTTGGGGAATATTGTTTTTCGCGGGCATACTTTTGCACCTACAAGATTGAAATTTTGCACATTTATTCAGTGCACTCCTCAGTATTTTTCAGATTTGTTTCACATCTCTGCCTTAAAACAGGGGGAGGGGTCCACAGAGGTATTTTTTAAAGGATATTTCTAACAGAAAATTCCTTTTATCGTGATTTACCCGCCCCAGATACATGATGGAGACATGTGAAGGGTACTGTTTGAAAATTTGTTTTAATCCGAATAAAATAATGAACAAATCATGATCCTAGGATAAATAGGGATGTCCGATGAAATTTTTATATTACATCTGGGTCATCTGGGGCATTGTGGGAATGTTCTTAGCTCATTGTTAAATAGTTTCCTCACCCTTAACTCAAGATAGAAGCTTGAAATTTTGTACACACATTTAGTACACCCCTTAGTATTTCCCAGTTGATTTTGAGATATGCGCATTAACACAGGAGAGTCCAGAGGGGATCAAAATTTTTTAAAAAAATTTAAAAAATTCCGATTACTCTCAAAATTTCCCGCTTCAGGGACACGATAGGGAAATGTGAATCCCAGACAGCACAATGCACGTACAGTATCCGTATAGTACATGTACAATTGCACGGATGCAACATGTGCATCATCTGTATAAATGCACGCCTGTACATGTGATGCACATATACATCACAAGTCCTATTCAACATCTTCACGTGCACAGGACATGTGCAATGCACACGTACACATCCTGCACAAGTCATATACACCTACCGCGCAGGTGATTTACAAGTACCACGTATTCAATTTACATGTAGTGCACAGATGAGTTACATGTAGGACAGCGGTGATTTACACGTAGCACACGGGTGATTTACATGTAGGACAGAGATGATTTACACGCAGTACCCAAATGATTTATATGTAGGAAAGAGGGGATTTACACGTAGCACATAGGTGATTTACATGTACGACATAGGTGATTTACACGCAGTACCCAGGTGATTTACATGTACGACAGAGGTGATTTACACGTAGCACACAGGTGATTTACATGTAGTAAATGTACAATTGCACGGATGCAACATGTGCATCATCTGTATAAATGCACGCTTGTACATGTGATGCACATAAACGTCACAGGTCCTATTCAACATCTTCACGTGCACAGTACATGTGCAGTGCACACGTCCTGCACAAGTGATTTACACCTTCCGCACAGTTGATTTACACGTAGCACGTATTCGATTTACATGTAGGACAGAGGTGATTTACATGTAGTACCTGTACAATTGCACGGATGTAACATGTGCATCATCTGTATAAATGCACGCCTGTACATGTGATGCACATAAACGTCGCAGGTCCTATTCAACATCTTCACGTGCACAGTACATGTGCAGTGCACACGTCCTGCACAAGTGATTTACACCTTCCGCACAGTTGATTTACACGTAGCACGTTTTCGATTTACATGTAGGACAGAGGTGATTTACACGTAGCACACAGGTGATTTACACGTAGTAAATGTGCAATTGCACGGATGCAACATGTGCATCATCTGTATAAATGCACGCTTGTACATGTGATGCACATAAGCGTCACAGGTCCCATTCAACATCTTCACGTGCACAGTACATGTGCAGTGCACACGTCCTGCACAAGTGATTTACACCTTCCGCACAGTTGATTTACACGTAGCACGTATTCGATTTACATGTAGGACAGAGGTGATTTACATGTAGTACCTGTACAATTGCACGGATGTAACATGTGCATCATCTGTATAAATGCACGCCTGTACATGTGATGCACATAAGCGTCACAGGTCCTATTCAACATCTTCACGTGCACAGTACATGTGCAGTGCACACGTCCTGCACAAATGATTTACACCTTCCGCACAATTGATTTACACGCAGTAGCCAGTTCTTTTTACATGTAGGACAGAGGGGATTTACACGCAGTAGCCAGGTTTTTTTTTACATGTAGGACAGAGGTGATTTACTCTCAGTACCCAGATGATTTTCATGTAGGACACAGGTGATTTCCTCGTAGTGTAGAGGTGATGTAAAAGCATATTAGAGATGCAAGGGAAAAAAGTTTATATATTTGGTGCCTTACGCAGTTCAAATACAACATTTTAAACGTCTTCTTGAAAAGTAACTTAGAGTTACATGTAACGAAAAAGCAATTATATACTTACCCAAAATTACTGACTCGTGCACTACTCTACCTCACCATTAACGTTCCAGGCCAGTAATCTCAAAGTTCTAGATTCCAATCCCCCCTCAAAGGGCAGCTACAGCATATTCTCGTCAAGACAATATGGTACTCTGTCGAAACTTTTGTTTATCAGTAGCGTATTTATTAACAAACCACTGTCACGAGCATTTAGACAATATTTTTCTTTGTTCCTATACATCTATTATTATAGACTTTTCATTTTGCTATGCAGCATATTGAGTATCGTACCACTAGGGCCTGGAAGTTGAAGACCTTACCTAAAAATATATTTAAAAAGTCTAAACATATTAAGAAAATGGCCTAAAATTTGGAAAAAATACTTAAAATGTGATAAAATCAATAATGATACACTTAATGTGTATAATATTTAAATAATACACAATTCTGGCGATATGTTGCACAGCAAAAAAAACTTTTAATTTGCATTTTCATCACCTTGTTTCTGCTGTTCATTTTGAACTACTTTGGAGAGCAATCCTCGCAAGCATCTACTGTTTGGTCATACCTACTATACCTGCTTCAGTCATTCAAGGGTTCCTATTGTCAGAGATGAATCAAATTTATTTAGATTACTACAGAAAACTATGTTTAAGAGTTTCTAATTGAGAATGGGCAGCAAAACTGTAGTTGAGAAAAGGGCAAGTACCAAAACCAGCTGTTAAGACTTAAAGGGTAATGGGGACCAATAAGCCAAATATGACTCAAAACTAAGCATTTCCTGGCCTAAAACGACCCAAAATCAACATATATTATGGTGTTCCTTACCTTCGGGCACTTGGGAAAAACTGTCTTTAACTTCCGAGCCCTATATATGATACTGAAAATATTAAGAAAGAAAAAACTCATACTTGCCTGAATAATTAGGTTCTGAACTTATAAACAGTTGTAGTTTGCATATATTTTTTTCTTTTAATTCAGTGCTTTCTTTGTCAACATAGCTTTTACATAGTATGATTTTATCAAAAGCCTTCATGGAGCTATTTCAGATTTAAAATATATGCATGATAAAGCAAAGTGGTCTAAACTCAATCACAAGTTAAATTAGATTTTTCAAACATCCAAGTGCAAAAATGTTTATATATTCTATTAACCGTAACTTGCTGCAACTCCGCTGTAATTTTATGGAAATAGTAGGTATTACAACATTGATAACAACTGATATATATATATATATATATATATATATATATATATATATATATATATATATATATATATATATTTATTTCTTATTAAGTATAAAAAGTAATCTACAAGATGGTTGTAGTTTTTTTTCTTTTAATTTACTTTCTCCGATAATTCCTTGGCCTCAGTCCTCTGCATCCTGTAAAGAGAAGTGTTAAAAGTAATACAGTAAGTGCAGACACTAAATCAATCTATTTAAATTAATCACAGTAATATTCTTAGCATAGTTTGAGATTAAGAATTTAAATATGCTGCATCCAAATTATACATGCCATACCATTTTCTCCAGAAACAAAGCTAAAGACTATCATTTAAGCTCAATAAATCACCACCATCAGCATCTCTGAAATAAGATTTCTCTGGGTATTGAATCATTTCCATTAAGAGTATTTAAATTAGCAATTTGAAAACGAGGCTGACTTTTTTATCGACAGGTGGCAATCCTGTGCAAACGTGTGTTGAAAACACGGGTAGAATATCTCATGAGTAAATAATACTAAATTGCACTGACCTTGAATGACATTGACAAGTGTGGGTTTAAGTACACGTAAAATTGAGTTATTACAACGGGAGTAAATGTATGAGCACGCTTGTTCACCCCGTGCTCATTCGTACGGACAGTGAAGGATGAGAATAAACTGAAGACTGGATGCAGTAAGAACTATGAGAAGTGAATTTGGTAGAGAAATTGAAATGAATGTTTACGGATAATCGAAACACTACACTTCAAATGCCTTCTGAAAAGTTCAAAATGAAGACGAAAGCTGTGAGGCAACGCATAACGAAGAAAAATCTAGCACAAATTGAAGTTTTATGTTACCTAAGCGAGGGGAAGTGGGTTGAAAGTAAGAAACAATATTCTGAGAAGCAAACAAGCTGAAAAAAGATTTATTTTTGTGGCATGAACAACCAATAAAAAACGTTGCCTTTTCCATATTATCAATTGTACATAACTGGCTGATCTCTACCACGCTATGCAAGTGCAAGATAGGCAGAAGTATATACAGTAGTGCACTCTGTATACCTCTCTGCGAGCGGCCGAGGATGGTTTAGAGTACGAAATGCAAATAAGTTACGTATCTGCCCTTGAAATTATATTCATTTTCATACAAATTAAACGTTATGGGGGTTCAGATCCGACGGACTTCCTGTCAGTGTGCCCCTGACTTATATGACTTACAGTGAAACAAGTTTATAAATCTTAATGCTATCAAGTACAATGGCATTATTAATAAATTTATTTATATATTCATATTTCAAGTCATGTTACTAGATACTGAGACACTGGAAGACTAAGTACTGCTTAAAATTTAACCCAAAATATGCAAAAACACCGTGGCAAATTTGTGTAAGAAAAAAAACATCCTATATCCTAGATAAGCGATCGGCAAAATCCATATTCTCTGTCTGGGTGCCTGCAAATCGCATAGTGCAATGACGGGACATCGGATTATCCTCCTTCCTAACTCAGCGTTGCAATCCTGACGTATTTTTTTTAACTAACATAATGTAAATTTTGAATTTAAACAATACTAGTAACGGGACAATACTAGTAAGATTCTTAAGAAACATTTCTTTTACTATCAATGAGTCAATTTCTTTTTTATCATCAGGTGGTACAGTGTTCCACATAAATATCGCAACTCTATAATAGTACAATACTTTATTTTATGCATTTGAAATCAATATTTCGCTGGTTACCTGCCTATTAGGAGTTAGTTTAGGGTTAGATTGATTATGTAGCAACCTGCAGAACATTGATTTCAAATCTGTTGCATAAGATAAAATCTTAAGACTGTAGTCGAGTTGCGATATTTATGTTGAACACTGTACAAGACGGAAAAAAATGAAATATTCCTCTCTTTTCCGTCGATATTAACCTTTAAAAAAAGAAAAAAGTCTGTTTGTGTCATATATCGGGTGTTGCAAAATAAGTGTTACAACTCTTGAGAGGTGACTCCTGCCACTGAGACAAGAAAAAAAAGTTCTCTTCAACTTTCTGCTATCGGACATAGTTTCAGATCTACAAGGTGCCGAAAGCGTGGGAAAATGACTTTCGGACGCCAATAGTTCGGAAACTATCCAACATAAAGAGAGCGGGTAAAAAATTCACTGAAGAGATCATACCTGCTCTATTGAATTTTGCATGTTTCACAATCCTACCGTGCACGCGCAAGGGATTCCCCAAAGGAACGTAGGGAGTCCCGGATAATCTGCCAAATGAAACTTGGTCTACATGGATATGAATTGATAGGCTTTCTACCAGGTAACAATAATTCGTTTGTCTTAAGTCGATATCTGGAACAAATACAAAATGGCGGACACCTTTATGCTTGTTGTGTGTGGTTGCATAATCGCCAGGTATGGATGCTGGCCAACACTGACGTTCTGAGTATTAATTGTAGCGAATTTGTACTCAAATGCAGTAGAAAGAAATCTGGAGTGTCGGTAGAGCACAACAGATGATGCAGGGTGATTCACGTGTGTGGAAACACGTAACGAAAAATGCCCAGAAATGCACTCATACTCAGTAAACATGAGTTCAAAGGTCGGAAATGTAAGGATTAGCGTCAAGAAACATAAAATCCAAAAGAAATTGTGCAATGGACTCACAAAGAAACTGGGTAAACTAAAGGAATGCCACTAGTGGGATCGCATGATCGATATTGAAATGTCCAATGTGTGTGTTGATATCAACATCTAGCTAATGAATAAATGTCAACATGTCCCACTACTGCCGGGACATCGTCCCACGTGCGAAAAATAGGAAAATAACTACTCGGGTCTTGAATCTGAGGCCGTGGGCTCCCAGTAGGATTGGAAACTGCGACCACGCGAGCAAAAGCGAGCGCCCTAGCCCTGAGGTTCAAAGGAGCCTCACATTCTCTGTATTCATTTCTTTGAGGAGTACCCACTTCGTTTGGCAAGCCCTCTTGTACAGCCTCCCGACATACTTGTGTGTTTCATTTTGTCACTCCTACTGCACAGTTGTAAACAATCAGAGCTTTAAGACGTTTCTTCCTATTTCTCATGTCGTTTTATTTTCCATATGTATGGTGTTCCAGCTGTAGTGTTAAATGTGCCAAATCGGTTCATTTTCGTCTTTGTCTTGGCATGTGTGTAAGATGTTGCAACTGTGTGTAAGATACGAATTTCTGGAGGTATTTCCTATATTTGGAGTACGTCATATGTCTCAGAAGACGTGGGACATGATACAAATTTGTTATTTTCACGCTCTATCAGAATTTGAGCCATGCATTAAGAGATTTCTTTTCATATGTGTCGACTGTGGGACAATGTCCCAAACAAAAAGGGACATTGATACAATCCTGTTCTAGTTACGTTCTACCAAAAGAGCACCAGGTGTAATAGCAGAATGTTCAACGTTATTTTCCTAGTTTTCGCACGTGAGATGGTGTCCCAGCAGTAGTGCGACATGCTGACATTTGTCCATTAGCTACATGTTGATATCAACACACACATTGGACACATTTCAATATCGATCATGCGATCCCACTAGTGACATTCCTTTAGTTTACCCAGTTTCTTTGTGAGTCTATTGCACAATTTGAACTTGGTCTCAGTTGTTGCATCCTTATTGGTATGCAACCGTGCACATCATATTGCATCGGTTTGATAGAATATTATTGGGGAATTGGCAATAGCTTTCATGTTCTTGACGCTAATCCTTACATTTCCGAAGCTTTGAACTCATGTTTACTGAGTATGAGTGCATTTCTGGGCATTTTTCGTTAAGTGTTTCCACACATGTGAATCACCCTGCTTCATCTGTTATGCTCTACCGACACTGCAGATTTCTTTCTATTGCATTTGAGTACAAATTCGCTACAATTAATACTCAGAACGTCAGTATTGGCCAGCATCCATACCTGGCGATTATGCAACCACACACAACAAGCATAAAGGTGTCCGCCATTTTGTATTTGTTCCAGATATCGACTTAAGACAAACGAATTATTGTTACCTGGTAGAAAGCCTATCAATTCATATCCATGTAGACCAAGTTTCATTTGGCAGATTATCCGGGACTCCCTACGTTCCTTTGGGGAATCCCTTGCGCGTGCACGGTAGGATTGTGAAACATGCAAAATTCAATAGAGCAGGTATGATCTCTTCAGTGAATTTTTTACCCGCTCTCTTTATGTTGGATAGTTTCCGAACTATTGGCGTCCGAAAGTCATTTTCCCACGCTTTCGGCACCTTGTAGATCTGAAACTATGTCCGATAGCAGAAAGTTGAAGAGAACTTTTTTTCTTGTCTCAGTGGCAGGAGTCACCTCTCAAGAGTTGTAACACTTATTTTGCAACACCCGATATAACTTACTAAAAAAGTCTAAAAATTTCTAATAGTTTGTAAAATACATAATCGTTTTCGCACAATAAGAAAAAAGTTTTAAAGATCATGAAATCTCAAACACCCCCAAATGGCCCAGTTTTGTCCCCTTTGGAGATGAGAACGCCGCTGGGGAGCGTTAATATACACGTTGAGAATAGGTGCGTATAAATTATAGAGAATAAAGTTAAAAGAATGACTACGTCAAAGGATTTTTTTAAAACTGCTTATAAATTACCTACGAGAGCAAACACATTTTACACTCCGTTAGCTACTCGCACATACTTCAAGGTAAATGCACACTTCCGCACCTTCTTGCCCGCTAGGTCCGAAGTATGCAAAAATGTCTGCCCTGCTGCCGACTTCTGATGTAGATCATAGTGAGAATTTAAAGCTTGGAGACCACTTGTTAACCGTTCTTATTTTGAAAACTGCTGCAAAATTGTATGTAAATGTTAAAATAAAGGCTTACGAATACATGAAAACCAAACATCAGAGGTGGTACGTACTTTCGTGACCTTCTTGTTTTGGCGTGGTGCAGCCAATCGCTTATCGCTTCCCTGATTTGCTCCTCCGAACACTCAGGATATAATTTCTTTGCAGATGCTAGAAAAAATGTACATATGTCTATGTTGATATATATGAAATTACACATTCATTAGTAAATTTAAATCCTAAAATAAGAACATCAAAAGTGAGAAAAAGAAACCCTAACAACAATTTTGATATGCAATCCTTTTCCGTCTGAATGATACCTTGGTAATGAGATGATATTTGCTGTATTTAGGAGAGTATAATACTTCACGCAATTTTATACGGAACAGATAAAGAAAAACTATTTCGCATACAGCGTACAGAGAAGTTTATGCTCCGATTCCCCTCCCCCCTCCCACTGCCTCTCTGTATTGAAAATTGCTGAAATTGGGTTAACATAAATGCCAAGGTAGACGACAATGAGCCCTGTAAGAAGAAAATTTACTTCGGGTCACAGAGTGACTTCAGTCGCGTCTAACCCGCCCTACTATTACTACTACTATTTCTTGTACTAATTTCGAGAACAGAACATAACAAGCCCTGCGGGGCTTCTGACCCGCCCTACTACTAGCGACCCAAAGTAAAGAGTTACCATAAGTCATCTAACCCCCTTCCCTCCAGCAGGGTTGGCAAAAACCATGGTTTTTATTGAAAAAAAACAGGTTTTTTGGTTTAAACCCGTTTTTAGGGGGGTTTAAACCAGGTTTTTTTTTTTGTTTAAATAATTTACTCTATGAATTTATATTAGATATGGACAGAAATTAGTTTGTTTCGCCTTGGTGTTATTATGCAACAACAAGGTTGTGCTGGAAGGGGTCACATAAGCTTAAAGCGGAATCCAAACCGCTTCTTGGCTTACATCCAAGAGAAATTGTCCATTTGGACACGAAACCGGGGCTAATTGGTCACAAATGTGATTGCCGACTCACTCACGAAGGACTCTTGATAAAAATACGTTGTACTGATCTTTACATAGGCCTGCTTGTTAATAGCTATAATTTTCAAGAGTCATTTCAGAAGGACTAAAAGACAAACAGTTACACAAGGAAAAACATTATACAGAATTATATATATATAAATCGGGAAACTCCCGCCTTAGCCATTGGGAAAATCCTGTTATTTAAATGTATTTGTGTGTAAAATTTGAAGGTCAACGTATCATAATCACTACGCTAAAACTGAGGTATTAAATTAAAAATTGGGTATGTAGATATTCAATAAAATTAAAACAAAGTGAAATCCAAGCTGATGTTGGAAGCTACTTAGGCAGTTGATAAATTTTGCCAATTTCTATCAATATGTTTAAGCAGCCTTGGCTTCTTTATAAAACAAGTAGAAATATATAATTTGGTTTCATTTCGTATGTTTAGGCTTAAATTCCTTATGAAATACCAACGTTATCACGGAGAAGACTTTCGCTTAAAGAGACACCTCGAATTGCTACTTGGTTTACACTTGAAAGATGGGTTCGACCGATAATTGAACACGGGACCCCTCGATTAAAAGGTGAAAAGTAGATAAACGTAATGCGGATGGTTTGATATGTGGAAACGTCACCATGAAGTTCACACGATTTAAACAACTTTTTTTTGGTTTAAACCAGTTTTTTTTTTAAAAAAAAAAACAGCTGGTTTAAACCACCTTGGTTTGAACCAGCCAACCCTGCCTCGCAGAGTTATATTTTGTGAAGTAAATCACAGTGGAGATGTTACATGTGTGACCTACAGTAAAGAGTTGCCCTTAAGCTATATCCTGAATCAATTCGAGCTATATTCAGATATTCTTTTTAAATATTGCATGTTGCAGTAAGGTCTTCAAATGCTTGTATGGGTTCACTCGAGCAGACGGTTCTACCGAAAACAAAATTTATAGGTAAAATACGATGTGAAATACTTTTCGTAAAAGAAGCAGAGTGTAAATATAAGTAATTTCTGTCAGTGGATTATCATACTGAAATACATTTTCAATGGTAGTGAACGTATTCTACATGTAACTATTTACTGAAGCGGAAGAATACAAGAATGCGAAGAAGGTGAATATAAACGGCGGGAATGTTCCGTTCGTGTTAGCAATGGACGACTGCGATAGATGTAATGTAAGCATACGATTTTATTACGAAGAATTGTGTGATAAAGAGCGTCTTATTATAGTTTTTCAAGCGTATGGTACGTTGAAACCTACAATCAACTGTGCGAAGTGTAGAAAAGTAAAAATTCAGAGCAGACGAATTTCTCCCCGCAGCAGACCATTTGTACGCGGGAAAGCAGTGAAGCCATTTTGAAGTTAAGAATTACTACTATTATATAAGTGCTTTTGAAGGTAAAAATTATTGCAGATATTTAATGTATGTTTCCACCATCCTAGTTTATGCGTATGCCCGTGTTGCTGACCCGCCTGCTCCCTACGGACGCACCCCTTTGCTCCGCTCAGGCCTCCTGCTGCGCTCCTGCCTTGATTCGGTTAGATAGCATTCGTGCTTTTTAGTGGCCACCTAGACAAGTTGGTTCGTGGTTTATGCACTAGCTCCTCATTTAGTGCATGTTCTGCAAAAAGAAACCGGAAAATGCAATAAATGCGTGTAAATTTGGTAGAACTGTCTGCTCGAGTAATGCCGTTATACCTTTTTTAAAAGATGGCTCAAGAAAAATACATGCATACTATCAGGTTTTATTTTAACTATTACCCCTAATGCCCATTCTGGATTTGATAATGATACTTGCATACCTTGCTTGTGATTGTAAATTATCTCGGAGGTTCTGCCGTTGGAACACTACCTTCTTTCAAATGTAGGGTTATGTATGCATAATTTATTTCATGTTAAAGGGACTACGTGATAATGACTCTTGCAGACCTTTCTTTAAAGAGATGCAAATCATGACAGTGCCTTCAATGTATATCCATAGCCAGTAGCGTAGCCAGGATGTGTGTTTGGGGGGGCAAGTGCTGTTATAGGTACATATGAGTAATTAAAAACAAAAAATATATACACATAAAAATATATAAAAAAATTACAAACATCAAAGTACCAAAGTACATTGTCGGACCTCTTTGGGGGGTGCCGGCCCTTCTGCCCCCCTTCCCTTCGCCACTGTCCATAGCTGTCTCATGTATATTAAAGAAAACTTGGAAAATATCAGTACCCGAAATAAAATTCATTGCTATAAAACAAGATACGAAGATGACCTCGATACACCATATTTCAGGTTAAGTAAAACACAAAAGAGTTATAAATACACTGCGATGAAGATGTATAATCTTCTACCTACAGAAATTCGTGGTATGTGTAATAGAAACTGAGAAACACTGTAAATATTGGCTCATTCAAACAGCTGTGTAAGCGTTTTAGAATTTGAGAAAGAATTAAAAAATAAAAAGTGACTAGCTATATACCTATATATTCAATGTATATATTTTGTATACTCTCTGACGTTATCTATTGCAACAAATGTTGTTTAACGACAATAAAAATGTTCTATTCTATTCTATCCTATTCATCTGTCCCCTCCAAAAACATAAAATGTCAACTAATAAATACTGCTTGTGAAGAACAGGATGTATGTGTATACGGCAACATTAACGCCTCTTTTATTATTTAAACTGGTGCTTTATTAAATTTTACAAATTCACAATAAAATTAATTTCATCACTCACCTGATTATAATATATTGTTGAATTCTTCGCCTTCAATCACATGAAACAAACACCACCACACAACAGCTCGTACCCGACCACACAAATGAGCGCGCATGGCTAATACACAGCTCCAACCAGTGCGCATGCGCGATTCGAAATAAAAATTAAATTAATAACGAATAGAGAAAAATAATATTTTACTTGCAAACAATAATAATCTTATTAAGATTATTATATTTACATATCTTTTTGTATGTATAATCAGACACATGTCTATTCGGATCTCACGTCATTTATTACATCAAAGCGAACACTGCACATTCTTTATGCTACTGAGAGAGCCTATTTATAGCGTGTAGATTTATCTGATTGAATATTTACTCGAATGTACTTAAGCCTTCGAAAAATGCAGGTTACATTATATTGTTTATTTAGAATGAGTAATATAATAATTTAAAAAAAATGAACTTTCAATTAAAAATACTATAGCCATATTCAATGTTGTAAATATTAGGAGAATGAAACTAAATACACTTGCACGGTATTATGAATGTGTCATACACATGTACAGTAGCTGTGCAAATGCACATGTGCACACAACGGCTTAAGCACGGGTTATTTAAATGTGTGCTTCATCCACGCAACTGCACTTGCGCACATGCACGGCTTATGTACGTGCGCCGCATCCACGCAAATGCACATGTGTACATAACGGCTTAAGCACAAGTTAGATAAATGTGTGCTTCATCCATGCTAATGCACATGTGCACACTCACTTCTTAATCACGGGTTATGTACGTGTGTCTATTCTACGCAAATGCACACGTGCACATAACGGCTTAAGCACGGGTTATATAAATGTGTGCTTCATCCATGCAACTGCACATGTGCACATCCATGACTTAGTCACGGGTTATGTGCGTGTGCTTCATCCACGCAAATGCACATGTGCATATCACGGCTTATGCACGGGTTATATAAATGTGTGTTTCATCCATGCAAATGCACATGTGCACGTGGACTTCTTAATCACGGGTTATGTGCGTGTCTTTCGTCTACGCAAATGCACATATGCACATTACGGCTTAAACAAAAGGTTATATAAATGTGTGCTTCATCCATGCAACTGCACATGTGCACATGCACGACTTAATCACGGGTTATGTGGTTGTGCTTCATCCACGCAAATGCACATGTGAATATCACGACTTAACCACGTCTTGTATAAATGCGTTTTACATCCATCGAAATGCACATGTGCACGTGCACTTCTTAATCACGTGTTATGTGCGTGTGTTTCATCTAAGCAAATGCACATGTGCACATAACGCCTTAAGCACGGGTTATATAAACGTGTGTTTCATCCATCGAAATGCACACGTGCACGTGCACTTCTTAATCACGTGTTATGTGCGTGTGTTTCATCTAAGCAAATGCACATGTGCATATAACGGCTTAAGCACGGGTTATATAAATGTGTGTTTCATCCATGCAAGTGCACACATGCACTTGTTAATCACTGGTTATGTACGTGTGTCTATTCTACGCAAATGCACACGTGCATATAGCGGCTTAAGCACGTGTTATATAAATGCGTTTTTCATCCATGGAAATGCACATGTGCACGTGCACTTCTTAATCACGGGTTATGTACGTGCGCAGAATCAACACAAATTCACATGTGCATATAACGGCTTATGCATGGATAATATAAATGTGTGTTTCATCCATGCAAATGCACATGTGCACGTGGACTTCTTAATCACGGGTTATGTGCGTGTGTTTCATCTACGCAAATGCAAATGTGCACATAACGGCTTAAGCACGGGTTATATAAATGTGTGCTTCATCCATTCTAATGCACATGTGCACATGTACGACTTAATCACGGGTTATGTGGGTGTGCTTCATCTACGCAAATGCACATGTGCATATCACGGCTTAACCACGTCTTGTATAAATGCGTTTTACATCCATCGAAATGCACATGTACACGTGCACTTCTTATTCACGGGTTATGTGCGTGTGTTTCATCTACGTAAATCCACATGTGCACATAACGGCTTAAGCACGGGTTATATAAATGTGTGCTTCATCCATGCAAGTGCACATGTGTACATGCACTTGTTAATCACTGATTATGTACGTGTGCCTATTCTACGCAAATGCACACGTGCATATAGCGGCTTAAGCACGGGTTACATAAATGTGTGTTTCATCCATGGAAATGCACATGTGCAAGTGCACTTCTTAATCACGGGTTATGTACGTGAGCAGCATCCACACAAATGCACATGTGCATATAACGGCTTATGCATGAATTATATAAATGTGTGTTTCATCTACGCAAATGCACATGTGCAGATAACGGCTTAAGCACGGGTTATATGAATGTGTGTTTCATCCATGCAAGTGCACATGTGCACATGCACGACTTAATCACGGGTTATGTGCGTGTGCTTCATCCACGCAAATGCACATGTGCGCTTCCCCGGGCTCTGTATGTGTGCTTCATACACGCAAATTCACATGTACGGCTTAAGCACGGGTTATGTATGTGTGCATCATCCACACAAATGAACATGTGCGCACGTACGGCTTATGCATGGGAAGGGCACATGTGCCGTACAGGTACGTGTTGTCTGGGAATGTACCATTGTCGTATGATAGGTAATGGACCCCTATGCATGATCATATAACCATATAAGGTAATAGGACCTCATCAAAGGGACAAAATGGATGAAAAACCAAACACGTGGTACAACATATTGCTTACGTTTATATTTTGGCAATTATGTACCCATAAAAGGAAACGAGGTGGACCTCCCAAATTTATAGTGATACATACTAGGGTTCTATACTATTATACCAAATGTTTAAATTGGGCAATTTCCAAAATTTAAGGGGTGGGCCAAGGTACCAATCCCAAAACTTTAAAGGGGTGCATTAATGTACCCGTCTTATGAAAGCTAAAGAACCCTTGTATTCGCCCATATAATTATATAGGGTAATAAGGCCTCATCAAAGGGGATAAATTAAGTCAAAAATCTCCGAAATTTGAATTTTTGGCAATTTTTTACCCATGAAAGGGAATGACGTAGACCAACAATACTAATAGAGGTACTCTCATGCGCAAAAAAATTGCGCGTATACTGTAACTCAAGATTTTTCGCATTTATTCCATTTTCCTTATGTTTATGGGTAACATTCAGTTATTAGTATGTGGAGATAATAGAAAGCAATCCATCTAAGGAGATATTTCCAAAAAATATAATAAAATAATAAAAATATAAGCAAAAAACAAAATTATGCTCGGTTTTGTGTATACTGGCAACGATGATTTCTAGGGATTTTTCACTAGCAGAGCACGATTGCGGAGGAAATTCAGTAGGGGAGTCGAGAAGTTGGATCAAGGAACTGGATAGTGGAGTAAAATGTTGCATTTATTGGTTAAAACCTAGTGTGTAGATTGCCTGCCAAATATAAATTAGCTTCTGTAACTAAGATATCGTACGAAAATATAGAATTAAACAGGAAAACCCTTATCTTAAGGTTCGAAGCGATACGGACCATGGTTATGAAGATTATTTCTTTAAAAAAAGAGCCAACAGAACGTAGCCTTCGTGGTTAGGTGGATAGAGTGGCGGAGTTATAGTTATTTTTATTATTTTGACACCACATCGAATCCCATCCAATCCCATACCATTTTTTTTACAAAACATTATATTTCTATATTAATAAGAACCGAAGCAATATAATAAGGACAACTTACTGATATTTTGCTGTAATGACGTATTTATCCAGGATTAGAGAACTATTGTTAATAGCTATTATTTTCTGTTCATGCTGTTGTATAGTTTCTCTCATCCTGTTTTCTTGGGGAAAGAACAATTTTGTCTCCAACGAAGTGTGAAGGATATATACAGACAGAAAAAGGCATCGTAGTACCAATCGTGATTTATCGTGATGAAATGGACTAGTTTGCCATTATTAAAAAAAATGAAGTTGGCTTTTCTTTAGGTTTTAGCTAAAAAAAATCTTTTTCTTTATAAGACTATATTTTATGAGGCAAGGTGTGTGATCATACCCACAAATTTAGCTAGGGAGTGAAAGATAATTGTTTATACAAACATTTTACAGGTTTAGGTGCGTGAAACACCAATACACCATGGTCTCGCTTATCCGACCATCCTTTGTTCCACATACCGTATGATCCGATATATCATTGCAAATAGTACCAATCGGCAAGAAGAACTGCAAGTTGTGGTCTTAATCTATTTTTCATGTTCTGGAGTATATCGCCTAGCGCGCCCGTCTACACCTTGACTCATACGTCCATCATTCAGTGTAGACAGATATCCAGGTTTTCTATTCGGAGGGGGCCCAACACGAATCCTCGTAAGCACGTAATTCTAATGTTTTAAAAATATCAATAATAATAATAATAATAATAATAATAATAATAATAATAATAATAATAATAATAATAATAATAATAATGCAGTTCTGTACTTCTCTTAAACTTTTCCTACTTTTCATTTATAAACCGGTTTACTTTGGAAACTGCATTATAGCACAAACAAAATGAAACATTTTCGAGAGAAATGTAATTAAAGAAAACTGTCTGCTACGTATATCACATAACAAAAATAGCAAGAAGACATTGAGTGTATCGTTCTAATATATTAAAGTTAAAAACAGAACGGAAACGAAATGTTAATCCTATTTAAAACTGTTCTTTAATTCCACCTGGTATGTTCTTAGAATTATAACAAGGCAACAGCACATTGCCCAAAGTTTGAACACTGACTACTAGTAAACTGCTATAAAAGAATCTCAAAAGGGTAAAAGCATGTTTATTAAAAAGTGCTTGAGTTTCGGAAAAGAACAGCCCTCAGGCCCTCACGCTGGATACGTCCCTGATTCAGTGCAGTGCAGTTATTTGTTATAAAACATTATTATTAGATGCGTAATATGTAAAATTATATCATAAGTTTTACTTTTAATAGGTCTTTTCTTAACACATCCATATTATCCAGCGTTCTGCCTGCCTGTTTATGTCGGATAAGCGAAACTCTACTGTATTTCCAAAGCTAGCATATACATGAACTAGAATTGTATCGTCCTACAACAGACAATAGTGTGAAATGCTTATATTAAAAGGCTGGAATTTAAAAAAAAAAGCATAAGTACTGTTTTGGTACCGTGAGAACAAATTAAAACAATTCAATATATTTCCTAGGTATCAGATTATCATTTTATTGTGTCGATGTGTATTCTTTTTTAAACATAGTTTTAAAAGTCATGCCATTCACAATATTTGTAAGGAAATCGAAAGAAAAACTCCTATGCGTCTCTTATGGCAAAGCGGCTTAAGTGCATGGTCCGAAAAACCGATTCCCACGTTAAGGTATAGATGAAGTTCCCGTACTTTAAAAATGCAAATCCGGGACGCTACTAAATTACGAGAATCTTTCAAATGCTTAAAATTGAAAGAAGTGTTGAATACTAATTTACTTTCCTCCATTAGATAGAGTTGTTCAAGTATTACGTTATCACATTTTTATTCATTTCACTAGATCTTTCAAGGACGCCAATTTCTCTGTAAATTTTGGGGGGGGGGGCATTCAAATGCAGAAGATGTATATATATGAAGATTTTAAGACAAATTACACTCAAATTATGCCAAATATTGCATATTCATAAATACAAAGGGGGCCTACATGAGCTTTGGGCGGGCCCGGCCCCCCAGGATCGGCGCCCTTGCCTTCTTCCTAGTTAAGCAAACGTAAGCAGATGATTTACTGGTAATCAAAATTGTTTTTTTTTTTTCCTCAAGATCTGTTGTGTTTCGTGAAATAACAGCAGGAATTTCCTGATTACTTAACCATCTAAATGAATGTTTTCACTTAGAGCCATCCCGTCGATTCACGTTGCCTAGGACTAAAATAAATTAAGGGTCAATAATGAAGATGAGACTTCCATATCAAACATGAAGAGACATGTGGATCGGAGATCTTTCTTTGTTCCAACTTTGATTTTTTCAAATCCATGATGGGAAATTATATTATGAGTACAATTTTCGAAATTAATAGTATACAATCGTAAAAATATCTTACAAAACGATGGTTTATTGCAAAATACTTTGACTCAAAGAATAAATTACAAGTAATAAACGTGTTACTTTTCCTGAAGAGTCTAAGTCGTGAATGAGACGGAAGCTGTCGAGCGTAGTGCTTGGAACGATTGCCTCACTTGTTCTACCTTCCCGTGGCGCAGCCTTGATTCGACTTGATTCTAAACGGATTATTCAGAAGTCGAAGTTGGAAGATGTTTCCCATTTTTCCAAAACACTCTTGGTCGATTACAATCTGCCTCACTCGTGAGGGGACAATTCCATGCCGTAAGCATCGGTGGACCACCGATAGGCAACTAGTGACATATCCCCAAAAATTGGCGGTCCCACAGCCAAAAATTGGTCCCACTTCCGTTTTGAAAATTATACCACCACCGGCAGAGAAACGACGGAACGCCAACGAACCACAAAATTATTCCCCTAAAATACGTTAAATCGCCTATATGCGTAATTTCTTTGCATCAAGGTGTCTAAAAACATTGAAAAAAATAAAACAAAAGTGTCCTGAGCTGGGCGTGAACCATCAACCTTAGGGTTACTAGTTGCGTGTTCTTCCGAATTCGCCACGGAGGTAATTATGAAGACACAACTTGTAAATTGATAAATCGTTGAAGTCTTTTTAATATTTCTAATCAGAGTGCTCCTTTAACCGTGTATATTTGAAGATAACTGTTTGGAATCAGATCAAATGCACTCGTCATGTAATTGTATAACAAAATGGCAAGCGTCTATTTACTTTTTTCATAGTTCTCCCATATTCACTTGCTAGTGATCGGCGACAGTTGCTAACTAAATTCATACAATTATACTCACCCATCTCAAGATTTTTCACTTCATGATGTAAAGGCAGGAGTTACTCTTGACCCCCGGAGCTCAAGTATTGTCCTTATAATAACAATTCTTCAGGGAAAAATAATATATAATAATAACCGCATGCACATGACTGGCGATAGTTCTTGTTGGTCCCTTTACGATTCTCCGTGACAAATCAAACGAGCGCGGACCAAAATGAAGTCCTCGTTCTTACGTGGTGCGGTGGTGGTAACTTCAATACCCCCGATTCTAGATACCTGCTTCGACTCGACGAATCCCTGCCATTAGTGGCACACTAGCGGCAATCCTTCGACGCGTCGCTATATCGACGATCGCCATTTACCGGCAAGTGGGCCACTAGGAGTTGGCGACGTTTACGGCATGGGGAAGCTAATAAACAAACAAAAAATTAATAAATCTAAAGCTTTATAAAAAAGTTTTCCGAAAATTTACATCTAGCAAAATAATTTGTTGGTACTCCAGAACTGTGAATTCACCTTTATTCATAATTTACTTCTATCGTAGTTTTGATATGAGAATGATATGTCCGAAACTGTAACACAGGTCATTAATACTTTTTTTTTTTTTTTTTTTTTTGCTTTACTCAGATTTAGCAGTTTTACTTAACAGTCAGTCAATTTGGATCTGTGATATGAGAGTTTTAGAGATTTCCTTAAATTTTTCATTTCTAAAACAGTTTGCAACTAACACCATTAGCGTATCTCCTTCGATATTTCCATATGTAATAGCTTGGTCACTCCCAGTATATTTCAAACAATAAACTATTTACGATGTCTTACTCCATTAATCCGATCTACATTTTATATCCAACAACTCTGTGCATTTTCCTTTAAATCTGCAAACTTTCTACTAGGTTAAAACTCAGTATTTTCTATTTTCTTCCTTTCTTGCTAAAACGAAAGTGTTCTTTAGACAACCTGAAATGATCACTCTATACTACATTATGTTGCATAGGGCATTTTATGTAACATATCATTTGACAGTTGGACACTTTCTTTTTATATTGAAAGCAACAGGGATTAAGTCCTTCTACATTTACATGAGAAGTAAACACATTTTTTTTTAATTCGTGGAATTGTGCCAATGCACTAGGTCCAGAGAGTTTTTAATTTAAGATAATAATAATAATAATAATAATAATAATAATAATAATAATAATAATAATAATAATAGTTATTATTTTTATTATTATTATTATTATTTTATTGACTTAGGTTTTCCTGAATATTAAGCAATATTTCACAAAAATCTGGTATTTTTAAACAAATGTGTTCGATATCAAGTTTTCATAAAGTATAAATAATTTCAGAGGGGCCGCGGTGGCTCAGTGATAAAGCGTTCACCTTTGGTGCATGGGATCCTTGGTTCGATCCCAGCTCGCACCAAGTGAATTTTGTGGTGGAGAAACATGCATGGGTTTTCTCGGGGTTCTCCCGTTTTCTCCCACTTTTTTCATTCCACCATTGCATTCATTTCTCATCATCACCGTGTCCTTTAGCCTAGCCGGTATAACCGTGGGTCGTAACACTTAAAGATTTGATTTCAAATAATTCCAACCCAAACAGTTGCCGGAAGTATGTCATTTCGAATAAAACAAACTACTCTATAAAATTCTGAGTATTATTATTTTTTATATAGGGTCCATACAATTCTAGCGGAACTTATTCCTAAATCGAAGCGTAAGATGACTAAATTCACCTCTTATTATTATAAATTCATTTCAATTGAAGCAGTTAAAATAGTTGGGAAAAATTAGAAAGCCATACCCTATATTCCAGTGTGCCACAACAGGATAATGCGGCATAATGGCGTTCCCAGCAAAATGAATAGTGTGAAGCAAACTTTTAAATATTATTTACAAGAATATTTGTCGAGTTTATTTTATTTATTATTATAAACGATTCTTCCACGGATCAGCTGTCTGTATACAGTTAAAGAAACAAGTATCACATTGAGGGAATGAGTGTAATTATTTACTTTAATAGTAATAGAAATGTATATTTTCTTGTATTTTCTACCGGGAATAACTGCATTCGGTCTAGAAAGCTGGGACTAACAACAAAGGAACCCGATGTGCCAAACACACACCACCTACGCACTTCAATACACCAACGAAGATGCAGACTATTCATGAGTTAAAGTCTCTCACTCAATGTATTCTCCTAACATGTCTCCCAGCGATTACAACATTTTTTGGTATCTCAATCACTTCCTAGTAGGATAGCTTTACCTAGAGACCACTGATTAACCTGGTATTGGATGTTTCACTTTCTTACCTTTGGAGTTGACAGTCATCGGTTGGACATCTCACACGCAAATATCTAATATTAACAACGTTTCTTCTATAATTTCGTAATATTGTATCATTTCTTTGTATTATTTATTAGCTTGGTAAGGCTTGATTAAACACTTTTCTCTTTGCACCTACTTATTACCTATACCTTAACGTTGGATAAAAGTACACTAGCTCTCACCGGGAATCAAATCCAGAACCAATGCACTTGAACCATTTGGCCACAACAAGGCACATTTAAATAGAAGTTTCGATTTTGTTAGGAAAATTGTGATTAGGTGTAACATTTAAATATATATTTAAGAATGGGCACGGATGAAACGCACTGAATTTTCTCGCTCGAATTTCTTAAACTGACTCGTGTTAGGCTGCAGCTATTACTGAAACATTTATTTGGGAAATGCGAATAAAATAATGTGTTTTGGAAAACTTTGTTCGAAGCAATTACGTCCAAAAGTAAAGTACCCATTGGTCATATTTCTGTTAGAAATAACTTATGCCATATATTAGAATTATTAAGGAAATAATTGTATGTGAACTATGAGCAAAAGCGTCTGAGCACTTTCTAAGAAATCGTCAAAAAAGTCATCCCCAAGAATAAAATATCCCTTGTGTATCTTTTCAGGACAAACGAGTTATGCTATTTATGAAATACGAACAAAATTGCCAGAGTCATTCTCGACTAAATCGTAGGGTAAAACTTGCTCCGAAAAGTAATATACCACTTCTAGTTTTTTAGGATGATGGAATTATACCATATCGTTAGGTTATTTATGTAACATTTATTTATGAAATATGAACAAAATTGCGTCAGACGTTAATGCGAAAATCGTCGGAGAAGGGTAAACTACCCTTTCTGAATGTTTACAGGACGAACGAGTTGTGTCATATTGTTAGGTTATTAATGATACAATTATTTATGAAATGTGATTGAAAAAATTGTTCAAAAAAACGCATCCCATACAGTAAATTACACCTTATGTATTTTTTTAAGAGCAATGATTCATACTATATTTGTAAAAAAAATAAGCAAAATCTTTACAGCTGTTTTTGAAACAATTTAATTATTTTAAATTTTCATCCTTCAGCAAACTGCCCTTATTTTTAGGTGTCGGAGGATATAGAATTCGAAACGACAAAGTGTTATAAAAACTTCATGTCTAGAATTCGGTCCAGATACGTCGAACAGTATGGCCTCTATTTGAATGCATGTAAAAGCGTGACGAACCGACAAACGAACAGATGGACAGATATCAAAATCACTTTTTCGATATGTGGGGGCGTGAAACTTGAATTCATTGAAAGCTCAAATTCGATTGTTATCACTACTACTACAATTTCTTCTTTCGTCGCTTGAATGTGAAAAAGAATAGGAATACAACGACACGTAAGGTGATAATTTGTAATTCTCAACATTTAATGAGTTACGTTTAATGTGTTGCCATGCTAGAAAAAAAGCTTATGCCTGTTTGTTATATCATTTTAATATCAGTTTTTCACGCTACTATATAATGTAGAAATATGGTATGATTATCGTTCATATTCATTCTATCTTTTGCAAATATTCGTGTTCCGCATACATAGATCTGTATAATTTAGTTACGTTCAACGAAAGCATTCTTGCACTTGTGGATATGAAAAAAAGAGAGAGAGAGAGTCAATACTCTAAAAAGCAAAAAACACAAGCACACACACACATAAACGATAATTTAACATCAGGTCGATGTAACAAGGGGTAAGATTGAAAAGACTGTCAAGGTCGCGTATGTTCTTCCTCCTGTTTCTGACACACAAACCCGAAGTGAGTTGTCTGCTGTTCAAGAACGGGAAGTAACATACAAGACTATAAATTGAAAACAATAACTGTTTCCAATAGTACACATATTCTAATACTGAATAAATACGTCGATTAAAATATACTATCAATAAGTTATTTCCTTATTATATTGTTTCGTTTTAATTAACATCAAAATTATACACTTCCTATAATGTTTTGTAAAAAAAAAATGGTATGGGATTGGATGGGATTCGATGTGGTGTCAAAATAATAAAAATAACTATAACTCCGCCACTCTATCCACCTAACCACGAAGGCTACGTTCTGTTGGCTCTTTTTTTAAAGAAATAATCTTCATAACCATGGTCCGTATCGCTTCCAACCTTAAGATAAGGGTTTTCCTGTTTAATTCTATATTTTCGTACGATATCTTAGTTACAGAAGCTAATTTATATTTGGCAGGCAATCTACACACTAGGTTTTAACCAATAAATGCAACATTTTACTCCACTATCCAGTTCCTTGATCCAACTTCTCGACTCCCCTACTGAATTTCCTCCGCAATCGTGCTCTGCTAGTGAAAAATCCCTAGAAATCATCGTTGCCAGTATACACAAAACCGAGCATAATTTTGTTTTTTGCTTATATTTTTATTATTTTATTATATTTTTTTTGGAAATATCTCCTTAGATGGATTGCTTTCTATTATCTCCACATACTAATAACTGAATTTTACCCATAAACGTAAGGAAAATGGAATAAATGCGAAAAATCTTGAGTTACAGCATACGCGCAATTTTTTTTTTTTTTTTTCGCATGGGAGTACATACTATGGTCCTATACTACCATAACCAATTTTTAGATTTGGGAATTTGCAAAACTTTAGGGGGTGGTCGTATGTACCCTGCCCAAATTTAGGGGGTGGGCCAAGGTATCCCTGCTAAAATTTAGAGGGGTTGATCCTAAGTACCCCTAGGTCATTGACCCCGGTCCAAGGTCATTGACCTTTGACCTATGACGTCACAATTTTTTTGCTGATTCAGTTCGGCATACGTCGACCCGTACTAGTATATGAGAATGAGTGGTCGAACCCCTCCCCTTGACGAAATTCTGCGTACGCCCTGGTATTGAGGTATATCCATAAGAGTAAGGTTGTACGAAGAAGAGATTAATATGTTTTACTGATTTAAGACTAAAATCAGGTGGCATTGTGGCTGAGTGGTTGGTTTGATACAACCTGTTAATATATACAGATATCCATATATATCCAAATTAACCAAATTCTCTAAGAACGATAAATGCTAAGTGATCAATAAACTTGAAATCAGAGATATTTGTCAAATTCTGCCTCTAAGCCTTTTCTTTGTTAACTGAAAGTGAATACAAATGAGAAAGTGTTTTATGAAGTGACTTGATCCTGAATGTTCTCAAAAGTCAAGCGCCAAGGGAACAAACTGTGCTCTGTTATTTAAGAAATGAAAAAAAAAATGAAGAAACGAATGAAACAAATAAAGAAAGTAAGATACCAGATAAGAATAAAGCAAATTACATATTAAACGACAAGCTCTATGATTGCAGCATGGAGACGAATATCATCATTCCGCTCTATGTTCGACGTTAGTTGCATGAGTTTGTAGTTATATTTAGGTGTAAAAGAGAGAATGTTTGAAACTAGCTGAACTCTCAAGTTGGTTGTGATGCCCACAAATTGTGACAGCTTAAAAAAAATAGATTAAAACAAACTGGAAGCTGGAGGGTGTTGTAAGACAATGCGAGTGTAATGATGGGAATCATCAATCAGATGTGTCAAATAGTAAAAGGAGACATTACACATCTGATTCTTATAAGTGTTTGTCTCCAGGAGTGAGAGTGGATCTGAAAAGGTGTGGGGATGCATAACATCACGTCGTCCACCGTGTTTATTTTTGCCCATTGTATCCTTTTAGAAAGGAGGGACGCCATAGATATTTTTTTTGGAAGAGAGGTAAGCGCGTTCCCCTAGTTCCCCCTCACTTTTACCCAGTTGTGTTATTCTAATTTTTTAACAACCGGTTCTGTATATAGATAGATAGATAGAGATAGAGAGGGGATTTCTAAGAAACAAACCATAGAAGGTAGACAAAAGCAATTTTTTGTTGGATACAAGCAGGGTTCCCAAATGTCCCAGATTTTAAGGGACAGTCCCTTATTTTATGATTTTGTCCCGTGTCACACCGTCAAATTCAGTTGTGTAAAGAATTTTCTCACATATGAATTTGAAATGGACTGGCACAAGAAATAAGTGTTCTACTCACATGTCAGTTGATGAAAGCTGAGGTTTCTGACAGCCTAAAAGAATAATCCAAACTTTAAAAAGATTATAAGTGCAGTTAAGTCAAGTGTGAAGTACGATTTCTTGAAGAAAGTTTAAGTAACCTGAATCCAATGTTTTAAAACTGCATCCTAATTTTTCTTATGATAACACTTTGTATTAGTTCATACTTCCATATTTCTTTCAGCCAGTAGCGTAGCGTTAACTTTTGCAATGGGTAGACAGGATATATATATATATATATATATATATATATATATATATATATATATATATATAGAGAGAGAGAGAGAGAGAGAGAGAGAGAGAGTTCAGTGCTCCACGATTATGCTCTGAGACTAAGGCAAATGGTGATGAGTTGGATGATAGTGGTTGAGTGACGAAAGTGGGAGAGAATCTCGAGAAAATCTACACACACAGTGTATGTCCCGTATAAAACCAACTTGGTGGGATTTGGAATCTAACCAGGGATCCTACGCGTCACAGGTGACTGGTCTGTGACCGAGCTGCCGAGGCTTCTCTTTAAACACTTGTTACAATTTTTTTCCATTTACATTATTACATAATAACAATAGCTTTAGACTTTTCGATTTAACCATTTTCTTTCTTTATTTTCGAATTATTTGCAGTTTAAAATCTCAAATCAATATTGAGATAGTTTGACGTCTCTTGTAACCTGAAATGCACATGTTTATATTCCACATATATCCAAATATATGAAAATTATCAATTATATAATCTATTATTTGCGGTCGCGGTGGCTTAGTGGTGCATGGAGTCTTTGGTTCGATCCCAGTTCGCGCCAAGTGAATTTGTGGTGGACAAACACCGTGTGTGGAGTTTTCTTGGGGTTCTGCCGTTTCCTCCCACTTTTTCATTCCACCATTTCCTCCCACTTTCTTCATTCGACAATTTCATTCATTTCTCGTCATCACCGTCTACTTTAGCCCAGCCGACATAACTGTGGGACGTAAAACTCAAAGATTTCATTTCATTTTTAATATATTATTAGAAAGAGCAGACACATGGTGCAGAATATCGCATCGATATCCAGAACCTAATGAAATTACGAGATTAAGGTTTTTACTTCCTGATCAAAACCTCTGAATGAGTAAAATTATAGGAACTCTCTTTTAATAATAATTTCCGAAAGGAACATTTTTAGTGTAACCATTTTTACAAACTCCTAACAAAATTTCGTTAGAAACTTATTTTCGCGTGGTTGCACTACTATATATGATGTACAGAAAACCAATTTCGATAAGCACATTCCTTAGCGATGAAATTAAACCAGTATATCGATATAAATCAATTCTGACAATACACCAAATACATTAAATTGAATTAATAATTTACGTTTATGTATAATCTTCCTATTAGCTTTGCACGATTCCTGATTCAAAAAGTAAACTCATAAATTGGCTATTTTTAAAGTTAAGCTTAGACATGCCGTTTAATAACAACTGGTGCAGTAAATCTATTTCCAATCATTTGATTTGCACATAATAAATAACTCAGACAGACCCAAATACAAATTTACCTAACGATTTTAACAACAAAATAGCAGACTACAAAACCTCCTGCCCTTCTTTTGCCTTTCCCAGTGTTGATACACTCCAGTATTGCGATTAAACAGAAGCTGAACCTAGATCGTGAAAGATTTGTATGAATTACTGTATCAATAAAACCTTCTTAAGGCAGTTATTAATTTAGGTTTTTATTTCCTTCTATTTCTTAGTAATTTTCCTTGAAATATGATTGAATATCTAAAAGGAAGAAAGAAAAGTATACTGGATTTAAAATGGTATCATTTCGCTAAGTATGGCATCACTGCTACTGAGACATTTTTTCCGATGTCTCTTTGCTAGGTTATTTCAGCGAGTGAGAAGGCTACAGCCATATGCGCGCGCCGCTTTCTCAAGTGTATTGTTTCAGCTGCGTTGAGACATATTTCTTGTTGTCTCTCTGCAGCCTGTTTGACGGAGATAGAACTTTTTTCCCCCGAGTTTTGAAAAGTAAAATTATTTAGAAAGTCTCTACTACTATTCTTATTAATCAAGCTATCGTTGGCCCTAGTATTTCTACATTTTTCTTCAACATGAAATGAATATTAGTTCTTATTAATAAGGAAATTCCAAAGCTATGTTCTTTTAATTTGAAAGGGTAGACAGTGTCTCTTACTTATAATACTTTTGATAAAGTGGATACTTTCAAATATCTAGGATCAATATTAACAGAGGAAAATCATATCCACGAAGAAATTAAATGTCGATTAAAAGCAGGGAATTCGTGTTACTATTTGGTTAAAAATCTCTTGTCGTCGCGAATTCTGTCGAGGAATTTGAAACTTAAAATATACAAAACGATAATCATGCCTGTTGTTTTGTATGGCTGCGAAACATGGTCACTTACTCTGAGGGAAGAACATAGACTGAAAGTATTTGAGAACAAGATCCTGAGACGAATATTCGGACCCAAGAGGAACGGGAATGGAGAATGGCGGAAACTTCATAACGAGGAACTACATAATTTATATGGTTTACCCAACATTGTTAGAGTCGTCAAGTCTAGGAGGCTTAGGTGGGCGGGTCATGTAGCTAGAATGGAAGAAAGTAGAAACGCTTTCAAAGTCTTGACTGGAAGACCAATCGGAAAACGACCATTAGGAAGACCTAGGCGCAGATGGGAGGACAATATTAAGATGGATCTCGCAGAGATTGGAATACAAAGTAGAAACTGGATGCAGTTAGCTAAGGATAGAAGTCAGTGGAGAGCTTTTGTGAACGCGGCATTGAACCTCCGGGTTCCATAGGCCATGGAGTTAGTTAGTTAGTTAGTTAGACAGTGTCTCAATGTATAATAGCACTCTACGCTACTGCTTTCAGCCTAAAATAAATATTGTTTTCATTTTATGCCTGGCTCACTTTTTAAGACTAATCATTAGAGCAACCCACATTATGCTTTATTTTTGTTTAATTACGCTTTATTTTTTTTCCAAATTATGCTTTATTATTAGTTTCAATCATTGTTTTACATTAATCGTGTATAATTTATAATATTTACTATACATTAAATATTCTAAATATCTTGTTCTATTTATTAATATTTTATGCAACCAGTTTCTTTCATATTTAATGAACTTTCTACTTAATGCACTGTAAAGACATATGCTTTACTCGATTCAGTTTTCTTCTATCACTAGTGTGTGTCTTAAATTTGCATATATACAGAAAGGGAAAGTAAAAGATGCCACCAAAAAAGTATAGAAAGTGCTCAAGTTCAAGAGGTACACATAACAATATAGTGTGAAGTTCTTGTGTGCTATTCATTGTTGGCGCAAAGTTTTCTTCTTCTTTTCTTTTTTCTTTTCTCCACATCAAAGGACAAGGCTCGCAACTAGAGGGGGACAGGGGGCCTGGCACCCCTAAACTTTTCATGGCTCCTCCAGACCTCAACACAAAATGCTATTATTAATACAAAAATCACAATTTAGATATTTGTAAGAGAATTTTTAATGACTTGGCTCAATATCTTATTCATGCCCCCCTCTTAACTTCTGTGTCTGGTTGCGGAGCTGCAAAAGACTACACTGAAAAATTTACAGAAATAAAAATAAGCTTTTCATTATTACATTGTTGTGTACTCAATGATTTTGCATTGTAAATATTGATTTAAAAAAATATTAATACACTATGTTAAACTTGCAGTTAAACAGAATTCTCCAAGAATTATGCTATACATTTTAAATTATGCTTTATTTTCTAAAATTATGCTTTTATAATTAGTTTTTTCTGGACCCTTAGACAAGCACAACCATGTTCAAGGTACCAACCATATGTGTAAGTTGCTGTTATGTTTTTTATGCTTTTGGGTTGCCCTACTAATCATGTTTATTAAAACCCTTCTGAAATTCGTCAACCCGTCCCTTATTTTGACTATTTTTATTTGGCAACCCTGACCACAAGTGACAACAAGTGAAAAGTAGAGTTCTAGACAAGGCGGTGCGACGAAATTAATAGCACCGTGAATATCCTAGAAACGAATTATGAAAGATATATGTTTGTCAAAAATTTGGAAAGACCTTAATCCAGCAATGGATCAACAATTGTTGATAAGGGCATGTGTGTTCCAGATAGAAATAACCCTCACCACTACACAACTACACTCACAGATTAAAAAACATTAGCTGTCGTTATCAAGGTGACCAGAACTTTTACTTTCAAAAACGGGACGCATACGAATCGGCGACGGGGGGGGGGGGAGGAATTCCACATTGCATTTTGGGACTCAGCAGTGTTTTCACTTTATAAAATATACAATTAAGAATGATAACACAGCGTTTCTAACTTAAGTACAGCATAATACTTTTAACTACTTGAACACTTAGAATTCCAACTCAATTTCCACTTGAACCACAGAACGCTCAATTCCCAATTTGATATTCAGAAGTTCTAGGCACGGCTGAACCTTTCCAATGAGTGTCGGTATGGAGGAGCGTAGAATTTGCATTGACCATTTATATTTTGAATAATAATTACGGGATACCTGGGTCATTTTTGCTTAAAAACGGGACATTTAGGCGTCCCGTTTGAGATTCAGAAAAAACGGGACAGCGGTTGAAAATAAGGGACTGTCCCGGCTAAAACGGGACGTCTGGTCACCTTGGTCGTTATTGATATCTTTACATTTGAGATTAAGAAATAATACTTGTTCTATCATAGTTTGACCCTGTAGCTGTAAGAATTTCTCAAAACAAAGATAGTTAAACTAAAATTTACCGTTCATGGGTATATGGGGGGGGGGGTATAGCAAACGATTCTGCGAACTCAAATATTTTAACAACCGAACCAGCTGAATAGCATCACTGCATTTACCCCTGTTTGTCACACTATTTAACTTCCGACACCTGTTTCACATCTAACAAATTAATATCTTTCAAGGAATTTAATTTTTCAAATAAGGCCTTACATCACGTCAACAAATGTGCTGTGATGCTTACACTGTAATTGAAATCCTAACAAAATCTGTTACAGGAATTTACTGTTCCTGAATTTCATTTCCATTTGGTGCGATTTCCAGTGACGTTTAAGCCATTTTAGTGGTTGTTTAGTGATTGATCTGTTAGTGAAATGTGCTAAAATTGTTGGTCATACTCTTACTAAAATTTCAGTACCTGGCAACCCATATCAATACATGACGAGCGAAATTGCGTTTAAAAATGGGAGAAGGAACTATTTTAGTTTAGAAGACTTTGCTATGACGGTAAAAATAACTTCTAGGTTGACATAGATTGTTTAAAGACCAAATCATTAAATGTGTATTTTTTCTTTAAAATGCGCAATAATGCTGTTTAATTATTTCAATTGAGATAATTAAAGCTCATTTCAAATTTATTGTGGCTGTGTCTGTTTTTGTTTGCATACAATGTTCGGAGGAAATTTTCAGAATGTTATCTCTGCATAGATAACTGACGTCATTTATCTTAGTTCAGTGGCATTTTCAAGTAGGTTAACCAAATTTTTTTGGTGAAAGTAAGTGTTGTATTTAACCCTATATATATGCAGGTAGGGAAAACAGGTACCACTTTATGAAATTTTACATCAATTATTTTACTTTACGTAATACCCTAATATGGGCATTCATTCTGTTAATCCTCACAAGGTTTTTAAGATAATAATTTTGAATAGGTTAAGTTAGTTTAATTCAGGTTAGGTTTCTTTCACGTGTCTAGTAAATATATTTGGCCCGGCGATGCTTATTGCAGCTTTACCTTAATGTTACTGTATAGATTGATAATGTACCGGCAAACTGATGTCCTATAAACATGCCTGGGATCGCTTTGTTGCAAACCGCTGCTTTACAAAGTGTTTCGGGACGGCTTTAAAATGTTGGTCCGCATACACAGATGAAGGTTGATTCCTATATCAAGGCTCAATACTCGTCCACGGTGGAAAAATAAAATCATCATTTTTGTTGATTTTTTGGATTTAAATCAATTCTTTCTTCTCGCGTAATACAAGTCACGAACCGAAGACATGTTTAGCAGAAGGGATCCAGCCAACACCACCTAGATTTGAGAAGGCCAGATGGCTGCTACAGTCACACAAGTGGTCTTACCAGCTAAGTAAAGGAGTTCCCGAGTGCTACGAACTTCATAGCTTTCAGAAATGGGAAATTACAATTTAGTATTGCGTAGCACTCGTGCTCTATTTGTGCCCTTTTACGTGTTCTTTCTTAAACTACCTAAATGCCAAATAAGAAGGTGCATCAGTAACATTGTGACTTAAAACCCTAAAAAAGGAAAGAAATTAGAGGAAGTAAAGAACTTTTCCCAGATTGCGATAAATAAGTTACTATTGTTTTCTAGTCAATATTACTGTACGTTCCCAAAAAAAAGTTTATCGTTCTGTTATAAGCGTGAAAATATCGTTAGTGCAAGCGAAAGTAAGTATCATGACTCCACGTTACTCGAATAACATTCATGACTCAATCACAATATTCATAATCAAATATAGTAAAAATGGAATATTTACAAAATTAAAGAGAAAGATTAAAACATCTATTGTAAAGATGCATCACAACAAATACATGCTACTTGAAATTAAGTAAGAAATTAAAGCATTACGATCCCTAACAAGGTAAATTAAATTTTGTAACTCAGTTTTATTGAGGAATGGTTTGCAATTTTATACCAAGCAGATGCTTCAAACCGTTCTTTTTCTTTTCAATTTTCATGCAAAAGCATAAAATATTATACTATTCTGTACTAGCACTAGTTCATTTTAAGCACTAATAGTCACGGCAATTTTCAACATTGTTAATTAATATTATGAATACCAATTACGGTAAAAGACGAGGCTTAAGTTTAGAGTTGTCCTTGGACTTTGCAACGTATAAAAAACAGTGCTTAAAGTATTAAAAATTGTTACATTTCACTTAACTTCAGTACTCCGTGGGCTTCACAAAAAATTAAAAGGTTTTCTTCATTATTTTTACGCATCCGTTACACCTGTTCGCCATATTCGTCATATTTTACAACTACTATGCTGTTGAAACCTTCCGCGAATGCTTCCGCATCCGGCAAATAGTACGAACTTCCATATCTTTTCTCGTATTAAACATAACTCTCCTGCCGAATTTAAATTCCTAAACATCAAATAAAAACTTCAAATTATCATTTCTTACCTCATTTCTCCTGTAAATTTTCCTGATTTTTATAAAAAGCGGAGGGGTAACTCTAAACTTAACCCAAAGACGACATACAAGGGTCTGTTGTTAACACATTCTACACTTTTAACAAAATTCAATATTGCCCAAATGCATACTTATACAATTTTAAATACATGCATTGATACAATACATAGTCAATATTTTCGACATTAAAAATATCTTCATTTTCTGAGAAGATCATAGGAAAATTTAATAACACTTTTTTATAAACCAAAATCAAGACTGTATTCTCTTATCACAATATTATTTCTTATATGTTTTTGATGTCTTTGAAACTTTCTTCCATTCCTAGTTTCAAGTTATTTGAAAAAATATAAAGCAATGAAAAAAATACTATCGAAGAGAATCACTATTACTTATTATAAACAGCAACAAATTTCATTAAAATGGGAATATCCGCATGTGGATCTTTTATTTTTCTAAAAGAATAATAAAACATGAAACTAAACTAGAATATACATAACGCCAGTTTAATAGTAAAATGAAAATTATCTACTAAGCATCAATTGTTTGCTCCAAACCTAGATCTGTCGCATGAAACTTACTTGGTGGACCTATATATTCCTGGTAAGAACCCAGAAATCTCACATGAAAGAGGGCTCAATTATTATTGATCAAAATAGTGTTGGATATATATTTGATCAGTCTTAGGTAAATGGAATTTCTCGCTTACTTTTCGTTTCAGTTCCATTAATATCAATTCCGATTAAACAAATATCAAGAAATATATATGGAATCAGTGGCGTAGGGAAGGGGGGGCAGAGGGGCCGCCCTCCCCAAAGTGGTCCGACAATGTATTTCGGTACTTTGACGTTTGTAATTTTATATATATTTTTATGTTTATATATTTCCTTGTGTGTAATGTTTCTATATGTACCTATAACAGCACTTGGCCCTCCCCCAAACACACATCCTGGCTACGCTACTGTATGGAATGTTATTATTACACCAGGTAAACCTAAATTTGGTATGTTTTTCATAAATTTAAAGCCCTATAATGTTTGAATATTATAATTTGATGTTGAACGTTATGATTGCAGCACATTTCATCCAATCATATTTAGGTATAATGATTTAATTTCCAAATAAGAGCTGCAGTCAGATAAATGGATTCTAATTGAGTAATGTGTGGTTAGTCAATACCAGTCAGAGAGAAGGCCAATAGTCTGTGCGATGACCGTGTAATTCCTACTTGTAAGTGGACATTGCATATTTAGTGTATGTACACTCATGTCCAAAATTATTGTCGCATGTCTATAAATATGTTGTTGTAGGAATATAATTTGATAACGAATGCGCCCGCTATTTCTTATAATGTTAGTATGTGTATAATCGGCAAAGACATGTATGTGGCAAATTTCATGTCAAAAGAGCAGTAAATAAGAACAATAAAACGAAAATAAAACTTTCTTGTCCATTTAGCAATATTATGTTTTATTCATTCTAATTTTCATATTTATAATTCTTTTCCTTTGAAATTTACCACAAATATACATTTCCCGATTATAAATATAGCATCAATATTAAAAGCACCCTGCAAAATCATTATCAAATTATATTCTTACAAGAAGGCAGTTATAGATATGCGACAATCATTTTGGATATAAATGTACGTAAAAGGAAATTACTTGCAACTACTAGCTATTATTATTATTATTATTATTATTATTATTATTATTATTATTATTATTATTATTATTATGATTATTATTATTATTATTATTATTATTAAGTGAAATGAAATCTTTAAGTTTTACGTCCCATGGTTATGCCGGCTAGGATAAAGGAGACGGTGAAGATGAGAAATGAATGAAATGGTGGAATGAAGAAAGGGAGGAAACGGGAGAACCCCGAGAAAACCCACGAGCACGATGTTTGTCCACCACAAAGTCTACACGGCGCGAGCTGGGATCGAACCAGGGATCCCAAGCACCGGAGGTGAACGCTCTAGCACTGAGCCACCGCGCCCCTATTATATTATTATTATTATTATTTTAATGACAGAATATAAACCCTCAAGTAGATTCGGACGAAGCAACAAGGAAATACTATTAATGTTAATTCTTTCTTTTGTTTTCCTATTTTAGTGGTAATAATTGTGGAATTATCTCACCTTTCCTGGCACTCAAAGGTATAAAATACGGGGATTTAGGAGCAATTGATGCAAATTATTATATATATTAAATAATTTCAAATAATTTAGATTACTGTACATGCAGGACTATATTTCAACTATCACCTATTTTTGAGTTCGCAATCAAACAATGCCTCTTTCAGCACCTTGGTTCTTACAAATATTCAAAGGAAACTGTTTCTCATAGATTAATGTGAGAAATATAAAATAAATATGCTTTAGGTTAATATTACCATTTAGATCAGGAAAATGAAATATTGTCTAAAATGAGGCTGCCAGTAGTTGTAAAGCGAAGTTCAATTTCGTGAGACTGAATATTGTAAAAAAAGGGAAAAACAAACTTAAAACTATTGTTCCTTCAGAGATGATCTGTTTCAAGTATTATTACAAAACAATAGGGGCGTCGCCAGACACTTTTAAAGGCCACAAACCCTAACAAACTGACTTCATAGCGATATTTAACAAAGTATTAAACTATGCACATAAAATGAAGTCTTTCGATTTGCTTTTAGTAATCTGAAAAGTATTAATTTGTATGAGTAAAATATGTCAAAGTAAGTTTATCTATTCTAATTTGATTAACAGCTTGTACGATTTTAATTAGTATGGTAAATTTGTAGTTTTTTCGTGCAAATTTTAACATTATCCTCAGATCAGCATAACGTGAAGGGAACTTCAACTAAAATGGACAGAAGAGAAAATGTTTAATATTTACAATTTTCAGATAATAATTATAATAATAATAGAAGAAGAAACGGATAGATTAATTGCATATAAGTAAATGGACAGCGCCTATATTCCTAGACTTTCTCCAGTCCCCAATGCTCAACTTCTGGCGACGCCACTGCGACATAATAGACTTAATAATATTTAGTACTATAAACGGAGAATATGCTGTCACTTACCCTGGAGTACTTTGAAGGTATAAAACCCTCTCTTTTAATCGCATTTATCCACTTTGTTTTGAGGCTTTCTTCTTTACAAACACTAAAAACGTGAACCTTTGGCCCGTTGTCGTAGTTTTCATTTCAGAGAGGCACATTTAATTAGCCATCGATGAGGCATATTTAATTAGCAAAATAATATTCCTCACAACACAGCAGTAAACTTTTACATGTACAGAATATTATATCCACAATTAATAAATAGAATATCTCAACACATAACCACACGCATATACGCACATAAGAAAAACAATGCATGTAACAAAATTCACAACACACTCATTAACAGCTAAAGAAAATCTGGCAAGTCCGAGGGAAAAGGAATTTCCTTTGGGGAGACGCGCAATAAATAACTATACCAACACCTCCCACAACAGAGGGATGACAGCAAGGGTGACAGCGAAGTTTGAGATGTCTGGACCAGACCACTTGTACTGACGTCACATGCTTCTCCGAACCCAGCACTCTGGCTTTCTCAAATCTAGGTGGTGTTGGTCCAGCTCTTTCCTCTAAAAATGTTACAATTTTGGTAATTTCTGTTCACATTCGGTTAGTTAGGGTAGGTTAGGTTAAGTTAGTTTATGTTATGTTAGTGTAGGAGTCCCGCATAATTTTCCAAAAAATGATAGAATTTCTCTTATTTCTATTAATATTAGGTTAGTTTATGTTAGGTTAGGTTAGATTTGGTTACGTTACGTATGTTACGTCTAAGTACTTGCATCATTCATTTCTCCTGTAAATTTTGTGTTTTTTGCGTGCTTCTGGACCTCTTGTACTAAACATACTCCGAAAAAATATTAGGAATTGATATTAAATGTTAATTATGCCATTTAAGTGAAAGTATTGGGCTTGAATTTTGAATTGATTGCCAGTCGTTAACTTATTTCAATCCCAAATAGAGATGCAAGGATTCGGAGAAAACCTGTCTTTTTTTGGGGGGGGGGGGGCACTCGGTTTTTTCTGCTTCGCTTTTTTGCTTGGGAAATTTTTGGCTTTTTTACAAATTCTGCTTTAAATTGATAAAGCAGGTTTTCTTTCGCTTCTCTATATTACAATAAGTAGTAGTGGATGCAGGTAATAATACAAAACCTCGGAAATAAACATGAATTTCGAAAACATATTTCAAACAGTTTTAATTCTTAACACATTTTTATTATGAATCCCAAAAAATTAATCCATGTATATAATTAGTTGCAGTTAAGTTTTAACTTTCATATATTCATTATAAGCAATGTTTTTTTATTGTGAATTAAATACAAAAACAAGGAAAAACTGTTACATGACATACAGAATTTATTGTACTATGTGTGTGAGTTCAAACAAATAATACATCGGGAACATAATATTTACTGAACAAACGCACAAAACAAATTTAAGTTTCGACGCCGTAGCTTTCTCAAAAATAACATGTTTTTCTCTTTGTTCATTACGTATATCAAGTGGCTTAAGTGGTACAACGTTGGCTTCGCATTCGAGAGGTCATGGGTTCGATTCCCGCTGCCGACCATCCTGACTGGGGTTTTCCAGTGTTTCCCTCAGTCGTACCAGACAAATGCCGGGATGGTACCTACTAAAACAGGCCATGGTCGATACCTTCCCAAATTGTTTCCATGCTGTTGTTAGATATCCAGTATAAAATAACCTCTGAGCTGCATCTGGTGATTGTTAAATAAATAAATAAATATCATTCTCTCGTCAATCTGTTATAGCCTGTAAGTTTATTATGTCTGACTTCCGAGACTTTCATAAACATTCGTACTAGAGTAACAATGAAAAATAGTCATTGCTTTATTACATTTCAACGTATTACTTTAAAAGACTGAGAAAAATGCAATCTTTGTATGGGACGCTCAAAAATCACCTAATTTGTTAATGCACCTCTTGCTTCCGCCTTTGCTACCCCTACAGAAACTTCTTTGAAATGGAACAGAAATGTTGAAAGTGTATTTTCTATTCATTTATTACAACGTAATAATCTGTTACCACGTATCAGGTGCTTCGGACCTGCAAAATCGGTAAAGTCCCAAATTCTGTAATGCACTGACTGTTCCTTAAGCTTGTTTAGAATCAGGAAAGTACTGAATTTTTTGTTTATGAATCATATGCGTAATACTGTTCATCTGAGCGTTTGGTTTTCAAGGCCCTGGAATATATAACTACCATCACGGTTTAACCAGTCCTGAAGGTTTCTGAATTTTTAACAAGAATTCAGCATGTCATTACGGAACTTTCCCTTAAAAAAGAAAAGAAAGAAAGAATAAGAAAAGAAAAACTAGGAAATACATTTAAATCAAGCACAACAAATATGAGTGAGTGGTTAGCTTTTCTGCTTCTATTGGGAAATCTGGAATTCAGTCCCGCATTCGACCATTCCGACAAAAATTCTTAACTCCATGTGTGAATGTAGAGATAGTGTGTGTACTGTGATTCCTGGCTGATTTCATTTCTTATGTTTTAAATTGTTGTTATTACTAACTAGCAGCGTTCACCCCGCTTCGCTGCGGTCACCCCGGAACGCAATAAACTTTGTTACTTAGATAATTTTTACTTTTTCGCTTTCAAGTGATATGATAAAAACCATAGAAGATTGCACTAATGTTAACATTATATCGCCTGTCATTTATGTTAACCCGCCCCGCTTCGCTGCGGTCACCCCAACCCGCCCCGCTTCGCTGCGGTCATCCCGGAACGCAATAAACTTTGTTACTTAGATAATTTTTACTTTTTCGCTTTCAAGTGATTTATAGCGCCTGTCAGTTATGTTAACCCGCCGAGTCACAGGGTCATGCGGGTTGCATATAAATACGTTTATTTTTATACCTATGATGAACTAATAACAAAGGATTTGTACGTATGGACACCTGAATGGTCAATTATCTCAAGACACTGGTAATTGAAAATTAAAGTGATATGATAAAAACCATCTAGGGTCCACATCCTAACAACCCCCCAAAAATGAAAGAAATCGGTTCAGCCGTATTAGCGTGATGAGCGGACAAAGGATTTTTTGTACGTATTGACACCTGATTGGTCAATTATCTCAAGACACTGGTAATTGAAAATTAAAGTGATATGATAAAAACCATCTAGGGTCCAAATCCTAACAACCCCCCAAAAATGAAAGAAATCGGTTCAGCCGTATTAGCGTGATGAGCGGACAAAGGATTTTGTGCGTTCTCTTTTATATATATAGATTACCAGCAATGACGGATTTGCGAAAGGGGTTAGGGTGGGGGTTTCTTTCGGACTGAAGCTTGTTCTCCGAAATTACGGAATTTCTAAAACAAACGAAATTTTAGTTATGTCTTTACTCATAAATTTCAAGCTCCCCTCAAATGAAAATCAGGCATTTTTAGAAAAAAAAAAAAAAAACTAACCATTAATAAGAGAAAAAAAAAACAAACACTTTTTTAAATCCGTACTGATTATTGGTATAAAATGGTATTCAAGGTTGCATCCAGAAGATTATTGCTACATCATTACACAGCTGCAGTATAACAGAAATGTGGAAGTATGCTCTGACTGATATATTGAAAAACATAAGTTTAACTATGTGCTAGAAACTACAGTACTAAGCTCTAAGAAATGAAACACACATAACTAAAAATGAAATGATCTAAACAAGAAAAAAATGTCGATAACTCAGAAGTTAAAGTTATATATCCTCTGAAATTGCTCTCAAATAGTACGTACTTAATGTTTAATTCATAAAACATGTGTTCCATCCATTCTGATGGTGAATTCTAGAGGGAAATATGGCATTTAGATCATGAAATCTTGTTTAACTATAGAGTATACTATAAGAAAGCTATTCAGATAGAAAAATCATGAAAATGAAAAAAAGCAACATTTCCGTTTTTTCCCTAGAAAACCGGCTTTTTATGTGAAAAAGCATCAATTCAAAATAACCTGCTATTTTGCATTTCTAATCCCAAACAATGTTTCTTAAGCATTAAGGGACAAGTACGGAGACGTTTATCAACATGATACATTTTTTCAAAAAAGTTACTCATATTTGGCAGGGGCATATATATATATATATATATATATATATATATATATAAACTACCTTGCGGCACGACATACATATAAAATACCCAAATTTCGCCTAAAGTTATAAAATCTAAAAAAGATTTAAGTTTCGGAGAGTGAATCGGGCCACTTTAATAAATACGCCCCTATTATCTGGGAACAAACAAACAGACGCGGGCACAAAAGAATTTTCCTTAAATGTCCATGGCGATTTTCTCGTTGGAATAGTTAACGATTTAGAAACCTGATGTTATAAAGATAAAAAAACAGAATTCCTCCGTTACCTCTTCAAAACTAGATTTTCCCTAATCATCCTCTGCATGAAACACTCGTTTTCATACTGTGGTGTACATACATTTGCATCTTATTGTATTATGATTATCTTCTATAATTGAAATAATACAGCAGAGGCTGGATTTGACTTATTTTCACTTTAATTTATTTTGGAATTTGATTTAAATCAACGATTTCTATTTAAAAAATCAAGTGATATAAATCTCGATTTAAATCAATGCACCCTGCTCAAGTCACATAGTAATGCCGAGCGAGCGAGAGAGGGTGAAGGCGGGTTAGTAGCCAGATTGATTTAATTCTTTATTACAACTCGATGGATCCGGACCAATCTTCTAAGACCCCGCCACTTTAGGAGGGTGCATACAACACAAACCAACTTGTGCTAGGTTGTCAGTGAAAAACCACTAATATTATCTAACCCGAGTTTGCAGGAGCTCAGCAGGGGGTTCGTCCGTAGGGAGCAGGCGCTTCAGCGGTGGTGGGGATACGTACAAACAATGGTAGTAGAAAAACACTTCATATGACATAAAAACAAATGCCTTGCGACGCTGGATAATTTCTGCATTGTCTCCATGTACCACTTCAACGTGTTTGTCTTGAACTCTATCACTGCCAACTGGATTATGGCACTAAGGTACATTTCTCTTATATTAATTCTAAATACGTATATTATATGCGTTGTTTATATAGGACAAGGGCGGCCCGGATTAGACCCAAATAAACCTGTTTCAACGTTGTATTATTATTTATTTGTTGTTATTTTAATATACCTTCACTCCAATTAACTGTTCATTTCTGTCTTTCATTCGTAACTATTAATCACAAATATTTCTTATTTTCATGCTTTGTTTGCTCTTCGTTAGATAGGAAAATAATTCTTTCCTGTACGAGGTTGCCTCGCAGGGGAACACTTTTAAAATTAATGAAATATGAACTGGTAGCAGGAAATGCACTCTTATTGCCTTTGAAAGTTTAATCAGGAGTTGCTTTAGTGGGTGCAGATTGAGTTCAGGACTGCGTGTGAACATATGGCATGCAAACTGCAGTGCATAAACCACGAACTAACTTTAAAATACAAAGCAACTTGATCTGGAAGACCATTGAAAACAGGAATGCTATCTGAGTCAAGTTAGGAGTGTAGCAAGGGGTCCTGAGCTGAAACGAGGAGGTGTGTTCGTAGAAAGCAGGCGTATCAGTGACGTTTTGTAGACACATAATTGAGGATAGTAGAAAAACACTATATGGCATAAGACATATGCCTTCTGTGTGACACGCCTTTCCAACACTGGTAAAAGTGCACTTTGTGCAGAACATTCATAGGAACCAATACTTAAACCAGCCCTGCAGGGTTTCTAACCTCTTTCGCTCGCTCAGCTATGTTTTTGTGAAGTAAGTATTAACTTGACTATCGAACGAGTGCGGGCGGTCAGTTTTGGAACTAAAATACAAACAACGGTGTTTCCAACCGGATTATTTGTAACTGGTCTATCAAAGTTATTATTGTCCTGTTCGTAACAAACCACTTCACGCATATCTTCAAGTTAAGACAAACACAGTTTCAAAAGTTACAGAAGTTATTCTAGAACACTTTAAGGGACTGAAAGGAAAAAAAGAGTACATACACCCTCCATATTAGTTTGGCAATAACTTGCTAATAAACTAAGATCAGTGTTGTGCAAAGAAACACTAAGAACTTCGCAGCATTCAAGTGTAAGGAATTCCTATTTCTCCTATTAACAATATCTCGAAATTCATTATTGTGAATCAAAGTTATAGTTTGACAACTGCGCTTCCATTGTTTAAAGCAAGTTGTAGTTTTGAGATAAGACATCTTCCAAATTGCCACCAAGTTAGACCATGTGATCTCCGATCGATTGTGTAAGCAGTGTCTTGAGTAACAAAATTCTTGTGCGTTGAGATTATGTTCGGATGTGCTGCAAAAGTCCTGTTAGAGAGAAACTGAAAATCTTTCACCTTCACACTGCTAACCGCCTCCGAAGGAGACTTGGATCCGCCCCTGATTGAGATCGTAGATAAAGATAATTCCTCTAATTTCTAACTTGTCATTATTTAGAATTTTTTTGGTAATTTTAAAAAATCCAGTATTTCTGCCATATTTTGAAAACTTTATTTAAAAGAAATATACCCAATGTTACATTGGAGGCGGGAGTGGAGCGATTAAAGTTTAAAGTGGGGTGCCTGACAATTGAAGGTTCCTTGTCCTTCCAAGGAATTGAATTCCAGTGAAATTCAGAGAAAGAAGTGAATTACGTATTAAAAAAGAAATACAAAATGCATTTTCAGAGTAACTCTCACAAGCATTATTTTATTATAAAATTAATGCTATTTCTGAAGCTGATTAGAGTGACTAGCTATCAGGGTGGATTGATTTAAATCAGTCTGATTTAAATCACGATTTTAATCAAGATTTAAATCACTTGATTTTTTAAATAAAAATCGTTGATTTAAATCAAATTCCGAAATGAATTAATTTAAAGTGAAAATAAGTAAAATCCCGTTTGTCTTCTGTTATTTCGATTATGGAAGATAATAATCATAATACAATGAGACTCAAATGTAAGTAAGCACAGTATGAAAACGAGTATTATGTAGGGAACGATCAGGGAAAATCCCGTTTGAACGGGTAACGGGTGAGCCCTGCTTTCTTCTCTTTGTAACACAGGGTTTTAAAATTTCTATTCCAACGGGAAAATTACCATGGTCATTTAAGATGAAAACTCTTTTGTGTCCACGTCTATTTGTTTGTTTCCAGATAATAGGGGCGTATTTAGAGGGGTCCGATCCCCTCTCCGAAACAAAGAAAAAAATAGATTTTAAAATTTTGGGCGAAATTTATGTACTAAATACATAGAAGTTCCTCGGGATCGTAATACGACAAATTTTGGATGCATTAAAATATCGAATAATACTTTTGATAAAGTGGATACTTGACCCAATTGCAGAACATGCCGCGATCTGCGATGTGATCGCAGAAAATTTGCCGCACCTGTGCAGGAAAAATTGTCAGAGGAAATAAAATAGTCAACAGGAAAGTATAAAAATGTGCCTGCTATAGGGAATATGACTGACCTTTTCTCCAGCAACACATTAGATAAGTTAACAAGAATTATAATCTTTTTCAGAGGCTAGAGGCACAGAATTGTGCTTTGGTCCAGGTCTTAGAAAAATGTAAGTCTGGTCCTGACAATTACACACGACACAAGGAGAAGAAATCAGCTTTTCATCAGATCAAACTGACGAACGTAATTTTGGCAAATACAGCCATGTAAATAAATATTGCTTAACGCGCGAAGAATATTGAAGGTAGATTGTACCACTGACTTGATTTAAATAATTTGCATATTGTTTCCCTGTAAAGCATTTTTATAGCACATCTTAAGTTTTTAAGCATCTTCAGGCTGTACAATTAATTGCAGAGTACGAACAGAGAAAAACAGCTGCTGCTTAGTGAACTTTCGCCTATTATATTCTTGAAAAAAAAAATAAAAAAAATAAAATGAAATCTTTTAGTTTTAGTCTCACGGTTATGCCTGCTATGCTCAAGGTGACGGTGATGATGAGAAATGAATGAAATGACGGAACGAAGAAAGTGGGAGGAAACGTGAGAAACCCGAGAAAACCAACGCACAATGTGTTTGTCCACCACAAAGCTCACTTGGCGGGAGCTGGGATCGAACTAAGAACTCTATAGAGGTGAACGCTTTACCACTGAGCCACCGCGGCCTATTATACTTTTGTTCATAATCAAACTACAGTTCATTACATTGTGTTGGAAAGTTGAGGGGGGGATCTGAGGTGTCCCGTATTCTCATGGAGAAAATATGGCAGGTTTATTTACGCTGGAAGATGTTAATTTCATATAAGATATTTTAAAACATTTATTTATTTCATACAACATGAATTGTATCTTTGTTTTAAATTAATAGATTCTTTTGGTATTCATATTTGGCGAACGTCAGTCAGGCTTCTGGATGACTTGATCTACATTTGTTCGTTTGTCTGCCGAGCTTCTTCATGACTATGCGGTTAGTGTACGCGTCTTCGGCCTGAGACTCGGGTTTCCTTCCCGGAGGGAGCTCATGTGGTTCGGATTCCACCTTAATCAGTAGGTTCCGTCTCATATAGCCTCGCTGCTGAAAGGGACGTTAAACACAAAATTAACTCCACTCGTTTGTGTGCCTGGGTACAACTTTCGACCTTTTAAGTTAAAATTTTCAGAGTACATGCATGAGACACTGTAAATTTCTTGTATAGATTTTGGCGGCATACCAACGTAAAATATCAAAGTGGCGGCCATTTTTTCAAACCAGCCAGTATCCACGCTACGAAGCGCAATTTTCAGTCTTTTAAGTTGAAATTTTGACGGTGGAAGCACGAGATATGCTAAATTTGCTGTATAGATTTTCTCAGCAATCGAATGTAAAATTTCAACGTGGCGGCCATTTTTTTCAAAACAGCAGTGAGTACAAAATTGTTGCAAGTTGTGACAATGACAATCTTGGCATATAAATCACATTTTAACACTTTTACCCTAAAGGCATTGAAATATTTCGAAAAAACCTGATTAAACCCGAAAAAAACCATATGGGCCCAGGTGGGTTGGGCTTTTTCAAAAAAGCTCGGGTTTTTTCAAACCCTGGTTCAAACGCAAGTCTCCTCTTGTTAGTTTCCGTTCTACATTTCTGCTTTCCCTCCATTACTGCAGTATATACGACCTAGGTTAGTTAATAAGACAATGAGTTTGAAACACTTTCTATATTATGTGCTATTGCTTGTTTACATATCACATTAATACTCGAACTCATAGTCCAGAATTCAACATCGTTTCCCTAATTAATCACCCTACACTGATGGCTTTATTACTTTTTTTGTTATTCACATGCTGGCATTTCTTCTAATTCTGCTCATAAGTTTTGTACTTCGCCGCATTCGGGGCCGCCATTTGCAGCAATTAAACCCAGGACAATATCGTAATATTACTAACTATGGAATGTTGCTTCTACATTACTATATGAGCTACAAGCTTTCGTCTTATAATTAAGTCTCTTAAATATAATTATGCTTTTTTTTTTTTTTTACTGATTATCCAATAAATCATTAATAATGATTTTGTTCTGCATTCATTTTATTTAACTTTTAAGTAACGTTATTTTTGAGTTCCGGCGATGATCATTTAGTTGACTCGGACCAGGAATTGTCGCTGCAACATGGCATAAGCTAGTATACACACTTGTGTTTCTTAAGCAGGGTAAATGGCGTTTGGTTCACAAAAGGGATCTAATCATTAACTCCATGACTTTTTTTTTAATACCCTTTAGCAAAACATTCAGAACGAATAAAGGAATGCTAGGAAACGGTAGAGTATACCTCTTCCTTCGAACCTAACCAGAGTAAAGTCTCGAATAAGATTCTACAAATTCCAAGTTAAAATGTTATCAGAACGGGGCAGATTAACGATAGGTTCACTAGTGTACAATCATTACGTATATAGTGCCTTTGAAACAGTACCGACTTCTCGTACCTTCGAGAATCGCATTTTATGAGCGACGTTTCATTCCTGCTTTCAGGCTTACTTTAGTAGCGTATAAACATTATCATTGTAAGAACAACGTTTTCTGAGCAGAAATGAATCGAAACTGCCTAAGAAAAACTTACTTTAATTTACTTAAGCTTACACAAATGTTTCGTAACACAGACGGAAACTCATTAACCTGAGAGAGCGAAGGCCGTCGAATAACTCAGATGGTTAGATTGTACAATTTACAGTAATAAGTAAAGGTTATGTAAATTCTATTATGTAATCTTATAGAGGTGTATTGAGTTAAATGCCAGAGAGTATGTCCAGAAATATGAAAAATGCGAGAAGTTTACAAGAAAGAAATTCCAAATTTGTTATTATTATTATTATTATTATTATTATTATTATTATTTTATTTATTTATTTTTAAGGGAAATTCTTACAAACTAAACAAGTTTAATGTGTTATTTTGATATGTTGAAAGCTGCGTCTTGGGGTTGCTACTATTTTAAGTGGAGTGGCCTTATGTAGCGTAGTCGCTAATGTTCACGCCTTCAATGCGAGCAGTCCCGGATTCGATTTCCGGTGCGGGCAGTCGGTCGAAAAAGTGGAAGAAGCTTTTTCAGGCCAGCCATCCTGAATGAGGTTTTCCTGGATTTTCCTCATTCACACCAGGCAAATACCGGGATGGTACCTAACTTCCTTCCTTCCCCTTCCCCAGGTAGTGTGCTCACCGAGTGACGTCATCCCTCATATGTGACGGGCTAATTGGCCGTAGATGTCGAAAGCCCAGAAATCTAAATCTTATTTTAAGTGGAGGCATGCCGACGTTAGGGTGTAGTGAGGCAATTAGTCACCCCTACCGACAGGGTTGGCTGGTTTAAACCAAGGTGGTTTAAACCATGGTTTAAACCAAGGTTTAAACCAGCTGGTTTTTTCAAAAAAACCAACTGGTTTAAACCAAAAAACAAAAAAATGTTCGTAAAAGTGTAAGTGTTTGTAAAATCTTGATGAACACACATTTGTGGGTTATCACGTTTCACTCCCGTATATTATTCGTACTATATTCAGACCTAAATTCCCCATTCATTACTCAAAAAGATTATACTACAAAAGCAACTTTTTTTTTATAAGTTTATAAATGTTTATTTTGTGATTTTTTGTAGTTGTTATTATTGTTATGTAATTGCAATCGAAGAAAAATTCTAAATATTGTTTCGTTTCAATGTTTACTATTGATGAAATACATCGAAAATGCCGTACTTTTTGTGTGTGTGTGGGGGGGTCATACAGACCCCACGAGAGGCATTTAGTGAAATAAGTATCTTTGGTATCTATTTATGTATAAATGAGTCTGAGCCAAAGTGGACTCAAATAATTCGTATCTTTATTCATTTTTCTATTGATATGCAGATTAGGTCGGTGTATTTCTTTAATTTGGACCAATAAAAGTCGTTGTTAACTAACTTGAACAAAATTAGTTCTTCTGTACTCCGTAGTACTTTGAAATTGTTCATATGTAATTCTGTGTAATGGTTTTACTTGTGCAACTGTTTATCTTTTTGTCCTTCTGAAATGGCTCTTGACAGTTATATTAAGAAGCATGTAAAGATCAGTACATCGTATTTTTTTTTATCAGGATTCCTTCGTGAGTGAGTCGGCAGACGTATCGCATTTGTGGCCAATTAGTCCTGGTTCCGAGTTCAAATGGAGAACAATTTCTCTCGGATGTAACTCGAGAAGCGGTTTTTATTCCGCTTTAAGCTTATGTGACCCCTTCCAGCATAACCCGGTTGTTGCATAATAACATCAAGGCGAAACAAACTTATTTCTGTCCATATATGATATGAATATATAGAGCAAATTATTTAAACCATAAAAACCTGGTTTAAACCAAAAAAACCTGGTTTAAACCAAAAAAACCGGTTTATTTGTTTTTTTTAATAAAAACCCTGGTTTTTGCCAACCCTGCCTACCGATAATTCCCCAGCTTTATAGCAACATGTGTTGGTGGGGAAACAGGATTACGTTTTGTGGAGAGGCACAGATTATTGAAATTGAGCGGAAAATTCGGTAAATGTGGGAAGGCCGTTAAAAAGGAAGGTGAATAGTTACATATTTATATATAAAGATCGTAATGATATTCTGAATGTATTATGAAAACAATTAACCTAGAGCCGGGCTCAAACCTCTTGACGTTTGGCAAAAGCCAATGGCGCGTAAGACCGATGTGTTCGTATTTCATTTCCTTTCGTGTGCAAGTATAACGTGAAAGGTTTCTTTCGTGAAACACAGATAGGAGAACGAAGTAAACGCTTCAAACCAAGAAGGTGAAAGAGTAAACACTGGTTTAGATTGACTAGTATATAAAGAAATTTTCTTTCAATAAAATAATGAACCACTGTACGTAGAATCATGCTTTTCTACCCTAATTATTTAGAAACGATTTTCTTTTTTTTTTTTTCTAAACATACACTAACATTCTATTAACGAAGACATTTTTGTTTTGAGTGCAAATAATATTTTCCCCAAGCATTGAGTATTAGGCAACCTCGTGTAACTTTAATTGGGTGTTACAAAAAAGAGGGCATACCTTAAACGTCAAGAGGTTTGAGCCAGACAGTAATCAACTGTCTAGCGATATCCCCTTTTGCGCGTATACCAACCGTCACGGACGCTCTACCGTGCGGGCCCACCAGCTTCGCTCTGCCATGACTAGGTTAGGTAGCATTCGTGCTTTGTAATGGTCACCAGTTTATGTGGGATATATCTGGATGCAGTATTTATTGATAAAACGGTAATAAAAGGAAAAACTGTGAGTCTGCAACTCCTTTCTTGAGAAATACTTTCTAAGATAATGACAATGAATTTCTTAGAAATGACATTTAAAGGCTTCTTAAACTCTAAACATGCTGAAGCTACTCTGCACCACAAAGGCTGATGTTATTACAAAATATTGTTGATAGTCGTCACTTATGAACTTATATGCTTTCTTCTGTTAGTGCCAAAGTGCCAATAGAAAGTCTGGTGGCTGTGGCTCAATGGTAAAGCCTCCATCTCTGCTACATGAAGTCTAGCTCGATCCCAGTTCACGTCAAGTGGGCTTTGTGGTGAACAAACATCGTGTGTATATGAGTTTTCTTGGGGTTCTCCCATTTTCTTCATTTCACCATTTCGTTCATCATAATAATGACAGTCTCCTTTAACCTCGGAGCATGATCGTAGGACGTGAAACTGAAAAAATAAAGGAAACAAGCAATATAATTCAGGAAGTTTTCATTAACAGTATTTTTAAATCTCACTGTAACTCCCCCGTATCTAAGCGGTATCGTACACGCCTTTAATAAATAAATTTTCTTTCTACGGGGACAGGGTTAGTGTGTTCCGTAGAATATTCTAAATGATAAAAGTAGCATCCACTTGAAAAAAGCAATTAGGAAACATTGCTCTAAAGTGGATAACATCAAACTACATTATTAGCGTTAAAAAAAGTAGCTGTGCATTTTTTAAAATTTTATTTATTTATTTATTTCGTTGAATACAGAGCTAGCATAAATGATTCCTTCATTTTGAAAAGGCTATATTTTCAAAAGCATTACACCTATACATATGAAAGATATATATATATATATATGGAAAGAACCACAAACTGACCTATTTCGTACACGCTACAAATGTCCAGTATGTGCCCCTTGGTGACAACGACACACGTCCAGACGATACTCGAGCTTATTTCATACCGGGGTTGGCAAAAACCATGGTTTTTATTTTTAAAAAAACAAAAGAACCCGTTTTTTTTTTGTTTAAACGAGTTTTTTTGTTTTGTTTTGTTTAAATAATTTGCTCCATGTATTTATATTACATATGGGCAGAAATAGGTTTCTTTCGACTTGGTATTATTACGCAACAACGGGATTATGCTGGAAAGAAGGGGTCACATAAGTTTATAGCGGAATCCAAACCGCTTCTCGGCTTACATCCGAGGCAAATTGTTCTCCATTTGGACTTCAAACCGGGACTAATTTTTCACCAATACAATGAGTCTGCTGACTCACTCACGAAGGACTCCTGATAAAAATACGTTGTACTGATCTTTACATACTTGTTAATATAATTATTATGAGTCATTTCAGAAGGACATAAAATAAACAGTTGCACAAATGAAACCATTATACAGAATTATCTATTGCAATGAGCTCTTTCAGACTCATTGCTATTTTTTGTATATATTTACATATCTTATAAAGTAATTTAATATTCATGTTACTTCTTTGATTCCATTAATAAATATATAATTAGTAGTTAATACCAGCGCTAGTAAAAACATGGTAAAATATGGTAAATACTTATTAATCATTTATATGTATGATGATCAAACTGATTACAATATACAAAATGATCAAACACTGTATATATATATATATATATATATATATATATATATATATATATATATATATATATATATATATACAGTTTGATCATTTTGTATCTTGTTGATATATATATCTATATATGCTTAATCTGAATATATATATATATATATATATATATGCTTAATCAGAAAATTATCTTTTACAGCTTTAGAGAAAATTAATTCTAATTAGGCTAAAGTTTTCCTTTTGGTAGGTAGCTAATTTAGTTTGAAACACTGCTAAGCACAACGACAGCTCTCACGTTATTGCGGACTGGTTGTGGGGGTTGTAAAATCATATATAAGAGACAAGGGAAATAGCAGAGGGATGTCAGATTCTTTCATTCATTTCAAGCATTTGAGACGGAATTTTCTTTCAGAGGAGCCGCCGTGCTCTTGAGGTCTCGTTTCTTCTTCGCTATAAGTCAGGAGCGAGGGTGCAACCGAAAAGATGCTGTCTGGTAGGACCAAGATTTTAGATTTGTTTTAGAGGAATACGTATCGGAATATTTAAATTCTGGTTGTATGTCCTTGGGGTTTAGATTAAGGATAGGTGGTCGACCCCTGGATAGGAAATTTGTGTAAAAACAAAATTTAGTAGGGACTATTATTGCTTTTGGAGGCAACGTCCGTTTTGGGTGCTGGCTGTTACATGAATTTTGATTGAATTTTACTGAAGGTCGTCGCTATGGCAACTGGAGCCGAATATATATATATATATATATATATATATATATATATATATATATATATATATATATATATATAAATCAGTTGCTTTTGACTAGCTGGATTAGAAAATTTTACACAGCTGATTCCTCACGTAAGAGGATGACAGGCTATGGAGTTTGAGATTGCTTCCTATTACCGAACCTTGAATGAAGGTGCTGTATTCCTAACTGAAGGAAATTTCCCCCTTTTCCTGTTTAATGATTAATAGCTAGTAGCTAGTTTTATTTTCTGAAGGTTCGTCCAGTAAAGGGCAATACCTGAATTAGGGACTTTAGGCCAGACAGTGCTCAGAATGTTGGGACTGTCTTTAGAGATTGCGAGGTTTATGATAGCTTGTACGAGAACGCATGTTCAAAACCTCTTGTAGAGAAAATCTTAGTTATTCTTGGATTAAACGCTTCTTGGCTGAAGCAAGCAGAATTTAAGGTATTAAATAGGCGGTGACCTCTAGTTTTAAAGAGGTCAACCTTTCTTTTTCACAGACAACTGAACAATTAAAGAACTCATTTTTTGTTAATTAAGGAACTTTTAATTCAATTAGATTTTTGTTTTGTTTTGTTTTGTTTTGTTTTGCTTTGCTTTCCTGATTAAAATTTAGTCTAATTGAAAAAGCCTAATTTATATTAAATTCCCTAAACCTTGGGTATTATGATCGTTACACTAATTACCCGAGACAATTAGCAAACATATTTTATTTATATTATGTAAGCATCTCTTGAGATTAAGTCTCAGGTTTTGATACGAAGAGGAAGCAGAAGGGCACATTTACAATATAAATCTGGAAACTCCCGCTTTAGCTATTGGGAAAATCGTGTTATTACTTTAAATGCAAAACATTTCTGTTATTGCTTGGCACGTAAAATTTTATGGTCAACGTATCATAATCAGTACGCTAAAACAATTTGTAAAAATTAAATTACAAATTTAGTATGTAGATATCATTCAATTAAATTAAAACTACAAAGTGCCCCCCACAAAAAAGCAGGAAATTTATTGTAGATTCTGTAATATGAGTTAGACACACACATTTTCATTTATATTTTACTGACACTGTCACTTGAATTTTCATAATCAATGCAAGTGCTCAAAATGATTCCCTTTGGCTTCCACACAGCAGCGTAGACGTTGTAACCAATTTCCGGTGGTATTCTGGATAGTTTGAAGTGTAACGTTGTTCCAGGCGTCTGTCAGTACAGCTTTCAGACCATCAATGTTTGTGATGTCTCTCCTGTGTTCTTGAACCTTCTATAGCAGTATACCCCAAATGCAATAATCCATCACGTTGAGATCTGGACTTTTAGACGGCCAGTCGTTAGGTTCGATAAAGTCAGGAGTATTAATTCTTATCCATGTCACACCGTCTGCTGTATGGGTCTTCGCACCGTCCGTTTGCCATGTCCATTCGTGATCACCCATAACTGTGTTAGTGTCTTCGGACATCTGGGTGCACATACGTAATATACACAATGGAACAGCACAAAACTATACAACTGCACATAAAACACATTATTTCACATACAATCGCTCTTATTGTAGAAAATCCAAATTTCCTGTTCACGCTCTAGATATCCAATCCATGCTAATGTTTGAAGCTACATACGCACTCGATAAATTTTGCCAATTTCTATCAATATATTTAAGCACCCTCGGCTTTATAATAAAACAACAGGCATTCAGGCACACAATTTGGTTTCGTTTCGTGCATTTAGGCTTAACATCCTTATGTAATACTGAGTAAGAAGAAGGCGTTCGCTTAAAGTGACATACAAACCGCTACTTGGTTTACACTTGAAAAAAGGGTTGTGGTTCGACCGAGAATTGAACATGGGACGCCTTGATTAGAAGGTGAAAAGGAGATAAAACTAATGCAAATGGTTTGATATGTGGAAACTTCACCATGAAGTCCATACGATTTAAAGCTTTTTTTTTTTTTTTTTTTTAACAGCTGGTTTAAACCAAGCAACCTGTTCCATACATTTTGTAGCATACTCCTGTCAATTGCCAGTACTGCAACACTAATGCGTTCTTTGAGCTCGACTAAAAATTGCGGTAGTAGGGGCACGCAAACAAAGTTCTTAAAGTACCCCCACAAGAAGAAGTCACAGGGTGTTAAATCAGATCTGGGAGGTCAGGTGGACTCGAACTCACGTTCGAATTCCACGTTAACCTGTAGGTCCACATCTCATATACCTTGCTGCTGAAAGAGACGCTATACTCAAAAACAAATCAAATCATTGTATGAGTGTGGCCATTATCGTGTTGCAAGAGGACTTATATCTGTGTATTGTGCTTCTCCTTTCTTCCTTGATGGCTGCCCGTAATTTGGTAATTCATTGTGCATAACTTTTCTAGTGGATGCATGACTTTGAATTTGCGGAGAACTGGTGATGCTTAGTACCACAAGTGCAAGTTTTGCTCTTTACTTTCAGGTTCAAAGTTATGTACCCAAATCTCATAACCAGTTACGTCTCTAGAAAGAAAATTTTCAGGATTCCGTTTGAAGAGGGCTAAATTGGCCTCTAGTACATGCAATCTTTCGCGCTTTCGAATCACAGTTAGCATTTTGAGAATCTGTCTGACAGACAGTTTTTTTTCAACCGTAAGTTTTGATCCAGAATTCTTCTTTTGTACGGTGCATATAACCATCCGTGTTCACACTTCTTTTCCGTACTATTTTTGTTCTGTCATTCACTCCCAGGTCATACACAACATTAATACCTTTTTGCTAAAATGAAATATTTCAGTCTAACGTCTCACTATTATCCCCTTTAGGCTAAAGGAGACGATGATTGAAAAATTGGTGGAATGAGAAAGTAGGAGGAAACGGGAGCACCCCGAGAAAACCCACAGGCACGATGTTGTCTAGCACACATTTACTTAGCCGGGAATCGAACCAGGGATCCGCGCACCAGAGGTAATCATTACCACTGAGTCACCGTGCCTACATAATTTTTTTTTTTTTTTTTTTTTTGCGTACACATGGTTGTTAGATGAGGCCAACCACCGGTTGGAAGTTCACAACGGAATTAAGGTGATTTTTTTTTTTTTTTATTTTTTTTTAAACTTGGCAGTAGTGCAGATTATGGCTCAATACTCTAACGGCACCAGCTTGCATCTCCGTCGGTATTAGGCCTTTCATCTGAAAGTATTTGATTACCGCATGCACTTCAGTTTTTTACATTTTCACAATCCAGACGCAGTTGCTACCTGCAAAACACAAAACAGCCAGTATCAACGATATTGCTCTGTTCTTTGGCACTCATACTTCTAAAGGTTTAGAGTACGACATATTATAAGCATATTTTTCTTCCAATTCCTGTATCAGAGACAATAATTGTTGAACACCATTCATATCCGTCTTCTAATAGAAAGGGAGGAAAAACCGTCTTTGAAGTTTACATGCAAGAGAAAGACGAGTCCTTCCTTCGTTGGACTTCATCTGACGCACAAATTACTTGTATAGGCTAGTAGTCCTTGTGCATCTTCTCTTTAGAATGGTTCTAAAATTGTGTAAAATATAAATTTGCTTCCAAAACACTAAAACATTTCTCACAGCCACTCGAAACAGAAAGAAAATGTGCTTGTTCTTTAATGTCTGTTATGGTCGTATATAACCAACATATCTATCTTGGAAAACGCCTTTGATGCATGGGAACCTGGGATCGATTTCTGTTGCTTCATGTGTGAAATTTGAACAATATTACGATGGTTCGGATTTCACCTTAAACTGTCTCCTGTAGCCTTGGTGCTGAAAAGAGGCACTGAACTTCAATAAACCAGGCAAACTTCCTGGCTATAACAGATTTGGTGCCTTCCATTTCAACTCAGGAAAATAATATAAAATTGTACTATCATCATCTCGGATATTGTTGAAACTTTTTTTTTTTTTTTTTTTAATAGGAACTATACTTGTTTTTAAGGAACCCATATTATTTTCTTTTGTCGAAAAAAAATTCCCGATAACTAATGGGCCTTCAAAGACGGGGAGTACAATTTATGAATTGTAGAAAACATGGAAAATGGTCAACTTCGGACCCCCAGCATTTAGATATGGAGACAGGTAGACTTATAATTCTTGTTGTGATATGTACGTACATAGGGATATAAATAAACTATATTTTATTATAGTTTGATTTGCGCATGCGTATCTTTATGATAATATGGCCTTGTGTCCATCTTGAGTAAAGAAAATAAAGTATGCAATTCAGAATAAAGAATCTCCTTCCTTTATTGTGTATAATTTTATTTCTGATTTCAGTTGTAGAGTGTAGTCTGAGGAAGGAAGTGCTATACTTCCGAAACTGTTATTTTTCTAGTTTATTTTTTTATAATAAATATTCTAGCCAGCATTGTAAAAAACCTGTGTTTTTCTTTATGCGTATCTTTTTGTACATAAATTAACAAATGAACGTAAGTTTATCTAAAAAGTCGAAGTTCGCGAATTTTTTTCGAGCACTTCCGGTTCGAATTTTAAAATTCTGTTTTCAGGGTTCGTAAGACCTAATTATCCACTTTCCGAAAAATATTTTGTATTCGCGTCTCTTTGCAACCATTTTCTCGCAAAAAATTCGAGAAATTGTCAAATTTTCAAAAATTACCACTTTTTGGTGCCATTTTTAAAATTCTGAAATTTTGTCAGATGGTTCAACTTTACTTGAATAATAAACAGACCAAATAACATTCTCGACCAATGCTTCATGAATTAACTACAGCCTTTTGAAGTTAACGAAGTTTCGTTAATTTTGGTGTCCCAGTTGGCAACACTGGAAACAATTCAAGTGCAACAATTTCATGACGCTTGTGGCTCACATTCATTAAATAAAGAACAAAACTTTTTCCTAACTGCTTTTTTTAATATTTTGACTAAAAAGGTTCTCTGAAATAGTAAAATGAACCTCTCCCCACTCCTCCTCTGTCTTCGTAAACCCGAGCAATCTCAGGTGGAAATTACGATTAGAAATACCTAGATTTTAACTTTACTTAAAATGGTCTTCGGAAACAAAGTTTCACTGATTTTTTTTTTTTTTCCCACACTGAAGCAATCATTTGTTTGCTTAGTGTCTTCTTCGCTAATAGCATCTAACCATGCAAATGCTTCTATGAGTGTTAGTGCACTCACAGCTCGTAGCACATTGTTGATAGTCACATAACACATTTTTTTTAATTTTTATTTTTATTTTTTATTTTTTTATTTTTTTTATTTATTTTTTTTTTTTTATAACTTCTCGTATGCTCTTCTGGAGACCTGTACTCCGTTGAAGGTCCGCGTGGAAGCATAAACTGCACGAATTCCTGATTTACTGGTTATCACATATGCATGTAATAAAAGTTCCATTTTGCAGACTCCTTAAATCTACACTGTGAATTGCAGAATCTCGATTTTGGGGGAAGCATGAAATTAGTTCATGGTGATCCGTTACTGCCATAAAAACTTCGCTATTTTGGGAAATTCAAAGGCAGGGTTGGCTGGTTTAAACCTTAGTTTAAACCAGCTGATTTTTTCCACACACACACACACACACACACACACACACACACACACACACACACACACACACACACACACACACACACACACACACACAAAAAAAAAAAAAAAGCTGGTTTAAACCAAAAAAACGAAAAATGTTCGTAAAAGTGTAAGTGTTCCTAAAATCTTGATGAACACACATTTATGGGTTATCGCGTGTCACTCCTACATTATTCGTATTATATTCAGACCTAAATTCCCCATTCGTTACTCAAAGAGATTATAATACAAAAGCAACTTTTTTTTTATAAGTTTATGAATGTTTCTTTTGTGATTTTTTAGTTTGTTGTTATGCAATTACAATCAAATTAAAAATCCAAATATTGTTTCGCTTTAATAATGTTTACTATTGATAAAATATATCGAAATACCGTACTTTTTTTGGGGGGGGTCATACAAACCCCACGAGAGGCATTTACTGAAATCAGAAGTATCTTTGGTATCTATTTATGTATAAATGGGTCAGAGCCAAAGTGTACTCAAATAATTCGTATCTTTATTCACTTTTCTTACTGATATGCATTTTTTTTTTTTTTTTTTTTTTTTTTTACTAATAAAAGTTGTAGTGAACTAACTTGTACTTAATTATTCCTTCTGTACTCTGCAATATTTTGAAATTGTCCATATGTAATTCTATATAATGGTTTCGCTTGTACAACTGTTTATCTTTTTGTCCTCAAATGACTCTTGATAATTTGACAATTAGATTAAAAGTTGTAAAGATCAGTATAACGTATCGGGAGTCCTGCATGAGTGAGTCGGCAGACGTATCACATTTGTGGCCATCACATTAGTCTCGGTTTCAAGTTCAAATGGAGGACAATTTTTTTCGGATGTAAGTCGAGAAACGGTTTGAACTCCGCTTTAAGCTTATGTGACCCCTTCCAGCATAACCCGGTTGTTACATAATAACACCTAATTGAAACAAACTTATTTCTGTCCAATGTGATGTGCATAGAGCAAATTATTTAAACCAAAAAAAAAACCTGGTTTAAACAAAAAAAAAAAAATGTTTAAACAAAAAAAAACGTTTTTTTGGTTTTTTCAATAAAAACCAGGTTTTTTGCCAACCCTGGTCAAAGGTGACTTCGTTGAATACGTTGTCGGTCGCATACTTTTCAATTCTTGCTTTCATTTTCCCCCTCGAAAATTGTCAATTTCAGTTCCTAGCAACAAAACAAGGGTAATACCCAGAGTTTTTGTACTTGCACTATACTCACGAATTCTTTTGCAGTTTTAATACTGTGTGTGTGTGTTTTTTTTGCGTAAGGTTATGCTGCGTTGCCACATTCTTCACAATCACCCCAATACTATCGCAGGGACCCTTGCCATGGCCGGTTTCACTGAAAATCCACTGCTTTATCTTACCAGTCTGCATCTCAAACACCTGAAAGCAATTTTTAAAGTGGGATGCAGCACCATCAGAAATTACTGACATGGTTTGTGAAATTGTAGACGCTTGTAGTTTTTCTTTGAGTATTTTTAGAATCTTGTCTATGGCGTTGAATACATGAGCCGGATCATGTGTTTTGTCATTGCTTATTACTGCAAAACTATCCGTTTTTCATAATAATATACCAGTGCCGTAAAGATGGAGATTTACTCATTTTTCCAGTGATAACTCTGAATTTCACTTTTGCAGAATAACTGTCGTTTTCAGTGAAGTCCATGTGCGGTAAAATAGAATTCATATCTTGAAATTTTACACAATGCTTTTCGATAGCAATTAATTTTCTTTGTATTTTCTTGATGTAGTCATGAGTTAATAATTCGTACAGGTAAACCAGGAACATACAATACGAAAACAGAAAGTGGCACAGTTTTTTAAATGATATCATTGTCTTCGTATATGGCATATATAACACTTTCATTTTCATCAGGATCAGTAAAGACTCCCCACTTACTCCTTCCACTCCAGGACATTCACCACATTCTTGAAGAAAACAGGTGTCATTTTCTATGGAACATAATACTAATGAAAATAGGTCACTCATGAGCAGTGTGACCACCCAACAAAAATATTTCGTACTTATCTATGCAGAAAAAAAGTACTAGGTCTGGGGAAAAAGTACTAAAATTTTATCTGCTCCGTTTCACTCTCTTTATGACATTTTATGATATTAATATCTTATTAGAAGGTTTCCGGCAGCCCCCCTCCCCTCTGGGTGGGGGAGTGACTTCCACATTCTTGAAAGAACTCCGAACTTTTTAAAAGTGAAAATTTGATACAAACCGTGCAAACCACTTACACCTTCCCAATTTTGACTTTACCCCTGGCGGAATCCCTGCTTGATTGTCGTATTAGAACTCACTGTAAAACCACTGAAGTAACCCAAGTATGACAAATATAGAGGATGTCGGGATTAAACAAGAAACATCATAAAATGAGCTTATTGAGAAAATCGAGTTTTAATTCCTTAATAGCCTACCGTTTAAACGGATCACCAAATATGTAATACCGTTTACTGTGGTCATTTATTAGTTGGAGGAGGCACTTATGTCCCACTTCCGCTCTTGTAAATACCACTGTTGAAAAAACGCAGAAAAAGTTACCAGGAACAGTGAAATTTTCGTACATTGCCAAATTTTCATAAGATTCCTTTTTGTCTCCCAAATGTATTTATGAGAAAAGTACTAGATTTTTTGGTGAACGTACTAGAACACTAAAATATTATAAAAGATACTAGATCTAGTACGAAATACTAGCGGTGGTCACACTGCTCATGAGTATGACAACTTCAATACAGGCTGCACCTTTGATTTGTTGCAACGCAGTAGCAGCTAACTTCGCACAATACACGCATATACACCTCCCTCGCAGGTTGCGGACTGACCCACTTTGGTAGAATACTATAAAATTTCGAGTGATCCATTCTGTTTAAACAGTCCATAAGTTTCTGTGATGGAACGCGTCAGAAAACGTTTCGATTCTTTTAACTTTGTGTCCATTTTCAATCATTGTAATGACATCGCACTTATTGGGACTTCGACTGGAGCATTCCAAAACATCACTGAGGTAATAATTCAGGGCTCTTTGTAGATGGTCAGAATTTATTGGATGGCCGTTGTACGATCTGCGTATCCATATAAGAATTATAACTCTACCTGTCTCCATAGCTGAATGGTGGGGCTCCGAAGTTGACCATCTTCCATGTTTTCAACAATTCATAAATTGTACTGCCTGTCTTTGCTTGCCCATTACTTGGCGAAAAATTTTTTTTCGACAAAACAAAAGAAAAAAAAAATATGGGTCCCTTAAAAACATGTAAAGTTTCTATAATAAAAGTTTCAACAATAAGTGATATGGTGATGGTACATGCTCTGCCTGAATTGGAGGGGAAGGCACCTATTAACCCTTTCGCTGCGAAATTCCATTTTAGTCGAACTGATGATATAGAATATTTCGTAGCGATAATACATTGCATTGTGCTGCCAACTGGCGGTGATTCTTTGAACTAAAGCAGTGTTATATGAATTACGAGTCTCGCTTCATTTGCTAAGGTGTGCTTCAGTGCTAATTGGAGCAGTAAGTATGGCATCCAAAGAAAAGACAATGAGATAGCTGCGTTCTTGTTAGATTCTGAATCCGAAGATGAAGCTGGTTAATTCCGCATCAAAGTGATGATTTTTGACCAAAATTCAATAATAATAATAATAAAAATCTTGCTGGTAGCTGGTAGGACTGAAATCTTAGGGCCTAAGAGTTCGTTCTTGACGGTAGCAGGAATTACTCTTGCCGAATGTCATGCAGAAACTATGAATGTTACAAAATAATTTTCAAAAATTTCCTTTCGAAATAGGCTGGCAACACTGACAGATAAGAAGCATGGGGTTGGATGGAACACAGAACAGAAGTCTTTCGATATTGAGAAATATCAGGTTACAGATTGGGTGTGGATAATGTGAGGGGTGCAGAGAATCATAAGAATGATGAATAATAACAAAATTTATCTAGAAAATATCAAAACCAAAACAACACATTATAATGGCATGGCAATACTGACAATCAGGATGCGTCGGTGGGGGCACTCGGTCGAAAAAGTGTAAAACGCTTTTTCAGGCCAGCCACCCTGAATGAGGTTTTCCTGTGTTTTCCTCATTCACACCAGGCAAATGCCGGGGTGGTACCTAACTTATAGGTCCCAGGCCGCTTCCTTCCTTCCCTTTCCCCTAATTGTGTGCTCGCCGAGGGACGTCATCCCTCAAAACGTGACGGGCTAAATGGCCTAAGATGCCGACAGCCTAGAAAATCTACATCCTAAATCAGGATGCGTGGAGAGATCGGGGACAACAAATATACCTTTCTCAGTTCTTTTAGTGATATTTATATCAAGTTACCTGCACCTACGTTAAGAAAATATCACATTCTCTAGCAAATAATGTTATATATATTGTTGTAAATAGGTTGGCAACACTGACAATCGAATGTGTCAGGAGCGTAACAAATTAAATGATTTTCATACTGTGGTGACAGGTAGTATTTGTACAACGTTTGGTTTCAATTCTAAGACTTTCATTTTCTTATGAATAAATGCTAAAATTTGGGGATTGGCCTCAAAAATAATTATGCAGCGAAAGGGTTAAGCGAGAAGCACATTTTCCTTGTTTCAAGTGGCAGTCAGTAATACTTTTTCTTCGTTTTCACAAGAAATGTATGTTCTGTACAATTTTAAGTCGAATTTAGAGAAAAGATGTGTAGAAGAAGTACGTATCTACATAAGTAATTTGTGCTGTACAGCGTGGTCCGGAAGTGCGCGTACCCCTTCGAAGACAATGTTAATGGACATTCTTACCTGGACATGCTTAATGACTGGTTGATGCATCAACTGGAAGAAAATGGTATCAAAGACACTGTTGTACAGCAGGATGGGGCACCACCGCACTTCGCGATTCGCGTGCGCAATAACCTGAATTAGACGTTTCCTGGCCTCCAAGAAGTCCAGATCTGATGTCACCAGACAATGTTCTCCGGGGTTTCATAAAGCAACAAGTAAGAAACACTCGATATCACACAACGTAGAAATTACCAGCAGATGTGGAACACGCCTTTAACCTCCTAACTCCGGAGTATCTCCGCAAAACATCTGCGAGAACTTGGCGCAGAATTCAGCTGTGTTACGACATGGATGGTGATCATACCGATGTTTATGACTCTTAAAACTTCAAGGTAACTGTGTACAGACATTCTACCATAACTAACACTATACTGTTGAAACAAAGGGGAGGGGGGATACGTCCACTTCCGGAGCACCCTGTAGATGAAGCCTGCAGAACAACGCTGGACAGAATTTCAGGAGTAATAAAGCAATCCACGCAACAGAAAGGTACAACTTTTTATATAGTTAGCGTCAGTGAGGGTAATTAAAAGTTAAAAGACACTGGCTATAGAGGGTAATTACGAGATACCCGTCACTGATCTTCAACCACTGTAGGATAAATACTAATTAAGAGCACAGTCATTTAGTAACATCCTTCACAATGCTCTGTCTACATTTTTAAGTTTCAGTTCACAAAAGTTTGGATATACCAATTTTTTATTTATTTATTTTTTTAACAAACTCATTCAAAAAAAAAAAAGTTTTGAAATTTGAAATCCTACGATTAACTTTTATATCTACTCATGCAGTAATATCACTGTTGTAAAACCAATGTGTCTTGATGGAAGCCTGGTAGGTCAGCAGTTATAGGTTAAGTTGAATTTGTCCCTTAGGCTTTTGTTTCAGAATTACAAATTTTGTTGTTGTATCTCATTTTGCTTATATGGAGGGTAATTATAAGACGCATACTGGAATCTGTCTCTGTATCCTAGTATGTTAAGTTCCACAAAAGCTGCATTCTGTAGTTTAGGTACTCCTATACTCTTGTTTCTTAGTAACTTTCAAAGTTGTAGACCTACATTATTTTGTTGAAAATACCTTAGACTGCATATCAATGTATTAAAACGTAAAGAAATAGAAGTAGCCTAAGTTATTTTTAGTGAACAGCCTAGAACTTGGTCTAAATTTGTTTCATAAGCCTGTTTTGTAACCTGAAACTATCTAATATAGCGTATTAGCCTATAGGACTATTATAGACATTCACAAATAAGTTAGAATAACATCAATAGCTATTTTCACTTTCTTTCTTAGTTATTTTCTTGTAACTCAGACAAATATTTGTATATCTTTAGGTAATAAACACAAAATAACGAAGACTTCTTTGTCTCACAATGGACTCATTCATACCTCAATACCACCTACAGAAAGCTGGGAACAACAGGTGTCTCATAATTACCCTTTTGGAGGGAAATTGTGATACAGCATAAATTTGACATTTACTCTTCAGCTTATGAGATGACAGGAAATTTCTTGGCAGCAAGTTGTTACCCTATTACAGGCTTTTCAATGCTCCTGTATTTCCCGTTTTTCCTATATTTGCGTCTCTTCCTATAAACTCCTAGATTTCCTATATTTTAACGAAACCTATTTTTGTGGCACTGCTACTTCCAGTTGTGAAAAGAAGCCAATAAAGTGTGGGTGGTTGGAAGGTCTTTTGTCTCCACAGTAAGGTGGTTGAAGGGAGACTCTTCTGTGTTTCGTCCTTTCAATTATACTAAACAATATACAGTTAGCGAAAAAAGTATTCATACACCTACAAAATGAAACAAAAAATGGGTTAAGTTCCAAAGTTTGTCGTCCGTTTCTAGCAAAATTTTGAAAATTTACCTGGAAGAAATGAATAATTTGCTTCTTTGTGTGCTTGATAATGTTTAAGGCGAGCGAAAGTTGTGTTTATTTTCTTATATAAGCGGTTCTAAACATGAAACTATTTGGCAGGCGGAGGGAACTACTTGACGTAAGGTTACTGCATGGTAGGTTGTGGGAATGTAATGAGCATTTGTTTTGTAAACATGGCTGCAGGTATACAAACATTTTTCATTAGCATTGGAAAGCTTGCTATTAGCACCATAAACAGCTGCTTAGGTTAACTGCTTTCAAAAGTAATGTAAGCTGAGTAACGGGGAAAAGTTGTGAAGTCTGTCTCATAATTACCCTCACTGACGGTACTTAAAATAATAAATAATAACAATGTGCTTGTACTTTTATGAAAGGTCGTAATTGTTTTATTTCTTTGTTTCCAGGCGATGGCTATTTTTATTAACATTTTCATCAGAGAATGAAGACTCTTTTTGGATTATTTCTTTTTTCTGTGAGTATGTCATCTTTTTCCTTCGTTAATTGTGATACCAGAGACGGAATATTATAAAATTCAAATACTACACATGAATCACGTCTTTTCAGAAATGTTATTCCCTGAAAACGTAAGAAAACGAATTCAGGAGTAAAATAACATTGTACAGAGTATAATTATTTAACAATATGAATTGTCGCATGCTTATAATAATTTGTAAACTTATTTTTTAAACAATTCAATGACAAGATAAAAAAAATATGTAATCATCGAAGTTTAACGTAGATTTAACATTATAACAGTTTGTCCATAAAACATGTATTTGAAGTGAGTAAAGTTTGTACGAACTACCATAAAAATCTCTGCCTAAGTTTTGTGCTGGAATAAAAATTTCGGCAAATTTTTCTTTTAGGTAAGTCATTCATTTTTGATTCGTTCAATGATTCCGATTTCAAAAGAACTGATTTCTTAGAACAGTTCCTTAAATGTTTCGAAGAACTAGTTTCTCCGAAAAAGAATCGGGTTTGGAATCATAGTGATTCCTGCTGTCATTCTTTCACTAATTGTTCTAACATTGCTTTTCAAAGCAACGAAAAATTTATTACGACCCTAATTTCTACTCTTAAAAAGTCCTAAATTAATCAATATTTCAAATATTCAGCGTTCAAAATAATAAACGAAAATACTACACCAGGAACGGCCATATTTCCTAATTTCACAAAGCTCTAGAAAACAATTCATACAAACCTAAAACTTGACATTATATCAGAATTCATGTACCAGAAGCAAGTGAAATGACGCATGAATTTTTATTCACTTAAGGGGAGGGGGGACAAGCTCGCTAAACCCCCAGCACAATTACTACTATATGTAATTTTTTTTAAAAACATACATATTATACAAAAAATAACTACATAACTAAAAATTATATAGATGGTTAGAAGTCAGCTGCGTGCCTCCTCACTTTCAGTCTTCTCCACGAAAGGAGAAAAATAACACACTATCTAACATGAAATTCAAGTCCTACTTAATTTCAGTATTCCCACACTGAAACCAAATTTGCAACTATTCTCTTCTGTGTTTCAAACTTCACTAGATAATTTAAATAAGTTTAAATTACACAGAAATTCTTCACAAAATAACTAATTGAATGTAACGTTCATCGCGGAAAGTATTCATATCTCGAACACGGCATGTAACTGCGCGCCACATTTCACTTTCATCAGCACACACCGCCCGACCAGCGAGTACTCCAAGCTAACAGAAACACCGCTTGACCTTTCTAGTTCCTGCTATACAGGAGTCACTGTGACGTAGAGACTGGAAATGATTCATTCAAAAAACCGGAACATTGAACCAATTCACTGAATCGAAATAATGAATGAATTGCGTAAAGGAAACACTTGACAAAATTTCAAAAGAAGAGACTTCTAGTGCAAGGAATATAATACATGATGATGATATTTTCTTCTTATTATTTTTATAAGTTCCTTGTTTTCCTTGCATAGGGAACAGCGCAAGTTAAAATTAAGGAAATGAGATGAGTTGTAGAGATCTGCTGACGAAGGTGTTAGAGAACGCTATAACATTACAATTAACAGTACATAGTAAATATAAGAGTACGTTTCCAAAATACGCTACAGAAAGGTGGAAATACCAGCTATTAGTACTTTAAGCAGTGTAACTGTTACTGATAGCAATACACTGCGCTGTAAGCTGTAGAGTGACCGTAAATGTTTTTTTGGGCCAACGTACAAATTATATCAATTACACCATTTGTGGGCGTGACTTTACAATTAACTGACTAAGTAATTCTATGACCTTGGAACCCGGAGGTTCACACAAAGCTTCTCCCATTCACAAAGCTTTTCATTGACTTCTGTCCTTAGCCAGCTGGATCCAGTTTCTACTTTGTATTCCTATTTCTGCAAGATCCATTTTAATATTCTTATTCCATCTGCGCCTACGTCTTCCTATGGTCGTTTTCCGATTGGTCTTCCAAAAATCAAATGAAATCTTTGAGCTTTACGTCCCACGACTATGCCGGCTAGGCTAAAGGAGACGGTGTTAATGAGAAATCAATGAAATGGTGGGAGGAAAGGGAGAACCCCGAACCTCCACCACAAAGTTCACTTGGCGCCAGCGGGGATCGAATCAGGGACCCCCAGCACCAGAGGTGAACGCTCTACCACTGAGTCACCGTGGCCTCTAGGTCTTCCAGTTAAGACTTTGAAAACGATCCTACTGTTTTCCGTCGTGGCTACATGACTTGCCCACCTGAGTCTCCTAGACTTAATAAGCCTGACAATTTTTGGTGAATGGTATAAATTATTCAGTTCTTCGTTATGAAGCTTCCGCCATTCCCTTTCCTCTTGGGTCCGAATATTCGTCTCAGGATTTTATTCAGTCTACGGTCTTCCCTCAGAGTAAGCGACCATAGAGAACAACAAGCATGATTATCGTTTTATATATTTTAAGCTTCAAATTCGTCGACAGAATTCGCCACGACAAAAAGTTTTAAAGTGAATAATAACGCGAATTCCCTGCTTTTAATCGACATCTAATTTCTTAGAATTACATATCGAAATGAAATAATAATAATAATAAACTAGATATATCAGATAATTACAACTCGGTATTAAGAATAACTAAAACTGTACGAAAGAGAAATTTAATAAATAAAGAAAAACTTTCCATGTTTAACGATAAGATTACTTAATGATATGATAGCGTAAAAATTAAAATTATACTCACTAGAGCACCCAAATGGCAATGGCAAACAGTTGTTAAGTCTCTTCGTAAGAAACCGGCATTTTGAAGGGAGTAAAAAAATCCAAAATATTTACTTAATAGACCGTAGATTCCCAAAGTGGTCACGACATATCGGTTGAGAACCAGTGCGTTAGACCAACGAAGAGAGCTATTATATAATTTGTACAGAGTTAAGTTTTAAAATATAAATACATTCTGAATTCATGTTTATATTTTAAATTAATAATTTTATTAATATATTGATTCATGACAAATTACTTCTAGTAGAAACAGAACCCATCGTGGAAATAAGAAAAAAAAGTGCTAGTGATTTGACGAGAAGTGAATCAATAACTGTTCTCTATTGGTCTATCCTAATTATTTTGTAATGACGTAGATTTATCACGAAAACGACACAGAACAATCATCTATAACACTAGCTTTCTATTTTTTAATGTTCGCGGTTCGCGAAACAAGGATTAATTTGCAGACTTTTAACGGTAGTAAAGAAAAGAAAGAAGAGCTCTCTGATAACTTCATAATTAGAGTTTTTCTTTCCGCATAATTCAAACAAGGTTTAACTTAGGTAACATATATATTGGTTGGAATGTAAGTTTTTCTTAGATTCCGTCCTTCGTCACTTCACTTTTGTAGAATTCTCTAAAGGTACATTCCAGACAAATGTTTTCAACATGTCCCGGAACATTCTTTGACGTTGGATTTGCCTGTTTTGTGTTTCAATTCCTTCATCTGCAGATTTGAACTTAGTAGTACTATATTTTAGACCAGAGTTTCCCAACCTGGCGGTCGCGAGAGGGTTTCATGGGGCTCGCGAAAATAAGCAGAAGTGATAAATATAATTAGATGTATTACCGGAGCATATTTTTCAATATTATTTTGAATTTCGTTCTGATAGGAATATTTTTATTTTTAAACATACTGTTAAGAACAACAAAAAATAGGTCTACTAAACATTTTCAACAGGCGCAGAGTTGTTTAAAAATCAATTTAAATGAAAGAGGTACGATATGAAACTAATGAGAACTGCATATTGAAATACCAGAAAAATAAAAATCTAACAACACTTGCATAATGAAATACAATTAAAATTGAAAGCTAATGAGATACCTGAGCATGGTGTGATTTCACTAGGGTGGAAATGACCAATTCAATCTTCGTGACGCACATTATCAAGTCATTTTCAACTGATAAGCGATTTTTTCTCTTTTAATGCTTACCATGGAAGAAAAAACACTCAGGAGATCCTTCGTGGCTAAACGGTTAGGGTACGCGTCTTTGGCGTGAGAGACCCGAGTTCGATTTCCGGCAGAAGCTCATGTGGTGCGGATTCTACGTTAATGTGTTTGTCCACGTCTCATATATCCTCGCTGCTGAACAGGACATTAAGCTCAAAATTAACTTAAAAAACAGTCCGGCCAATGGTATTCATTTTAACACAGTATGTCGAATCGGATTCCATATTTCTAATATGAATGAACTGAGTAAAGTTGGCTTTAATCTATTTGCTTTCAGGGAAGTTACTGTATCCACTATATATAAGAAATGGACTCTACTATTATAGAAATAGATGAATATCGTAAGATCTCCGCAAGAGGTATATTGAAAATCCCACACGAACGTATTACAACCAGAAATTATAAGGGGCTCTCTGGCAAGAGGATGTGATAAAATGGGGGTCGTGATAGGAATTTGGTTGAGAACCACTGTTTTAGACTACACAGTCAGCGAACATATACTGCAAAAACAAGTTAACTCTTATAGTTCGGTTACGTTATTATTTACCAATTACCTACAACACACAATGTAACCTCTTAGAGTTTCTCAATAGGTCATATTCCGTGTTAACGTAACTCTGGATTCTTGTCCGTTAAATCCAATAATATAACACTCACTTTCATAACTCACTGAATCCTGGCTTACATAAAGAACAAATTCAACAATCGAATTGACATTTTGTTTATTCTTCGAACAGACTGCTACCAAATTCATACCATCCAAACCTTCCTCACGTGCAGGTCATTTTAATTTGATAAAATAGTATTGTTTGTTTTGAAATCACTCCAAATTACATTTTGATCTTGATTCACTTATTGATCGAATAAGTCGCACAATACCCGACATTAGTTTGACGCCTTGTTGTTGTTTCAGAGCTTTTGAACTAAAACTACCACCAATTGAATTTGTTTGTTTTTATTCTGCATTCATAGGCATTAACTTTATTTTGTTATTGGAAATCAATGTAAATTTGTTTTCATACTGGCCTAGGCCTTGATGCAATTGACCTCTGTTCAAGGTGCTACCACCTATTTGTTTGCAGTAAATGAAAAAGAAAACATAATTATATTCTGGAAACACCTCTCCAGTACGTAAATTATAACACTAGCCAATAAAATTTTACCTTTTTTTCTGTAACCGGCATGAAGACAGCTAATCTTTATATTTTCGGGTGTGCTGATAACGAAAATGTTAATGAAAATGCAAGATTAGCTCTCGTTATCAAGTTATGATAATTTTACGTTATTGCCTATATAAGCTTATACATGTATTTACCTTGTTGATATTCCTCGAAGCAAGGTCACTCAAGGCACAACCGCTTTGTCTGGCATGTGTAGTTTTCTGCTGGTGATTCCCTGATTAGTGTCCAGATGCACTCTACTTTCCCTGGTATCTCAGTTCCATGTTCGAAATTTGCTGGTGGAAGCGTTCCCCGTGCTCATCGCTTGCAGCACCACAGTTGTCAGGAAAGAATTGAGGATACATCAAGGAAGAGTTTTATTTCGTGGAAATACCATGTGTTAATGGAATTGTCATACAAAAGTTACTATCATTCAATGGTTTGATAGTTCTCGCCAGATCATGAGTATAGCAAAGCTCATGGAAGATCTTTCACGATTCAACCAGAAATGAAGACTCGGGACAAGATATGCAACATACATGAGGAGCCCAGAACTTGTCCTGGTCCCCGATTTCACAGCCAAAGTACAGTCTGTACGCCTTTCTAATATATGAAGTTGTTGGCCTCATTTGCAATTTCAATGTAGCCTGGTTCATGTAACAAAATAATTAGGTAAATAATTAGGTTCATGTAACAAATGTAACAAAAATAGTCAGCACTGTTTACGCATTTGCGAGGCATATTGAATCACAGGAATTACAATGACCACACACACTAACTACGCTTCAATTACACATTCTTCCAACACAGCAACACAACACAGCTTGCAACAGACAGAAACTACGCTTAAATGAAACACGCTCTACTCCTCCCTTCCCTTCTCCTTTCTCTCCCCCCTGTTGGTACGAGCCCTGGCTAAAAATAGCGACAAAATACACACAGATATTGTTGCCTGTAGGAAACTTAATCACTTTGTCTATCATCAGCGGGATTTCGAAGCCTATATGGGAAGGGATTGACAATAAATGCTAATAAAATATAATTATAATTAGATGCACCACTCCCTTTAACTTGAAAACGAGATTTAATTCGAGTTTTTCATTGTCGTTTTCGTTATCAACGTGATCGATTTAGTTAACAAACATTTATTCCATTAAAGTTATATTTTCACTGTTGGCTAGTGTAATCAATTACATGATTGCAGTTAGCAAGCAGTAAACTGTAAATAAATTAAGAGTAATAATAATAATATAATAAAGTATGAGACGTACCTTCAAAATTATCGATCTCATTAACTTAATTGCTCCTGATAATGATTAAAATAACGCAGGTCGGATTTGGGATTTTTTTTTTTCAACTTATCATTAGATTAATAAACTACAATAACAAAGGGATGTCTGTCTTTCAAGAAATCACTTTCCTTGTGTGTCATTTTAAAATATTGTGTATCATGTTATAACAGAAACTAAACATTGATTACGAAACCACATTGTATCATAAAGGTTATAGCATTTCTTACTGCCATTTAACTTAAAATTCTTCTTCTTTCTCACCTGAACCATACGTTGGTGAGCAATATAGAAATTTTAAAACTTTTCTCTCCCTTGGGAAAGCTGTTTTATACTTTGATAAGGTCTTTTCTTCGTAACTGTATCTAGATATTCTATCCTTATGTTGGTTTCCCTTCTGCTTTTCCATCTATTAACACGGTGATCCAATCGGAGTTCCGAATACGATGGCCAAGCAAGCTGTTTCTTCTTTTTCCTATTATCTTCATGATCTGCCGTCCTTCATTAGTTTTTTTTAGTACGTCTTCATTCCTTTTCCTTTCGGTGTATGAAACGCGCAGCATTCTGCGCCAACACCACATTTCGAATGCTTCCAGCTTGGATATTTGAGTTTTTTTTTTAGTGTCCACTTCTCTGATTTGTAAAACGTCACATTCCATACTACTGTCTTAATAAATCGTTTTCGAATGTCCAGCGACACATTTCTTGACACATTAGCAGTCATCTTTAGAACTTAAAATAAGAAAAAACAATTTGTAAGCAAGTATGAGAGATAAGTGCAACAGTTAGTCGTTCATTACATCTAAAATCAATTCAAAGTAAGAACCACACCTGAGATAAACAAAGCAGTTTGTATTACTCCGCGTCAAGCACGTGGTTCACGGCGAGATTTCTGCTTCGGTCAGCTGTTCTTTTTCCGTATGTTCGTCGATCTCAAAAGCAAGATATATTTCACTATGCCATTCACTAACACAGTAGGATTGTTTTCCAGCAGTTTATTGAACGTTTGAAATAATTCGTTTTTCCCCGGTCTTCAATGGTTTTCCTTTCAGATGTTTCATAACTTGACACTGAATAGAAGCACTACATGTAGCTGCCATGTTTTCAAATTGTAAGGTAACTATTGGGGGCGGGACTTAAAATGACTGTTGCAATCTCTGCGTTTCTTAAGGACAGCCATTACACTTTTTTAAAATACGGTTTTTCTTATTTATGATTGTTAAGAGCAATTCAAAGTACATTAAATTTGTACCGAAACATATTATATAAATGTTTATTCTCTACTACATTTACTATCAACCTCTCTCTCAAGTGTTTAACATTTGTTGTTATAGATACGTATCGCTTTGGATGTTAGCAACACTGTGACGATTGTTTTTTTTTTTTTTTTTTCTCGGTAACAGAAGGTAAAAATCACAGAATATGGCATATTTTATTTTGTCAGTAATTTGTAATAGTATATTTTGCTCCGTGAATTAATATTTTTTCGTCTCGTCTAACAAATGGATGAAGTTAATTATAGGAAACAATGTGAAAAAATAGTTCCTCTCTTTAACCAATCACAGATAAGCAATTACGTCAATCACGGAACTATATTTATAACTTCAGCCAATTACATTTCATTGTAGTACGTCATTTATTTATCCCAGATGTGTTTCTTACGTTGAATACAGAATAGTATAAATTGATAAATTTATTAAAATCAAGCTTCATACAACAATACTACGTAATTTTTATTTCTACTGTAATTCTGTGTCTCATATGCACTTCGGCACTAAAAGCACAAAGGAGGGGCTTGGTAACTCAATGGTACAGCGCCTTCCTCTGGTGCTTGGGGTCCCTGGTTCGATCCTTGTACTGGACAACATCGTGTCCATGGATTTTCTCGGGATACGCCTGCATTCTCATTCCACCAATTCTTCCATTATCATTCACTTGCTTTAATCATCCGTCTCCCTTAGCATAAAGGAAATAATGGTAACTCAGAAATGAAGTTCAATCAATATATAAGTGTTTTTTTTTTTAACTTCTGATGTAAGTAAGTTTTAAAAATAAAATGAGATCTTATAAACTGGTTGTGTATGTAGAAAAAAAAACTGTTGAGAATGCTCCAAGAGTATTGCCACAACGAACTTAAAAATAATTAATTTTTCTTATTAACTTCTACAGGCTTTATACCAATTGTTCTTATGTACTTTGCTATTATAGTCATTAAACAATTCTTGTAATATAGCTATCCATTTATAATTTCCTTGAGTACTAATTTTTTTTCAGGTGTTATGTTCTAAGAGTTCTGTTAAAACGCTCTACGATGTGTTATTTCACGAAGACATGTGCTCAAAATTCAAAAATTCTCTAAATAATATCTCTCTATGACACAGTTTCCGAGATATGACTCCTTAAATCTCCCGAAATCGGAACTTTTTAGCCCAATATTTCGAGAACGGTAAGAGTGATGCGAAAAATTCCATTACTTCTTTGAGATAATTTTTGATACTCTATCGAATGAAGGGTTCGAAATTGAAAAATTCGCAAATAACAGACACACACACACACACACACATACAGAGACAGGCAGAGAATTCAGTAAATAACTTTTTAAATTCGTTCAATGTTTACAGCGATTTTTTCATAAAAGAACTGAAGAGCTATCAAGTCTTCTCCATACACTAACAATCCGAGAGTCCTATAGATATTTTTAGACTGCTGCTTTATGCAACTTATATAGTTAACAGTGAAATATAAAATTTATTTCTGTATACGCAGGTCATTGCAAAAGTCATGTCAACTATCTTATCTCGAAAATGGAACGAATAAAAAAAATTCTGCAATATGCAAATGGAAGGTTAGTTCATATGTAAACGTTACTTGTACGAGGATGAATGATCACACACATCACCATAAAGATATAGCACGAGAAAAAAAGACGAAAATTTTTTTGCCGTTTCAAACGTGTTTTACTGTCAATTGCAACAGTATACAATAGTACATTACAAACTACACGCATTCTATGCAATCAGGAGTCTCCCCAAGAATCCACAAGACTGCAGGTCACCATGACGCAGTAACGTGACGTGACGCTAGATGGCAGTCCTTTCCAGGAGAAAGAAGAGTGAAGAGGGACCACAGCGGAATCTGCTCGCGCGATGAGGATGAGTATTAGTGGGGCATCTGCCATATTCAGCAGACTTATAACCTTGCGATTATGATTTGATACCAAAACTGAAAAAGCTGTTGCGTGGAACACGCATTCGAAAACGCGAAGACATTGTCACGACAGTAATGCGTGAGATCCGAAGATCCGCTCGTGGTGAGGCCACAGGTATTCGGCGTCTTCCACAGCGTTGGCACTGTGTGATGGATTCTTCGGAAGACTACTTCGAGGGTCTCTAAGATGTTACAGGTACTTGTTCCTCCCCTGTACTGATGTGTACTGTTGCAATTGACAGTAAAACAAGTTTGAAACGACAAAATTGTTTTCGTCTTTTTGCTCGTGCTATATCTTTATGGTGGTGTGTGTGTTCATCCATCTCCCTACATGTAATGTTACATAAGAACTAATCTTCCATTTGCATATTTCAGAATTTTTTTATTCGTTACCATTTTCGAGAAAAAAAATAGATGCATGACTTTTGCAATGACCCTCGTATAATTGAGTTATAAAAACATGGTTCTGTATAAAATTTACGGTTTTCAGTAATTCTGGAGTCACTTGCCACGTGTGTAACATTAAATGTAAAGTGTATTTCAGTGTTTACGTGAACATTGATTACGAGCTTAAAGTGTATAAGTTACATCAAGAAAGGAAGAAGCAGCATCTAAAATGGACTTGCATATTCTTAGTGTTTAAGGAGTCTCTTGTACACTTATACAGAAGAATTGTTAACTGTTTATCTTTTATGAAGAAGTCGCCGTAATCTCTTTTAAAACATAAACAGCTAATTTATCAAGAGCTAATATGTAATACATAAACTACTAATTTTTAGAACTCTTGCACCAAAAGTGCGACCAATATAAAGTGACACCATCTTCATATGAGTGACTTAACCTGGTGAACAATGCTGCAGAATAAATGGTTGAAACTACTGAATACTCTTAGTAGACATAATGAACTAAGTCTTGCAGTTATGTTTTTTTTTTTTTTTTTTTTTTTTTTTTTTTTTTTTTTTTTTTTTTTAATGATTAAAACTCCATCAATTTTTGTCTTTAAGTAAACTTTGAATAGTTATTAAATCTTGCCATATGGCTCTTTGTTTTATGAAATACCTTGAAACAGTAGTAATAAATCTCTTGATGTAATCTTACCTTGAAATTTTCGTCTATTTGTTCCAGGGCGTTGTTTCTGTATGTTTATGTGACTATCTTCTGCATTCTGTTGAAGGTGAAGTTGGAAGGGGAAATTACACCTACTATAGCTTAATGTATGAAGGCCCAATCTCATTGCAACTATACACGCTGTAAGTAAAAGAATAATTTTAGATTATGTAAATTGTCATGGAAACTTAACTACTGTTCAATATTTAATTGTTTATTTTTATATATATACATTTTTGACGCTGGCACTGTTATTTATTTGTTTACTTATTTATTTTCACTGTTGTAAAATGATTAATATTATCCCTTTTAGGATTTCCACTTTTCGAGGTAAATTTTAGACTTTCAGTCAAATAGCTTCTGCTCTTTTTATTTATCGTAGGATCGTGCTTCATACCTTTTTTTTTTCACAATAGAGCATCCTTTCCAACGGCACCACTCGCTTCTCCGTATTATATACCAGAAACGGGAAAATCGGGAGTTTTCGATTTTTTAATTTTTGTGTTCCTCTGGCCCACGCCTGGGTTCACGTAGGGATCTGAAAATCTCTTTAAAAATATATAGTTACGTACACAATGCGTGTGCAAAATTTCAATCTTGTGTCTTGGAAACAAAGGGCGGAATTTCTTTTTCTTTTTTTTCTTTTTTTTAATGTCTGAAGGTGACCCATTTATATATATTCTAAAATTTTACTGCGTCATTACTATTTGGCATAGGTACACCTTGTCTCAAAAAGGTTGAGCGCATTCTTTATTGCTGTTTCGAGGCAAAAATTTTCTAAGTCCGACTTCGGGTATCTTCGGAAAAAAGTAAACCAGGTTCGAACCTCGAAGCCAACCTTTGCAATCGGGAAAAATCTTGCAGATGTGTTTTTCTTCTTTTAAATATAATAAGACCTGTTACCAATAATATATAAAAAGCAACATGGATTGAACTTCTTAATGATACAATATTTCGAAACTTTGTATTAATGTGAGCACATGCTTGTATGTCATTTTGCTCTCCATACTTAATGGAACATTTAGATACGTAAACGAATCTTTCCATATGTAAAAGAATGGTGAAAGTTAAGACATAGAACACAATTCTCTCCTGAGTACTAAAATAAAAGTCAAAGTAGAACAAAAACAGCGGTTGCAGTGGATATGAATGTAATTATTATCTTAAATACAGCTATATATCGCTAGAAGTATATTCCGGAAAGCGCTTGTGTTAGCTCAGTGGTACGACGTTGGATTTCAAATCCTAAGGTTGAGGGTTCGATTCCGATGTGGGTCAATGCTCTTTTTTATGAAATTCTATTTTCCGCAATGCATGAAAAATTATATAAAATAATTACATTAAAATACGTCAGTTGTATATATATAACATATAATCATTGCAGAACATAGTGATTATTATGTTTAAAATATAACAGGTGTTCACAGTACGTTGGTATTCTATGATATATGTGAATGTTAAATTCAAATTTAGACAATAATATCATCGCAATAAATAAATTATGTAGTGTATTTATTTGCAGCTATTTTCATATAGAGGTTACTTGTCAATATTCGTATTACGGCATGTCATTGATATTCTTGAAAAAATATCCGAGACATAAAAAGAGGGTATAAACAGAGAATCCAAAGTCGGAACGCTCGCAAGAAATTCATGAACCCCAAAGGTCACGTGAGCAGACTGGAATTGTCCTTATGAAGCATGCCACAGCAGAAGGTCTTTACATAGATTTTCAATTCAATACCTGATATATGCTTTTGCAATGTGGAAGTGGTGATGCCTTTGGTCGCTCTCTCTCACTTTCTCGCTCGCTCACTCTGTATTTATATATATGAAAGTGTATGTATGTGTGTGTTTCGACATAATTCTGATATGTCTAGAGCAATTTTAACCATATTTCTTACAATCTGGAAAAGAGTACTGTCGGGATACATATCAAAAATGCTAGAAAAGGATCGATATTAGTATCGAATCCATAGTTTCGTGGTCGCTTAGGTAAACAGTTCTACTTTCAATTCAAGTCCAATTAAGCTCCCATTAGCACCCAGGGTGGTTACGTAGCGACAAAAAAAAAAAAAAAAAAAATATATATATATATATATATATATATATATATATCGAAATCAACCGATATTAGAGCCGAAGCGCAAGTTTTCAGTGCCGCATTTCCCATTAGTCCAACTAGGCCCGTGCCTCGAGGGCAACATATTTGAATAGCGCAAAGTTTAAAATTTTAATTTTTTTCGTATGAAAAAGTTTTAAAAAATCGAGAGCAAATATACTATTTCATGAGCAATCCTCTTTTACTATTCTAATATATTTAATGATAGCGTAAGAAATCTGAAAATAATTCAGAACATGTTTCCCATTTATTTTTTGTTACATAGTTGTAGCTGTAGCATCTAGTGAGTGGTATTTAACTGCAATAAATTCACTAATTAAGCATATTCGAATTAAGTTTTATTTGTAAGTTAGGGATCAAGGGGCGGAGAAATATGTAGTTATTGGGGGCGCCGAGAGCAAAAGTGCGTAGGGACGCCGAGTTTCTAAATGCAGCACTGTTCGCTAAATTAATTGGTAGAAATTGTAATGCCATTTAAGACCAAATTTAGTCCTAGCGGTGGCAGTATCCGTTTGCTGTCCTAGGAGGAATGAAAGGGGCTGACATCAAAATTATAAAAAAAGGCCTATATTAGTGTCGAATCTATAATTTTGGGGGTCTCTTAGATAAAGAGTGGCACTTCCGATGCCATGTAAGTTAAGCCCTCATTAACACAATGAAGGAGTGTGTGAAATTTGTGACATGTAGAAATAATTGAAAATGACCAATGTTAGTATACAACCCATATCTTTCGTGGTCCCCAAGTTCATTGGGAGCAGTTCTGATGACCTTTAAGTTTAAGTTCAACTTCCAGTAGGAGTAAGATCCCCCAGCACATCTAATAAGGAGAGTCGAAGGGAGTAACATATACAATGATTCAAAACGACCGATATTAGTGTAGAGTTCATGATTTCGTTATCACCGAGATAAATAGCAACACTTCTGAACGAACATGTCAGCCTGATTTTGAATTCACAAGGGCAGCATCGAAGGCATTGCTCGCACAGCTCTATGTATTTTAATGTTCCTGTATAAATGAATATTCCAGCGTATTTCTGGAATGTCTGGGACAACCTTTACCAAACTTGGGGGACATATTACTTTCAATCTAAGAAGAAAATATTGTAGTAGTATGAAGTTACGGAAGTTGGGAGATGTGACATGTAAAAATAATGTAAAACGACTGATCTTAGTGTTTTATCCATAATTTTCTCGGTCGTTGAGATGGATAGTGATGCACCCAATGGAGGTTACATCCAAATTCATCCCCATCTTCATAGGATGATGGCCTGGGAGAGCAAAAAATTAAATCTAAAAAATTACTTAAATATTTGTCGAATTCATAGTTTTCGGGATGAGAAAGCGTTTCTAATAACTTTGGAAGGTAATTTGTACCCACTGCAAGATGGGCTTTTTAATCATATCAATTTCTCAGAAGAAATTACCATTTCAACTATGATATTAAGCCAACCTCCGCAATCGATGAAAAAATTATGTGGATGTATGTTTCGTCTTTTAAATGAAACAAGACATGTTAAAATCAAAGACGGAGTGGGTCAGTGGGTTGGTTGGTAAGTGGGTGAAATGGGTCAAGATTTGTGAGTGGGTCAGTGGATCGTGGGTCAAAAGGACGTGGCCTACTGCGAAACACCACTCACCGTGACTCACACTGGCCCACCGGGTGGCCACCCTTTTAGTCCAAAGATATTTCGTCCAAAGAACATTTCGTCCAGAGACATTTAATCCAAAGACATTTGGTCCAAAGGACAATTCGTCCAAATGACATTTTCGTCCAAAAGATAATTGGTCCAAAGGGCATTTCGTCCAAAGGAGAATTGGTTCAAAGGACATTTCGTCCAAAAGACAACTGGTCCAAAGGACATTTCGTCCAAAAGACAATTGGTCCAAAGGACATTTCGTCCAGGGATGTTTAATTCAAAGCACATTTCGTCCAAAGAACATTTGGTCCGGTAACGCTTGGTGGTCTAGGGTTTGTTTCTATTAGAAGAGTAAAAGTGATTCATATAACATTATGACTCAGTAGCTTCTTATTTCTAAAGGAAATTTGAAATAGAGATTTATTCCGCAATTTTCATTTCGATAGAACAAATAGTGCTGAGATATTCAGAAAAACGTAAACGCCTGAAAACAAGATGGCCGAACAACAGGAGTGAGGGAAGTATGAAGTGTGAAATATGTTGCTGTAATAACTGCTAACATGACATCTAAAATTTTCATGTTGTGAATGAAATAGTTCTAAAATAAGTACCGGTAACTAAAATTAATGGAGTTTAAATTTGAGTAAGTTAAATATTAGGTATTCAAACCCTTGTGTTTGAAAAGTGAAAAATTATGTGTCAAGTATATTTGAAGAAATACTGAGAATAGAAAAATACACATGTGTGAAATATATTCTTAGTGTCCAAAGATAATACTCTTAAACAGTCACATTCTTGGCTGGAACATTGTGAAAAGTGATTGACAAATATAAGATAAAAGTTGGAACATTTCGTGTAGAATATACGTATCTTTTCAGGTTAACCACGAGTCTGGTTTCTATTCGTAGACTATTGATAGTGTGTAACTTCGGCAGACGTTTCTACATAATTAGTGAGTTGTATGACAAACCAGAATTGTTAACTTGTCTTGTATTTTTATTTCAGTGTTACTCCTTATGCAAATACTATATAGTATATAGTTTTGCTTTCATATTAATTTTCTCGGTACAGTACAGTACATTTAAGATATCCATTGCAAAGTCTCAAGCCAAATACAAGATTCACATGACCATGCGGAGGCAATGTTGTCCGCAAATGAAGAAGGAGTATGCTCTTCAAAGGGTTGTTTATAATTTTGGGAGGTGAATTCCTTAACCAACGAAGCTACAACTGTATTTCTGCGAAGCTAAAAATGTATTTTTGTAAAATTATTAATGAAAGCAAAGAAAGGTGGCCATTTAGTTTTTAGGCGTTTACGTTTTTTCTGAATAGCTCAGCATATATTTGCTTTATCGAAAAGAAAATTGCGGAATAAATCTCTATTTCAAAATTTCCTTTAGAAATAAGAAGCTACACAAGTAACACTTCTCAAGTGTAGCACTCCAATTTTGATAAAAATTTGGCAGGCAGATACTACACATAAAATAAATAAATAAGTGTTTTTTTATTTTCTGCGGGAAAACGGTTTTAGGGGGCAAAAGCCCTCACCCAAAATTTTGAAAGTTGTCGCCCGAAAGGCAAGAGGAAGTGGACCGAAATGAATGAAATCCTGCACAAATATTGTAGACGAAAAATGAGGGAATACGGGTTTCGTGTTTTTCTAGAAAGAATGGTTGGGTGGGGCGCGGACCCCTCCAAACCTTTGCTCATGAAATATCAAAAGTGCTAGTAACAGTATGTCATAAGTGCCTAAATTTACATGAAGAATTGCAACGAAACTTTGTGTATGGACAATACGCAAAAAATAAATGAAAACGGGTTTTTTATTTTGTGCGGAAAAAGAGTTATAGGGTGCAAAAACTCCCACCCAAACTTTTGAAAGTTGACGCCCGAAAGCCAAGAAGAAGTGGACCGAAGTGAATGAAATTGTGCACAGATACTGTATTTTCCTGAACAGAAAAAAACTGTTGAGCGGACCGAGGCGTTGAGTGGCGGAAGGTATGGACCGAAGCGAATGAAATTGTATGTAGATATTGGATACGTAAAATAAGGCCTTTCGTGTTTCACAAGTGTCTCCATCTGATTGCTTCAAATTTGGCAAATCAACAACAAGCACAAACAGTATAGTGTATTTTATAGCATTTTTTAGGAGGCACCTTTAACCCTTACAATGTTTTTCCGCATAAACAAAAACACGTGTCGATTAATTTCCTGCTTGCTGTTGATGTGCCAAATTTGAAGCAAAACGGATAGGGATACTACAGAAACACGAAAGACCTTATTTTACATAGGGTCTCTAAAATGTCTACCCACAATTTAATTTGCTTTGGTCCACTACTTCCTGCGCTATTACGGTAATATTTACTTTTATCGGAGGAGGCCTAGGCCCCAACACTGTTTTCCGCACAAATTAAAACACGTTTCGTTTATTGTTTTGCGAATTGTCCCTATACGAGGTTTCGTTGCAATTCTCCATACTCTTTAAGAACCTCTGACGTATAATTATTTGCACTTTTGACATTTCGTAATCAACAGTTTAAAAGGTCCGTGATATACGCAACCGCTTTTTTTTTTTTTTTTTTTTTTTAAAGGAAAATACGAAACCCAATTACGTTAATTTACGTCTACAATATCTGTGCACAGTTTCATTCAATTCTGTACACTTCTTCTTGCCTTTTAGGCCTCAAATTTCAAAATTTTGGGTGAAGGATTTTGTCCCTTAAAACCGTTTTTCCTCAGAAAACAAACTCGCATTCGTTTATTTTTTTCGTATTGTCGTTCCAATGTGTCGTTCCAATTCCTTCATGTCCTTTAAGCACTTCTGACATACTGTTATTCGCACTTTTGATATTTCACGATCAAAGTTTTGTAGGGGTCTGTGTCCCACCCAAACCTTTTTCTTTTTTTTTTTTAGGAAAATATGAAACCAGTATTCCCTTATTTTATGTCTACAATATCTCTGCACAATTTCATTCACTTTGGTTCATCTCTTGTGACATTTTGGGCCTCTAGTTTCAAACTTTTGGATGGGGGCTTTTGCCCCCTAAAACCGTTCTTCCGCAGAAAATAAATACCTATTTATTTATTTTTTGCGTATTGTCCCTAATCAAAGTTTCGTTGCAATTCTTCATGTTCTTTACACACTGACATACTGTTATAAGTACTTTTGATATTTCGTGATCAAATGTTTGGAGGGGTCTGTGCCCCACGTAATCATTTTACCAGGAAAATACGAAACACGTATTCCCTCATTTTATGTCTGCAATATCTGTGCACAATTTCGTTCACTTCGGTCCACTTCTTCTTGCCTTTCGGGCGTCAACTTTCAAAATTTTGAGTAGGAGTTTTTGCACCCCCTAAAACCACTTTTCCCCAGAAAAACGCGTATTCGTTTATTTTATGTGTAGTATCTACCTGCCTATTTTTTTTTCAAAATTGGAGTGTTACACTTGGGAGGTATTACTTGTGAGTCACAATGTTATATGCATTACTTTTACTCTTCTAATAGAAGCAAACCCTTGACCCCCAAGCGTTACCGGACCAAATGTTCTTTGGACGAAATGTGCTTTGAACTAAACATCCCTGGACGAAATGTCCCTTGGACCAAGTTTTTTTTGGACGAAATGTTCTTTGGACCAAATATCTTTTGGACCAATTGTGTTTAGGACGAAATGTCCTTTGGACCAATTGTGTTTTGGACGAAATGTCCTTTGGACCAATTATCTTTTGGACGAAATGTCCTTTGGACGAAATGTCTTTTGGGCGAAATGTTCTTTGAACCAATTGTGTTTTGGACGAAATGTCCTTTGGACCAAATGTCTTTTGGACCAAATGTCCTTTGGATCAATTGTCTTTTGGACAAAATGTTCTTTGGACAAATTGCCCTTTGGACCAAATGTCCCTGGACCAAATGTGTTTGGACTAAATGTCTCTGGACGAAAATCCTTTGGACGAAATGTCCTTTGGACCAATTGTCTTTTAGACGAAATGCCTTTTGGGCGAAATGTTCTTTGAACCAATTGTGTTTTGGACGAAATGTCCTTTGGACCAAATGTCTTTTGGACGAAATGTCCTTTGGACCAATTGTCTTTTGCACAAAATGTTCTTTGGACAAATTGCCGTTTGATCAAATGCCCCTGGACCAAATGTGTTCGGACTAAATATCTCTGGACGAAAATCCTTTGGACGAAATATCTTTGGACGAAACGATCCCCAACTACCCACCGTCCCATTCTGTTCAGCGCATTGTAGACAGCATCTTCTGAACACTGGTGAGCTTGTCTACGTTTTACTTTGAAGATCTCCATTTTTCTTCTTTTTTCATTTGTTTTTAATGAAAAAAGTTCAGGCATTTTTGGATTTTGATATTTGCAATTGTAAGAGTGGCAATAGCAATAGGAGTTCAATTTTGAGATACAGCTTGTGAGCTTTTAGAGGAGTTAACTGCTGGGAAAAAAAAAATTTGAATCACCTGTAGTATATGAATTATTATACTTAGTATAAAAAACTGAAAGTAACTATGTCTGCGTGATTATCACGGTCAAATTGCAAAGTCAAGTGAAATGACATTTGGTATATAATTAAGCCCCAATCCCAACTGAAAAGTTATCATACGCGTATCACTTTCATTATAACACATATACTTAGTAGGGAGTAGGTGTCCAAATTTTTGCGAAAAACTGAGTATCTTACAAGCCGTTCAACTTAAAGAGCTGAAATTCAGTATATAACTCTTTATTAAAAATAAACAGAACGTGTCCTGGCATTTTTAAAAATGTCTTTTATGAGCGGGGGGGGGGGGGGGCGATTTTCTATACATTGGAAATTGGTAGTGGGTTGATTTGTAAAAATTATCGAAAACGATTGATATTAGTTGAGGAACTAATTGAGGAATGAAAACTACAGTCCTTTGCATTTTATACCCACTGCTTTCTATTATAATAATTGCTGAAGCTGTTGTTTAATACCGTATTCTCGCGTGTATAAGCCGCACTCATGTATAAGCCGCACCCTTAAAATTTAACTTTACTTCCGTTAAAAAAAAATATTTTGTTCGTTTACCGGTAATTGTTGATTCAAATCAACAATAGCGGTATTTGCGTTAACGTGTTTGTTCCTGTATTGAATTGTTGTTTCGTCTGATTGTTGCTTTGTGGATTTGTTTTCTATACGTGCTTCTTGTGATGTGTGGTAAATACCGTACAACAAACGCAAAAAATTAATACCGTAATTATCTTTAAGCCATTTTAAATCATTCGCGTGTATAATCCTACATTTTCGTTTGCTTTTTCGTGAAAAAAAGTGCGGTCTATACACGCGAGAATACGGTCTATGGATCGTTCAGAGCATAAGGCAATCAAACCATAAAGTTATGAGAAAGATGGACATAATATTTGTATTCCAAGCTTAATTTCATGGGCATTTTAAATTAGTACGGCATGCTTAATTATATGGAAAACTAGTTTTTCTTTCTTTTTTTCTTACGTTGGTCTACTTTATCTTGATTTGATATTTTCAAATTTCATCCTGTTTTCTACTGAAATGTATATGGGAGCCAAGAAAGAAATAATTATATATGATAAATTTAAATTCATCTTAATTTGAAAGATGAGAAATACTTTACCATTGTATATCGTAAAGGTCAGATCCACCGGTATTGTAACAGAGCGGTGCTTGAGCGATTGATGGTAGGAATTCAAACTCCGATAAGTGAAAATTTCACAGTCTTGTTTTATTTCAAGTGTAACCTCTTTAGTCAATGGGGAGAAGGACGTGGATCATGGGTCAGAGTTGATTACGTTGGTGGGTCGGAGTTGGTCACAATGATTCAGAGTGGTTCATAGTTGGTGGTGGGTCCATTCTGTATTCTACCATTAATTTCATAATTCGCAATCACCCTGTCCTTTAGCTTAAAGATACAATCGTGGAACGTAGAATTTAATATTAGTGATGAAATAAGCCCATAATGGGTCGCTTCTTGTTTTACCTTGGTGCATTATACTTTTGCAATGGTAAGACAAGTGTTTACCTCTTCTGGGTAGTTTCACAGTTTCACATTTGTAGAGGGGGTCACGGAGTTTTCAATGAAGGATTTATTACCATTTGAACACTCGCTATTTTGCACAAGTTAGCATAAAGACTCGAGACTCTTACCATTAAAAAAAAATAGTAATACTTTTAAATGACATACTACTTGATTCCCCTTGCCATTTTCAAATTTTGAGTTGCACCCCTCCTGAGACCCTCCGGGGAACCTTGGGGCAAATCTTTTTCCTCAACACGGGGTACCTTTGAAATTATAAAATACATGTTTTCCGGTGTTGGCATCTGTTTCATCGTTTCAGACTTTTATTAGTGTCAACGGGCTTCATGGATACCATGCTTCTTTATTCTCTTAGTTTTCAGATACAAGCCCCCATGCCGTAAGCGTCAGAGGACCACCGATGTGCAACTGGAGATCTTTCGCCAAAAGTTGGTGATCCCGCAGCTACGATCCGTGGTGGCCCCACTTCGGTTTTGAAAATTATACCACCAGCGGCAGAGACTCGGCGAAACGCCAACGAACCACAAAATTCCTCCCCCAAAATATGTTAATCGCCCATATGCTTGATTTGTTTATATTCAGGTGAGTGTAAAAAACACTAGGAGAAAAAAGCAAGTATCCCAAGGTGGGCGCGAACCTTCAACCTTAAGTTTACTTGCCGCATATTCTTCTGACTTCGCCACGGAAACGACGAAGAAAATCTTGCTTGTAGAAGGATAAATTGTTGAGGTCTTAATTTACCCAATCAAACAAATCCCTCTATCTCGAGTTCTGTGAGATGGTACTGTGAACCGTTTCGAGATTTATTGCTTTCTGGTGGGGTACTATCTATGTGCAAAATTTGAGAAAATCGCCGACGCGCACCTTCGGAAACTCTCCTCTTGAGTGCAATGTTGACCAGAGATGGTGTGGGTCAATGAAACCTTGATCCACAACATACTGACCCACCACACATCGTGACCCACAATGACTCAACACCCGACGTGACCCATTCATCCACCATGACCCACTCTGACCCACCACCAACTATAGAAAACTCTGAACAATTGTGACGAACTCCGACCCACTAAAATACATCGTCATTAAGTTTGATCCATTATCCACACCATCCTCTCTACTGACTTAAGAGGTTATATTTGTAATAAACCAATTTTTTCCAGTAGTTAGCTCCTCTAAAAACGCATAGCTTGCATCTCAAAAGCCAAGTAGTAAGTCCTATTGCCATTGTTACAACTGGAAATATCAAAATCCAAAAGAGCCTGAACTTCTTTCTTCATTGTAACCAAATGAAAAAAAAAAAGAAGAAAAATGGAGGTCTTGAAAGTAAAACGTAGACAAACTTGCCAGTGTTCAGAAAATGCTATCTAGAAGGCACTGAGCAGAATGGGTTGGTGGGTCAATGGGTCAGTGTGAGTCACAGTGATGGTGTTTCGCAGTGGGTCACGCCTTTTTGACCTACAATCCACTGACCCACTCACAAATCTTGACCCATTTGACCCACCGACCTACTTAATCTCTGATTTTACATTTAGAACATCATTTAAAAGACGAAACATACATCTACACATTTTTTTCTCGATTGCGAAGGCTAGCTTGATACATATACTAGTTAAGATGGTAATTTCTTCTTAAGGTGAGAAATTGATATGATTAAAGAGCCCATCTTGAAGTGGTTACAAACTACATTCCAAAGTTATTAGAAACGCTTTCGTGACCCCAGAAAACTATTACTTCGACAAATATTTAAGTAAGTTTTTACATTTTATTAATCATATCTCCAAGCCCCTCATCCTGTGAAGATGGGGATGAATTTGGATATAACGCCATTGAATGCCTCACTACTCAACTCAATGACCCAGAAAACAATGGATAACACTCTACAATCAGTGATTTTACACTATTTTTACATGTCACTCCTCCCAACTTCCATCCATTGAGGTATCTGAATTCCACAATATTTTTTTTCTTAGATTGAAAGTAATATGTCTCCCATGTTAGGTAAAAGTTGCTCCAGACATTCCGGAGTTTCGCTGGAATATACACGTATACATACATCAAAACATTTAGAGCTGTATGAGCAATGCTTTCGATGTTGCTCCTGTAAATTCAAAATCCAGGTGGCATAGTCGCTCATACCAAAACGTGGCATTAAATGACATTGTGTTTGTAATAGTGTCACGAACTCAAACTATGGATTTAACACTAATCTTAGTCACTTGAGACATTTTATTTTTCATCCTTTATCGCCCGCCATAATAATGGGTTTTGAATCGATTGAATTGATTTTGAGTTTAACGTCCCGTCAGCAGTGAGGCTATATGAGACGTAGACCTACTAATTAACGTAGAACCCGAACTACATGAGCTCTCGCTGGGGGCTGAGTCTGGGTCTCCTACACCGAAAGCGTGTACGCTATACGCTTAACCACAAAGGAGCTTTACGATGAGAGTTAAATTTGGACTTTAACGCTTTCGGAGTTGTAATTATTAATTTCTGCAACAACGAGAACTATGGATTCGACACTAATATCGATCGCTTTTACTTTATATATATATATATATATATATATATATATATATATATATATATACATAAGAGGCGGAGAGAAAGGGACCACATCCATATACAAAAGCCTTGCAGATTATTGAACTGAAATCCTTTGGAAAGAAATCCTATTCTGCCTTCTTTCTCGAGTATAAATAAGTCTCTTAGACATGACTTCGTGTTCGTAAATTTCCTGTTTACATGGTTTTGGGGATCGGGAATTTTGTGTCTGTAATGAAGATTGGAGTTTGTATAATAATTTCTGTTTATACCCGAATAGTCTCTTTACCTTTCAGAAAGCGTAAATCACTTGTTGTAATGAGAAAATTCAGAAGTAACTTCCGATGACAAATAGCTGCAAATAAATACACTACATAATTTATTCATTGCGATGATATTATTTTCTTAATTTGTATTTAACATTCACATATATCATAGAATACCAACGTACTGTGAACACCTGTTATATTTTAAATATAATAATCACTATGTTCTGCAATGATTATATGTTATATATATACTACTGACGTATTTTAATGTAATTATTTTATATAATTTTTCATGCATTGCGGAAAATAGAATTTCATAAAAAAGAGCATTGACGCACATCGGAATCGAACCCTCAACCTTAGGATTTGAAATCCAATGTCGTGCCACTGAGCTAACACAAGCGCTTTTCGGAATATACTTCTAGCGATATATAGCTGTATTTGAGATAATAATTACATTCATATCCACTGCAAACGCTGTTTTTGTTCTACTTTGACTTTTATTTTAGTACTCAGGAGAGAATTGTGTTCTATGTCTTAACTTTTACCATTCTTTTACATATGGAAAGATTCGTTTACGTATCTAAATATTCCATTAAGTATGGAGAGCAAAATGACAAACAAGCATGTGCTGACATTAATACAAAGTTTCGAAATATTTTTATCATTAAGTATTTCAATCAATGTTGCCTTTTTATATATAATTGATAACAAGTCTTATTATATTTAAAAGAAGAAAAACGCATCTGCAAGATTTTTCCCGATTGCAAAGGTTGGCTTCGAGGTTCGAACCTGGTTTACTTTTTTCCGAAGATACCCGAAGTCGGACTTAGAAAATTTTTGCCTCGAAACAGCAATAAAGAATGCGCTCAATCTTTTTGAGACAAGGTGTACATGGTTCATGGTTCAAATGCCATTTCCTTCAGTATAATGCGCCCTTTCCAACGATATCACTCACTTGACCGTATCGTACACCTGAACGGGGAAAATCGGGAAAAAACTGGAAATTTTTCAGAAAATTTTTTTTCGGAACAGTTGCGTTCTTCGGGCTCACTCCCAGGTTCACGTATAGATCCTTAAAAAAAAAAAAAAAAAAAAAAAAAAAAAAAAAAAAAAAAAAAAAAAAGTGCACACAAACCGTATGCAGAATTTCAATCTGATATCTTGTAAAATAAGGGCGTGAAAAATTTTTGTAATTTCCTTAAGAAAAAAATTCATGCCCCTCCGCCTCCACTTTGCGCCACTGGTATAGGACCTAAACAAGCGGTCAAAGACAACACTACACTGTGGTAGTAAAAGTTACCATAAATCCTAAAATGATTATTAGTCACAGGCTACACTTACGAACACTATAAAAAGAAGGGGGGGGGGTTGAAATGTTGAATAACAGGAGGAAATTTATCGAAGTAAATAAGTAAGAATTGTTCAAACGATATTAGCACATGTACAAAGGAAGATCAATAAGTAACGCATCTCAACTTACGTGTACGTAGAACAAAGGGTAATAGTTGTCATATTAAAAACATGCACAAACGAAAGGCCCATATTAAAGCTACTTATCACATAGCCAGCATGTCTCTCAACACATTTATCTCATTGTGGTACAAGTTTCAAACTACGTTGTTCATAGAAGTTCGTCTTTTGGAAGCCTTCTGCGCATAATCGATGTGACTTCGTGATCGAAATTGAAACGTTCCCTGACCAAGAACTTCTTCGTCTGACCCATTGTGGAAAGACTACAAGGTGGATGCCATGCAGTGCTACATTCTTGTCTCTCTGGCGCATGACGTCATTTTGGTCGCAGACGTGGCCAGCGAGGTCAGATGAACTTTTAACAAGCTCTTGCTCGCTGGTATCTTACACGTAAACTTCCCTTCTATTTATAGTGATCATCAACGAAGTAAAAATTTTAGTACAAACAATAATTATATAAACGTAATGTAATTAATGCTTAAGCTAAGTGAATTCAAAGGAAGATATTTACAACTTTGAAACTTGAACAAGCCAATATTACTCACTACATTTTCTGCTTTTTCTTTCTTTTCTTTTCTTTCTTTCTTTCTTTTCTTTTTTAAACATCTGAAGCAATACACTCGAGTATGCATAGGCCTGAATAATCTATAACACAGTGTATGTGTATGAAATCTATAACACAGAGTATGAAATCGTTAATGCATTTCATAATTATATATTTATGTATGCTCAAGTGTATTTTCGTAACACATTGATCGGTTTTGATTTACTATTATTATTATTATTTTGCTTGAAAGAGAATTCTTTACTGATGACCCCATATAAATTTTGAGAATATCTCAAGGGAGAGTTCATGGTTTTCGTAAACAGAAATGCACGTACGTATATTTTCGTTATGCTTGGACAGTTTTTAAGAGGTTGCTTCCACGTAAGTTTCGTCAAGATCTCAGGGGAGGTTAAAAACTTTATTGAGCAGGGACGCACTATTTAATATTTTAAACATGGTTTTTATTTTTGATTTATAAAAAAATCATCTTATTTGAAGTCGCTGATCGCTTGTTTATAGAATTTGTATTTAAACAAAAGGTTTAGTGAAACTGACAGTTCTCTGAATATTAGTGTCAAAATTTACGCTATAACAAACTGTATTATTAAACATTTGTACGAAATAAAACGTTACATATACTATTGTGTTCTAAAAATATATAGAAATAAATATGTATATTAGGGTGGAACGAAAAAAACAAGTTTTGATTTTTAATCTGTAATAGCACGGAAAAGTTGCCTTTTGGTGTAGATAAGATAAAAATGAAATATGAAAAATATTGGAGCACGTCTTGAGGTGCCGCAAGGACGATAAAGTTTCATAAAATTGCAATTTTTGCTACATTTTAATTTTTTAAAAAAAAGAAGTTGTCATATTTTTTCTATTTCAAATACTGTCAAATAAGCAACTTTATGTCAAAAAGACACACACATATATATTTTGTCTTCTTGGATTAGGTCTTGAGGTGCCGCAAGACCAATAAAATTTTGTAAAAACACACTTTAGGAGCTAAATTTAGTGACATTTTGCCAATAGGAGTTGGCAACAGTGTTTCCGTATGGTGAAAAATTCAGATTAGGCGTCAGTAGCTTTGCCGAGTTCAGTTAAATTGGCGTCTATTGTGTAACAGAACAACGTAATATTTGTTAGTTTATGTGCTACTTTATTGTTGTGAGTTAAAATGGCTTAGTCTAAACAAGTGAATACAAGACCAATGTCGGAATGTCCTATTTTTTGAAGATTTAGTGATTTGTGTGAAGTTGTACTGCCTACTTACGAAGATGTAATGAAGTGCTACTGTTTTATTAGACATAACTTCAAAGTTGCATCAGAGAAGTATCCTACTGTAAATGAAATATGTGAGACTTTAGTTCCTAAAATAGAACAATATGGTCAAGAGCTTCTATTCCCACTGTTTCTAACCTTAGAATTTCACAATTGATAAAAGTTAGTCATGCTAAATATAGGAATTTATTAAAGTCTAAAAGTAGAAAAGGGTCAGATAAGTTTGACTCGAACCTCGCAAAATTTAGAGAAGCTAAACGTTTATTTGATATTGCTACCTGCAAGTGTCAAAACTTTGATACTTGTAGTTCTATAGAAGAAATAAAAGCACGCGTTTTAGAACAAGACTTTAAAAAAGATCAACGCTCTACCAGGAAAATGGTTATGAGTAATGCTGATAGAGCTATCACAAGCGCTTTGAAGAAGAAAGAAGCAAGAAAAAGTAAAGAATACAGAAAACAGTAAAGAATACAGAAAACAGAACGGAGACAAAGTAGTAGTGTAACAGAAACGGCTACTGACAACATTGACAGCACTGAAGACCAAATAGACCTGACTTTTGAAGAGCAGCTACCGCCCTTTTAAACTCAAAAAATATAAAAAGATAAGCACTCAAATTCGTATGAAATTGCCACCTGTAGCTTCCATTTGTGACCGTATCGAAATATCAGATAGAGCTGCTGCAGCTATAACTAGTGCTGCTTTACAGGACTTGTGTTTAATCACAGGGGAAGACAAAACCAAAGTAATAGACAGGATGAAAATTAGACGAGCAGGATTAAAAAAATCAAAGAAATGTCATCAATGATAGTCTTTATCAGATAATTGAAAATGATGATTGTTTTTTGGTGAAAGAAAAGACAAATCAATTGTTCAAGGAAAGAAACGAACTAATGTTAAGTTATACAAAAACGTATTTCAGAAGAGCACGTTTCACTAATAGGGGAACCAAGCTCAAAGTTTTAGGTCACGTAACACCTAAATCTGGCACTGGAAAGGACATAGACGACAGTATACTGGAGTTGTCTGAGGATAGAGAACACAACGAACAACTTTTGAACTGTGCCGTTATTAGGTGTGATGGAACCGTTGTAAATACTGAACATAGTAACGATGTGATTTCTTCGATGGAAAATAAAATAGGAACATCTTTATAATGGTTTGTTTCTTCCACGGAAATGAGATGCATTTGCGACATCTTTTCTATCATTTAGATGGTAAAACGAAGGGAAGGGACCCAATGAATTTAAAGGCGAAATAGGTCATCAGCTGCAAAACTGTACTAATCTTGCTGTGGTTACTTTCTTGCCAATTAAAAATAACCTTCCTCTTTTGGAGAACATAAATGATTTCAAGTACGGATCGAAAGTATTTGTTGGATATGTGTATCGCTGTATCAAGTGGAAATTGTTCGCTAGATTTATGTTTAAGAAACCCTGGGAAATTTGTTCACTCCAGGTGGCTTACATTAACAAACCGTATACTTAGATTGTATGTGGCAACTGAGAACCTTAAGACTCTAGTTGAATACATTGTAAAAGTATATGCACCTATATGGTTTAACATTAAGTTGAAACCTTCATGTACTTATAGTTCCAAACATCTATTTAAGCTTATCTCATATTCACGCTATCTCTCTGATGATTTCAAGAACGTTCTAGATCCAGTTATTCAAAGAAATGGGTACTTTGCTGCTGCAGAAAATCTCCTTTTGTCCATGCTATGTGATGAGTGCAAAAATGTAAGAGAACTAGGTTTACGACGTTTCAAAAGCAAGAACAGAAAATAGAGGCGGATTCAGGAAGTTTAAAGTTCCACAGATAAACTTTGACGCAAAGGTTTTATCGACATGATATCAAAAACTGAAAATGACGTAACTGAACCCCCCTTGGTAAAACATGTTCCCAGTACTTCTCTCAAAGACTTTATACGGAAGACATCTGAAGCTCAACCAAATAGTTAAGTGGACCTGCTTATCAATTTTCCCCGACCTGAGAACATGCCAAAATTTGATTTTTAAAAGAAGTTTAATGTGTCAATGAAGTAGAAACAAACATTTTGCAGCTGTAACATTTGTAATCATTGTGGGTATTTTAAACGATAAAAAATGAACTTTCATTGTCTTTAAAAGTGTAATATGATATTTTGTTACGTGTATTCTAATAAAAATATATGTAATTGATTCCACGAGCATTTATTTCAACCTCATTTACTACTATTTGTTACAGTAAAAATAGTTCCCAAAAACTTCAAAATCAGCAAAAATACAAACCTTTTCACAATAATGTTTTTAAATTATATTTTGTAATTAATATATTTTTCTAATTTTAATACTTATATATGAATTTACAACTATCTTTTGTAGCATTATATGTACGAGAAAACAATAAAATATAATTTGCCAAAGTTTATAATTTACAATTTTTAATTTCTTTTTACAAACTTCAAGCTCTTTGCGGCACCTCAAGATGTTGCAGTATGACAACCAAATTTTTTCTACTTCTTTTTGAACCTAAAAGGCAACTTTTCCGCACTATTACAAAACTTAAAAAAATAAAAAATAAAAAAAGGCCATTTTCGTTCCACCCTAATGTATATACAAAGCACCTCAAACAAAGAAATTGCAACTTGACTATTTCAAGCAAGAAACAAAATACTAGGCGTAAGTGAAGACGATGTAGGGGTGTTACAGCTAGACTAAAAAACATATAAACCATAAAATTACATAATTTTCTTCATTTTTTTGATAAGTTTTCTCTTTTCTGTCCCGCGCACTAAAAAAGACAAACGATAAATGCAAGTGTATGATTATATGGAATTTGGTGGAATGAGAATGCGGGAGTATCCCGAGAAACTCACGGACACGATGTTGTCCACCACAAACTCACTTGACCAAAAAGCGGACCAGTATCCCTTGCACCAGAGGTGAGCCTTCTGCCACTGAGCCACCGTGCTTCCTTGATTAGTTGAGAATCTACCATATTTTTAAATTTACTGCAGTCATTCTTAATTTTATAATTCTGGAGGGGGCCCCTAAATATGTATATGTAATTATTCAAAGTTATGATGAAAATGAACAAAAATTTCAAAATCTGAGTGTAAAAATGTCCCGACAATGTCGCCCTGACATAGTAAGTGGATACATGGTAGGTGGATCTCTTGATCTAATACATTGTTATATATCTTTGTAACCGTTAATCGTTATTACGAACCTTCCATTCGTCAGTTAATTTGAAGTGCAACGTCCCGTTTTAGCACCGAGACTACAGGGAATGCAGACCTCCATAATGACATGGTACCTGAACTACTTTAACGCGTTCAATACTCTCCATTTGTGTAACTCGAGGGAGGTAAGCCTCCTAGATCATCGTGCCTCCCTTCTCGAGTTACATGCCTGCCTCTGTGGGGAAAATTTTGTCTCAATATCTTATGTAGAAGGAAATGATGATAGAAATGATAACCTCTGTCGGTTCCCCTCCCTCATGATTTCGAATCCGGGCCTTGCCTCAAAGTTCGTCTTTTAAAATCGTGCTATTGGATTTTTGTATGCAGAATCAACACAAGCTACTGTAGCCCTATATACTATTATTACATACTATTAATACTAAAAAGAAACTACATAATGAAATCGCTTTTTTATAATTTCATTTAACATTGCATTTATTTATTACTTTTATGTAAAACTTACCATATTTTAGGTTTATTTTGTCCTGTCGCATGCAAGCTAAAATCCATTTCTGGAGACATTCATCCTCTTTTTGAGGAAATCTAAAGTATATTATATTAGTTCCCTTAGTTTTTCTGTAATAATTACTACAGCCGTACACTGCACAGTTAGACATTCTCGATATCATTTAAAAGAACAAAGTAACAAAGAATGTCCATTTGTCACTTAAAGCCGCGCCTTTTCCCGTTGTCTCTTGCAAACCAGATGACGTCACACCCACGACAGCGCTCCAGGCGACATGCGCATGCAACCACCTTGTAGTCTTTCCACCATGGTCTGACCAAAGAAAGGATAGGTTTTTCCAGAAGGTGTCAGATTAGCAGTGTTTGGTGCGTGACTGACAACCTGCGATCCAAACATGTCAAGTTTCTAATGAACGAAAGCAGAAACGTGGGAAGTGTGCTTTATCGTGAAAGAGTTTGAAATGTTAGGGCGTTTGTCACGAAGCATATGACTCAATTTTCCCAATGATGTTTCATACGATGCAGTATTCATAGTGGCCCGTGTTATAAAAGTTCAGCAGTAGATCCTCTGTTTGTCCGAGAATACAGTCACTAGCACTTTTATCACAGATTGCATCATCTTTTTTTGTAGAACTCTATCAGTTGCGACTCAGGAACTTGTTACATAAATAACTGTGCTTGAGCTTACGATAAAAGCTAAGATTATTTATAAACAGTTTAGCTCGTTATTATTTCTCGAAATGAATGTTACATTTAATTTTCAGTTATATATGTGCGTATCGCATATTTATTTGTACCTCGGTTTATAAAAGCAGAAATACCTGTGTCTGCAGTAATAGACCTGAACTTAGATTGGATGAAAACCTTGATTACTATTCAGTTTCATAAGATGCAATTAACAATTTAATTTGTAACTGATAAAACAAGCAAATCGGATTTAGGTTGTGTCCTGTAAATAATAAACTATCACTTTAAATGTTTTGAAGCCACGTGGACAGGTTTGGCTAGCTGTTCTTGTACTTTAGTATGAACAGTATTCATTAAATGCATGTGACTTATTCCTTCTTTGATTTTATAAAGAAATTGAGTAGTCGATCGTTGATATTACAATGTCGTTTGGTTATTTTGTCTATTAGTTTGGTCCCCAAACAGAAACAACAGGCTCTATCATACGTACAGTAGAACTTACGGTATTGGATTTGTGGGAAATCACTGTGACCCAGAGGTAGAATGGTTCCTTGGTTCAATCCTGAACCATGTGAGTTCGTGACAGACAGAAGGTAGTCCCATTGATAATTTCAGAGTTCCCTCATTTTAATTGCATGTTAATCCGTCTCCTTTAGTTCACAGGGCGTTGAACTGAACATTATTCCTGAAAATGTATTCCTTATGTAATGGTAAACAACAAAAAAGGACTTTTCTATTTCAACAAAAATTTCTTAGTGTCACCATTAGTTCAAAACTAACTTGGAATGAGCATGTTTCTCAACTCAGCAAAAAATTAAGTAGTATTTATTCGGCCTCCGTAGACTAAGAGGTAATGGCACAACACAGGCTTTAGTTTCAATGTACTATGCATACTTTAATAAGTTACGGTATTATTTTTTGTTGTTATTCTGCTGAATGTCTTAGCAGGTTTCGCTTAAAAAGAGAGCACTAAGGGTTGTGTTTGGATTGTCACCAAAGACTTCTTGCAAGCCCATCTTTCGAGGAGAAAAAATGTTACCATCACGTTGTGTGTATCTATATAAAATTATCTTGTTTACCGTGAGTAATAAACATTTATTGAAAACACTAACGTCCATAAATACAATACTCGATTTGTTAATAACTTGCATGTTATCCCCCAAAATTTCTCGTTTTTTTTTTTTTTTTTTTTTTTTCTTCTTTCTGTTCAAAAAAGCGTATATATTAACTGTACAAAAATTTTCAGTAAGTTACCTGACTTTGTAAAGCAAAATAAATCTTATTCTATGTTTAAGTCCGATCTTTATAAGTTCTTAGTTTATAAGTGTTATTAGTCGGTAAATGAGTTGTTTGGAGACAGTGTACAAATGTCTTTTATGAATTATGTTATGAATGAGCATGTTTATAAAGCCATGGTTATTTATGTATTACTCTATTTGAAAGTTTTTTTTTTTTTTTTTTACTATACAGTGGAGTCCCGATTATACGAGTTTCGATTAACCGAGGTTCTCTCATCCGAGCTGAACTAATCCAAACAAACAAAAGTTTAACCGGTTACTGCAGATTTTTGTTTCAGCAAGAAAGTAAACAAAGCTGGCGTAAAGATAACGACTCCGCCCGACCTTGCCACAATTAAAAACGAGCGAGCTTTAATTGTTGCATGTCTTGAGTTTCAGTTTCAGAAGGCACTGTTCTACGTCGAACAGCAAGACGACACGGCACCAGCTGTTGCTACGTCTGCGCAATATAGCGGCCAAACACGAGACAGCTTAATGAGGAAAAAAACTATGAGAGATTTTTAAAAATGTGTATGGTGAACAGTACCGTATTTATGTTGTCTTTTGTATTGTGTTTTATTTGTGTACGTATTAATATCAAACTGCGTTTTATTTACTGTATTATTGCTAATTCCTTATGTATGTATGTATAATTATAGGTACTGTACCGTATGCCCAATAAAAATAATAAATATGGTAATAATAAATAATCTAATAAAGAAAAATAATCAGTGGACAACAATAGTAAATACTGTACAAAATTTTCTATGTATTAACCGAATTTTTGCTTATCCGAGTTAGATCTGGTCCACATTAGCTCGGATAATCGGTACTCTACTGTATATAATTATTTTGTAATTTTGGGAACTGTATGCGTACTCGAGAATACTCTAATTTGTATGCAAAACAGGCAAATAAATAAATAAATAAATAAACTACTTTTGTCAAATATATATGGATAGTAGCAGACACCCCTATTGTTCGCACAATGAATATAGAACCGGGAACATAAATATACCACTTTAGGACCGGAGTTTTCAAAAATGCTGAAACATGGATTCCCTTATATTTATTTAAGAGTTTATATACCAAATGTCACACCTGCAACTTAAGCGAATCCTTACGTTGGGGACTTTCTGAAGAAAAGAAAATTTGAATACGAGAGAAAATTTTCCCCTTTCGGAGCATAATTTTCAAAAAGACTGAAATTATTAATCTCTTTCTTTTAATTAGAACTTTACCGAGTGTATGAAAAGCCCGAGGCCGTAGATCAGCTTCGTTATGAGTAGAGAGAAAAATATGGAAGAGAGGCAGGTTGTTACAAGTAGGTGCTTTTCACTCTAACATGGTGGAAATTTTCTAGTCGCACGAGCCGTTTCGTCTTCATACTTGTAGGTCGCCTTATGTTCAGTAAAAAGCAACGTTGTCAATTCAGTAGTCTTTTCTTTTGGCACCTGTCATACCAACAATAGGGCATGTTTGGGAAGCAGAGTTGAGTTATTGTAGGTTTCATTGCATAACAATGTGCACTTCCCTGTATAACTTTTGGCGTGCACTTACGTGCTATTTCAAAAGCTTGTTGAATTGTAAACGTCAAGGAATTCTGTTACCAGAAAAATAATAATACAATTGTTTGCAACATTGACATGGACAGATTACAGGAAACCAATACAGGTTCATTGTTATGACAAGGACGTTTATTTGACTATGCTCTTTCCCTTTAAATCCTCTCTCTCATTATTCTCTGTTCTTGTTTCTGACGAACAACACCGTGACAGATCTAACAGTAAGAGTTTATATACCGAAAGAAAGTTTTATAAAGTATAAGTAAAATTCGTGTGAAAATTGGTGCTAGAGTGTTTATAAAAAAAAGTACTTATCCCTTAAACCATCCGGAATTATCCAAGTCTCGTCGTTTCGGGTAAAACAGGGTGTCTGTCATCGGCCACGAAAGTCACAAAATGAGGAAACGGTAATAAAAGTCAAGAAAAAGTCAGGAAATTCAGCTTTTGGGTCACGATTTTGTTATATCTGTACAAATATAAGTAGAGACTGGAAAATTTTGTTCTATAAAACTTCAAAATTCAGCACCAAAAATATGTATGGTCGGCTTTAAACGCTACCAAATCGCAAGCAAAGCACACTTCTATCGCATGCATGAACATTTGGCCTATTTTGTACTCAAATTCACTCTTGAGATTGTCCTTCAGCTGGCATCATTGAGCAGTAGCGATGCAAATCGCATCGCATCGCCGGAACCACGTACGCATCTAACCAGTTTATTCAAGTGCCGCGAAAAGTTGGAGCACATCAGAATTAGATGGAAAAAGCTCAAAAAAGGATAAAACAACATTAGTCAACTTAAAAGAGAGAGAGAGTCCTTCAGTACAATTGTTTACAATCAGTGTGACATTTTTAAAAGATTGCTAAGGATTTGCCAATATATGTACACTCATGTGCAAAATGATTGTTGCATATCTATAACTGTTTTCTTGTAAGAATATAATTTGATAATGATTTTACAGGTATTTTTAATACTTATACTATGTGTATAATCGGGAAATGTATATTTGTGGTAAATTTCATAGGAAAAGAATTATAAATAGGAAAATTAGAATGAGTAAAAGAAAGTGTTGCTAAATGGACAAGAAAGTTTTATTTTCGTTTTATTATTCTTATTTACTGATCTTTTGACTTGAAATTTTCTACATACATGTCTTTGCCGATTATATACATACTAACATATAAGAAATACCGGGCGAATTCGTCATCAAATTATATTCCTACAACATATTTATAGACATGCGACAATAGTTTTGGACATGAGTGTACATCATGTGTATTTAGATGTGTAACTATTAAGATTAGTGTATTTGTGAGTGTTTGCTGTTGGTTAGTTACCGAACAAAGACTAGATGCAGTGAATATACTGAAAGTAATGTGAGAAGACACCAAGTTTTTATCGGTTTTGAAAGTAGAGATAAGAAAAAGATAAGTACTAAAGAATATAGGTATTGTTGCTAGTTTTTGAATGTTACGAAATTTTATGGTTCGGTAAAGAAAAGGTCACGAAAAAGTCACGAAATTTCATTTTGCAATTTTAGTAAACAGCCTGTGAAAGTTATTGACTTCCTCATGGCATCCTTTCTGAAAACATACCTTGTCTGTGGACTACATCTCGTTGTTTGTCTTCGTCTGAATGTTTTTTGTAGTGTTTCGTAAAATAACCTTTCTATATATCGACTCCTCTTGATTCATAGTTTCATGTTATTCCGGTGCTTTTAGCGTAAGATCCTCTATAATAAATATTGAATTTTCCATCGTATTAAATTTATTAGGGATTATTAGATCGAGTAATTAACAGTGATACTAGTCTTTTGTGGACCTTTGATCACTTCTTATCTTCATGTTGCAATACACCTAACTTTTTTGAGTTTTGAACAATCAAGTATTTCATCTAAACGAAGGCTCTAATTCACTGTTTTGTTTATTTTCAGGGTAGGTGACGCAGATTTATATATATCACAATATTTATCGAAGCCAACATATGACCTAGATTCCCACTGCCTACAGTCCTCATCATGTGGAGTCGATTCAATTGATATTCCTACCAGGTACGTAAATTGTTAATGAAAAAACTCTTATTGAACGCTCAAACAATTTAGGTATTATTCATTGTTATTTACATGTGCATAGGTTGAAGTGAAGGTTATATATGTTTCAAGAAACCAGTTTCATTTCAGTTGTGGGAAGTGATAAACAGTTATTTGGACTTTGATTCCATTTTTACTCACAGAAACAATAAAAAATAAATAACGTGATAATGAAATTGAATAAAGAAAAAATAAACCTCTGATTGAAAAAAGAATAAGTACAATTTTTTTGCGATTTTAACCTGAGATAGCAGATGCGTTCCTTTAAGATAGTTACATCGTTGAGTAGAAAATAGGAATGTTTGGGCAACTCTATATGACCAATGTAGAAGACAAAATCTCTCGCTGATTAGAAAAAGGGAATAACTACGTTTCTTATTCCCTTCTTCCAGTCACTATAGGATACCACCACAACTGTGAGACTGTGTGTAAGTAGGCAACCACTAGAGCCCCCTGCTGACGTTTCGATACTTCGCCTTGTCTTCGCATTGCACAATCTATAGAGAAATTTTCCCCCCAATCAGTTACAGATTTACGTGTTCTCAGTGATAGAAGTGGTGATCATACAATGCCAAAACTGCAATCATACAATGACATGAATGCTTTTCAGCCTGACCATTGTCATAACGGTTCACAACTATACAGCAATATTTGCCTCTCAAAGGTCACAGTTTTTACCATATGACCGAAATACTGCTATAATCAAACGAGAACTCAAACAACACAATCGCATTTATTTACCAGCACAGTATGAACACATGATTGCGAAAGAAATCTTAGATTTTAAACATTGGTGGTAACCGTTTTACAAGAAATCTTCAGGTAGCATTGTGGACAAAACAGTGAAATTCCAAGTAAGTAAATAGAGACACTGTTTATAAAGCAGAATATCTAGGTTATGTGCAAGCTCATACGTTTATCAATGGACTAAGAATGATATTTTTCGCTTACTCAAAAGTAATGTCACAAACGTTCCACTGCCAACGTCAAAGGCATACGATTGGCAAGTCTCGATCAATGAGAAAAAGATCAACAATTCTTCACAAATCATTAAATGCATACCTGACCAATAGAAACAATTTTATAGGATGATTTGTTCATGCAAAACCACTGACCAAGAAACTGTAGAAGACGAAGATGCACACGGATAGGACCTTATGTAAAGCCATTCTATTGTGACAACGTATTTGCTACGTATTTTGTTCAGCTGTCTATTGTATTACCTTTCTTGCTGTACAAATAACATGTGCTGTACAAAAAAAAAAAAAAAAAAAAAAAAAAAACGAACAGTGACTAAAAGCGTTAGAAGCCTAACATGCGTGATAGTTCGGATACATATATCCAAGATTAACATACAACATTGTATTCAGCATGTACATTTTCATAGCTTTCTATCATAAACTGCACATTACATACCCTACACACAATTACAATTGCGTCCAACTCTAATTGATTGGAAAAAGAGAATATTTTTTCCGTTTTTAAGCTTATCTAACCAATTGCAGTGCTGCAATACAAGATTATTCTTCTTGTCTTAGTGTTTGTTAGTTCTCTTGCTACAAGTAATCAATTATACACTTTTTGCAACAAATACAAACAACGCTTCGGGAAGGTTTTTTTTTTTTTTTAGAGTTTTTGAAAACTTAGATCTGATGCACTTATTCCCTTTTTCCAATCAGTGATTCAAATGAAATGAAATGAAATCTTTGTTTTACGTCCCATGGTTATGCCGGCTAGGCTAAAGGAAACGGCGATGATGAGCAATGAATGAAATGGTGGAATGAAGGAAGTCCTCTAAACGGGAAAACCCGGAAAAAAATCCACGCACACGGTGTTTGTCCACCACAAACGTCACTTGGCGTGAGCTGGAATCGAACCGGGATCCCATGCACCAGAGGTGAACGCTCTACCACTGAGCCACCACTACCCAAAATTGAATAAAGAGTTGAGAAAAAGACTTAGAAAACGCTTCGTGTGGAATATTGTTCTATATGGGTCAGAAACATGGACATTACGGAAAATAATGAAAAACAAATGGAAGCTTTCGAAATGTGGGTGTGGAGAATTAGGTGGGTCGAGCGGAAAACGAATGAGAGGGTCTTAGAATTAATACAGGTGAAAAGAACAATCTTAGACATTATTAAGTAAAGAAAGAGAAACTGGTTGGGACATTGGCTACGAAGGAACTGTAGCATGAGGGACGTGCTAGAGGCTATGGTGGCAGGAAAGAGAGGGAGGAGGGGAAGGAGACTACAATTAATGGACGATATCAAAACAGAAAAGTCATACGCGAAAACGAAGAGGTTAGCGGAAGACCATGTTGCATGGAAGCTTCTCAGTTGCAGCAAGTGACCTGACAATACTGGCAGAATACCTATGATGATGATAATCCTATAAACTGTGCAACTTATCCAAGAAGTAATTATGTTATACTTTTGTGAAGTGAGATCATCTATTTTTCTTTCAGAAGGGTTCTCCCATAGGAAGGAACGTACTTTGATGTATGTGTTCAGTTTAATAACCTTTAGGTGTCATTAATAAAAATGTTAGTGTACCCGACAGTCTGAGTCTTTGAGTATGTATACTGTAGAATCTGTCAGCAATTTATGTAGCGAAGTTTCAGTATGACTTATGTTGTATAATTGCAGATTTACGCGACCAATTGGAATTGGCGTTTATGGCCACCCATCACACGAATTGAGTAGGTATTTGTTGAAGGTTCTTTATCGTGAACAGGATGACTTCAATCCTTATGAAGAGTTTGAGGAGGAAGGCCCAGACTTCACAAGCGCTACACAAAGCTCAAAAAGTAGAGAAGTAAGTTGATGATGTAATTCACCTCAATTTGTTATTTACAAGAGGGAGTAAAAGTGTAGAGGGACATTTATTGTAATGATAGAAAACTGAAACATACATTATTTTTCTACATAATCTCCCTGTACTTCAACGCATTTTACCAACGCTTCACAAGCTTTTTGATTCCGTCAGAAAAAAAAGGTTTTCGGTTGCACTTCATCAATGACTAGCTGATGGTTGATGTTTAAATTTCTTCACTTCTGGTGACAATGAATGTTTCCAAATCATGCTCGCAGCCTTACTTTCCGGTTCGTGATGATGTACCCAAGTTTCATGTACAGTGACGATTTGCTTAAAATCCATCTCTCTCCAGACGATAACGGGCCAAATGTTTATGAGAGATGCCAACCTTTGTGCCTTATGCTTTGCGATAAACAGCTGTCACCATACTGCACATACATTCGACGAATAACTTCTACATGTTTAACACCTTCCGCAAACAAAAAGCGAATCGCTGTCTTCATTTCCTCCTCCGTGCAGATCGACAATGGAGCTGTCGTGTTTAACGGTTTGCTATAATCCAACGACTAACGTGGGAATAAGAATAACACGTTGAATAGAAGTGTTGCAGACGACACTAATTCAGCGCTGGATACTGGCAGTGTTGCCAAACCCCAGTGCGAGAAATTGCTAAAATCCCTTTACTTTTTGACTTCTCGTATTTCCAGTTTTTTCTAGTGATGTTCCATGGGGAAATTTGCTAGGGCTTGTGAAATATTTTTCATAGCGTAAATGATATTTGAGCAATGGTTAGCTCCTTCAGATATCGAGAGTTCCTTTGGACTTAAAAGAGTAGTGTTTTCCTCTTTAATGCAAGAGAGACTAATTCGATCCATGGCTTTTGGTTCGGTCTTATATCTCATACAGACGCGGCGCTGAAATGAATAAAATAATAATAATAATAATAATAATAATAATAATAATAATCTGCAAACAAAATCTTGAAAGCATACCAATCACTCTTCTTTTTTCTTTTTTTCTTTCTCCAGATATTTAAATATACTCTGTGGCAAAATTTTAATCAGAACACAACTTACATTTTGTAATTACCATTTTAAAATGGCTTCGCGAGCAAATACGTTATTTGGTTAACTAGGTGTATAGAAAAGCAGCATTAAACGAAAGAACTCACTTAATTCTTACACATCTTTATGTTTCATTTGTTTTTTTATTTAGAACTTTCGTGCCAGAGAGAGAAGGAAAATTGTGTTAACTAGATGGGTTAGCTTTCGGGAAATGTATTTCTGGTTACTATAGAGAATTTATATATATATATATATATATTAATTAAGATGACAGTTTCGTTGCTAGTTGCCAGATGGAATTTGTGTCGTTTATGGGCAAGATAAGATATCAACAGCAACAGCCAAAAGATAGTTCAGTCGTTTTTGTTTTGGAAATTTCGATGTCCAAGTTACTCCGTGCAGTGGGCGACCAATCAGCAAAGAGAATGATATTCTGGCAGAAGTCGAGGAAGCCTGGTATGTAAGTAGTCATGACATTGGCAGTGAACTAAACATCCATACCAAACAGTGTTACTTGAGTTCTCCCCCCCCCCCCCTTCAAGAAAAAAAAAAAGGACCTGTCTGTTCTCCACAAGTAGATAACTGAAACTCACGCACTATTTGTGTTCAGTAGTCACACGCTTCTGCTGCTAGAGATACATTTGACCGAACAACTGTCGTCCACAGGACGAATTCAAAGTAATTCTCTTTGAATTTTCACGTCCAAATAAGTATAATATCGCGTGAAAACGTCGTTGTATATTACTTTTTGATTCTTTTTGGTAATAATATGGAAACTTTATACTTAAGCCTAACAGATTGTTAGAATGATTGCATAGGGTATAAGTTGGAATTCTATTTGGTGGGCCAAGGCAAGATAGTGATACAAGCAGGGTGACAATATTCCTGCCTGAATCAGCTTGGGACTGAAGAGGGTTCAGCGGCGTTTTATTTATACCATTCTGGAATATAATAATAATAACAGAGTTCCCACTTGGCCTGGAAAACCTGGAAGTGTCCTTGAATTGATTTTGTCCTGGAAACACCCTGGAAATGTCCTTCAAAATGCATTTCTGTCCTTGAAATTTACAGAAATACTGAATGTCAGATTTTTTATAATTAAACTGAAGATTTTAATTGATTGCTATTTTTGTTTGCTGTTTTTATGCTGAATAATAATTTGTCATGATCCTGCATGTGTGGGGTGGTTGGTTGGGAGAACTCTTTTTCTGTCAATCCATTCTTAAATACTGTCTTCACTAGCACTATTCTCCAGAAACTGTGCTTTGTACCAGCATCAATCCTCCATAATCAATCTATTTTCGCAGCAGTACTTACTCTTTAGTAAAATTTCATGTGAATGCTATTTGTGACAATGTCATATCTAGGTAAAACTCAATGCCTTGCAATACCAAAGAAACTTAAGTCTCTTGCACATGAAGCTGAGCAGAAGTCTTGCTTTACTTTATTGACAGTCAAATGCTATCCGTAGAGCATCTTCGCTAAGGAAGAAAGAGATTATGTCTATATAATGAAGAAATCACACAACTCCATACTCAATTGAAAAACTTGTAACATAATTCCTTTTCTTCCCCTAATTATATATGTCACACTGTCACGCAGTGAAGATGCCATGTACGAAAAATAGATTTTTGCTGTTTGTAAATTTGTTCGGTGCACAATTAAACCGTCATGTAGAAAGAATGAAAATACATGTGCTGAATGAAGGTATTCGGGTAATTATAAGGGAAGTTTGGAGCTCCCACACAAAAAACGCTCCACTTTGTGTATGTAATTATTGTGTATTAATACAGTACTATACTTGCATTATTGTTCACTGCATAAGCTGATGTACTTTTTCATTTCACTGTTGTGAGTTTTGTACCTACAGTTGCAATTCTTTTATACCATCCTGTGTCGAAGTTCTGGAAATTTTGGGGGAAAAGAGAGTGGGAACCCTGTAATAATAATAATAATAGCAAAACGATAGAACTAAGATATTCCTTGTTTTATTTCAGAGCAACGATGAAGAAGAATCATTTTTGTGGTCTCTACTTTGGTCTCTGACAGAGATCGTGTTAGAAATGGTGCTCTTGTGAAATAACAATTCCACTGCCGACGATATGAACTAGATTTATTGTTAGTGGTTCCTTTAAGAAAGGAATGTTGACTTATTTTTGTACTGCTTTATTGTCTTTTTGAAATACATAGTGTACATATAAAGAAGATATATGAGTGCGTGTGTTTTGTTATACGAGAGGTAAGTATTACAAACAAATTTAATTTATTCTGTTATTAACGTAATTAATAGTATTACTCCCTCACTATTATTAATGCATGTATGTACCTGAATAACTTCTTTGGTGTCACTAGTAGAAGAAAATAGTTTTGTCGTGTAAATTTTATATTTTCGTAATGCTTTCGTTCCGTACATGCAAAGAGTAAGAGAAGTCAGAATTGTTTTTTGCACAGAGTAATGACAATCATATGTGTTATATAGGACACATTAGAACTCTACCAATAAAAACTGAGGAACGAAGTTCTGGTACTGATCTGTCCCCCTTGCCGCTCTACTGCGTACGCCTATGTGTATTACACACTTAATACATCTATGCAATACAACAACAATATCCAATTCCTAAAACACGGTCACATGTTCATAAAATCCAAGTGAAGAGATTGAAAACATGAGATCTCTAGATTATGAATAATCATCGTTTGTAACGGTTGATTTCATAGTATCGCATACGACACATGATAAAACGAAAGTTGTCCCATTTTCCTCACACAATAGAAGAGCAAAATATTCAGCTGCGTATTTATCCCCAAGGCTTTACAAGATAAATCAACAGGCATTACTAAAAATAATGCGTTAAAGAAAGAGAAGTAGAATACTTACGTAATCGTGTCATTTTTCGGTTTCTGCGATATTTTTTCCCTCCAAAAACATTACCTAGGACCAACAGAAAGCGTTCTTCAATTGTCAAGTTTCTATCAAATGCCGCGGCTACTCTGGGGACAAGGAAGAGAAGGAAAACACGTGTGTCGTATGTGCCATGTTGTCGCTCTATGAGGACAAATAATGCTAATTTTGTGTGTCGTATACGACACTCGGCGTCCGAAGAGGATAAGCAAGCCATTTTCCTTTCGAGATGTTGACTGGCGTCTCCACTGCCGTTCTCCCTCCAGAATTGGCTCCCTTTTCCATCCATGCCTAAAGTTGTTTGCAACCATCCACCCATTTGTAAACTGTTTTTCGAGACACTGCATACTCTCCAGACATACTGTCACCAATCGCCTTTGTATCTTAGCAGTTGCTCCTTTCAAACAAACTGGTCTTAGAACGCTGTCCCTGTTAATTATCCATACTGCTTGCTCACATAGTGGAAGCCGTGGAAGACATGTGCAATTATTTAGAACTATTACACTTGTCGGTCCTGTGCCCACTTGCAGATCTCTCAGCAGCTATTATGGCAAGCCAAATGACGAATTGTGGATTCCTGCAATGGAGGAAGTTTACATCAATACCTAATGCTCCTCGAACAAGAAATAACTGATTTTATGGCTTCATTATTGAGATAATAAGTTGCATCCGTCAATTAGTATTCATTCGATATAAAACTTTCTGACTTAGCCAAGGAGCCAGATCTTTAAAAGATGTGTCCCTCTGTGTAGTAACTCTTCAGATATGTAATTGCGCCTTTATATATATATCCAGGAGTTGGACAAAAAAAAAAATCTGAAGCTTTCGCAAAAGTGTGAAAATCATACCTAGTATGGTGTGGGGCCTCTTTTTGCGTCCAAAACAGCTTGGATCCGACGTGGAATGGACGTATACAGATCCTAAATCGTGGTGTGTGGAATTTTGTACCATTGTTCCTCCAAAACATGCTCCAGTTCTTTATTGAATGCTGGTGGAGGGTAATGAGACCGAACACGCCTTTCTAACTCAGACCACAATGGCTCAATGATGTTTAGATTTGGTGATTGTGGGACCCAGGAGAGGTGTGATAGCTCCTGGTCATGCTCCTCGAACCATGATTTCACCGTTTTTGCAGCGTGACAGGGTGGCAAATCATCTTGGTAGATGCCATCACCATCAGGGAACAATATTTGGGCCATGGGTAAAACCTGGTCACCCAAAATGGCCTCATAGGCCTTAGCATTCATCATTCCATGCAGGACTATGATAGGACCTGCAGAAAACCACGATATCACTGCCCATACTGTAACAGAACCATCCCCATGCTTTACAGTTGCGAGCAGACAGTTTGTATCATAGGTCTGCGACGGTATTCTCCATACGTAAACACGACCTGTTGTTGGAAACAAGGTGAAGGTCGATTCATCGGACCACATTACGTGTTTCCATTGCTCATGAGTCCACGCCTTGTGGTCCTTGCACCACTGGATACGCCTCTTCGCATTTACTGCTGTGACCAGGGGTTTGGCGATAGCGGCCCTGCAATGAATTTTCATTTTATGAAGTTTCCGTCCCACAGTTTTCGATGAAACCGGGTTCTGTAGGTCGGAATTGAGTTCAGACGTAATTTTCATTGCAGTGGCCTTTGGCCTTCTTTTTAGCTGCTACAATCCGTTTTAATGCCCTCCGGTCCCTATCTGGCAGGATTGTCTTTCGACCACTGTTGTGCTTTGCAGACGTCGTTTGCCCATGAATTGTATATGCCCTCGTGACATTGGACACAGTGCCTTTCGTTACCCTCACAATGTTCGCCACTGTTGCCACTGAAGCTCCAACCAGACAGGCACCAACGATCATGCCTCTCTGGAAGTCTGTCAGGTCGCCCATTTTACCGCACCACTTTCACACCACGACACTCGCAGGTGAACTGGTTACTGGTGACGGAGGGGGAAGGTGCACATGACACATTGAAAACAAAAAACGATCGGCAACCGCAACACGTGTTTTGCAGTTTAGGACCAAACTTACGTGTCCTGTATGAAGTGTTTTTAGACTTTTTTGTCCCTCCCCTGTATATATATACGTATATATATATATATATATATATATATATATATATTGTAAAAGTTCTTCCCTTTGTAGGAGTAGGTAGAGCTAGTTTGAGCAAATCAAAGAGTCCGGAATCGACTCACACTAGCGGTTTATTATAAAAATCCTCTAATAAACAACAGTATTTACAGAAATACTACAATACAACTTTTCTCTAATGCGAGGTAGAAAAGGGTAGCCCAAAACCTTGCAGCCTTGAGGCAGAATCTACAGAGCTCCGGGGAAGCTAGGTAGAATGGCGTAGGAAACTCCAATGCTCCGAAACAAGCAGTGAGGCCTTTGGCGTGGGAAATTCGGGCTCGATTCCTGGCGGGACCTCATGTGGTTCGGATTCCACGTTAATCAGTAGGTCCCGTCTCATATAGCCTTGTTGCTGAAACTCAAATGAAATCAAAGCAAGCATTGAGAAGGAGGGGGGGGGGGGGTAAGAGTCAGAAAGCCCCGAAGCAGGCTAAGCAAGTGAGGCTGGTATCCCGACCGAGCTCCGAGCAAGCTAAACCAGGTGGGAGGGAAGACTAGACACTTTGAAGTTGGGTTCCTCCTTGAGCTCCAGTCAAGCTAGAGGAGGGGAGGGGAGACTAATCGAAGACTGGTACCTGTCCGTAGAATCCTTTTCCTTATATAGGCGCTCCGGGCGGCGGTGGCGTTGCTGCTTCCATGTTGTCATTTGACTAATTGGGGTCGTCTGCTTCTTGTAGTAATCCAACGTGAGGTGTAGTACTCCATGGTAAATACATGTGGTTGTTGTTTAAAAACGTGAGCACGTATAATTGTTTATAAACACAAGCGCATTGTACATGGCTATATAAACACAACCATTTTTGGTTTAATTTTAAAATTTCTGAAATGGTTATTTTCGTATTTTTCTCCGTCATGTTCGGAGACGCTGCATACTAGCGTTTGACATTGTGTGAAGTTTGGTTATCCTTTCGTCAAAGACTGCATGGTTATTGCTGTTTCGCGGTGAGTCATTTTTGAGATTTGAAAGTTCATGTGCATCATAAGTTCTGGGAAAAAAAAGTTGCCTTGTATCGCAAAACTGGTAGATGTTGATTTTTTAACTCTTCGGGCTGGCAAGTACGTAGAGTAGGCTTATGAATAAACTAACTAACGTAAATCACAAGAATTAAAATCATAAATGAAGATGACGAGCCTTTGGCGTGGGAGACCCGGGTTCAATTCCTGACGGGAGCTCATGTGGTACGGATTCCACGTTAATCAGTAGCCTCGCTGCAGAAAGGGACGTTAAACTCAAAATCAACACAACTCAGTATAAATGAAGACGCTTGGTTATAAAACGTGAAGAAGAAAATAAAACATTGTCAATTCTTTGCTATGTAAAGTACAGAGACTACATTTTGCAATTTTTTTTTTTTTTTTTTTTTTTTTATAGTAGGGAGAATGAGGGAGGTCGGAAGTACACGTGGAAGGTTGATGGCGCCTAGGGATAGTTTGACTGTGGCAACTATAGCCAGTTCTTTGACTGACTTTCATTTCGTGTTTATACACAGAACTGTAAAATGACACTTTGTACATCACTTGAAAAATCTATGGATTTCCCACCATCTGTACAATGTCAAATGCTACGTAATCTTCTATCGTAATGTAGTAATCTATTCTTTTCTAAAACTTACTTGCGGTTATCCTTGTAACATATAATTTATTAGAAATTAATTCATGGTTCATTAACATTACTTTGTTTCCTCTATAATTAGCTAATTTGAGTAAGTCACCAAATTTTTAAAAAAATGCAACTGGCAGTTGTTTCAGTTAATTCTTAAAACATGTACATATCACATGAGATATTCATTTTCATTTCAGCTTAAATTATTCGTGGCATAGTAGTATTTTTTCTTTCTTTTTTCTTTTTTTATTCCATATTAAACTAAAAAGCTAAGATTGTAGCAGAAATTCGATATTCGTTACGAACTTGATTGTAAATGAACTGACATAGCATATTTGAAGTAAAATACAGTGTTCTTCTGGCAACAGTGAGCAATTGATGTAGTGAAAACCCGTTGTTTTACTTCCGAGTTGCAGTCTTGTTCAAAAGAGAGTTCGTATTAGAAGTGTACGCACTTTACTAACCTACAATCACATACAAATAGTTTAAAGAAAGGCTATATTTCGACGAAAAGATGCAGAGTGGGTATGTGGGTCCAAGATGTCTTATACGTAAGGAAAACGTTGAAAGTTGAGATGTGTAAAAGGTGATTGCTAACAAAAAACTATTGGATACATATTCAAATGGACAGAAACAGTTACTTCAAACATCTGTTCAACTTTAATTTAACATATAATTTCAAAGAACACCTTTCCTCTTCGTCAGTGTAAAAGAACTTTCAGTTCATCAAATTAGCTGGCAGAAGACTTTCAAGACAATATTTGACTCGTAATTACAGAAACAAGCGTACCATAGTAATCTAAATACAAGAACTGTGCATCTCATAAATGTACATTTTATACGTGGAAAATGTTTAAGAGCACTGGATGTCGGAAATATTTCCATGATAGGATAGGTACTGGAAGAAATGCCACACTAATTAAAAATCAAATCTGCCTTTAATTTTGAAGATTTATCACCATGACAAAATTTATACGATATGTTTTAGAAGCAGGCGTCACCAATCACACTGACGAAGAGGGAGCGTTGCCTTGCAACTGCATGCGTAATTAAAACTTGAATAAATATTCGAGGTTAGAGTTTCTTCTCTTTAATATGCATGTGTAAAGAAGTTGAGCCATTAATTAAGGAGCACCTGAAAACTGTGATAAAAGTAGCTATAACACTGCATTCCGATCTGATCGTCTTGAACTCTTTGTTTGTAATCAGTTCTTGTAGACCACATCAAAGGGTGGGTTACAGCTATAGGTACTGGAACCAGGTGCTCGAACCTCTTAAGCCTCCCCAACAATGTCGTTGTGGGAAATTGGGGCATAATTCCTCCCATGTTTCAGTATGATTTTCGTGTTCTTATTTCTCTTCCGCTCTAAATTTTCAAAAAAATACTATTCAAGTGTATTTTCATTGTGGGAACATAGTATTTACTTTTATAATTATCTATTGTTGGTTCTTTAAATACGAGGATCAGTCAAAAAGTTAGTTGCCCTGCTTAAGAAAATAAAACAGGATAGAAATTTTGCAATAACTTTATTTGTATCGTAAAGTTCCATTCACAATCTACTTTTCAACATAATTACTTCTGTTATTTAAGCATTTGTTGAGGCGTGGTACAAGTTTCTGTATGTCTTCTGCAAAGAAATCCCGTCCAATGCCCGATAACCATTCTTGGGGTTCAGCTTTCACCTCGTCATCAGAGTGGTATCGTCGCTTTGAAAGTCCGTCTTTCATGTGACAAAATACATGGAAGTCACACGGTGGAAGGCCTGAGCTATAAGGAGGGTGATCCCACACTTCCCACCTAAACTTTGTCAGAAGTTCGCGCGTTTCTTATGCTGCACGTGGTCTTGCATTATCATGCAGGAGCACAATTGCATTGCATTTTCACCATACACTTCATGCAACTGCCGATAAATTTCAGTGCATTTACACCTTTTCGTCCACAAAAAAAAACTAACCACTGAACGCATTTGCAATTTGGACGCCACTTGCATCTGTCAAGACATGTTGACGACTGATTATCAGAACACCTCCACTAGCCTCGCGACCAGTCCCCATGTCAAACAGTAACTTCATTCACTTATGTTGTGGATCCAGGCAATGTTTCATTTTTATTTAACATTATGCGCATAAAGAGTGTACACCCAAACGGCTCATCCGATTTTAAAAATTCCTTCAGTTTAGATTGAAAATATAATATTTGAAGACGGTTTCCCCCTCTTACATTTTGTTATAACTCTGATAATAACAGAGTTACCCTATGTCAGGGGACTTTCGAGATACCCTGTACACGCGTGAGCCGTGTGTCTAAATCCTTCGTTGAGTAAGCTAAGTGAGATTTCAATCAGTCAACTCAGCCTCTAACAATTCCCTTATTTCAGTTTACGGGAACTGAGCTTCGTAGGGTTACGCACTGTTAGTTATCAAGCGTAGATTTATGTTCGTTACAAACTAAGGAAATAATAGGAGCAGCGTGTATAATTAACGTTACTTAACTCCAGTCTGAGGTAATGTTAATAGAATTCAATAGCACATTAGTGATAGAACGTCCTTCTAGTAGAACGATAATGCGCCTTTGCTAGTGCGCTAGACGGAAGTATGGTTATATGTTACGATTATAATATTCTATTATGTTATATGCTGTTATAATATGCTTCGAGTTTTCTAAATGTATTTATTACTTACAATATAGTAATACTACCAGTGGAAGAGTTAATAAAGAATAAGAAATATCACATTACATTTTCCAAATATAATATTACTAATGTCTTTGCAACGGATATATATTGGATTTGAGAAATGAAATGAAATATTTGAGTTTTACGTCCCACGATTATACCGGTTAGGCTAAAGGAGACGGTGATGATGAGTAATGAATGAAAATGGTGGAATGAAGAAAGTGGGGGTAAACGGGAGAACTCCGAGAAAACCCACTCACACGTTGTTTGTCCACCACAAAGTTCACTTGGCGGGGGCTGGGATCGAACCTGGGACCCCAAGTACCAGAGGTGAACGCTCTACCACTGATACTACACTTATTTATAAAGTAAATATGATAAAGTACACTCAGTCACGTGTTCGAGAACAGACTTGGCATCAAAGCTAATAACGAAGGAACAATGACATGAAATTGTGCCAATCAGGTTCTCGCTGAAGGTTATGTATGTCTGCTACATAGAAAGTCAATTACGTTCTGCTGGCAATACGAGGAACTATCCATTGTCACAATTTCTGTGCGTACACCCGTAAGACGCTTGGACGTTCTATCATTAATTTCAGGAATAAACGAATCGTCTATCATTTCAACTAAGACATTCATTTATTATTCTTTAGTGCACCTTTTTGCTTCAAATCTTCATTCAGGATTTGAATCTTCTAAATCAACGTGTGCAAATAGGTAACTTTTCTAGTTACAACTGATTCACACAAATACAAAAATACATTATTTCATTTCCTTAACAGTTTCCCCGATCTATGGAAAAATGATGAAACATCATTTCTCTCTCTTCTTCTAATCTAAACCAACAATTTATAGCGCTCAATAATATAACAATAAATTATATTTCTTGTATCAAATGATTCATTCTTTATCCTTGTATTGTTTCTGTTTCTTTCTACTTCGTTCCGTGTTTCTTCGTCCATTTCCGTTCTCGTCTCGTGAATTTAGTACTTCCGACTCGTTTTCTCTTCTGTTTCTCTTTTACTTTTGGTTCACTTGTTCTTTATCTCGTCTTCCGCGGCCTGTTCTTCACTGCTATTAAAAAGCATTAACAACAGATAGTCAGAACTGTTTTTCAAATACCTTTTCACCTCTTTGGATCAAAAGATCCAATTTATTTCAATAAAAAATTTACTAAATGCCGTTTACCTGGAGAACTACATATAGTGTAGCCAAACCCAAACTATTACTTAACTCAGTATGATATGCTTATTCCGTGGAAAATACGAAAACTCTATTTACCGTAGAGGTCGTTCAAAACTTTTGTGGCTCCTGATCCAAAAACTAGTTATCGGCGAAGATCGCAGTCTTTTGATCCATTTTTTTTTTTTTTTTTTCTATCATTCCTAAAATTCTTGGTCTTCCTTCTTTTGTGAGTGTGCAGAGGCTTTAATTTGCTGACATCCACATCCCATAACTCTTCCTAGAACATACCATAACATTTCTTAGTGACAGCCAAGGTCCAAAAGGTTCAGCGATCCAAAAGGTGTTTCATCCGTATGAAATAGTTCATACTCATCTTCCTCCGACACGAATTTAACCGAATCTAATCTTAGTATGTCAAACATATCCTGGATTGCATGCATTCCCATAACTTTCTTTGTACCTTCCACATCTGGTCGATCAACGTCACTCTCTTTATATTTGATACACTTCCGCTCTTGTTTGATGTTACATGCTTATGTAAGACAGTTGATTACCTACTGAACGGAGGAACCACCGCTTACTCGAGGCTGGACATTTACCTTTCGGGGTAAACTATTCTACATCTCTTGTATGTCCAAGTGGGTAAGTAAGTGCCTGTTCGCAACTAACACAAATAGACTGATCAACTTGGAGAAACTAAGCTTGACGATGTGTGTGATTATGATCTTTGCCTGTATTGCTTTTCCCACTAGCTGCCGGTATATATCTTGAAAAGTATAACTTTTGGTTTTAAAGAACCCAGCTAAGTTTCCGTCTGCCCTACCGCACTGGCCAGATCCACAGCTTCTTGAAATATTAGCTTTTGTACAGTTAGCAACTTCCTTACAAGCTCCAAATATAAATTAGTTCTGTGCATGTTCTAGATAAGCTGCCCATGTGACACTCTCTGAGTTTTCTTAATTTTTTAATTTTTTTTTTTTTGGGGGGGGGGGGAAGGTGGAGGCGGAGCCTTTTCGCAATCTCATACCTTCCCATACCAAAATGTGCAAGCTTCTTTATCTGTTCCATTTGTTATCATAGGACATATCTAGTGCACACAAATGGTTTAATTCTTCGTAAGGCTTTGGTCCTATCACCGACAAAAAAAGTACCTTTTCTATCTTGTAGCGAAATTGTTGGTATGCACATTTGTTGGAAAGTTGTAAGTACGACTGTATTTTATCAATTGCAGCATCGAAATGGTACGGTGAAGAGAACAAGGCCGTGTTACTTCTTCACTTCTTCTGACTATCTGCAAGCGTAAATTGACATTTCAAATGTTGTTTTACGAGGCGCAATCAGTTAAAATGTTGTTTGTTATAAATTAATTAAGCAAATGATGGAAGAACTTGCCACAGCTCAGTGTTGCAGTAATTCACCTTATTCAACTGAATATTGTATTGACTTGTGGAACGAACAATGATCTATCACTTCAACTAACACACTTATTTATTATTCCTTACTACACGAACCTCTTTGCTCCAAATCTTCATACAGAGCTGGTTTTTGTAAATCAAGAAATGTAAACAGAAAACTCTCCTACTTAAGACAACTGAATAATGCAATTAAAAAAAAAAAAAAAAGCACTTTTACAGAATGTGTTATTCCCCGATACGTACAAGATAAGATAGTTGAAATTATCTTGTCTTGAAAAGTACCCTGAAAGTGATCCCTCGTTTTGGAAAGTGGATCTGTATGTGTTGGAAGAGCTCTGTCTCATCTCGTCTCATGGTCCACTCTGAGTTCCTGAACCCCCCCCCCCCCTTCTTCTCCCGTACATGTTTTCTTCACGTCGGCGCCTGTAGTTGCAGCATTCATTCCGGAATTGGCAAATGTGACTGTCGCAAGCGCATTGAACCCCATAAAGAAATTCTTCAAAATACCACGAAGACTCTGGCTTAAGTTTATCGTCATAAATTTATCCTTGTTAGATAATGAATTTTTAGAGGAAACTAGGTGAAATGCCCGCTCTTCACACTACGTAAATGGGTTTGTGGAAATTATTTGAACTCTCTTTCTTTCCTTTGCATACGTATTTTTGTTGGAAGTGTAATGATATAAACCCATATGATATTCTATTTTAAGCATAAATTTTGAACCTCCCTTTTCCCTCATGATACGCCCTTTCATGCAAGTGACACTATTTTTGGCTAAAAATTTTTATTCCCTACACCCCTTAGATACGCCCTTGAATCAAAGAGAAGAACCTAGGTCGAGGTAGGTATTATATCTCTTACAAAGATAATGTGAAACTGCCGTTTTCCTGTAATGCGATCGCAAACAACAGATAATATTGTTCTCAGTGGGGCAAAAAAATATAGAAAATGCCCTCCTCCCCTTTTAAAATGGAAAAAAATGAAATGAAATCTTTAAGTTTTACGTCCCACGGTTATGCCGGTTAGGCTAAAGGAGACGGTGATGATGAGTAATGAATGAAATGGTGGAATGAAGAAAGTGGGAGGAAACGGGAGAACCCCGAGAAAACCCACGCACACGGTGTTTGTCCACCACAAAGTTCACTTGGCGGGGGCTGGGATCGAACCCGGGACCCCAAGCACCAGAGGTGAACGTCTACCACTGAGCCACCGCGGCCCCCCTTTTAAAATGGAATAATTCTAGGTAAATGTTGACTTGTTTTTAAATGAGGAGTTTCTACACCGAATTGACTCGTGAGATGCTAAGTTTTTCGCGTAAATTATTCTTCCCCGCTTTCACTTCAGAACTCACATTTTAATAAATAAATTTAAAAAATGATTTTAAAAATCTGTTTAAGGCAGTTAATTACTTATACTGTATCAAAAAATAATTTCAGTTTCTCGGTTGTTTTTCCGTGATGCTATCACAAAGAAGATACAATGGTGCATCAATTTCAGTGTACAATTGTAGAAATTAACCTCTTACCCCTTTGAAACTGGAATTTTGGAAATGGTGGGACACGTATCCGCTTCTTTAATGAAGAATATACTCTACCAACTTGGGAAACTCGTAAGATACTTTAAGTTTGGCTCAAATTTGGTCCCCCTCGAATCGAAGTGATTTGATAAAAACGTGGCTCGATATTGGTACAGCTATCTTACAGGATTCATTGCAAACCGTTCACCGGCACACAGCATTGCTTTCAGTGTCACGAGAAATATTTAGAATGGGAATTCCACTTACTTGTAGTGAGGAGTTTATATATCAATTCCATGTTTCCAGCCTGGTGCGCCCGTGACATACTAAATTTTTCGTATAAATTTTGACCCTTTCTATTCCCCTTAGGATACGTTCTCGAATCAAAATGACATCATAAAAGTCTAGATCAAAATAGGTACAGTGTTCCAAGATACATTTCAAATTATTCAGCATTTTAACATGATTTGGTCACAAACAACAGACAGCGTCGGTTCAGTGTTGCGAATATATGAAATAAAAGAAGAATTTTCAGGAATGCTGGGACGTGTCCTTTTTATTTTTAATGAGGCGTTCATGTACGGAGTTTCATGTTCCTACCTTGCCGAGCTTGTGAGACACTTAAGATCTCGTGTAAATTTTGACACTCTTCCACCCACTCCGTCTGCCTTTCTTATACCCATTGTAGACGAAAACCCAGCTCAAGATGTTAGAAAAGTATATTGAACATTCGAACGCTTCAGCCCTTTTTTCGTCATTTGGTCACAGAGAAGATCAGTTTCAGTCTTATTTTTATATACCAAATTATACACGTCCACAGTGGATCGTTTTTTTCTTTCTTCTTTCATAAATGTTTGTTATATCTTGCATTGCAGAATGTGCCCAGCATGCAGTGGTGGGCTGAGAACTAAGGGAAATGTATTACCACATATCATCAAACTGAACGACATAAGCGTACGATTCAGCGAATACAATTGCTGATCTTTTTATTCACTCTCTACCCATTTAAAAGTAGCAATCCTATAACTTATTCCACCTTCCGTCTTCTCCACTTCACCCAATGCGCTGTAGCAACCGAATATGGAACTCCACGCTGTAGTAACCTCGATGCTCAATGTTCTCACGGTACTTGGCGTGAGAGTGTTCTGTAATTTCGTGATGGTTGATACGAATAATAATAATTTCATTTTCTGTCCACTTTTCCATGTTTTCTCTTTCGATAAATTTGCATCATTTTTCTTTCTTTTCAATCGTATCACAAAGAGCCACATACTCTGTTTGTTATATAAAGACATGAAATATAAGAACGTACGCAGTTAACATGACGAATTAGATAGACTACTTCTTAAATCAACGGTGTGATTTGGACATATAATATAAAACGGAACTAAATAACAATCGAACAAATATATAGGATTTTATTTTTCTTTAAAGTAATAAAACGGGAAGTATGGACAGATTCGAGCGGTGCGAAAGAACACGCGATATCATTTAAGGTACTTTAATTCAGTCTGAGATTAGCGTGAAATGCTCATGAGTCCGATTTATAGAACAAGGTTGTGAGGAGTGAAGACGCCAGTTTTAATTTCTTGGAAGTTTGAGGCAAACTGAGAGCAGCGGATCCAATACAACTGATAGTAAGACTAGTTGTTACATTTAGGTGTTACATCCAGTTTAGAAAGTTTTAAGAACCTAGGAATCTGGGAGAAAGAAGGGGCCATAGTTGTTATGGAGCTCTCTAGTGTCGTCACTGTCGACCTAGTTTAGAAGTTCAGTAGTTGGTGTGTAAGGTGTCAAGACAGGTCTAATGATAGCTTGTTATGCACAAAACAGCCTCTAAGTTCGACGGAGTTGGTGACCCTATCCGTTGCTTTTGTTCCGTTTCATAAAGAGTCTTTATGAGGCAAAGCTTAACATGGAATCTGTCCGCGACGAAGGCGTGAATGTTAATTATATAGCCACGAAGAATTTCCCTCCTTATTAATTAGTTATCATAATGAAGCATTATAGAGTTCACCGTAACATAGTTAAGAAAAAGTGACTAAAATTGAGCGAATAGACCAAATGTCTCCAACCTACAAGGCCAGACACTAAACTCAGCGCTGTACAGTTTGCATCCTGACCAGCCACACACGTACTCTGGAAAATGAAATGGGATTCCTGGCCACAGATATGCTCTTTAGGCCAAAGGAGACGGATGATTAGTGACAGAATTGGTGAAATGAAAATGTGAGAGTCCAACGGGAGAACCTTAATTTTGTCCATCTTAAACTCACATTGTCTGCAATTGAACCAGGGACCTCTCGCAGTATAGGTAAGCGCTCTATCACCACCAACCATACCTTCACCTACAACACACACAATCTTGACGTCAGTGCTTAGCCTCTCAGACTTCGTAGATCGTACCATAACGTCTTTTCGACTTGAACAATCCAGTCTCTTTGTAAGCAAACACGCATGACAGTTCAATTAAATATTACATATTAAATGGAATAAAGAATCAGTTCTGCCTCACACTTTATCAGGCATTTAATGGAATTTGAAAGTCAAAAATTGAGTGAATAGATAAGACATCAAACTCGCGTCTTCGACATACCATGCCAGTGCACTAACCACTACTGTGCGCGATTTTTAACAAGCTTTGTTTATGCTTTCCTTCCACTTGCACAAATAGCTGTATTGTTTGAGGTTGCAATCCACCAACAATAAGAGAGTAAAATGGCATAAAATCTACCCCATGTTATAAGTTCGAACATTAGACATGCAATAGAATTTCTAAATATCAGTCCCATAAAAAATATTCGATTATGATAAAATTTAGTAAGCATTTTCTTTATGGCATGTGAATATGCCACAGCTTGCGGTTAAAGTGTGCCAAGAGTAAAAGGGTGAATTTTTATCTTCCCTTCAATTTAAAAATGTTTCGTTATAATTTTCTCTATAAAAGTGTTACATGTTGGTTTAGTATGTCGTACATTTTCTTTCAGGCTTCCCAGTCATCCCTTCTCTGCAGTAAACATCAGTAGAGAATAAGATTTGTCATTCCCCTCCCCTGATTTCTGTTATGGTTCCATAATAACTATTCTAAAATTTATTTAGTTTTCATACAAATTATATATAATCTTTCCCGAAATTCCCAGTTCTTGGGAGTAAAATCAATCAAAAAGTAGCTGTGAATTTAGGTCCCTAATGTAGGACGGACGCTCCCCTCCATCTGATTAGAAATTCTGATCCATTGTGTCTTTCATGAAAATATTAGATTTTCATGGAATATAGCGCAACTTTTTGAGGCCTCCTAATCATTCCTAGTTCTTGAATTTGAAAAGAATCGACAACAATGGAGTAAACCTGTCTCTTTCCTTCCTCTCCCGGTTTTTTCAAAGTTCTGTTGTAACTTTGGTAAAAAAAAAAAAAAAAAGAATCGAATATGGAGTAATTTTTTCTGAGCTTTCCAATGGTATTAATGCTTGGAGCTGAAGACGACCAATAATTATAATGGGTGGAGTGCGTTTTCCCCATTTTTTATCACACACATAAATAAATAAATAAATATGAAAGTGACTTCGTAACTCCTGAACCACCCGATCGATCTCGATCAAATTTTCAACATGGATGAGGTTCAGGCCTGGGAATGTTTTTTTATCATTTTACTTTGAAGGTGCAACTTAGGGGAGGAGAGCGGAAGATAATATAAAAATGACCGATATTACTGTCGAATCCATAGTTTTTGGAGTCGCTGACATGAACAGTGACACTTCCGATGCCGTTTAAATCCAAATTCAGGCCACAATAGTAATATTTAATTTTTACTGTCATTTTTACCAAACACGTGATATAAGGAGTTGTGCATGTAAAATTTTTATTTCAACCCAGCGAAGAGGGTAATGCGTAGTTTTTAATAAATAATGATTAGAGACCTAAGATTGTTATAGAAGATAGTGTGTGTTTTATTGCAAAGTAAAGACGTACTCAAATTAGTGAGAGACAGGATAAATCGCTTTAGCAATACACAGCATCACTAGTTAAATAAAATACGAGTAGGAACCTAGAGAAAATAAGTCACCGGAAGCCGGGTTCTATTTCCGATCCAGCCTTTCTCGTCTGCTCTTTATGTGTCATTAAATTTTTACGTATATAGGATATCGTGTAGGAAATATCAGTTCTTCCCTCCGTTTACCAAAACTGTCGAGGTTACTTTACAAAGTAGTAATTGTCCCACATGTCTTTTTTCCTTTCTTTTCTTTCGTGTTAACTTCAGCGGGATCTATGTGGCGTATTTGTTATATTCAAATTCGTAGTCGTTTAACTAATTCCCTGTTGATCGCTATTCACCTGCTGGGAACCCTAGAGTAATAGACAGAACTATAAAAGTATGCATAATTCAAAAATTTAATTATTAGATATTTTACATATACGATTCTACCAGTGTCCTGCTTTTCCTATAGAAAGTCTGGCTATCCGGTGTCTCAACTGTAATAATAACAACTCTGTATTATGGTTGATTGAAGACGATAGACAACATACATTCCCTTATGAAGTTGCAATTTTGAGAAGCTTACCTACTTTGAGATGACTTTTGAAAATATGGAAAAAGTCAGTAGTTGAAAATTGACAGAATGAAAAAGTGTCCAACAGAGCCAGAATTCGAAGCCTGCTCTCCGGATTACCATGCAGATATCCTGACTACTACACCGCGTTGTCCGGTTGCTGAAAAGCCAAACACACTTGTCGCTTAAGGGGGTGCTTATGGTTTCAAACCATACGGAGTGTATTACAGTTTCTGCTATGCTTAGGCATTGTAGTATTTATATTGATAAACAACTATGCCGAGCCATTTTATGTTACATGAATAAATGGGAGGAACTCTTAGGAGCTCAGGGCGTGTCACTGTAGAGAGAGTGGATTGGGTAGCATAGTGGTTAGCACACGAGTACAGCAAGCTAGAGACGCGGGTTCGATTTCTGGTTTATTATCGTCTTTTCTTCACTCTATGCATTTTTATTGAGTGTGCATCCATATATTGTAGGTAAAACCTTGTGAGGAAATCGGTTGATTTCTCCCTTTTTTCATAGGTCAATAGCTGTTGAATTTTCAGAAAATAATATTTGAATACAGTTTGCTTGAATACGCGACAATGTTTACTTGCTTATCTCGTAAAATGCCTATGTGTCTTCACCAGTCTGGAAAAAATCTCAGAAGATATTTCTTTCAATGGGTTAACAGAAAGTTTAAAATTTTCCATGAAATGTTCAACAATGCATTCTAATTAGGTTTTTTGTTCAAAATAGCAGTCCTAATCCTAACATCCTAATGCAGTCTGTAGGCTTGACCAGATCCAAAACCAGCCACATGTTTGGGGAGGAGGGGAGTCATTAAAAATTCTCTTGCAAATAATTAAATCGTGTTTTTGTATTAATAATAGCATTTTGCATTGAGCTCTAGAAGTGCCACGAAAAGTTTAGGAGGGCCAGGCCATCCTAGCCCCTCCTCTGGTTGCGGGGCTGAGCGTGACCTATAACGAATTGACTTGTTGCCTGTGACTTGCCCTACCAGGATTCAAAATAAAGTACGTACTTTTCGGTGTACAAAAGGTAATTCGTTGTATATCCGTCCATTTTCGATTCGGTGCTGCCATCTGACGTATCATGCTGGAACTATGGTTTTGCTGGCGGGAGCAGTATTGTGTATGACCTAGGTGCTTGAGTGTTATCAAATGACGCCGAAAATCAAATGGTATTGGCAGGGCTACGTAATTCTCTTTTTCTATGTTAAGTTTTCGCAGGTTCGCATTGTGAAACAATGTCGGGAGAATGGTTAACTTTCGGGGTGACTACTGCGAAAGCTATTGTGGCCCGTTAGACACAACAGGCTCTGCTTCTAAAACATTCACCCACTAAAACCACCAGGACAAGGGCTGCAAGCAAAATGACACACGTAGTGCTAAGGATCCGTCGATTGGGGTGCCAAGAAAATTCCCCGACTGAACGTGATATAGGTCACCGATTCCACCCCTCATCGTCAACTGTGGATAAAACAATTCGCAAGCGCCTTAGGTTGAAGTGTGTTCGGAAGGCCCGTGTACACCACCTGCTACCACATCACCTTGTAATATTTTCCATAAATAGAAGCTTTGCTTTGTATATAATTAAACACAAACAAACTATTTGCTGAGCAAAACAATATATTCACATAATAAACTACATACGTATTGCAGTTTCGCCAACTAACACTTTGGCTTCATCAGGCACTGAAAAGTTTTCAAAGGGTATGCATTCGATTATGTACTTTGCTATTAAAAGCTTTCTTGGTTTAAAAATATTTCAGATATGGAAATATAAAATTTGAGTATAATTGCATATCTTTCTGCTTTGTTAATCTGAATTTACTCTAGCTTAACTTCTAAATGAATGAATTGTTTCCTCTCGTAACAAAATATTCTGCAGTATAATTAAATGAACCTTCAAATGAAGTTCCAAAGAACTATGATGCTGAAGTGAAATTTTGGTCAGAGCCAGAACCGTAAAAATAAGATATAGCCAAAGTAGCGCGATATCTAGAAGTGCACAAAGATTGAGAAGTTTTCTTGGCAAAATCGAGAAAAGGTTTTAATTTTGCTTAGCGCTTGTGTACAAGATACAATTTGACTTCCTTTAATATGTATCTGTTTTTAGTTATTTATTAATTCAATTGTTCTAACTCGGTTAACATGCACGTAAATATGGTATAATGTAACAATTATTTTTAAATCATAGTATGTTTCGGGATTTTTTTGTGACAAGTGCTATGTATGAAAATAATATTCAGTATTATCGTACTTCTTCGATTTTTATTAACTTATTTTTCTTACTAATTTATTAAGACACATACACCTTATAAACTTGCTATTATTTATTTATTTATATTTATTTTTTGATCAATTAAAGTTTAACACAGGCATATGCAATTTGGAACAGGAAGATAGCAAGTAACACAAGACTTGATGAAGTCACGGTTTATATAAGTTTTTTCTTGCAACCTGCAATTGTAGAATCTCGTTCGTTGTATGATAACTTGCATGATCGTTCATATTTGTTACTAAGGTTGTGTCCCAACACAGAGGCTGTTTTCAAGGTGGACTTATCCATACTCTCTCTTGTATCGAAGATAGTCATGGTGAGTGATTATGATCTGGGAAGCATTTCCATTACGTTTCACAGGGAAAAAATATCTGATGGATGCTATAGGATACGTAATTAATACATTAAAATTGAAGTAAGCTTATGCCCCAAAAGAATATTTCTTTTATATATGTATATACACAATATATATATATATATATATATATATATATGTAATTTCAATCAGCTCGAAGGTTTTGTAGATACGCTATGAACACATACTAAGCACAGTTGCCTTCACCACCTACCATTATGTTACAGTAAGCACTAACCGTGTATCTCGAAAGATTATTTCTTCTTTTTGTATAATCTCGATGTCTCTAGTGTGCCGGTGCTGTGCCATCAGTTGTAGCTCAGAATAATCTCTAAAAATACTCATAGAATAATGTAACAATAGGGGATGGAACTGATGCACAACACGGTACTTAACAACGAAATTATGATTGAATTTAAATGAAATTCAAACGGTTCAATTTTGAAGATGACTAGTAAGGAAAAGGTGAGAGAGAGAAATAGGTTATGATAGAAAGATAAAGGATGAGCATTAGCCTTAAAAATCCATCGAGACTGGCGTCGTCCTGGTCATCTAGAACGATGAAAGGTTTGCCGTAAAGGAACCTGGATGTTCTGGTAACAGCCAACAACTGGAATTCAATCCTGCTGGACTGCTAGGGGCGTCGAATTCTCTCCGTGATGCGTCTCCACAATAATGCGTTTTAGGATGATATACTTCTACATTTTCATTCCACTAATCTCAACTAACAAAAGTATCTGCGGCGATGAACCGGCAGAATGGTATTCTTTAAACTTGAAGTCGGTGGTCCTCCAATGGTGGGATCTGCTTGTCTCCGATGATCCTGCACCTTCCTCAACTTTGTCACGAATACCCCTTGTTGTTGTGTTCCTCGTGGTTTCGATCAACTCAAGAATGATGACCTAAGAGTCCAATGAATCGGGAAGTTTCAGGCTATGCTTGAAGGTATGCGGAAAGGAAAGAAGGAAGCTAGTCGAGTTTATTTAACAAATATGCATTTACAACAGGTGTCTGAGAATGTACAGTTCTAATCAAAGTTTTCTTTCAATGAGTTTTCAAAAGTTCATGTTTCTTTCGTTAATAAAGTAATTTAATAAAATAATCGAATTTAATGAAATAAATTCACAGTTACTTCTAATACACAATCACTTCATTTCCAATACACAGTTACTTCACACTAGGGACTTGGTAAGACTTCAGTGAGGCTCACTCCTACAGGATATCTGGTTGCCATCCGCTTCATCATGTCCCTTTTCCGGCTGTCGTCCAGGTTGAGAGTTGGGTCATAGCCTTCTCTCTCTCTCTTTAAGATAGTGTCTGATGAAGCCAAAGTGTTAGTTGGCGAAGCTGTAACATGTATGTAGTTTATTATGTGAATATATTGTTTTGCTCAGCAAATAGTTTGTTTGTGTTTAAGCACATCACATTTCCGAACGTAAGACGAACTGTGTGAAAAGTACCTGGCGGATTCCTAATGGAAGAAAGTTGTCACAATGAGTGAATTCTATGTTCGTCTCGCTGCTGTTGGTCACATTCGGATGATCACATACCGTGACATTAACGGAAAGGGGCACATCAACTTTGTTCGCCAGTGCAGGGAAAGTTTCCGCCGTGGCTTTATAGTTGTTGCGGGATTCGAATATGAGGGTAAGTTGATGATACGCAAGGTGAGCAAAAACGTGAAGGTGAGTGCAAGATACTTCCAAGAATCCATTCTGACATCTATCTATCGGAGAGACATCCCACAATTTGCATGGAATGGACGCGAACCAAGTGATGATGCAGATGGACAAGGCTTCGAGTCATACAGCCAGAACATCACTACGTTTTTATCAGGAAATGGCAGAGGAATTAGGAATCCGTGTCGTTCTGTTCGAAAACATTTCTGTAAAAAGCCCAGATACCTGTCGCATGTGGACTGTTAGAACGACGTCTTTAACATCGCTGCCCGAGCATCTTGGATGGTCTATAGAAAGCTTGCAGGGAGCAGTGGAACAGAATTCCCATGCTTGTCCTGCGCCGGAACTTGCTGCAATGGAAACTGCTATGCCATGTGATAGCCAATGCTGGGGATCCAATAGAACATGATCGGTGGTGGTGGCACGGTATCTCTTAAGGTGAGTACCCGTCAAAAATGGTCGGATGTAAAGCGAAGGACCTTCTGTAATGTCGCTGAAAGTGAATCACCGGCTCTTTTCGACACAAAGTTTGAGAACGTTGTTAAACTGTGTAGGGCATGGCACGATATTTCACTTGTGACTCCAGTAGTAAGTCTTAGAGTTTCTCGAAGTGAAAATAGTGTCCAAATGGGTAACGCCAAATTTGAATATTTGGTCGACTGGAAATCTCTCGCTTTAGTGTAGACACAATTAATTGACTAACGGAGAGACGTTTGTACATACCGTAATGATCCGTTGAATTTAACAAGAACTCCATTCACCCGAAATGACATTTAGAAACTAACTCAGTAAAGTTAATGAATAAAGTGCTACGTGAAATACATCGGATGGGCTGTCAAGAACACCCACCGCCAGAAAGGGAAGTGATCGAGTGTTACGAGAGATGTTGAATGTCAGTAGCTGGCTATCGGATCAATCGCTCTGGAGATCAATAATTGAGCGCCATGATTCAATAGTCAGCTTAAGGCTGAGTGTTAGGAAATACGAGCCTCAGCGACATTAAAAATTGAATGCAATCAGAAGCGAGTGCCGTGAAGCTCGTTGACATTAATAAGCATCAGCCTCTCGGTTGTTACCTTTGCAATAACCATTCATCAAGATCTACTTACCTACAATCTTGACACATTGCTGAGTAAAATTGTAGGAATACTATACATTATGACTACGATTTTCCATAGAGATATGTTTTGTTTATGCAGACAGCAGCATCGTCAGTGTGGTGTCCACTTAAGTAGATAAAGCATGTCTCTACTTCTTTCCCCAAATGGAGCAGGAAACAGATAGCCATGGTATACCATTTATTGACATTACGATGAAGATCCCTGATGCCAGTCGGATGGATTTTGTACTTTCTGACTGCTAAAGCTCTGTTTGAACATCATCATGTTCGAACTGTGACCTCCTCAAAAGATGGCAAAAAAAAAAAAAAAAAAAAAAAAGTCGGAGTAAATACCCACGTCCATTCTTGAGCACAGTCTCCTACAGTGAAAATTGTGGCAAATAAATAAATAAAATAAAAATAATAAAGTAACAGAAAAAGTAAATCTTTATTTCAGTGTTCCATAATAATGTTCTTTAGACTAAACGAGACGAGACAGTTAGTGAGATGGTAGGTAACATGGAAGGATGCAGCAGGATCCCCAGATAACCCCACGGACACGATGTTGTCCGCCACAAACTCATTTGACATGGGATCGAACCAAAGGACACTTTACACCAGAGGTGACCGTTCTACCACTGAGTCACTCTTCCCCACTCACCCCTGAGAATTACGATTTGAACGATTGTTCACAATACTGGTAGCCGAATGGAATACGTGCGATTTCTTCAGTTAAGTATTACGTTATTCTTGTTAGCGTCTGTCTGTAGCATCCTTTGAGCTCCTTCGTTACTAAGCGCTTAGCGTACGTGAGAAACCCGGGTTCGATTAGCGGCGGGAGCTAATGTGGTTCGGGTGCCACGTTAATCAGTAGGTCCCGTCTCGTATAGCCTCGATGCTGAAACGGACGTTAAAATCAAAATTAACTCAACTCAACCTTAGCATCCTTCTATGCTATAAGCAAAAAACTTAAGAATTCTTGTTTAATAATATTTCTACCTCTTTCGCCTGTAAAGGAAGAAAAGGCCGGACATGTTATATCGTAAAAGTCAAATTCGAAAAGGTAGCTGTTAGGGCATGGCAATTTACTTCTCGGTAGCTACAGAGCGGATCTAAAGACTTTGGTGGACAAATATCCGATGGTCTCAGGAACAAAGGCCGCTATATTTAGTGCTAGGCTCGGCTTGCTTTTATTTCTCATTAACTATTTAGCGGATATGATCAAAATTTCGTAAGCAAGCAGCCCATCGTCTGTGGAATTAAGAGCGCTGTGTTTGGTGGCTGAGCTCTACCAGAGACAGGCTTAGATCGGCAATAGAAGGTGTGCTCCATACCTTTGCACACCGAAACCTTCCGAGTTCGGCCCACCTCTTCTTCTTCTTCTTCTTCTTCTTATTATTATTATTATTTTTATTATTAGTAGTAGTAGTAGTAGTAGTAGTAGTAGTAGTAGTAGTAGTAGTAGTAGTAGTAGTAGTAGTAGTAGTGGTAGTAGTAGTAGTAGTAGTAGTGGTAGTGGTAGTGGTGGTGGTGGTGGTGGTGGTGGTGTTATTATTATTTATCGTGATGTAATGCTCAAGTAGCTTGTGGGGGGCAGGGGTCAACTGCCTTAACGCACGGAAGCTCCCGCTATTCGAGGGGGCCACTTTAAGACAAAATGTTCGTACTCCATATGCAATACAAACATGGAACAATAAATGAAGCATCAAACAGGTCCACTACATTACATAAAGAAGACGTAACTGTAACACAAAAGGTAAGTAAAACAAAAATGAGTTCTGGGCCCATTTCAATAAAAAAATGTCTACTATTAGGGACCCTCGAAATAGTATTTATTCGTATGGCTTTGGGATTTGTCAATATTGTCGCCTTAATTAATTTGTCATGTATGAAATGGGCCCAGTGGCGTGCGGGAGGGCGCACAGAGTAAGAGAAAAGTGTAAAGAAGGGGCCTATTGTGGAATTTTGTGGAAGAATACGAAACAACTTTTTCGAGGGACCCAAAGAATAATTCTTGCCCTCCAGAAAAAAAAAATCTATGTTACGGCGCTGGTAATACTAGACAGTAATAATGAAATATGTTGAGAAAGCGATAGATTGTAGAGTGTATATTCCTTTTACAGAAAAGGATCTTTTTCCTGAACTGTACAAAAGAAGAATGCTGGCACTATGGTATTAAAGAGCTTCCAACACTTCAGTAAATATTGCAATTGAATCAAGAGTTCAAATTAGTAGACATATTCGGAGAAACCGTTACCTGTACATGTACATCGCTAGTAAATTCTGTCTCGTTCTACATAACCTGTTCCGTTTGTAGTTCCGAAATGATCGAATTATCTCAGCAAATATATGTGTAGCTGAAGGAACTAAGAACACTTAAACATTAATACTTTAATTTCCTATGTTAGGCTGCAATTAATAATATGAGTAAAATCCCTTCTTCAAGCATATGATTGAATCCTTTGTAACGAAGAAATATTACTTTGAAACGTCTTCAGTTGGCTGGACATAAATATAGAGGACGTTAAGATGATGATTACGAATGCGCTGAGAAGAGGTTAGCAAAAAAACGTAAAATCAAATAAATAAGCGACTGAAGATACGTTTTTGTTAATTTACCCATAATGAATTTTAAATATGAATAGTAATAATAATAATAAAACTACGGAAGCTCGTTGTGCTACTGGTACACAGTGATTCGTCTTCACTTATATTAATTATTAGATGTGCAAAGAGTGCAAAAACCAGATCCAGTTCCGGATTTAGTAAATGCATTGAAATCTGTTTAGTACTATTCTACGTTCAGTACCATTGGTTGCATAAAAAATGGCCCTCTCACAAACATTTAATTTCTTAGAAACTATCAGAGATGATACTATAGTACAGGCTGCATCACAAAGGACTTTACATCTTTGTAAGTAATATATAAATTAATTCAGACTACGTACAGAGCTGATTTTGTATCAAAAGAAATCAAATTCTGATTCATCTAGTACATAGTACCGAATAGCATCATCGCTATCTCTGCCAACAGTTCTAACAAAGGTCGGTGTCTTCACTGATCCCGAGCGCTCTGTCTGTTTTAGTTTGAAGAATAGGAATTTGACACAATTATGCAACGGTATTTTCGTACTGAGTATGGCTAAGATCCTCCCAGTACACCAAACATTTATGAGTCACTCAGGTCGTCCCCAAAAAGCTTTTTTTTTTCTGACACTTTGCAAATCCTCTTCCAGATGGTCTTCATCTGTGCTGCATGTTTATTTACTTGACGTGTAGGTACCTAGAGGTGGGTCAACTGGTCTGATCGAAAATCCTTATCTTGATGTTAGAAACAAATTCATCTGTAGCCTCCCGCTTATGTAGTTGCTAGCGCGTGTTCCAGTGAGAGAGCCTTCAAATATGATCGTTTTATGGTGATTCGGTCCACGCCACATAGAGCCTCGCTACTGAAAAAGGATATTAAAAACAAGATCCAAGTTCTATACTGCATAAACTGCAAGTCTAGATCGTTTATAGCGTTGGTCTTGAACGGTGCGCGAAACTTCTAATCAACCAGTAACAGTTTTCTTAAGCTTTATACAATACTGTTCATATTCTCACATCTATGCACACGACCAATTGCTCTATAATATGATACCTTAGCATGTTGCAGGAAAAAAATCCCAGCTGTTCATCAAGTGTACCACATGAAGGTTGTTTTTTTCAACAAGACGATGCACCGCAACATTGCCATCGAGACGTCCGGCAATTCTTGGTTGAAACATTTGCTGAGAGGTGGATAGGCCAACCAGGAAGTGTGAAGTACCCAGCCAGATCTGATCTAACGCCGTTAGATTTCTTTTTGTGGGGAATTCTGAAAAACACTGTCTACGCCACAAAACCACGTACGCTGGATGGCATGAGAGAGGCGATTGAGACTGCTGTGAATCCATTCCATGGAAACCACATCTGATGTTTGTCGGTCTGTTCCAGCGTTTCCGAAGATGTATTGCTATCAATGGAAGACATTTTGAACATATTCCACGTTACGATATCAGCAGTAATGTTTTAATGTTTTGAACGTCTTTGTGACTTAAAAAAAATCATATTTTGTTTATTCTGGTTCGCACTATTCAACTCTTTGTGGAACATCCTGAATGTGTGTGTTTCATATGTATGTATGTATGTAAGTATGTAGAGAGAGAAAGACAGTGCAGTCTATCAATCACCAGTAACTATCCCGTTTAGGATTGCTGACAGTATAGCTGCTACTTCATGTAGTAATTGTACTCAATTGTACTCTTACAAATGGAGAAATTTCTCAGTACTAAGGTGAAGAAGCTTCCAAGTTTGACCAACGTTGTCCAATTTCTCCACTTTGTTCGTTGGATGCCTTTACGAAAAAAAAAAAAAAAAAAACTCTCGGTGCTTTGGAAGCATAGAAATCAGCAATGAAATTTTGCAGCTGTTCATCGTTTTCGAAGGATGTGTCATGGACTATTTTTTGGCAAGGACCGGAAAGGACTGTAATTTGTAGGAGCTATATGTGGTGAATATCCCGGAGTAAGAAAAATCTCCCACTGAAGCTACTGAATGGCAACGGTTGTCATGTGTGCCACATGTGGTTCAGCGTTGCCCATGTGGATGATAATGATGCCATGTCCTTTCTCTCTGGAGTGCTGGACGAACATATTAGAGCTGATCACTGTATACATCAGCAGTGATATGATTACGGGTTCGAATTCACTGTAGATAATCCTTTCCATGGCACCAGCATTGTGTTCATGAGATTTAAATCCTGTTCGAGCTGACACATTTCTTCTTCTGCTTGAAGCTTAGACACAGGCACAATTTCTCATCTCCGGTAAGATGCATGAGAGAAAAGGCTGATGTTAGCAACAGGATTCACGCGGCAGATAAGTAAAGAACTATATAGCAACATGCATGTACTTGCTCTCGGCACTGACGGAGTGAGGTATCCACGAACCAGTTATTGAACATTTTCCATACGTTGAAGGTGTCGCACTACAGCTGCTTGTCCACTGCCCATATCCGTGGCCGATTCCAGGATGTTTAAACGTGGATAACAGCATCAAAGTGGAATGAGCGAGCAGAACGTGGGGCATCAGTGGATTTGTTTGAATGCCTCTGTGGCAGTAGAATCTTTGTTGAAATGAACATTTAGGAGATTAGCCGTCATTTCAACTTGACACTAGATACTTCAGACACTGAAAAACAAAAAATAATTAGCTTCTGCAAACCCACAAATAAATACTACACATTTGTGAAAACTTAACTGCAATGTGTTATATTCTACAGCACTGCCACTATCACCGCCATCATTACAATGAATTTTCCCTACCTTTGCTGCCAGTCCTGAAAGACGCATAAAAAGCGATTTTCCGTCAGTCGGTTGAGACTTGCCTCGAAAACTTCATTAAAACGTAAAACCATTAAATATGTTTCCTAAGCTCACTTTCATTTCTTTCGTTTTAATTTTCATTAATAACTGAAAAACTTTTCTTATGGTGTATACATTTTTGTGTCCAACAACTGCGCACCCAAATTTATGGTCTATAAGAAAACGTTTGGAATCGGTTATTTATTTAATGGCATTTTATAGGTTCACTTTGCTTATATTTTAATCACGCTTGACTCTAGACATAGGAGCTAAATACAGGGTTCTAATTGGTTGGAGTTATCCGTTTTTCGCCACGTAGCATACATGTAGCACAAATCAAACGCCACATGCTGTCGGTCCTCGTAGCCGAGCAGGCAAGCGAACGTTCTAGTAATAAAAATCGCTTTTAACATGCGTTCAAACCCGGCCCAAGAAAAGTTTATTTTATTTTTTTTTTTTAATTTTCATAACACTTTTTTCATTAAAATAAGATGAAAATAATACTCATTTACCATTTACCCTTGTACGTAATATATAATGCATAAATTGTACTTTTTCCACCATTTACCTAGAGATTTCTCATAGCTCTTATAAACAATGACGTTATATACCAACAGAAGAGTAAGAAGTGAGGTTCTCTCGAAGCGAAGGGTTGTAGGGAGTAGTGGAGAGTTAGAGAGGGGAAAGGTAGGCATACGCTTGCTTTCTTTTCCTTGGGGTGTAGTTAAATTTACATTAAAGTTGTAACATCCGGTCGTCACGTGTAATAGTCCACTTTGCACACACAACTTTATTGATAAAAATTGACTTTAAAAAAAAAGTTATTTGCTTACGTTACGAAGCATAGCTGAGCGAGCGTCAGGGAGCGAAGGTGGCTAAAAGTCCCGCAGGACTAGTTTTATTCCACCTTTGCCCCACGATAATACCACGTGACATTACGTCACACTCGGTTAGTGCGCGCCTACAGATAAATTCATCCAATCATAAACGTGTGTTTAGGAACTTTGAAATTATCATGATAAAACTTTTACTTAGATTCACGTGACAGGACTTTACCCGACAACACTTCTACTATCACACAGTGAGTTATCAGCTCTACAGTAAATGCTGGAAGTATTCCCTGTTTTGATTCAAACACTGGTTCACACGTTTCACCGTGTTGGCAGCAATTTTACGAAGAGTAGAAGTGTTGATCTTCGCAATGGTACTACGAATGTTTATTTTCAGGTCTTGTATAGTTCGAGGATTGTTCTTGTATACTTTTTGCTTTAAGTAGTCCCATAGAAATGAATAGCAGTGTTGCCGAGCGCATGTAAGTAAAAATTTTATCATGGTAATTTCAAAGTTTCTTTTTCATCGTTTTCAAAAATTGCATAATGTGGACAAGTCCTTAACACACCTTTTGATGCACTGAAACCAGCAATGTTGCCAATTCGGAGCGTTAGTTTACGAAAACTACGATTTCCCTAGTTCTTCCTTACAGAGGCCTCATCCGATTAGTTACCGGTGAAAATGAAAAATTCTTTCTTCTGCTCCATAGTTTCCAAACTGCTCTAATTAAATAAACTGAAAATTAACGACAGTACATCAGTGCGTAAGAGTTATGAGTCAATTTACATGTTTAGCAAAACAAAAAATAATAATAATAATAATAATAATAATAATTGTACACCTTCGGCTACGTTTAGCAACACTGCTAAACTATGTTTCTGTGTGGTTCCTAGTGTATTTCAATTGTTGCTTCGTAGTTTAAAAACATATGCACGAACAAAGCTTTATTTTGGTATTATCATTATTTGTGTATCAGTTCAGGTTCAAAAGTAAGTTCTACTATCCCAAATTCCGGGTTGTATTATATATTGGACACCCTGTATATTTGTAATGTTCTTCATTGTCTTTGTTATTCACTTATATATATATATATATACAGATGGTGATCAGAAAAATGGAAACACCTGAACAAAATTGCAACTTACCAGATTAATATGGTGTTGGGCCACCTTTCGCCTTCAGAACAGCCTTGATGCGTCGTGGGATGGAGGCATAGAGGTCGTGAATGGTAACAAGTGGAATTTTACACCATTCCTCGTGCAGGGCATCGGCCAGTTCTGTGATAGAGGATGGAGGTGGAAATCGTCGCCGGAGTCGTGTTTCCAAGACGGACCACAGATGTTCAATTATGTTGAGATCTGGGAATTGGGCGGGCCAGGGGAGGTGTTGAACTTCATCCCGATGTTCCTCAAACCACGCTGCAACAACGCCAGCTGCGTGAATGGGAGCATTATCATCCTGGAAGATGGCGTCATTGTCCGGGAACAACATCCGGACCATAGGATGCAAGTGGTCTCCTAAAATTGCGACATAATCGTTGGGAGTGATTCGTCCGCTAAGTGTGACGAATGGACCCAATGAAAACCATGATATGGCAGCCCACAGCATCACCGAGCCGCCACCATGTTTCACAGTTGGGCGGAGACACTGCAGATCATAAGCTTCTTTGGGCGTTCTCCACACATAAACACGGCCCGTGGTTGGGAATAGGGTGAAGGATAACTCATCCGACCATATCACACGTTTCCAGTCCTCAACGGTCCAAGTTGCATGGTCGCGGCACCATTTGCGGCGTGCGAAAGCGTTATGGTCCCTGATGAGCGGTTTGGCTCGTGCAGCACGACCCCGTAAGTTCATGTCATGTAATTCGCGGCGGACTGTGACTGTCGAAACAGGGTGGGGGAGGTGCTGATTGAGTTCCTCCGTTACTTGCTCCGCAGTGGCACGACGGTTCTGCGTGACAATGCGCTTTAATACCCGGCATGACTTGTCACTCATGATTTTCTTCCGCCCACTGTTCCGCTTCCCCGATGTGGTTTTCCCGTGTGTTGTGTAGGCCGTCAACACCTTCGACACTGTCCCACGCGACACATCTAACACAGTAGCCACTGCCGTCACACTCACTCCACATAACCGCGCACCAACAATTTGCCCTCTTTGAAAATCTGAGATGTCTCCCATTTTACACTACCTCCGTCTGCTGCAGCCACTGGACACTGCTGTTCCACTGCGCCTGAAGTAGTATGGAGACCGACCTAACACACCACCACCAGCGGTCCGGCGCTGCAGGCGCCACATCACTGCCAACCCATACATCTGACGTGTTGCCAACTACAGGTGTTTCCATTTTTCTGATCACCATCTGTATATATAAAGGTTGAGCGAAGAGCGTGAATAGTATTCTTGGCCATTGCTGAAGTAAACCGCGAATGCTGATAATTGTAACACGTATTTACTGAATTGAATCACTCACTTGAAATCCGTAACACTATTGAGTTTCCAGTAAACTACAAACAAAGCTTCCTTTATTTCTTAACACAAATACTAATGGCACTTTCCACAGTATGCAGGCGTTGGAGACCCGGGTTCAATTCCCAGCGGGTACTCGTGTTTCGGATTTAGGGTTGCCAACTCTGGAAAATAAAAATCGGCACCCCCCCCCTCAAAATTCCCTATGGTATAGGTCTAAGTGTGAAGTATCTCTGTTCGGACTCATCCATGGGAAGGAAATGTACTGTCGTGAACAAAAGTGCTTTAGCACCTGTATTCTCCATATCCTTAGTACATTCACTAATAAGCTTAATAGATACATTGTGCTATAAACGAGAAACTGAAATCGGAATTGATCATTTTATTATATTTACCAGTAATTGCCACTTCTTTAAAATTATCGAAACAGATGAACAAAAGTATATTAATCTTTACACGACAATTTTGGATTTGGAAAATGAAATTTATTCTTTAAACTTATACGTCAACTACAGGAAAATGCTTTAAGAAGTCCTCTTTCTCTCTCAATAAATGTATAAAATTCCTTACAAGTCACTTTCAAATTTTCCCTGATATAGTCCCTTTCATCTATTTATGATAAAATTATCTAAATAGATGAACAAAATATATTAATCGTTGATAGATGGTGAAAGGTGACCGTTTTGAATTTACAGCATTAAAGTTACTTTTTACATCCATACTGCGAACTAGATAAAATTTTTAAAAGAAACGGTCATAAAGCAGTTGGTAAGAAGTGTGTACCGAACACCGGCTTTAATAAAAATAACAGCAATATTTCCGGCCAGGCCGGTGGAAAACCGGCCACTTGGCTACCCTCTTCGGATTCCACGTTAATTAGTAGGTCCCGTATCATATAGCCTCGCTGAAAAAAGGGGCGTTAAAATAAAATTCAACTGAACTCCACATTATGCAATAACTGATTTTTAAAGCACACGTTACTTTTATATACAAATATCACATGATATGATGTATAAATATAACAACACTAATAGCTTCGATTGTGTTTTTAAGCGGTTAGCGTACGCGCCTTTGGCGTGGGAGACCCGGGTTCGATTCCCGGCGGGAGCTCATGTGGTTCGGATTCCACGTTAATCAGTAGGTCCACGTCTCATATAGCCTCGCTGCTGAAAGGGACGCTAAACTAAAATCAACTCGATTGTCTTTTGTTTTCTGGCAATCTTTGTCTTTTTACAGTACCAGCAACTATGAAAAACGTTTTAAACATCTCTTCTTTAGACTCAGACTATGCCATGCGTAAGTGTTGGATGTGTTATCGAATGACTATCTCCAGGTATCAGAGCAAAAACGTTAAGAGATATTGAGAGGCGGTCTATTTGAAGTCGGTCTCAGAAATAGGTTCCATCTCTTGCGGAACCGGAAGTTGTCAAATTAACCATTTCCGGTCTCAACATTTATCGCAATGAAACAAAAATGGTAATAGATAGCTACAAGCGGTTTCCTGCAAGCGATTCAGGAAAATGAAATGAAATGAAATCTTTAAGTTTTACGTCCTACGGTTATGCCGGTTAGGCTAAAGGAGACGGTAATAATGAGAAATGAGTGAAATGGTGGAATGAAGAAAGTGGGAGGAAACGGGAGAACCGAGAAAACCCACGAGCACGGTGTTTGTCCACCACAAAGTCCACACGGCACGAGCTGGGATCGAACCAGGGACCCCAAGCACCGGAGATGAACGCTCTACCACTGAGCCACCGCGCCCCCCGCAAGCGATTCAGGGTCTCAAGAGAACATGTCATTATAATCTACAACACCGAAACCGGAAGTGATTAAAATTTATTACTACGTCCGGTTTCATTATTTATTTTCATTGAACCAAAACGGTAAGAAATGTCGGGAAGTGGTTCTTCGCAATCGATTCAGCGTTACAAGAATAGGTTGTATGTTGTTCTCCCTTCGAACTGCATCTGCTTCAAATTATTATCAGGGCCGCAGTGGCTCAGTGGTAGAGCGTTCACCTCTGGTGCATGGGGTCTCGGGTTCAAACCATGCTCCCGTCAAGTGAATTTTATAATGGACAAACACCATGTACGTGGGTTTTCTCGCGGTTCTGCCGTTTCCTCCAACTTCATTCCACCATTTCATTCATTTCTCATCTTCAACGTCTCTTTTAGCCTAGCCGACATTAGCTTTGTACGAAAAACTGAAAGATTTCATTTCCTTTCATTTCAAATTAACGATTTTCGGTTTCAACATTTATCGCCATAGAAAAAAAAAAAAGGGAAGAAACACCGAGTAATGGATATTTCGTATAGATTTTTGCTTTTGTTGGTTTTTCTGTTTCCTATATCTAGACAATGCAACACGCTTTATTAACTGATCTAAAATAATATATAATTCGTGTTCTCTTATAACCTGTCTAAAAAATTCCATTAAATACAATAAAACTACCACCATATATATATATATATATATATATATATATATATATATATATATATATATATATATATAGATAGATAGATAGATAGATAGATAGATAGATAGATAGATAGATAGATAGGGAGTTTCAAAAGAACACCGACAACGTTTGGGAGGTGATTCCTGACACCAAGATAATACAAAAAGTATAGACCATCCTGGGTGCACAAATGCTACCTTTCGGAGTTATATTCTGCCGAAAACACGAAAAAAATTAATTTTGAAGGTCCATAGCTCCAAAAATTATGGGACCTACCGTAGTCGGGTCAAAACTTCACTTAGGAACTACTATGTGTCCTATCCAAAAATGTATGTTTCAGAATACTAAGGCACTCACGAAGCAATTTTTATAGAGATAATTTTGCTACGAGCATATAATTTGAAGTACTCTCAAACTGCCTCTATAAAAATTGTTGTGGAGATACCGCAGAATTCCTAAACATGGATATTTGGATAGGAAACACATTGGTTCCTAAGTGAAATGTTGAGCGGACTACGGTGGGTCCCATAGTTTTGAGCTATGGGCCTTTAAATTTCGTTTTTTTGCGTATTTTTTGGCAGCCTATAACTCCGAAAGGAAGCATTTGTGCATCCAGGTTGGTCTATACTTTTTGTCTTATCTTGGTCAGGAATCATCTCCCAAACGTTGTCGGTGTTGTTTTGAAACACCCTGTATATATATGAAATATATAATGTCAGTAACAAATATATCGTCGGCGTTCAGGCAGAAGTCAGTAACTCTAAAAACATCAGTGCGATAACGATACACAAGGTGAAATAGCTGATGTTCTAACATTGTGAGGCTAGATGTAGCAGGTGAAATTGTGATGCTAAGCGTCGTTATCCTTAGCATAACAATGCCATCTGCTACATCTAGCCTCATAATATGTATCAGAACGTCGTATATTTCACCTTGTATATGGTTATCTTACTGATATTTTTAGAGTTACTGACTTCTGCCTGAACGCAGACGATACACAATTATTCTGTACCAACCATATACCAAGTTCTTGCTTTAGCTGAACTTAGATTCGATGATTATATCTCTGGACTATTAAAATCATTCATGTCTTATATCAAACAGTTAAACTCTATATTGTCCGTAATCGAACCCACGGTTTTTCCAGTGGGAATGCTGGCTTAAATCCCTGAGAATAATTTCTGAGGGGATTGCTAGATGTTTTACTTGATACCATAACAGTAACCGGTAATTTACTATAATTTTGATAGTAAACCCGCTTTAAAACGAACAGAGAAATATAAATAAAAGTGTTAAGCTTCAATATGTCTGTCTGATCATTTTGATGAATTGTGAGAGTCTTCGTGTAAAATATGTTTGTGCTATTGCAAGCATGATGATAGATCAAAAAAAAAAAAAAAAAGACATACACTCTGTAAAGAAAAAGTAGCGACACTTGCTCTGATATGGTTTTCGCAACATACATTAACCAATATGATTTTTTTTTTTTTTTGCATGAATTCCTGATAATACTACAATGCATATTCCTAATGAGCAGTTCATTCTTAATACTTGCGCAGTTTCAGGCTTTTGACATGAATTTAGTGAATTTATATGCATAGATAAGTAGCTATGTGTGTTTTGAGCAAAATCGTTAATAGGAAGAGTTATACATAAAAGTGAAAAAGATCAACAATAGCAGAAAACAAGAAATGGAATTTCTTAAGGGTAAGATATATTGTGTACGAACATCGGGAAGTACAATACAACAAACTATATTTTGTATGTGCACCATGTGCTTTCTGCAGTGCAGCAAATCATCGAGGTCCTTTGGTAACAAGGCTATTGTAAAATGCAACCACGATTTCACGGAATCACACCCGGATTATTTGTTCCTTGAATTTCATTTTATTCGAGCTAGTTGTCTATTGAATATTCTTCCCGTATCGACCCAAATTTTCAATTGGATTCATGTAAGGTGAGTTCGGAGGCCAGATGAGGTTCTAAATAGTCATATTCTTGAACCATGTATTAACGATTTTCTCTCGGTGACATGAAGCATTATAGTCCTGAAAAAGGAAGTAATGCATATTGTCTTCAGAAAAGTCATCTTTAGCTGTTGTAAAAACTTTACGTACCATAATTTGAAGATATTTTCGTGCATCAAACGATCCTTCACATATATCCATCGTTCTGACGTCTTTAGCGGTGAACCAAGCCCATGCCATCACTCAGTAACTGAATATTTGTATCTCTTAAACAAAATCCTTGTCAAGCTCTGTGCTCGTTCGTATCCACAACTTCACACCACCATCGTTTCCCACTATGCTAAACTTCTTTTCAACGAAGAAAACGACGTGCTTTCAGTTGTCATAAGTCCAAGTTGCATATCGACTCACAAACCTACATGTTGAAGTCCTCTGTGTTTTTGTCAGTTTCGACTTTCTACGCGGTTTCTTCTTCGTAATATCCTCTTTACGCAGTCAGGACAGGAAAGTTGTACGAGTAACTGCAATTCCAAGATTATGTCAAATTACAGAAGCGATTTGTGGGGAAATCATTCCTTAAATCTGCAGTGCTAATGATTTCATTTAGCGATCTGCTCTGGGTGATGCTTTCTTTTTTCTTTCATACTGTTGACGAAGGAACGATTTGTTATGCTGTTTCCGCTTGTTAATTATTCTTCCTGCCGTCGAATGATGGATTTTTACTATTCCAACTATCTCCCTTAGAGATTTGCCTTAGCTGTGCAAAGCAAGAATTATATCTTGTTCACATGGCGACAAGTCACATTTCTTACCCATCCTTCTTGTTTACAGACCACATGTAGCAACAATATCACACAAAAACAGCGCTGCACAACAACAATATTGCCACTTGACACTTTCCAGACAGTGAGGAAGGAAACAACAATCATAAAATGTTATTTACCTCAGCCCACACATCAGAAATGCAATGCAGAATTCTCACTACAATAATTTACGAGACGCACTCAGTGCCATCTAGCGAAAATATTACAGATACACAAACAATTGTCAAGTGATGTCGTACATCACAGATAATGCAAATGAACTATCCCACTCTTAATTTCCTTCTATTCCTGTTCTAACGGGCTGCAATTATGGTTTTCTGTGTAAGTTAGTTTGAGAATTGAGGTGTGGCTATTTTTTCTTTACAGAGTGTAGGCCTATCTGATGATCAATTTGATATTATCCAAGGTCTGGTTACTGAGGAACAATGTCAGATGAATAAGAAGTTGATTGGATCTTAGTCTAGAAACATACTTTCGTGAGGAAAGTGCACTTGCTCTAAGCTTTTGTGAACTCACTGACATCAGTGGAAATCTGTCTTCAACATTGGGGAGATGAGTAAATATATTTTAGAAGTTGAACAACAATGCTGTGGAGGATCAGGGGAACAGAGTTGTCTTCACCATAGGAAGGCAAGCAGATTTGAGGCTTATTCTGAGAAGGAAGGGGGGAGGTGAAACTTATCACGGTACATGAACCTGATTTGTGAGGTGAACGTTTTGTATATTATACAGCAAGGGACATCAATTTCATCTCACTTTCCTTTGTGCTAGTCTGACAAATTTTCAGCCCCGCCCCCCCCAAAAAAAAATTCAAATCGGATTATTGGAGGGGACAGTCCCTCCAGTTCCAGGATTGGGGGACATGTCCCCATCATTCCCGCGTGATTTGCGCCAGTGCTCACTGATGACTTTGGCGTATGAGCCACAATAATCATTTCTGTCCGCATTCATGATTAGAATAACTCTTAAGTCCGAAGTGTTAAACAACGGAGATTTATTGTTTTAGTTTCTGAGTGATATGAGGTGCGCGTCGGTCACTAAATCCAAACACTGGATACGCCATCTTGAAAATTTTGTTAGGTTATCACTCTATGACCCATAAATCCGAGTTTAGAACAAAACGGAAGTTTGTTGACACTGGAAATGTTTCTCAGACTTGGAGCAACCATCACGTAAGCCAAACTATCACCAGAACACGGAGGAGATTATATAATTCTTAACATTTTATGACAAATTGTCAGGTATACAACTATGCACAGTAATACTTTTCCGGCTTGTGTTCCCTTCCCATTGAAAATAATATTGTAGCTGCAACTTCAAAAACTGCTATGTGCAAAATTTAAAATTTTGTATGAGACGTAAAGAATGTTTTTTTTTTTTTTTTTAGGTAGCAAAAAAAAAAAAAAGATTTGTGCAGCTGCTGAGCGCACATTATTATTATAATTTTAACAAAATCAGCTGTGTGTCTTGAAAACACTTCGGGGAAAATAACAGAAGCAATTTGATCGCAACATCATATGGCGGGTTTTGTTTTATGACGTAATTATCCGTTACACGAACCATGGCGATTTTAAGTTTGTTGAAAGCGTTATTCACGAACTGTATCGTATAAGAGCCTTTGTACGAATATGCTCGTATATCAGTAAAAATTCCTTTTTGAACAAAAACTAGAAAGCGGTTTTTGAAGGAGTCGACGATTTCAAAATTGACTATAACAACAGGCCGATTACTATTATAACGAACGTAAATATTTTAGAATTCTGTAATGTTTATGATGTGTTATAGTGCATAATTCTTGGAAATAGACTTACCAGATTTCTAAAGCTCCAAACCAGGACATTGTTAATGCCAGTATTTTATCAAAAATTCTTGTGATAAATTTTCAACATGACACGTGCACAATGAAAATTTATAGTACACGTTTTCAAAATTGTAACATAAGGGTTATTCTTATACGCCACTCAGAATTCAAACTCACACTGTATGTATATCCAAAGAGAGTATTTTAATTTATAGTACCAAAAGTGATAATGATGATGATAATAGAGCAGAAATCAATTTGAGGTATTTTAGTCTCAAGAGTTGCTGTTTAGTTGGTCAACAAATTTGGTGTTCTAATTTCTCGATATGCGACCAAAGATACCAACTCGTAGAAATTAAATTGTTGCTATCTAAAATGTCAATACACTGTAATGAAAAAATAGCTATACTTCGAGTCTCCGTTCTGACCAGAACTAAACACGAATCCGGCGGCACGCCGGGACGACCCGTCGAAACCGGGACGTCTGTCAAAGCTTAGAAATAAAGGATGAGAACGGTGTAGACTCATCAATCGATGCCCTTAAGGGGCAGACTAGTAAAAATGATACAAAAGCTAACCATTTTCTTTTGCCCATTTTTTTTCGTAAGCGAAAAGAGATAATGAAATGTAACTTACCACAATAACAGATAATGTCATTCTACACCCAAAAATAAAAATTGGAAGAATTTTCAGTGTTGCCATCCATAGAAATTACAGTGTGACCACGGTGGGGTCACTCGGTCGAAAAAGTGTAACACGCTTTTTCAGGCCAGCCACCCTGAATGAGGTTTTCCTCATTCACACGAGGGAAATGCCGGGTTGGTACCTAACTTATAGGTCCCAGGTCGCTTCCTTCCTTCCCTAATCCTTTCTTCCTTCCCTTTCCCCGGATTGCGTGCTCGCCGAGGGACATCATCCCTCAAATCGTGATGGGCTAAATGGCCTTAGATGCGGAGAGCCCAGAAATCTGAAATCCTAATCCTAATCCTACAGTGTGACCAGAATATGTATTACCCAAAAATCTAGGTTAAGGCAGCGACTAGAAAAATGAACTCAACGGTAATTGAAATGAAATGAAATCTTTGAGTTTACATCCCACGCTTACGCCGGTTAGGCTAAAGAAGACGGTGATGATGAGTAATGAATAAAATGTGGAATGAAGAAAGTGGGAGAAAACGGGAGAACCTCGAGAAAACCCATGCACACGGTGTTTGTCCACCACAAAGCTCACTTGGCGGGGGGCTGGGATCGAACCCGGGACCCCAAGCATCAAAGATGGACGCTCTACCACTGAGCCACCGCGGCCCCTCAACGGTAATTGATGACTTACTCATGTTGTCTTGGTTCCTTGTTAACTATTTTTTAAATAATATTGCATTTATTTTGTAATAAAAGAAAGTCCAATTTTAATAAACGGAGAACCCCGAGAGAATCCACGCACGCGGTATTGGTCTACCCCAAGGTTCACTTGGTGCGAGCTGGGATCGAACCAGGGACCCCATGCAGCAGAGGTGAACGCTCTACCACTGAATCACCGCGGCCCCCTTTTCGGATGTAGAATAGCATTATCTATTCTTGTGGTAAATTACATTTCATTATCTCCTTTCATTTACGAAAAACGGGCAAAAGAAAAATAGCTTTTGTATCATTTTTAGTAATCTCTTCTCTTAACCGGGAAGACCACTGTCTTTCTTGGAGATATGACATCTCCTATTTGGACTTCTCCTTTAAAAGAATTAAGCACAAGCGTCAGCGTTTTTAAACGTTTGACGTAGAATAGAAGAAGTGGTGCACAGGTTCAGTAAGATGTCCGTGCGAGGCGTTCGATACATAACTTCATTTTCAGGAATAATAACTCCTAGCTCGTGGTGTCGTAAAAGACCGGAATTCGATTCACTGCAGGAGCTCATCTGGTTCGCATGCTATGTTAACCTGTACGTTCATTTCTCATATAACATCGATTCTCGAAATGGACGCTAAACTCCAGTCCGGCAATCACCCAACCCAACCTCAAGCGTCTCTTCGTAAATTTTAAAATAGGAGCTGTGGTGACGTAAAAGACCGGAATTCGATTCACTGCAGGAGCTCATCTGGTTCGCATGCTATGTTAACCTGTACGTTCATTTCTCATATAACATCGATTCTCGAAATGGACGCTAAACTCCAGTCCGGCAATCACCCAACCCAACCTCAAGCGTCTCTTCGTAAATTTTAAAATAGGAGCTGTGGTGACGTAAAAGACCGGAATTCGATTCACTGCAGGAGCTCATCTGGTTCGCATGCTATGTTAACCTGTACGTTCATTTCTCATATAACATCGATTCTCGAAATGGACGCTAAACTCCAGTCCGGCAATCACCCAACCCAACCTCAAGCGTCTCTTCGTAAATTTTAAAATAGGAGCTGTGGTGACGTAAAAGACCGGAATTCGATTCACTGCAGGAGCTCATCTGGTTCGCACGCTATGTTAACCTGTACGTTCATTTCTCATATAACATCGATTCTCGAAATGGACGCTAAACTCCAGTCCGGCAATCACCCAACCCAACCTCAAGCGTCTCTTCGTAAATTTTAAAATAGGAGCTGTGGTGACGTAAAAGACCGGAATTCGATTCACTGCAGGAGCTCATCTGGTTCGCATGCTATGTTAACCTGTACGTTCATTTCTCATATAACATCGATTCTCGAAATGGACGCTAAACTCCAGTCCGGCAATCACCCAACCCAACCTCAAGCGTCTCTTCGTAAATTTTAAAATAGGAGCTGTGGTGACGTAAAAGACCGGAATTCGATTCACTGCAGGAGCTCATCTGGTTCGCACGCTATGTTAACCTGTACGTTCATTTCTCATATAACATCGATTCTCGAAATGGACGCTAAACTCCAGTCCGGCAATCACCCAACCCAACCTCAAGCGTCTCTTCGTAAATTTTAAAATAGGAGCTGTGGTGACGTAAAAGACCGGAATTCGATTCACTGCAGGAGCTCATCTGGTTCGCACGCTATGTTAACCTGTACGTTCATTTCTCATATAACATCGATTCTCGAAATGGACGCTAAACTCCAGTCCGGCAATCACCCAACCCAACCTCAAGCGTCTCTTCGTAAATTTTAAAATAGGAGCTGTGGTGACGTAAAAGACCGGAATTCGATTCACTGCAGGAGCTCATCTGGTTCGCATGCTATGTTAACCTGTACGTTCATTTCTCATATAACATCGATTCTCGAAATGGACGCTAAACTCCAGTCCGGCAATCACCCAACCCAACCTCAAGCGTCTCTTCGTAAATTTTAAAATAGGAGCTGTGGTGACGTAAAAGACCGGAATTCGATTCACTGCAGGAGCTCATCTGGTTCGCATGCTATGTTAACCTGTACGTTCATTTCTCATATAACATCGATTCTCGAAATGGACGCTAAACTCCAGTCCGGCAATCACCCAACCCAACCTCAAGCGTCTCTTCGTAAATTTTAAAATAGGAGCTGTGGTGACTCAGTGGTAGAGCGTTCACCTCTGGTGCATGGGGTCCTTGGTTCGATCCCAGCTGGCTCCATTCGAGCTTTGCGGTGGACAAACACCTGTGCGTGGGTTTTTTCGGGATTGTCCCGTTTCTTCCCAATTTCTTCATTCATTTCTTATCATCACTGTCTCCTTTAGCCTAATCAGCATAACCGTGGGACGTTCAAACTCAGATTTCATTTCAAATTTTAAAATAAGCCGTCGCCATATGTTGTGTGAAGAATGTGTTTAATATTTAAAACTTGTATTTAATAGTTTGTAGAACACATTTTATATGAAAGCAATGAAATTGAAGTTTACAAACCAAGAAACGCTTTCTTCCGACCTTTATTTCCTTAAACACACAATACTTAAAAGAGCCTTATCTCTCCAAATGAAACGAGCATGTTGATTAGCAAACAATGCTAAAATATCATAAAAGTAGAAATTATCGTATTTCGCTTCTTTCAAGGTTATTTGCATAATGTATAAAACAAAATAAGAGAAACGAGCTCTTATCAGAGTCATAACAGAAACTTTATTACATGATTACATTTTCCATTTGCGTGTTTGACTAACAATAAATGAAACGGTAATAAATGGTCTTATTATTTGAAATCACGCCATCAACATTTATTTTCTACAAATGACTGTTGTTCAGCGAACCTCTCTATTCTATATGATGATTGTCTTGGTTAATGTTGAATCATCATGGTTGGAAATTTATTCTGATACAACAAACACCTGCATTAACGTTATAAGAAACTAGAATCGATTACCTGCTTCGCTGGGTTAAAATGAATATTTAAGTGCACAGCTCCATATCTCATGTATTTGGTACCCGTGAAATATGCTGTTTTCCTTTCTAGTGGCATCGATTTAAAAGGCATCGGAAAGATCGCTGTTCATCTCAGCGATCCCGAAAACTATGGATTCGACACTAATATCAGTCATTTTCGATCATTTTTAGATATATATATTTCCCTCCCCCAAGTTGCGGGGCTGAATTTGGTTTTAAACGGGATCGGAAGTGTCACTGTTCATCTCAGCGATCTCAAGAACTATGGATTAGACACTAATATCGGCCTTTTGGATCATTTTTATATATATTCCCCTCCCCCTCCTCCATGTTGCTGGGCAGGGAACCGGAACTGTCACCTCAGCCAGCCCGGAAACTTATAGATTCGACACTAATATGTGTGATATTTAATCAGTTTTATGTATTTCCCTCTCCCCGAGTTGCGGGGCTGAATTTTGATGTAAATGGGATCGGAAGTGTCACTGTGCATCCCAGCGACCGCGAAAACTATAGATTCGACACTAATGCCGGTCGTTTTCGATCATTTATAAATGTTCCTCCTCTAAATTGCACCGTCAAAGTAAAATAATAGGAATCATCGCAGGCCCAACCTCATGTATGAAAAATTGATTGAGATGGGTCGGGTGGTTCAAGAGTAATGAAGTCTCAAAGGCAGTTACTTTTATTTTTAATGTGTTTTTTTTTACATATATCTCCTCCTTCCCCTCCCCTACGTTGTTCCTCAAAGTAAAAATGACAAAATCGTCCCAGGTCCAAACCTCATCTGTGTTGAAAATTCGATCAAGATCGATTGTGTGGTTCAAGAGTTATTGTTTTGTTTATTTTCATATATATATATATATATATATATCCCTCCCCTAGGTTCTACCATCAAGGTGAAATTATAAAAGACTTTCTAGTTCCAAACTTCATGTATGCTGAAAAGTTGATTGAGATCGGCCCTATGTTTCAAGAATTATCAACTCACAAACCTAGTCACTTCAATTTTATTTATAATGATCTTTATATATATCTCCTCCTCTCCTACGTTGATGCGTCAAAGTGAAATGGTAAAGTCCATCCCAGTCCTGAACCTCATCTATGTTGAAAATTTGATGGAGATGAGACTGATGGTTCAAGAGTTATTAAGTTTTATTTATTTTTTCTATCTCTCCCTCCTCCTCTCCCCTAAGTTCTACCATCAAAGTGAATAGCTAAAAACATTCCCAGGCCAGAACCCCATTCACGTTAAAAATTTGATCGAGATCGGTCGGGAGGTTCAAGAGATTAAGAGTCACAAAGATAGTCACTTTCAATTTTAAAATATAGATTATCAACTAATATTTCTAATATTAAACAGGCTTAACACCAGTTTTCCCTAATCGCTACTTCCCTTTTTAGAGGTTGGGTTCAATCCCCCTCACCAGTGGTGAAGTCAAAAATCATCAGGATAAGTCAAAAATTGCCCGCAATGTAGATATAATTTTTCTTACATTAATACTGACCTGTGTCCTTGTTAGTTTTATTGTTATCCTGTTGTGGTCATGTTATGAAAGTTTTATCCTAAATTCCTTAATTTATCTTCCTTTCGTTGCAGATAGATCATGACCGCTCCAATAGAAGTTTACATCAAAGAGGAACAACGAGCAGTGATCCGGTTTTCGTGGTCAGAAGCAAGGATGTTATAAATAGAGGATCTGCCCATGTGTATTTTCATCCTATTAAATTGATGAAGTCAAAAAACAACCGAGCATCGGCACGTCTGATTGGCTACTCCCGTTTCTGCAATCGTCTGATTGGCTACTTTCGTTTCCACCATGAGTGTTGGCTCAGAACATTGCGATCCTATTGGGCGGAGTGGGCAGAGTAGAGGTGGCGAAACTGTGACGTATGGCTTCAAGATTTTGTTGTAAGAGCAGATCCTCTATTTTATAAGATCCTTGGTCAGAAGGTATATCAGGGGCCGCAGTCAATCAAAGACTTTCGACACAATGCGGGAACAGTGTCTTGCCGCAATAGAGTGTTTACGAATGGATTCCAAAATTAAAAAATGACCGGAGAAGTGTTACGCACGAGGAAGGAGCCGTAGGTGGTCATCCGGTTCCTACCTCATGCGTAACACTTATGCGACCATTTTTGGAATTTTCATGGGTTTCATGAATTGGACTGTGGCCCCTGATATACCTTCTGACCACAAAAACTGGATCACTGCTCGTTGTTCCTCTTTGGTGCAAACTTCTAATGGAGCGGCCATGATGTACTTGCAACAAAAGGAAGACAAATAGAGGAATTAGGATAAAACTTTCATTCTATGCGTAACAATAGACAACAGCATAACAATAAAATTAACTAGGACACAGGTGAATATGAACAATGTAAGAGAAGTTATAGCTACACTTTTGACCTACCCTCGTACATATATATTTCAGTGCCCAAGCGCAGTGTTGACCACGAGACGAAAAATAAGGTTGTCTCGTAAATTCTGTAAAAGTCTCGTCTCGTCTCGTCTCCTTTTATAAATGAATGTACAAAACTTACAACCTGATTTTTCTTAATATCATCTAGAAGTTACGAGAATCCTTCTTTGCCACAAAGGGTGTGATATAACAACGATTAAACGTTGATAAATACTGTTCTTGTGTTCATAGAATCACTTTATCAATTCATATGTGTGAGCCATGTAATACTAAAATCGTGTTTGACATCTAAGTCTTGAGTGAGCTCATGTTGCCCTTGAGACTCAAGAGATTTCTTGTCTCATGACAACTCCTATAAATCTCGAGAGCTCCGTTCGTAAGCGGTTAGCGGACGCGGGTTCGATTCTGGGCGAAAGCTCATGTGGTTCGGATTCCACGTTAATCAGTAGGTCCATGTCTCATATAGCCTCGCTGCTGAAAGGGACACTAAACTCAAAATCTCGGTGTTAAAAGGGGACATTCATTTCCAAATGAGAGCAGTCGAATATTTAACGTGCTTGACGTGTAATTGAATTGGAATCCCGGTGGAGTAGAACGACCATCAGCCTTATTGGACTCTGAAGTCTCAGTATTTTTTGTTCAATCGAGAAAACTGCCATCCCTTGATCTCCCCCCAAGACACTACTTTACATGAAACTAAATATATTTTGTGATCTTTTTCATTATTATATGCGAAATAAAGCTGTTAAAATGTAAAATAAACTTAAATATCAATTTCTAACACAATGAAGCGTCCCCAATATGTATATCTCTGTCCCGGCAAAAATATACGTGTTATCGGACAAAACCCTACTTTTTCTATAGACGGACATTCTTTCCCCCACGCAACTTTTTAAGGGACATTAGTTATTCTCAATTCATACATATTTACCACAGAAAATACTTTGTTCAATTTATATTATAAAAGAAGAGATGCTAACTTGTTTAACAACGCGCAGGTCAAAAAGCTTAAAACGAAAAACTTTAAATTTGAAGAGTTAATAGGATTTGTGACATAGGGTACCAGTAAGGAAGCGATTTTGAAAATTGACCGTAGAAAGGGGGGACAATAGGGATTGGAATTATTATAAATATTATAGACAAACATATAAACTTTTCTTTGGAGACAAACCTATAAACCTAGCATTTTAATATATAGACTAGCTGAACGTGCGCTCTCCACACAGCATCATTCGCATATGAACATGAATGTTCTTCTCATTCCTCACATCTGTACATGTCCCTTTACAGACACAAGTGAAAGACGTCTTGATAAAAATTGGTAAGGGGTATCATAAAGGAGTGATTTTGCAATTATTTTTTCAATATCTTGCACGGCAAGGGGTACCATAAAAGAGAGATCTTTTCGATATTTTTTTTTCAATATCTCGCACCGTTTGCAAGATTGAGCCTACTTCCGGTTGGAGTTTCTAATTCATGTATGATCAGTATTTTGTTTCTTCTTGCATGCAGTATGTAATAAGCACATGCATTACATACACAATTAACTATAATGTCAGTGATATATGGTGTTCATTGGGCAAACCACTCTAAACAATAACGATTCATCTTAGGCTGGAGAAATGGTTATCCTTCGTTTTTCATCATCTTTCGCCCATGAAACAAACGCCTGCGATATATACAACCCCTGTATACAAATATGTGGTGTTGGAATGTATAACTCGTAGGATGGTACTTTTAAAATTTCAACACTTTCAGTGTACTTCTAAAAATGTAATAATGGCCATGTTTTTTTTTTTTTTTTTTAATATTCAATTACAACTCGACAATGTATACAAAATTTGGAATCGACCAGTAAAAGCGGCACGTTTCTAGCACTTGTGGTTTTCGAGATCTCACTGTCGAAAGGATTGGAGACAAACATATAAACCTAACATTTTAATATATAGAAGATATCTATATTTCGGCGTCCCGTAAATATGGGACACGAAATTTGATATTTGAGTGTGCTTCAGCATTTTCTGGTATTTGTCCAAAGGGGTAATGGAGAGGTGGGATTTAAATGTTGTGGGGTTCCAATTTTATTGTCCATATGTCGGAATTCAAATATATATTTTATTTTAAAAAAGATATTTAACTTTGTTTCATAAACCTTGTTCTTCCTGTGCGACAACGGTAATTTAAGCTAGTTTGAAAAGCAATCATTCATGCGATAGAGTAGACAGAAAATGCCTTTCCCACAAAGGTGTATGAACTAATGAACATATCCAGGCAGAAGATCAAACGCTTTTTTTTTTTTTTTTTTTTTTAAACAAGAGATGGTCACGTGCCTGAAGAGAGAATTACCATACATAAAATAGGTCTCTCATATATAGAGGCGTTGCTTATGTTTGTCGATAACGAATGATTTCTCCCTCATCCTCCGAGTAATTCGAACAATGACTGCAGGATTTCGATATTAGACTATATTTATATTTAGAAATAATGTATATAGTGTTCAGTGTGTGCCAGTAATGGATCTGTTTCCGGAAGCAGTTACACCCTGTGACATCGGTCAATACCTGAGGCTGCTAATATAATTCTAACAAACACAATCCCCCCTCTCTATCTTCTCACTAAATTGATCATTTTGTTTCTTCCTTATATGTGTCAAAGTGTTGCACTGAAAGATAAGTAAAAGGTCTATCAAACTATACTGAGAAAAATGTATGTGGCGTGCGTAAAAATGTAGGTTACATATGTAAATCTTGCAGTTTTCGTACTTAACATACAGCAAATGTATAACTGAAAAAGTATATTTTATACGTACTTTTCGTATAAGTATTCCGAATAAACGTACTTTCCTTACGAACGAAAGAACTTATATAGGCGGTCAGGATCTCGCATACAAACGGACGTACGGAACTTATAGCTGACGGTATGTAATATCCGGAAGACTGTTAGAGTTCACACATTCTACAACGGCATGATGTAACATCTAAAGGGAAAAGTATGTAGCATATGGATAATGTATGCTCCATACTGATTGCTGTAGTAAACATAAGGTTCCCGTATATATGTGCAATATAACGCTGTCCGGATAACGAATTTTTCTGTATATAAACGCCTGATAATAAAGTGCTTCATGTTTCTGTTATGAGAAATCGTCATAATTTAATGGAGCGAGCCTCAGAATACCCTGTTCACAATATGGCCCACTGGCAACATTTTAGTTCCTTAATTCTTAAAGTTTTATACGTCATTTCTCGGATTCACACTATTTATTTTAATTTGTTCTAATCATCACTCAATTTGATAGTTCAGTCAATTCGCACGAAAAAATAATTTCTTTATGGAAAAAATAAACGAAGTTAAGGTGGGCCATATTCGGGCATCCTACTATATTACACACAGCTCATGAGGTAATTGTATGCAGCAGATGGCAGCGGTTACGACCTTCGTGAGGGCTATACACATCTAGATAGACCCGGAAACAGATGAACTATCAGCTCTGCATAATTTATAATGAATTACTGACGTCCACTACTCGATCTGGAGTATTTGTGTGTGATTCCCAGTGAGTCATTTTTAAATCATGGTACCACGTTGTGTATAATTACATGTTCATTTGTCTTCTCATTCTGAAAATAAATGCCGTGCTTTTCTACGGACAATACACAAAAAACAATTTAAAATGACACTGTTTGAAATCAACTGGATCTCGAGTGCCATAACATAACATGAATTAAATCCTGGAGATAACATGAACTCGAAACGGGGGGGAAGGCGAATTTCAAGTGCTGCCCACTTCTTCACTTCTGTGGTCACTTGCTACTTACACAATACAATGCATTGCGTCACACACATAGTTGAGTTGATTTTGAGTTTAACGTCCCGTTCAGCAGCGAGGCGATATGAGACGTGGATCTACTGAGTAACGGAATTCGAACCACATGAGCGCCCGCCCAGAATCGAACCCGACTCTCCCGCGCCTTGGCGCGTACACTAACCGCTTAGCCATGAACGAGCTCAGATACATTTTATGTTCACGTTTAAACACATTGCTACATTATCCAACCATAACACTGATTAGGCTCTTATGAATAGACACTGAAACAAAACGTTACTTACCTTGCTAAAATAAAAAGAGAATAATTTCTTCTTCCAGCTGACACTGTATCAGAAGCTTCTGCCGGTCAAGCCACTCGAAAACAACTGAGCCGTACAAATATGTTTTCACTTGTCACGATGGTATAGTTTATATTGTCATCTAGTTGCACAAACGTAGTAAATCTGCAGAGATATGGTGGGTGGGCCATATTGGGGACCTGGGCCATAATCGGTACACGCACCTTATAAGCTTGAGTGACTTTTTCAAGGCTTTATAACTAAATCTTTAAATGTTAACATTTTTATCAAATTCTTTAGCAAGGTGTAAATAGGTGACTAAATTCATTGTGCTTTTTTTCCTTTACAGATCCGGGATTCCTCAGGTGAATATCTACCAACTGAATTCTGTAACTAAGAATGTTGTAGATTTTTCCTCGTATTTTTGTGATATATTGATTATAATATGTAAATAAAGATTATTCCTTTTTTCATTTCCTTGTTTACTTACTACTTCCATTCATACAGCATCCAAATATTCCCCCTAAATGGGGCCGCAGCTACATCAACTGCAAGTGGAACTCGGAAAATAAGCTTTCCGTTCCACGAAGTCATAAAGAAATCACGTAAACAACACATCGGTTTAACCCTATAAACGCCAAGGTGGGTTAAAAATTGTCCACGCTTTCATTACGATAACAATGTTTATGGATGTTTCTTTAATATTATACCACAACTCAAGTTTTGTGTCAAATATAATATAAATTTTATTTTGTCATTCAATACTGAAATTTCTAGAAAATAACCCAATTAAAAAAAAAAAAGGTTCACGTGGTGGACATGAAGTACCTTCTCTTGGTCTAACGTGTTAGCATAATATACATGAGGTTATTTTTCTGAGATTCTTACGCTACGAGTACAGTTGACCCAGAGAATCGCACACTTAAATAAAAAAGAAAAAGCTGCTGCTTTCAGAGTTATATTATAAAGGTAACCAATAAAGTTCTGTCGCTTTTTGTGGAAGTCTGTGTTCAATTGGCCCTTACACCGTGAGTTGAATGCAAATAGAAATAAGGTGAAGATCAGTTGTTGGTGTAGGTATATCCAACATACTACCTAGTTGTGGCAGTTCAGATAACATCGTGAACTTGTGTAGGGACAGAGTGAAAATGCGACCTCTACAGAGCGTCATAAGGGCGTTTATGTCATACGAGTTCAAACTTTGGCCAAACGCTGCTGCAGCGGGGTGGAAGATGTGCCAGGCCTTTGATGAGGGTATCGTGATTACGCGGACAGTGCAGTGGTGGTTTAACAAGTTTAAGGACGGTAACGAAACACTCGAAGACGCACCATGTGCCGGTCGACCAACACATGTCCAAAACGATTATCTTTAGGCAGCAATTGAGGCGAACAGTGGCCCTACATGTGAAGAACTGGGACTACAATTCAGTGTGAGTGAAGAAACCATTCGGCAACACCTCCATCAATTTGGAAATGACTACAAGTTGGGTCGATGGATCTCACATAATTTGACTCCGGGACAGAAGGCAACACGAGCAGACACCCGTGTTTCTTTGCTGTTTCGTCTGAGGAAGGAACCATTTCTGGACAGGTTGTTGACGTGATGAGAAGTTGATCCTGTAGGAAGCTCCACGGCCTTGGCACCGTCATCATTGGTTAGCATCCCATGACCCGGTTTGGTGGACTGCTCGCGGCGTCGCATCGGGAACTGTGGATTGTCAGCAGTTTTAAGTTCAAGAAAAACTCAAAACTCTGAAGTCGGCGCTTCTGAATCGCAAAGGGCTCCTCCTGTTACAGGACAACGCTAAGCCCCACGTGGCTAGGATGACCTGGGACACCATTCTACGCCTTGGATAGGAAACTATTGCATTCACTATGCTCCCCGGACATTGCCCCGTCCGATGAGGAGGCCAGCTCAAATCCCTAATGCACTTGATACTTTCTTCGCTTCACGGCCCATCACGTTCTAGCGCGATGGAATCCATGGCCTTCCAGAACGTTGGCAGAAGGTCATCAATGCTGGGGGACTATTTTTGATCTTCCAGGTACGTAATAAGTGAGACATCGATGTTCGAAGGTCGTGGGTGAAAAAGTGACAGAACTTTTTTGGTTCCTTTATAAAACTGGAATCATTGTTACTTGTAAGAGCATACCAAGAGAAGGTTAAGAAATCTCCACCATTATTTTCTGTCCCAAAAAGTGTAATATTCTTCTCTATTCTGTGCCTTCAGTTGGCTTAGTTTATAGTTAGTACGAAGCAAAGAAAAATATTACGTTTTCTTTAACAAAATAATGATTTACGTGGTGGGCATTTTTAAATCCTCACTTGGTGTGTGGTGTTATGCGTAACCACTTGGTATACGTAGGGTTAATGCGGTAGCGAACCATACATTATTTCATTACATACCCAGGATCCTGCTGGTAGCTCTGTTCCAGTGTTAGCAGACAACTTGGAACGAGCGGTCCATTCTGGAGGTTCAGACACTGACAATACTGGCATCTGGAGACAGTGTCTGATCACAGTCGGTGGCGTCAACTTAAAACCATCTTGGTACTACCACCTGGAAGCGCCTCGCCCACTCGACATTTTTTTTTTTTTTCAGTTTCGAACTCTAACACCGCAACCTCCAATTCTACCAGCATTCTCAGGAAATGCACTTTGCAAACAATAGCGAAATGAAGACAACTTTGAAGTAGTGTTTCTATCCAAGACACGCATATTTTCCAAGAGGATTGCGCAGAGGCATGACAAATGCACCAACGTCTTTGATTATTAATGGAGAAAATAAAATATTTCCTGTTCTTTATTTTCGCAGTATATTATTTGTCTTGCGTTAAACGCCCCTGTCCATAGCCACCAGGGGAACCGACTTCCCCTCAAATTTTATTCAATGATGAGGCGTTGTTCTAGATTCACGGTCAACGTAACAAACAAAATTGTAGGTATTGAATTGATGCAGGAGGCCGCGGAGACTCAGTGGTAGAGCGTTCACCTCTGGTACGTGGGGTCCCTGGTTCGATCCCAGCTCGCCCCCCAAATCAACTTTCCGGTGGACAAACACCGTGTGCATGGGTTTCCTCGCTTATTCCTCCATTTCATTCACTTCTCATCATCACCGTCTTCTTTAGCCTAGCCGGCATAACCGTGGGACGTAGAACTCAAATAGTCCATTTCATTTTCTTTTGGATTGATGTAAATCCTCGTTGGTCATATCCTTCGAAAATGCAGGAAGAGGATGCGACTATGATGAATGTGGGATTTCGGGATGACACTGTAATTGAAGTTTACTGCGGAGGATTAGAATCAATCTTGCCATGGGCGGAGTTAGGAATTGCCTGCTGGGGGGGGCACGGTAAAGAAAAATAGAATTGAAGGATCTTATAAGTGTCATTTTTATTTTTTGTCGAAAAGTTAGGGGCAATGACCCCCCTCCATAACTCCGCCAATGAACGCATGCTCCCGGGCATGCAAAAAGTGGGGATTTGCCCAGGGCGGGATCGGTTGCCAGGGTGCAGTTGAATGTCTTCCGCAGTCTACCACGTGAGATCTTTATCTCTGGAATTATTTAAAGGCCGCATTCTACTCATAAGTAACACTTCTCTCCTTTGACTCCAGAATGGTGAAATGTGATACATATCCAAAAAGAGACAGTCCAAAAGATGCAGATGTTTCGGTTTCAGTAGTTATGGATCTGTAAAGTTTACATAGGAAGTACAACGTCTAGGCATTTCCGTGACGTCTGTGCTAACCTCAATATAGCGTAACGCTGTGGGTGAAGACGTGTCACAACAGTCTGCATGTCCCAGGGTGATCTCAAGAACTTGACTGGAATATGTGTAGCAATTATCTTTAACAGCATATGAAAACGAGAAAGCAAAAAGTAAAGATGTTTACTTTTCAGGCAGTACAAGTCATTCATCCGCTATGTAACTGATATACACTGGTGAACATCTGACACTGACCAATTCCTGGCATTGCTGCCGTTCACGATCTATCAGTTGAGGGCTCCAGATTCAGGAACTTGATTCGGCACGCTTTGTACTAAGCTGGTTACATGGACAAAGCACCAGGAATGTCGATTTCCCCTCACGATTACTGTTTTGACTCAATCGACAGTGGCACGTGTTCCAGGCATAATGAGTTAGTTTGTCAGATGTTCACACTGTGAGAAAACTTTTTGTACTTCTCATTCTCTGTTCCTCGATTCGCACATCAGTGCCTTCAATAACAGTATTTTGATTCGATTCGCACATCAATATTGCTCTCTCTAAATACTTACAATGTGCCTTCAATAACAGTATTTTGATTTAAACGAAATTCAGTCTTGTCTGTTTGAATGTTATAATCCATAGCTAGACCTATTTTCCTATGGATTCCTTGGTTAACTTCACAAACCCATAACTCCTGAACCCATTATTGACTGACGCTACGAACTCCTATGCATCTTCATTAGGACCTGCTCATTCAGAATGTGTTTGGTTCAGAGGAGCGAAGCATTACTTCTCAGTTAAGATTCACAATATTCAGTGATGGTGCCAAAGATTCTATAGAATTGATAGTGATTAGCAAATGCAAGACCGGGGTAGTCTTTGTCTTGCACTGGAATCCTTGGTCTTGCAAGTCTTGCATTTAAGAAATCTTAAGCTTTTCATAGGTAAATTTTACTATTGATATAAGGGATAATAAACTCTACAATGCACCAATAGTAACGGAAATACAATGTATGTTTCTAAATGTAATATAGTTTAACTTTGTATAAGTATCATGATAGTGTACAACATATGTGATGACCTTTCCTTTTTTAATGGGTGCCCACGCTTCACTACTTGTAAGATACGCCTAAATCACAACGTTTCGTAATCTGTTTATATTTTTTAACAGATCCAACACTCCACTGGTTTTCAAACTGGGGAGGCTACCCCTAAGACGCATGAAAGAAAATCAAAACGGCACAGATTATTGAAATACCATGAATTGCAAAATTATTTTTACACTTTAAAGGCGTCAGATTTTTCTTTTTAACCACGATTAGCTAATCCTTGTATTAAACACACTTCCAATTAAATACATATTGAGATTTTGTTTTACTGATTCCAATATGTACTCTATGGGGCATAAACATGGACGTTACGCAAAAGCGATTAAAAAGTTGCAAGCTTTCGATACGTGGACATGGAGAAAAAAGGAGAATTAGCTGTGTTGAACGGACCACGAATGAGAAGGTGTTAGAAATATTAGCAGGAGGGGAAAAAATTTAGGTATTGTTAAGAGAAGGAAGAGAAACTGGTTAGGGTATTGGCTGAGGAGAAACTGTATTATGAGGGACGTGCTGGAGAGTATTCTGGAAGGAAAGAGAGGGAGGGAGCGAAGGAGACTAGTTGAAGGAAGGTATTAAAACAAAATTGCTACGTCAAGACGAAAAGACTAGCTGAGGACCACCGAACGTCAAACCTTTTCAGTTGCAGCAAGTAACCTGCTAATAATGGCAGAATAGCTGTGATGATGATGATATGTTTAGCAACATTGACCAAAAAAAAAAAAAAAAGAAAATTAAAATGATTATTAGAATCAAACCTCTTAATTTTGTGTGGGTTTAGATTTTCTAAAACACTTACTAGTACTACCCATTCTCTTTCTATAGTAACAACCATTCGTTGCCCTAAGAAAACCTTAACTTTTATAAATTGTATTTCGGACTTCCATTCCAATTATCACCAGTCGAGCAGGTCCGGATATCATGCGGGGAAGCAGATTCACAGCATTTAACAAACATTCCAATAGTCATATAGATTCCAAATCTCAGTTCCAAAATTAATGATTATTTCAATTACCAGGATACAAGAATTATGTTACAGTTATCTGCTTTTAAACGATCCGGATTATAGGATACAACAGTTATCTTAGCACCACTTTACTTCCTACAGCCAGTACATATTTTATTTCAATTGTCTTGTCTTGTCTTCTTCACTCTTAAAAGTATTTGAAAAGAGGGGCACCAGGAAATAACCAGTTTGTGCCATAAATGCTATAAAGAATATAGTTGTGAGTTGAAAAATTTCTTCAGTAAGAAGTGTGGAGATCGATAATAGTTGGTATACCTCTTTTTTTAATGTAATTCCATTTTTTTTTAAGGAATTGTATTAATGTCATGGTTGACATTTGTTGATTTGTTGCTAAAATGTATCACAGATTATTTGATTTCATGTTGTTTTTTTTTTATGTATATTAACGCCTGTCTAATGGTAAATGTTTCTCCTTCGAAAATAGAGATTTCTTTACGTAATTTATATTGCAGGGAATTTATATAGCTGTAATAAAGAACATAGGTTGTTGACGATAATATCAGATGTAGTTTGTGTACTAACTCCCTCGTTTGATATCTTTGCTGATTGAATTATCTTTCTAATTCCTTCTTTTAACTTTTGTTTATGTTGTGGAGTAATTATTGATGTAGTCATAGATTCTTTATCCTTTCCGGAGAATTGTATTAGAGTTGTTTCCGGATGCTCTAATTTATGAGGATTCTTTTTATTCATTCCCTTCGAATCTTCTAAGGCGAAGTTATGGTTTCCAGAACATTCCGACACCGGAGAAATCACTTTTCTTCGTAACATGTTTGAATTATCCTTGTGTAAGAGGAAGTTATCGGCTTTTTTATATGTATTGTCATTACCATTTGAAGATATTTTTGTTACACTCATCCTTTTTTGTAGGAATTGAGTTAAATCTTATGTTTTTGTTATGATATTTCCCCTTAATTAATTGTGAAGATGATTGAGAAGAGTTCCATGAAAACAATTCCACTTGAGTCTTGCGTCTCTTCTCCGGTGGAGAGCTGGGAAGGTCCCTTGAGACATATGTTCCTGAGGAAATTTGTTTCGGTTCGGGAGTTACCAAAGGAGGCATATGTTCTATATTGAACAAAGATGCATAAGATGTATGACTCTTATTAGAATTATACCCTTCTGTTGATCGAAAGTTAACGGTAGAGTGATCTTGATTTTGAGTTAATGTTGGTTGAATCCTTTTTTCTTAAAATCGCATTCGCTTCATTAAAAGTTATTTTTTCTTTCGCCATTAGTTCCATTAGTTTACCTTGTCTAATTCTCTCCGGACATTCTTGAAAATCAGCCGGATGATTTCCACTACAATTGATACACTCAGGTTGTTACATGTGATAGACGGATGCGGATCTCCACATTTTATACACAATATTCCATTTGATCTACAATTATTCTTACGATGCCCAAATTTATTGCAACCTGAGATACACTGTCTGATTGCCGGTATATATGTATGAACCGAGCGTTTAATATAATATAGTTTAATATCATTAGGTAGTTGCTGAGAATCAAATGTCAAAATTACTGTGGAGGTGGGTTGTAGTTCAGCCGTTGAAGTTCTTTTGAATATACGTCTAGCTGACGTAACTATAAAGTCACATTTAATATCATTTAATAAATCCGGCATTTCTATATTTGTTTCTATGCCATGTATCACTCCCATTGTGTAGATGAGATGATTCGGGATAAATGCTATCCAGTTATTTTGAGACAGAATTTCATGATCTAAAAATGAATTGGCTTCCTCGCCCGAGCGAAATTTTATTTTCAGTAAGTTCCTGCCAATTTTGTCCACACTTAGAATACCTGAAATGTCTGCAAGGTATAATTTTCTGCTAATTGCCATGATGTGCTTTTTGCCTAATTCTTCCGAATTAGATTTGACAAAGACGTAATATGGTGCAAGATGATGCGATCCATATTTAGTTATACCTATGGAAGTGGCATTATTAATATCTTTAAAAGTTGTAATAGTAGATCCTTTTTTATTCTGGATACCGTCTACGGAAGAAAAACTACTTTGATTTGGTTGAGTTCTATTTGTGTTCGATACCTGGTCATTCGTTTGCGATGTAATCATGGAATCATGTTCGTCTAGAACATTCGATTCTGTATATTCAATTTCTACTTCATTGATCATCTTGTATTACTTCAGTTATGCATAAAAAGAACATGATAAACCATAGAAAATATGATAAACAGAACACACAAATTAGATTGAAAGAACTATCACAGTCAAAACACTAAGTATAACACTATTTTAGGCTTAAGTTTAGAGTTGCCCCTCCAGTCCAGAGTTGCCCTTGGACTTTGCAACATACAAAAAACAGTGCTTAAAATATTAAAAATTGTTACATTTCACTTAACTTCAGTACTCCGTGGGCTTCACAAAAATTTTAAAGGTTTTCTTCATTATTTTTGAACATCTGTTACACCTGTTCGCCATATTCGCCATATTTTACAACTACCATGCTGCTGAAACCTTCCACGAATGCTTCCGCATCCGGCAAATAGTACTAACTTCCATATATCATTCCTCGTATTAAACATAACTCTCCTGCCGAATTTACAATCCTAAACATCAAATAAAAACTTCAAATTATCATTTCTTACCTCATTTCTCCTGTAAATTTTCCTGATTTTTATAAAAAGCGGAGGGGTAACACTAAACTTAACCCCTATTTTATTTTGAGATAAAGGAATGATCTCACCAAGAAGAGAATCTGGAATGTTCCAGAAATGTTCACCAAACTAACTGCACTCTATAATTGTTTATGCAGTTATTCGAAATGTTTTTCCAATAACACACAAATTGTAAACAATATGTTATACCGAAATTAAGCTGTTATTAAACAATGAACTCATTTTTGTAATTGTTTTTTTTTATTATGGCATATATTCCGAAGTTGGGCGTCCGCTTTCGTCAAGTTTTTTCACTGTTATCTCCTTTCCACACTTTCTGCAATTTGTTATTAGGTTCATTAATCAGTGCTCTTCACAAACTTACAAAAGATTTTGCTCATTATCAATGTATTCCTTCACAAATGTTAAAACTGCTAGTTCATTGCCCTTGTACATTCGCCATGTTGATAACATAAATGCTCGTTTCTTTCCCACAATGCAACTATTCGGTTACCTTGCGCCAAGTAGTTCCCTCCGCTCGGCGTATAGTCCCATGTTCATAACCGCTTATGTATAACAAATAAACAGATTTTTCGAGACCCATATATATTATCAAGCACACAAACGATCAAATTATCCATATCTTTCCTGTAAATTTTAAAAATTTCGCTGGAAACGGACGCCCAACTTTGGAATTTAACCCTTTATTATTATTATTTAAGGCAGCCATTTACCCACTCTCTGAGCACTTGACGCCATTTTTTCTTTATTTCAATTAATATCAAGACTTCGACGTATATACTTTATTCGTTTCTAATATTTTAATTTATTCATTACTTGAAGAAAACGACGTAGGCCCTATTTTCACATGACTGCGGAGCTTTATAAAACAATGGCTAAGAATACATATCAGAAAACATCCGTAACATCCATCTCGTGTTTGAACATAAGCTGTAATATTAGTTTTCTAGATTCAAGAAACTCCATATTATTTAATAAAATAGTTATTGCATACAAAATCTAACTTAATAATTTAACATTGGGAATCATATGGGATACGGAAGTAGGCGGGGCTAGGCTCTTATCAATTCATATTATAACATATCTCAATGATATTTCTTGAACACATCTTACCATATATATTCATTTACCGCACAAAAGAATATGATTGTCAATACTTTATGGTATTTAATTTAAACAACACCTTAAATTGTTTAAAAAACGTCTAATTAATTCGTTTCTTACATTTATCAACTGTCTCTGTTTACGTAGACATTTTGTGTATATCTTTCAATCGATCAATAATAAGAGAAAGATAAAAATGCATATATACAGAATTTAAAGCACTTTCCGCCCAGTGATTCGTTTAGTATTCCAGAAAACTATAATTCATCGACTCGTTTAAATAAAATTTGAGTTGCAAATTGATAATAACATTTTAAAATTAGTAACAGCAATCTTAAAATGAACAAGTATTTACAATAAAATAAAACAACCAATAATCACAATGTGAACCAAAACAAATAAGATTTGAAACGATCGGTTTTCAGATCGTTACAATATTTTAGAATAATTTCCGTGAAAACTGGAAACGACTCAACTGTCTATATCTTGTATAAACTCAATTTATATGAATACTTTCGACTTGTATTATAAATACAAACTAACGGCATCAAACTCCAAGTTATTTGAAGTCTCACTTGTGAATATGGATTACTAGCATCAATTACCCACTTCGTTGGATTAAAATAAAATAATAATAATATATTTCGTTAGTCAGTCACTTTTTACTATTAGTAAAGCGATTTCTGATATCGATCATTTTTGATTATTTTTATATTTCTCTCCCCTCCTTCTCCCCAAGTTGCGGGGCTGAATTTGGATTTAAACGGCATCAGAAGTGTCACTGTTCGTCTCAGAGATCCCGAAAACTATGGATTCGGCATTAATATCGGTCATTTTCAATAAACTTATATATCTCCTCCTCCCTCATGTTGCGAGGCACGGCATTAGAAGTGTCATTGTTCATCCCAATGATTTTGAAAACCATGAGTTCGACATTGATAATAGTCATTTTCGATAATTTTAATATACCTCGTTTCTCCCCCAAGTTGCGGTGCTGAATTTGTATTTAAACGGGATAGGAAGTATTCCTGTTCACCTTAGCGACGCCGAAAACTATGGATTCGATACTACTATTTGATCATTATTATGTATCTCCCTCTCCCCAAAGTTATGAGGTTGAATTTGGTCGTAAACGGTATCGGAAGGTCAGTATTTGGAATGAATTTTGGAAGAAGAACACCACTAATATGCTTTGAAATGAAATGAAATATCTAGTTTAACGTCCCACGATTATGCATCAAGGCTAAGGGAGACGGTAATATGAGAAATGACTGAAATGGTGGAATGAACAAAGTAGGAGGAAACAGAAAAACGCAGAGAAAATCCACTAACACAGTGTTTATCCACCAAAATGCTCACATGGCGCAAGATGACAGCTGTGTGACTTGAAAACGAGCAATATCTACAGAAAACGCGAACAACCAATTTAGAAAACGACATATTGTAGATATATGCTACAAGGGCTGATCGATTCACACGGATTGCATGAATTACTGGGAACACATTCACTTCAGCAGCATTTTTACTGAAGCCAAAAAATCCATCTCCTGTTTTACATTCTATATAAAAATTGAAGTAGTGTCGGTACTTGTGCAAAACTCTTGCTCAAGAGTCTTGGTCTTGGTCTTACATAGGGATTCCTGGTCTTGGTTTTGGTCTTGGTCTTGCATGCAAGACTTGCAAAACTCTTGCACTCGTCACTAAGAACCAGTGTTGCCACACTCCTGGCTTTGCAGTGGGCTGAAAAATAGTACCAAATCGAAAGAAACAGGGCTGAATTCATTCTTTTATAGAGCCATGCATTGCACTGATATAACACGAAATTAAAAGAGGTAAAGTTCTAGAACACTCCCCCCCCCCCCTCTTAAAACAGTCCAAATCAAAAAGTGCTCTTTTTAAAAATCACTTTTTAAAAACATCCAAATAGGAGGATCTCGAACAACCGTGGAAGTACATGGAACTTTTCTCGCAGCAGAATGTATAAAGGTAAACAAAAATGTTCTCTCACTTTTTCACTCACTACATTCAGACATCGATATGTCACCTAACACGTAAATGGAAGATCAAAAATAGTCCCCATCAGCATCGACGACCTTCTGCCAACGTTCTGGAAGGCTATGGATTCCATCGCGGTAGAACTTGATGGGTCGTGAAGCGAAGAAGTTATCAACTGCATTTTGCACCTCTACTAGGTATTTGAACTGGCATTCTCTATGATGATTGTCCAAAAAATGGAACAGGTGATAATCGGACGGCGTAATGTCTGGGGAGTATGGAGGATGCAATAGTGTTTCCCATAAAAGGCGTAGAATGGTGTCCCAGGTCATCCTAGCCACGTGGGGCTTACCGTTACCCTGTAACAGGAGGACCTCTTTGCGATTCAGAAGTGCTGGCTCCAGAGTTTTTGAGTTTTTCTTCAAAAGGGCTCGGCTGCTGACAGTACACAGTTACATTGATGCTCTGACCAGCTTGTAGCAGTTCCCGATTCACCATGTTGCGAACAGTCCAACAAACACACAGGAGACCTTCTTCTGGTGCAGTGCTGGTTTCGGGTGTTTTGGAACCGATTCATGGGATGCTAACCAATGGTGACGGTGCCGTGGGAACTTCGTACAGGACCCACTTCTCATCACATGCCAACATCCTGTCCAGAAATGGCTCCTTCCGCAGATGAGGCAAAGAAACACAGGTGTCTGCTCGCGTTTTCCTTCTGGCACTGAGTTGAATCATGTGGGACCCATCGACCCAACTTGTAGTGCTTCCCAAATTGATTAGGTGCTGCCGAATGGTTTCTCCACTCACACTGAATTGTAATCCCTGTTTTCTCACATGTGTAGCCACTGGTTCGCCTCAATTGCTGCCTGAAGATCTTCATTTTGTACATGTGTTGTTCTTCCAACACGTGGCGTCTTCGAGTGTTTCGTCACCGTCCTTAAACTTGTTAAACCATTGCTGCACTGTCCGCGTAGTCACGACACCCTCACCGAAGGCCTGGCATATCTCCCGCCCTGCCGCAGCTGCGTTTGACCCCAGTTTGAACTCGTACAGCATAACGCCCTTATGATGCTTTGTGGAGGTCACATGTTCACTCTGTCCTTACGCAAGTTCAGAGTGTAACTGAACTGCCGCAGCCAGGTATGAACATAGTATGTTGGATATACCCACACCAACAACTGACTTTCGCCTTATCTCCATTCGAATTCAACACACGGTGTCAGGGCCAATTGAAAACATACCTCTACAAAAAGCGACAGAACTTTCTTGGTTACCTTTATATAACAGAGACCGCAAATTAAAAGGGAAAACAGTTATATCTTCGATATATATTATAAGGAAACCAAACGCGCCTCTATTTCAAATTGAGCAATAAACCAAAACGGTATTATTTCCATATATGAAATGATATATTAAACAAGGAACAAATCAACCATTTCTAGTTCGTGTGTAAACAGTACGTTATAATAAAATATTAAAATATAAATTATTGTACCTTATTCTCGCTTATTTCATGACTGAAGGAGGATAGTAGACTAATATTTGTTTAATGGTGCTGAATTGGGTAGAAGTGTACCAAATTTTTCACAAAAGGGGCTGAAAATGCCAGAGTGGTACCAACGGGCCGATGAATGACAAAAAGGGCTGAATTTGGTACAATTGTACCAAGTGTGGCAACACTGCTAAGAACTGAAAACATCGCTTACAGACATACATTGATGATGATGATGCATACATTCAACAAATGCCGTAAATGTCTGTCGAACCTGACTTCTGACTCCGTCCCTTTTATAATTAAAATTATCCATCGCGCATTGAAGTTGAAAGTAATGTTACCGACGAAACGAGATATAAGATTTTCTCGTCTCCTTCTGTAAATTAATTTACTCTGATTTTTGCCGCGATCTTTTTTATTATTATTATTATTATTAATTTCATCAAAATCATTGTGGGTCACGTGGGGTCTACGAAGGATGTGATATAACAATGTTTAAACTATATATATTGTTGCAGTGTATTATGCAATAGCTTGTGTACCTTAAAATGTTGAGAAATGCTCTTCATTGTCATTGTGCAGTTCCCTAATCAATATATAGGCCTATTTGTTATACTTAACATCATGGCACAGTTCAAATGTAAGACTCGGGTGTTACCCACGTAACTCGTGAAGTGTCTGCTCTCCAAAACGAAACGAGAATATAAGAAAATTTCTTATCTTATCGGCAACTCTAGTTAATATTTTTTTTTAAAAAAAGTACTAAAAGTTATTGAATATGGCGGATAAAAGAAGAGGATCACAAGACAATCTTGCTCAGCAACGTTAGTTACTATTTGCAAACACGAGAAACAAAATATCTAGAAAGTGTGTTTACAGAGATCTCGTATTGTTAGTTTACAAACAATGTACGAAGTATGTAATTTTGTCACAGTATAATAAGTTAACTATTCGGTTATTGGATGAAGAAAGTTTCAGCAATAAATTAAAGAATCAATTAGAACATCGTAGCTTTTGTGTTCTTCAGCAACACCCAGCTTATGATGAGCACCGGAGCTTGAATCCAATGCAAAGACCATCAGACCATATGCGTATCGACCTCTCCCCACCATATCATCTTCAAGCGAACTGGATTACAATATCTCTCAAATGGCCTCAGCATTATAATTGCACTAATATTATTAAATGCGAGAGTGATTCAAATGAAAATCTTAAAAGTACTATAAAATGCCGAAAAGTTGTATGATGGAATTGGTATTTGGCAGCACTGTTCATTGATTTTCACAAAATGACGGACAGGTGGCAGTTATCTACAGTACATCAGATAGCAACATCATTATTTTATAGTACAAAGATGGCCGCGCCACTAGCAACATGCACCGTGTTAGAGCATCGATCTGTGCAGGGCTGAATTAACCCATCTGGAGGCTCGGAGCTAGAAAAAAATATGTTGCCCCTGCTGACTTCACCTAATACATTTCTGTGAAAGTACGGTAGGAAAGATAAGGGAATATGTTTCATTTTGGCCATATTTTATTTTATGATTGTATGTTTATGGTTGTTTCTAGATAGCCAGTTGAAATTTTGATCAGAGTAGAAGCCCCTGTCCATGTGGAGGCCTGGGGCTATAAACCTTAAGCCCCCCTTAATTCGGCCCTGGATCTCTGATACAGTTTTTAAGTAGTGAGGGTGACAAACCTATTGAAATTCATCGCAGGATGACAGTACAGTACGGTGATTCATGTTCGTTCCTGCAGTAAGTGAACGAGTGGTGTAGAAAGTTTAAAAACGGAGCAACGTCTGTGGAATATGTCCCACGACTGGGGTAGACTCACCGCCTAGAGACGGACGAAAACAGTACTTTAGTGGAAGACCTTATAAAGGATAACAGGTGTATTACTCTGAAGGAAATAGCCACTATTTTAAACATTAGTATTGGTTAAGCGTACAATATTGTCCATAATGTGCTGCAGTTCAATAAAGTGTGTGCAAGATGGGTGATAGGTCACTTGACAGCTGAACTGAAAGACCGTCGCATCGATGCTTGTGAAGAATTGTTGAATTGTTTCAACGTCGAAGGTGAGTCATTTCTCGAAAGAACCATTACAAGTGATGAGACCTGGGTTATGAATCAGAAACAAATATCATGCAAAGAATGGCGCCATAGCTCATCACCGACCGAAACCCAAAAAGATTCCGCACTTAGCCGCGAAAGTCACGCTCACTCTCTTCTGGGATGCAAAGGGAGTCATTTTGGAATATTACATGGAGAGAAGGGGCAACAGTGACTACTACTTTTTATTCATATCTGCTACTGTTTCGCCCGGCAATTCGGAGTAAACGACAAGGACTTATGACTTCAGGTGTATTGTTACAACATAACGCTCGACCGCATACTACCCAGGATTTGAAATTTGCATTCTCTCACACCCACCTTATTCACCAGACCTCGCCTCTAGTGACTTTCATGTGTTTGGACAAAGAAGAGTTAGGGGGGCAAATACTTCAGAAGTGATGAAGAGGTGAAAACCTCGATGCACGAATGCCTACAGTCACGATCAAAAGACTTTCTTAAACATGGTATCCATGCACTTCCGAAATGTTGCAATACTTTCATTGAACGTCAGGGAGACTATGTTGAAAAATGGTAGGTCCTTTTGTTATTATTATTATTATTAAACGTTATAATATTTACAGCACTTTTAAGATTTTCATTTGAATCACCGTCGTATCTAGTAATTGTAGCCTATTGTTATATTTGATGGCTCATCAGAGGGAACCTTTTTTTTTGTGTGTGTGTGTGTTTAAATGAATGATGTTATAACATAAGCTCCCACGTCAGTAGTTCAATATCTTTCATTTAAATGCTAATGGAGACTAAGGTCTGTGTCAGAAAGATTTTTATTTTCTTTCTGGAAAAGCTGAGAGGTCGAAAACAAATTAATTCTTTAAATGTTTTGATTTACTGCCGACTATAAAAACGAGATCAAGCAGAAAATTAAAAAAAAATAATTAATTAACAATGTAAAGTGTGCTTGTTATTACTCCGTACCAAAGCTTTTATTGTAATCAGTAGGTAGGGAAAAAAAAGAAGAATAAAATGAACTTTTGTGAAATCATATTCCTTTCCGTCATATTGTTCTCATATAGAAGTTAGTTGCTGACTCGGATGACAACCGAGAGCGTGGGATTTTGATAACGAAATTTTGAGGGAAATATTTTGTGTGAAGGAAGACGTACAAATATGTAAACTTAGAAAGTTACATAAATTGCTCAACTTCATAATAGTTTACCGAAAAATGAATATTATACAGATAACACAAAGACGAGATGTCTAGCATGGAGGAATAAGCTTGCAAAAAGGGTAATACGCATGGGCTTCAGAGATTACTAGCAAAAAACTCTGTAGAAAAAATACCAGAAAGAAGTGTAAGGATGATATAAAAATAAAACAGAATCTGGGTTATGGTTAACAATAAACCCAAGTTGTTAGATACATTAAAGAGATATTGTTTCTTGGGCCATGAATAGACATCCTTAAGTCATAGAATTAATTATTGCTGTTACCTCCGGTAATGACGCGATGAAAATTTTATTCTTTTGAATCATTCAAAGTAATCAGAATCAGGCGAGTCAGGAGCTTCATAAAAACTAACACATGGAAGTGTTGTTGTTTTCGTATGGTGTCGTCTGTAAAGACCATGACAGATTTGTGGTACTATAAAAGATCTCTTAACTGTGATTGTAAAGTATGAATAATTTGTGTGTGCAGTTTTTGTTAGTACAGACAATTCTGTGTTAATAAAATGGCTCAGAAGACTACGCGCTTTCTGAAGATGATGTCTTTTTATCCAACTAGATTATTATCAGTTTTTGACAACTGATAGGTGCTAGAACATATTTGGATGCTAGAACGTATTTACAAACTTCTGTTTCATAATTGTTATAAAAGTGTCTTCCGAACATTTGCTCGAAATATGGATGTTGCAGTAGAGAAAGGTGCAGCTGTGCTGACAACTAACAGGGACGTTTCATCAAGTTTCAATATCATAAGTGTTGGCTCCATATGCAATTGCGTTCTTTCATCAGTGACACTTGCATTTTTTGGGATATTAGTATTTTTATGCAAGGATTATATCAAAATGGTTTTGTTGTGGATAGAAAGTCAAGATTCGTGGGTCGTGTGTCTTATTTTTGTTGGTCTGTTTACATTTGTATCATTTCCTTTTACTTGGGGATATATATTCCTAAATATTGCTTGCGGTTATTTATTTGGTATTATACATGGTTTTATAGTGGTTGCTATTACTGCATCGCTGGGTGTTGTTATTGCTCACACTGTTATTAGAATATTTTTAGCAGACTTCGTAGTTTTGAGATTCTTCAATAACGAAAATGCTCGAGCAATATTAATGGTTATATCAGGGCCACAAGCGTTCAAAGTGGTGGCATTTGCAAGATTGACTCCAATCCCTTTTGGACTTCAAAACACTATATTTGCAGTAAGTACGAGTACGATTGTGATTATATGTTTCTTAATACTGAGTTTATAATAGTGAAACTAACCTACAGAAATGTGTCTCGATGGTTTTGGAGGTTATGTAATGATTTTGTAGCGAGATTTCCACATAAAGTATTACTTTCAATTTATAGGTATTTTTAATGTATATATGTTTCAGTTCAGTTAAAGGAAATTTCGTACACATTAAGAATCTTAATTGCTAGCATGTAATGGATCTAACTATAATTTCATTTAGAAGAAAATCTTTTCTAATAACGCCTTCAGAGGTTGTATTCTATCTCTGAATTTACAATTCTATTACGTCGTTATCAGACGTTCAGTTCAATAATAGCATCACGTGAAGGTAGTAATTATACACACATTGAATGTCTTTACATTAGGTCAATTCATAATTCCTTTTTGTTTTAAAAAAAAGTATTAGCAACTTTCCCTTTCTGTAAGGTATGCTTTCATAAAGGGATTTGTTTCGTAACATATGAGAACATTAGTGCTGTATCGCCGGACCACACGATAATAATAATAATAATAATGATGCATTACTGTTCTATCACCGGACCATACAAAAAAAAAAAAAAAAAAAAAATACAGTACTTAGTTTCTCCCCCAAAATACTGGGTGGTGACCCTGGCTCACTTGGTAGTGATTATTGTTCTAAGTACAGTGTGAACATATGACATAAAAACTAGTGCATAAAATAATGAAACACCTTGTGCTTGGTGGGCACTAAAGGCACGAATGCTATGTGACTGAATCAGAGGAGAGCGCAGTAGAGGGCTGCGAGCGGGTGCGACTAGGGACCAGGCGCGTCAGCGGCGATGGGTGTACATATAAACGAGGATACTGGGAAAACGCTCATGGAGATAAGAGTGCACTTTGTGCTGAGCATTCATAAGAACCGATACAATAAATAGCAATACGAGCAATTACGCTCTATTAATTTTAACAAAATGAGTCAAAGCTTCCATAAGCTAACCCGGCCCTATTCTACTTATTCCCACCTTGCGTCATGTTAACGACGTGACAAAATCACTTGTTCTGCATAAAATGCACTTTTGTCTATATGGCTTATGTGTTGCACAGCCGTGGGGGAGATACTACATGCCATCCAAAAAAAAGTACCAAAATGTAATAAATTAAGTTAAATGTTTCCCTTCTTTTCTGTAGTTTCAATTTGTTTCCACACTTGCTACAAACTGTTTGCCTCTTTAGTAGACCATACCTTTCTCACAATTTCAATAACTGATGCTGTTGTTTTTGTATAACTCTATAAAACTCAATCAGAACGTGTCACAGTCTTGTCATTTACGCACCATTACCACACTGCCTTTCTTACCAGTAAATGATAACAAGTGAACGTCTCTGCCAAATAGTCCCTTTCGCCTCCACATACAGTGGCGCTTAAAACATCAAAAACAACCAACAACAATTTTCTTAATTCTACCATTCCTCTCGCCTGACTTTCACTTACTCTGCCTTTAAAAAGAAGATAAAATTCTCTATTTCAGCCTTTATTGTAAATCTCCTTAAGTTGGTCCGGCCATGCAGCATTCAACCCTATCTGAGAGTCGGTTGTCATTGTTTTGGATTGTAGTATTCCGGTCAGCGCCGAGGCTAAATGCGGCGTGTACTTACAACATAACGTGGGATCCGAACTACATGAACTTCCACCAGGAATCCAATGCGGATATCCTGTGTCGAAGGTACTTACCCCAACCATACAGCACAAGAGACTTTGGGAATATGAGAGAGAGAGATGACAGCCAAGTAGGAAATATTATCTCATTGAATTGCATATAAGGTGTTACAGATTTATTCTGTCTTGATTGCATCTTCCTATTAGAGAATTACGTGTCTTACATTGTTATTTCGGTACAGATTTATTGTAAGGATCCATACATAAATTAATTGCATATATACTTCTTTTTCAGTAAATCAACTCTCTCTATCTTGAATAAGCATTTTTGGAATGTGAACTTGGATTCCTCTATATAGATTCAGTTTAGAAGGGCTTCAGTGTATGTACATGAGGTCAATGTTTAGGAAAAGAGGTCCAGAAGTACCTAAAAATGTAAAATTTACAGGGGAATTGGAAAATGCAAGTACTTACACTTAATATAACATAACCTAAACTAAACTAACCTAATATTAATAGAAATAAGCGAAATTTTATATATATATTTTCCCGAAAATTATGCTGGACCCCTACACGAACATAATGTAACCTAGCCTAAACTAACCTACTAGGAAGAGAATCTACCGAAATTGTAACATTTTGGCTGATATTTAGTATCTCCCCCAAATTTGCATATATAAGATTTCCAGTGTTACTTCATGAAATATAGCTGAGCGAGCGACAGAGAGCGAAGAGGGTTAGAAGCACGGAAGGGCTTTTTTTCTCCTATCTTTATCAGAATTTAGACAAAAACAAGGTACTCGGTTCTGGAGCCATGAATCAAGTTGAAAGAGATACTATATGCCATCCTAACATTTTTAAGAAAAATAGCTGGACTCCAGCAGGCTCGTCAGTGACAGTGGGTATACACCTAAACGAGGATAAAACAGATCACTTTATACGGTGTGGCATACAAACGCCTACTTTATGTGGTGGGTTATCACGGCTCCCAGCTGTCCAAGTTTCCTATTGTTTTCGTATATTTTAGAAATTTGTATATATTTGTTCTATAAATGTTCTATATTTTAATCGTGGCTTTATTTCCTATATTTTTCAGTGATTGAACTATTAAAATTACAAGCCAAGGACAGTTTCAGTGATTTAAAATGATACATATTAGCAATATGCTAAATGTGTGTTTGCATTTTTTTTTCCTGAGGAACTAGTGACTAATCTTCACAACTATTTTTTTTTTCAGTTTGCTTATTATCCTTCCATGTTCACTCTTTTTTTCTTTTTTTCTTATGTGCTTATTATTCTCGAATGAAGCTTGGCTGAGAAACCTTGCCATGCTCCAGTTTCTTATAACGCAAGCTGTGTTAGCATTTTCTTTCATTAGTGTGTGCAACAGTATTGCCTAGGCATTCAGGTGTGTTGGTATTCACCAACATATCTGAACAACTTCCAATACTACTATCCTTTATAATTCGCAGGGTTCTCACGCGTCCTGAAAAACCTGGAAATAAAATTGTGTCGTGGAAACGTGTCTGGAAAAGTCATTGAAAGCAGAAAAATTGTGGAAATCCTGGAAATTATCTATGAACTGGAAATGTCCTGAAATTTATGTTGGATAACAGTTGTTAGAAGTGTAATTTGGAGAGCCATGATGAATGGAATGTTGTTAACATTATTTATTTCAGAAGGAAATACTTAAATGTTCAATTAGATTAAAATATTTCATTACAGAGAAATAAGGTATCAATCTTCTTTTTTCATTAGAAAGATAAGAAAGAGAAATAATTTATATTTTTGCGTGCATTAATTCAATTTACGTATTATTCAAAATTGTGTATGAATAACGACATGTAAAAAGTGTTAAATACCATGGTAATGGTAGGAATAAGAGTTAACTATTTCTTTTCTTGTTCTATATTAATTTAAATCTTGTTTCCAGTTGTCAAGTGGGATGAAGGGTGGCTTTTCCTTATGATACATTTATACCGGTATATATATACACAGAGGCTTGATTAATTCGTGTGTCAATTTCATTTGTTCACTGTGCAAAAGCGGTATGAGGTAAAGCCGTGCAATTTGGTGTAACTTTAGACGAAGGGCATAAGTTTTGTTTCGTCATAGAAGCATAAAATGAAAAAATGAAATGAAATCTTTGAGTTTTACGTCCCACGGTTATGCCGGTTAGGCTAAAGGAGACGGTGATGATGAGTAATGAATGAAAATGGTGGAATGAAGAAAATAGGAAGAAACGGGAGAACCCCGAGAAAACCCACGCATACGGTTTTTCATAGAAGCATGTCACTTGTACTAAAGATTGAAGAGATATACGGTCAAAGGTCAAATTTCAATTTTTTTTTCCTTATGGGACTGCAATGGTAAATCCTCAAATAGCCTGAAAAAACGTAAATCGAAGTGATAACAAACAAAAAGCTTTATGGTATGATTCTATGCCGGAAGCCGACCAAATATGCGTCAATCAAGTGTCAAGGTCAGAGGTCACGGTCAGATCAAGGTCACAGATCATCTTGAAAACCCATTTGAATTCACTGAAAACAACGCAATGTCCGTACCTCACCATGTCAAATGGGTTCTCAAGGTGACTTGTGACCTTGATCTGACAGTGACCTCTGACCATGACACTTGATTGACGCATATTTGGTCGGCTTGCGACATAAAATCATACCATACAGCTTTTTGTTTGTTATCACTTCGATTTACGTTTTTTCAGGCTATTTGAGGATTTACCATTGCAGTCCCATAAGGAAAAAAAAATCGAAATTTGACCTTTGACCGTATATCTCTTCAATCTTTAGTACAAGTGACATGCTTCTATGGCGAAACAAAACTTATGTCCTTCTTCTAAAGTTACACCAAGTTGCACGGCTTTACCTCATACCACTTTTGCACAGTGAACAAATGAAATTGACACACGAATTAATCAACCCTCTGTATATATATATATATATATATATATATATATATAGTGGTTCAGAGCATAATATTCTATTGCATAAACCAAACGATCCTATTTTATAAGCAAAACTGTCCTATATTTTTTCAATGTCATGCTGGGAGGCCTCGGTTATGTATTTGTGCGTCAGTAAGGACGTTATAGATAACATTCCGATATGTTTTCATTGATTGCACATATGCGTTCCAAAATAACAATACGGGTCTAACGTAAATTTCACAAATATGTTCATCCCTTAACTGTCCGACACTTCTGTGGTAGCGCGTTATGAGTTAGCATACTAACATCAGATACTTCACTTTCATTAATGTATGTTTACATAAATACGCATTTCAAAGGTAAGAACATATGTATTTCCATTGTTTTCACGCTGGTTTCTTAAAATACTATTATAAATTTGTTCTGTTAACTTTACTGTGTGGATCCGTATAGTAAATCTGTACCGTTGTTTCTACGTAATTGTTTTTATTAGGCCTAGCTGTTTGGTAGGTGCAGAAATAATGTTGGTAGACATTATTCTTCCTTTATAACTTTAAATGTTCCTCCCATAAATTTTCCAAATATTCGCACTCACACCGTTAATCTGCACCAAAATGTTTATGCTGCTGCTTTGAACAGTGTCTAGTAAGTGATGAGCTAATTTTGAAGAATCCAGAAAATAAAGTGTTGTAAAATTTTATCACATAAATTCTATACGGAAATGGTTTTGCATTGTAGTAAAGGGGTGAACCGAATTGAAAGTGATACGGATTTTTTTTTTTTTTTTTTTTTTAAAGGAAAGAGCGGCTAATCCCAATTGACGGATTATTTAATGCATATGAAAGTGATGTGTATATAAAGATATGAATTGACGCATGTGTGTATATATAATAACACAGACACACACAAAATAATAATAATAATAATAAATTGAAAGTTGTGTGGACGGGATCCCAGGGTGTGAATTCAATGTATTTTGTTACAGAGAATCCAGATTCCCAGGACGATTGATCGCGACATTTTTTTTTTTTTTTGTTCTGGACGAAAAGCTTGAGCGATTTTGGATAGGGAGGACACACGTTTTTCGTCCGTGATCCTATCCAAAATCGCTAAAGTTTCTCGTCTATTAGAAAAAATGACACATGGTCAATTGTCCTGGAGTTTCGAAATTTGGATTCTGTGTAACAAAATATATTGAATCCATACCCTGGGTTCAATGCACAGAAATGTTGTTTCTTTGTATGGCTATGTTATATGTATTCTCCCTATCCAAAATAGCTTAAGTTCCCTGTGGTCGGCTGCACAGGACTTTCATTTTTATGTGTGTGTGTCGCTGTGTAATTTGTGTGGGTACTGTTTTATTTAATGTGTGTAATGTTCAGCGTATTATGGTGTACTATTTCGGTGTTTCGTGACACCTTCTTCAGCAGATCGGAGAACTCACTTCGCAGAATTTTCTCTTCCATTAGTTTTTATTGTGATAATGTTTGTTGTAGTACGAAACAAATACAAGGAAACCGAATTAAAGAACTATATTAATACAGATTTTTGTTTTTGGGCATCTTTTTATGATTTCTGGGAGATGGAGTAACAACCAGCGTTCTATTCTTACAGGATAAGTTTTTGCAAATGAACCAACCTATGAAACATATATTTAATAGTCTGAAGACTTCACTAGATTTTTTTTCTTTTCTTTTCTGTATTTATCGCAGTTTAAGTGCTATTGGGAACAAAATGCTTGGGAGTACGATGACTCAACGCAAAGCGCACACTTCTGGTGCAGAGGCTCTGTGGTTGGATCCCAACCCATGTGAGTTTGTGCTGGAGTTTCCTTGCGATTCTTCAAACTCCTCTAATTCTCACCCCACCACTTCTTTAATAAGCATTTACTTTCATTAGATCCCTGTTAATTTAGCCTAAACACGTTCAATTTAAAAGTTTTACTTCATTTTCAACTTGCAGGGGTAGTGGCTGTCATCTCTCTGTAAGGACACAATGTAGTTTGTTATATGGTCTAGTTTTATCAGCTTTCGTTTTAAGTAAAATAATTTCGTCACTTTTACTGGTAACCTACGTCCAGGTTTCTAAAACTCATTTTCGTTTCCAAACAACACGGCAGCTAGAAGTGTCGGTTAAAGAAAGCACAGGACGATGTGTGTTTCGTCTTATTTTTATGTAAATACATTTCCTTACCTATCTTATCTTTGAAGTTCGTATTTCCGAAATTTAAACTAAATTGAATTCTCTTTTTCATTATATTTATAAATAAATGGAAAACAATAGTGTATGTAGCTTAGGTGTGGAAATACATTGTGTTTGGATTGCTCATTAACTGGATGGACCCCATTCATTGACCCATTGCTTTGTTGATTAGCGTCCTTTTCAGCACCGAGGGTAATGCGATTGCATGCAGAACTTAACGTGGCATCGAAACAACATTGGCTCCCATTGAGAATGAACTCGAATATCCGATGCCAAAGTTGCGTGCGAAACTGTATAGCCACAAGGAAACTGAAACTGGACCTCACATATATATTTTATCCTATTAGTGATTCAGAAGGATGTAGACCAACATTCAGATGCAACAGGATTTTGTTATTTGAAGTAACGTTGTTTGCTAAGAAGTTTTTCATTCACTGCTACAGAGTACAAATTACTCACGAATCGGGAATCGAAGTCCAGTACGGTATGCTGATAATTTTCACGCAAGAAATTCCAAAATAATGTTCTGGAGTTTAGGTTTTTTTACGTGAAGAGTACTTATTCATGTAAGTAGACCTATCTTTGTACCTTGCAGATTTTGTTTTTAATGATTAATTTCGATCAACGCTATGATTTTGGACACTGCCACATCAGTTTATATAACTTAATGTTTAATTAATTATTTTGACGTTATTCCCTTTGAAATAAACGTGTCATTCCAGTGTTCTTGGATTTACAAACTTACGAAATGAAATGAAAATGTTCAGTTTAACGTCCTACCATTATGCCCATTAGCCTAAGGGAGACGGATAATTAAGGCAAGTGAATAATAATGCAATAATTGGTGGAATGAGAATGAGGGAGAAAGGACCTTGTAGGATTTAATGTGTGGATATGCGAAAGTTCATTAGGTTCTTCTAAATTTGTAAAGGGAAGATAGGTGCTGCCAATAACGTCTTCTCACGTTTCTTTTATTTTATAGGGCATAACGTCAAAATAATTAATTAAACATTAAGTCATAAAATCTTATGTGGGGGGGGGGGGTGACCAGTTATTCGGTGACGTAGATATGTGATGTAGTCTATAGTTTCAGTTAGTAATTTGTTGTTCAGGTGGTCGTGTGATGAATTAACTTCTGCAGGAAGGAGAGTGTCTGCCTTCCCTACTCACTGCCAAGATTAGAAGCTAATTATTCTTTATTCGAAAGCAATCAGTAGACCTGAAATAGTGTCTGTTTGGTTGGGTCGTTCACGTCCTTTCAGCTCTGACCTTATATGGGATCTATAGCATAACGTATTGCTAGATTCTTTAGAATTTACGTATTTCAACATGTAAATAAACATATTTACAAAATACTAATAAGGTATTACATGTGTAAATTCCATTTTCCATAAATAAGAGTAAAGATAAAAAAAATCATAAAAGAAAGGTTATGTATCAAACACCAGAAGATGATTCTGAAAACAAAAGTCATAATACACGTTTTTCCTATGCTACAATTCAACTGAACTTCTTATGTAGCTCAAGAATCCACCAACTGTCTATGTGGAACTGGCATTTTCCTCTTCCGTAATGAGTATTAACTATGTAATTTTAAGAGGAGCGGAAAGAAAATCTCTCGAGCAATCAAAGTCGAAGCCAGCAAAAGATTTACAAATATATCCCGTTCCGTATAGCAACCATTCCCAATAATCTATTCGGTGGGGTGCGTAACTTCGGTGTACGGGGTCCAGGTTCGATTCTCGGTGACAGAGCATTGAACGCTTTACTATTTTTTGAATTGCAACGCCGCAAACTGTAGATTCGCGCCTTATATAGCCTCGTATTGAAATGGAACGCTAAACTTCAACAAGTAAACCTTTTCGTATAGACTTGTGTTAGAAAGGGGCTCAAGTCAATTTATTACCGAATAACTGCAGAAAGAACGAATAAATTTTAGTAACGAATGTACTCATCTTCTTGTGTTCCTGTCATCTTTTACTTATGGAACGTATAAACACATTTTAATAATTCACACTTCTTTCGAAAATAAACTTAGATTTTGACTAATGAAAAGGGATCTCGAGCATCAGCGGTTTTTTTTCTCCAATTTCAGGACGACAATTTTAGAATTCTGAAATTAGAGCATATTTAAAAAAGAATATTTCTCAATTCTCACACTAATTACCGTATTTAAATTACTGAAATAGGAGTGCAACCAAATTCATAAATCTACAGTTCTATCCCGTATTATCTTATTTATTTATTTAAGGAAGTTTTAGAGCGAGCACAGGCTAATGGTTGCTGTTCTCGCTTCGTATTCGAGAGGTTTTGAGTTAGAATCTAATGGGTGTCAATATTAAGTGAGGTTTTCCTGAGGTGAATGCTGGGATCATCCCTTTAAATATAAGGCCCATTTCCTTATTGTTAATAATTGCAGATTAAATTCTGCATAAGAGAAAATTCGTTAAATTACTGATTAAATCATAGTTAGGTTTTGAACATACCGCAGCATTAAAAAAAACAAACAAAAAAAAACAATTATTTGCTAGATAAAAGGCAGGATTAGCTCGTTTAAATCTCTAATTTTTTAAAATATTTTTAAAAATCAAACTTAGTTTACAAGGGTATAATAGATATGGGTACGTGAATACTACGAGGGGCGTCCAATAAGTTATTTACCTAGACAGGAAGGAAGGGGCGGAGCATAATGACGACTGACACGCAAGCCAAGGCCGCTGTGGGCAACTCCGCTGCGCAATTTAAGGTCAGTCGGATCAACGCAATGGCCGTGAACAGAATGTTTGTGTTACGCCTCGTAGCGAATGTTTATGTGACGCCACAATTATTGGATTTCCAGAAGTTAGAGCAGGACAAATTCCTGGCTCAACTGGTAACAGCTAACGAAACCTGGATCCACCATTGGGATCCTGAGAAGACGTTAACGAACACTTGCAGGGACAATGTTCTTCGTCGGACAAAAAGGTCCAACAGGCAGTTTCGCAGCGGTTTGCAGATCATGATAAAGATATAATTTTTTTCTGCAATTTCTTCGATGCCCACAAAATGGCGGCGAGACCTCCATGGAGACTACATGGAAAAATAGTGGTGACCAGGTGAGCCTACCTGCATTCCTTCCTGTCTTGGTAGATAACTTATTGGACGCCCCTCTTATATTACAAGCACATGCTATTTTAGGATTATGTCCCTAATAAAACTCTGTTCCTGGAACAGTAATACTGATCCATGTCTCAGGTAGATTATTATTATTTCTTTGTTTTTGTTTATCAATTTAGTATTGTGTATTTTCGAAGAGAGCGTGCTTGAACATTATGAAATAACTAGGTATATATATATCACTGGACTTCATTTTTTTATTTATTCTTTTGTTTTGTTGTGGCACAGTATTATATTATTACTTTTTTTTGAGTCCCATTGTCATACTAACGTAGCTAGTTATTATTATTATTATTGTAAGCCCAACAATATACTTTAAAATATAGATGTCAATCATAAGCATGCGTGAACTATTGATTTTTTTTTTAAAGAAATGAATATAGAGTAAAATTATTTCAATTGTGTTTACCAGAAGTATCAAAGTGTCGAACATTTTACAGTAGAACACTACTCTATATCTTAAATGGTGTTTAACCCCTTCTTTCTGGTCCAGTGGGTAGCGCTCTTGCCTTTACTGCTTGAGATCGCTGCTGACAAAGAACATAAATACAAGTCGAAGAATCAATTAAATGGCGTAGGGCGGCCAATGGCAATAATATCTCGTAAATCTTACGTCGATGATTGAATCGCCTCCCAGCTGGTCTGATGGCTAGCAGGCGCACGTCTTTGGTGCATAAGGTCGCGTGTTCAATTCCTGCCGAGAGAGCCTTTATTGCAGTATAATGGTTCATATTCCACTTTAACTGTAGGTCCACGTCTCACACAGCCTCGGTGCTAAGAAGACACGAAAACTCCACCAAACCGACGATTTAGTTGAGTTGATTTTAACGTCCTTTTCAGCAGCGAGGCTATATGAGACGGGACCTACTGATTAACGTGGAATCCGAAGCTTATGAGCTCCCGCCGGGAATCGAACCCGAAACCGAGGATTGAATTAGAGCCCTCTCAATTTCTGGGATGCAATGTATCCTAATTTGTTCAGCGTGTATTGATATTCTGTTTCTATGTTGAAACTGTAGACAATTTTACTACAATTACGGTAAAAGACTTGTAATCCTTTTTTGTATGCGTCGATTTCATACATATATGATATGATTATGCTTTAATACGCACGCAGCATGAGCTTTTAGCTGATTGGCTTTGCTTTTGAATTGAATAAATGTTGAATGAAACACGTTGAGTGAGTGTAAATGCGTAATTGGCGGTTTCACGCTCGTGCGTAGCAACAGTTGTCACTCTGCAAGTGTACAACAAATCCGCTTCGAATCGTCAGTTGGAGAATGAATCAACACAGCCAGCTAACAATGTAAAATATTTTGTGGTTACTTGTCAAACAAGAGAATTTTATCGTACTACTTGAAATGGAAGTTTTGCGTAGCTAATGACGTGCATCATTCAATATACTCGGTTGAATAATGGAATTGTTTTCGTTTCTTTCTTTCTTGCTTGAAAACTTCTCGTTGTTTTCACTTTTCTTTGCGATCCTTTTATTATTTCCACTTTCTGAGGTAAACTTTAAGACTTTCAGTTAAACAGCTACTGCTTCCTTACTATTCATCGGAGGATCATGAATCATACCTTTATATATATAGAATAAAGCAACCTTTTCAATGGTACCACTCACTTGTCCGTATTGTAAACCAGAAATTCGAAAATTGGGGAAAACCGGGTGTTCTTTCGATAGTTTTTTTCTTTCAAAACATATGCGCCCAGGCCTGACTTCACGTACGGACCTGAAAATCACTTATTAGGTACACAACGCGTGTACGAAATTTCAGTCTCATGTCTTGAAAAATAACGGAAGATTTTTCAAAATTTGGACGAAGGTCAAAAATATATAGATATATAGATTTATATACATAGTACATAATATAAAAATTTCCTACAACATTACTATTTAGCCTAGGATCATGTTCATATGTCCATTTCTTCCGTATGAGGCGCCCTTTCCAACGGTATCACTCACATGCCTATGTCATACACCTGAATTGGGAAATTCGGGAAAAAATCACACCCTCGAAACATTTGCATCTATCCTTTCTTTCTTTCTTGCTTTCTCTTTCTTTCTTTTGTTTTCTTTTCTTCATTTTATTTATTTAAGAATCACCAGATGCAGCTCAGAGGCCATTTTATACTGGATATCTAACAAAACAATAACAATGGAAAGGATTTGGCAAGGTGTCTGCCAGGGCCTGTTCAGTAGCTACGACCTTGCGAATACGAAGCCAACGCTCTACACAACGCTCTTGAGCTACTTCGCTACTCGTTGAAATTTGATTTTAGATTCTTCCATATACAGTTTGAACTTGTCGTATTTTGAAGTCGAATTTTGTTTTACTTTGTCTATCCGTAATCAGTACTGCTTGAGAATAATCTTGTAGTTGTGCGGTACGTGGCGTTTGGGCACGGACGTTTGGGCGCCACCGTTTGGGCGCGAAGCCATTTGGGCGCCAGACGTTTGGGCGCGAGTTAAATTAAAAAGTCATTATGTTAGGCGCTGAGTACTAAGCTCGAATCAAGATATCACAAGGTGTCTACTGTAGTGGAAGTCCTTGAATATACTGAATTTTGTTTTACATACAAGAAATACTGGAATTTCAAAATTCTAAAAACTGAATTAACAATTAAATTTTGTAAATTTAAGTTTCAGCCAAAGTTAAGTGTGCTTTTTATTTGATAACTTTTCAAGCTAAGTAGACCAGACTAGATATGATTGCCTGTATTACATACATAGTGAACCTATTCCATTAATTCGGGGTACTTCTACTGTAGTTATGCGATAAGTGTAAATGTCAAACACATTTCTAGTGGCTAAATGACCAATATATGTACACTTAACAATTATTTTTCACTTTGAAATCTTCTTTTTTTTTCCTTTCTCTACTTTCTTCAATGCAGATTAAATGCTTACAATGGGACGGAAAAAAGTGTGTTAAGTTTTGATTTTTATATTGGAATGTTTAAAAAAAATGATACCCGAAATACGGCATACTGCAGTTCCTAAACTCAGTGTCTTAGACACCCTGTATCAACATCTTTCCCTCAACTCGATTAGGATTTAGGAATTTAGATTTCTGGGCTTTCGGCATCTAAGGCCATTTCCACACTATCCGGGGAAAGGAAAGGAAGTAAGCGGCCTGGACCTATAAATTACGTACCACCCCGGCATTTGCCTGGTGTCAATGAGGAAAATCCAGGAAAACCTCATTCAGGGTGGCTGGCGTGTGACAAAGAGCGTGTTACAATTTTTCGACAGAATGCCCCCATCGGGAATCGAACCTGGGATTACTCGCACCGAAGGCGAGAGCATTAGCGACTACGCTACGCGGGGCCACTTCCCTCAACTCGAGTGCGCGGAAATCTTTTATTGGTAGTTCTTTATTGCACTTAAGGAAGAAAAGAGTTTGGCAAACATAATACGAAAGAAAACAAATTTTAATATTCATAAGTATGTAATTATTAACTTTAAAAAAATACAAAAATTAAATCAATATGTTTTAATTAGCATTAAGAAAATTATTAACAGATCGTCTGATTCCTTCATTTCCTAGCTTTCTTATATAATACAGAAATGAGATCATTAGATCAGTAGTACAAGAATCGTAAACAAGCGAAAAATCAATCCATGACGATGTTAGGCAACAAATGCCACAAACGCATTAAACTATTTAATTTAGATGAATAAATAAGATAGGGAGAAAATATACAGATAAATGAGGTGAGATAAAGATAGAAATGTAGGAAATGTATATATATATATATATATATATATATATATATATATATATATATATATATATATATATATATATATATATATCTTGATTCGCGCTTAGTTTTCAGTGCCTAGCTTACTTTATATGTAAATTGTGATTTTTTGCTATGTACCTCGCGCCAAAACGTCCGCGCCCAAATGGTGGCGCCCAAACGTCCTGTCCCGTAGTTGTGCATCTCCTTTAGCTATGATCTGCGTAGTCTGAGCCGCTAAGGGGGTCAGGCTTCGTAAGGAAGTGATTCAGGAGTATCATGTCATTTCCAACTGGGAAATATTTTATCAACGTAGCCTCTTTATTAATGGATCTGCATCCAAATGTATACGTTTGGCGTCCTATATCCATTCAACCCCCCTGTAAATCGTTGTTTCTCGTTATGATGTCATTTGTATCTCATGCATTAAATTGGAAAGTTTCTCGGGGCTGCGGTGGCTCAGTGGTAGAGCGTTCACCTCTGGTGCTTGGGGTTCCGGGTTCAATCCCAGCCCCCGCCAAGTGAACTTTGTGGTGGACAAATACCGTGTGCGTGGGTTTTCTCGGGGTTCTTCCGTTTCCTCCCATTTTGTTAATTCCACCATTTCATTCATTACTCATCATCACCGCCTCCTTTAACCTATCCGGCATAACCATGGGCTCAAACCGGCATAACCGTAAAACTCAAAGATTTCATTTCAAATTGGAAAGTTTCTCCTTTTGTTCATGATGCATGGTCTTGTGGAGGAGAAATAGAACAGTCTAAATGTGAGAGCCAACTACAGCCAGTTGGGGTTTGAAGCCTTGTCTTGATAGCCTCAATGTTATACAAGGTATTACAAAAATTTGGTTATAGATTTCTCACATCAAAATAAGGAAAAAAAAAGTTCATATGGACCTGTGGTTTGAAGTGAATAGTTTCATATCTGTAGTGTGCTGGAAACGTGAAAAACTGAACTTTAAAGCTCCGTAGTTCCACTACTATAGGACTGATCGTAGTCGGGTGAAGACATCACTGAGGAACTTGTATGTGAACTTCTAAATATCCATCTTTCAGAACGTCCGGTATTTGCTCAATCATTTTCAGAGAGGCTGTTTGAGAGTACTTGATCACTCTCCAGCTACCTCTCTAAATATTGGTGTGCACGTACTGGAGCATTCTTAAACATGGATATATTTGAATAGTTCACATACCAGTTCCTCAGTGATGTCTTGACCCGACTACGATCGGTCCCACAGTAGTGGAGCCATGATCTTTTAAAGTTCACGTTTTCATCACCTTATAACTCCGAAACTATCCACTTTTGAGCACATGCCCATATGAACTTTATTATTATTATTTATTTATCTTTAATTTATTTTTATTTGGATGTGAGGAGTCTGTCCCGAAAATATTGAGACACTTTTTGTAACATTGTGTATAAGGACAGAAAACAAAACCTCAAATCCACTTCAGGCGTATTTCAGATTATTACTGGTTCTAGGTCTAAGTTGATTTGTATTACCCCTGACTTCTGCGGTAAACTTCTTCCCTGAAGAGTATAACTGTTTCTTCAGTAGTTGGTGTATTGCAGTAGAGTTTATATTGCTTTCTTAGTATTCTTGCTCAGGTTTCTTTCCACATGTATTCTCCATACATCGCTGTTTACATGCCTTTTTTTTCACCATGCCCACCACTTATCTTGCTTTATAATCCTTATCCTCGTATTTCTTTTATCTGCAGAATTAGCTACTCTCATAGCATCTGTTTTTGTTACCATTGCTCAGCGTTTCCCAACCTTTTTCAACTTGCGGCACACTATGGGTGTAACTTGAATTGTCGCGGCACACTCATAGATATTATTATTATTATTATTATTATTATTATTATTATTATTATTATTATTATTATTATTATTTGTAAATATAAAATACCATGGCAAATTATTTCTGTGATTACTGATCTCCTCACAGACATGGAAGTTTAATCACTGGTTTTCCCCTATCCTAATTCATTATGCTTATTTTTTATTCTAATTTTAACAGAAACCAATTGCAATGAAATATAGGACTCAGATTGTTAAAACTACGCTTTCTTTTTCGAAAACTGTATCCTACCTTTCATTAAGAACGAAGATCACTAAATAACGAACGAACAAACAAATGTCTTGTGCTTTTAACTTTGCTGTTTTAACCAAAACCGGTGCATATTATTGCAATCGCACAGCTTGCGATGCGTCGAAGTCAAAACACACCTGTTGAACAAAGTGTTGTTCTGTCATTCACGTGCGAATGAGTGTTCTACGAACGATCACTTGACGCGTACCGTACAAGTGCTTCCATTTCTCGGTGTTAGTATGACTCTCAATTGAAGCAGCTAACTGTGGAAATGTGTACGAGCCGAAATACTGTCTGCTACACAGTAATAGATGTAGAAAAATATATTGCAATTACAATAATTTTTTCCATGGTAGAAATTCATAGTAATGTGAAATAAAAAAATATACATTTTTCCCTGTCTTGCAATTTGGTTGCTATAGAATTAATGATTTTGTTTCGATTTCCTCGCGGCACACCAGCGGTCCATTCGCGGCACACCGGTTGGGAAACGCTGCCATAGCTGGTGCTGCCAAAACTGGCTCCCTCCCACGCCGTAGAACTAAAAAAGGCAAGTTCTATGCGGGTCGAGTGTTGTAAATTGAGGAGATCACTATCTTTTTTTTCTTTGTTTTTTTCAGGGTTCTCCCGTTTCCTCCTCAACTATCATTTTACCAGTTCTGTCAATTATTTATTGTAATTAATCATTCCTCTCCTTATCCTAAGGGCTTAACCGTGGGTCGTTAGAATAAATTGTTAATTTCCCCACTGCGGGATTTGCGGGACCACTATCGCTGCCACTGGCTGTATGTTCATTTGTCATTCCTCGTTAAAATCGGCTTAACTACCGCATAGTTTAATAATGATATACATTACAACGTTGGCACACCCACGTACCAAAGAGCCATCGGTTAGTGTTTACATCAGATACCAAAACTTTATGTAATGATATTGACAACAACTAAAAGAATGCTAGTTCTGACGTACAACTGAAAGTTGAAGCACTTCCTTTCAATATTTGTATACGCTATGAAACTATAAAATTGAAGCAACAGGGATTGTACTTTGTATTTCAGTTTTCTAAAAAAGCCCTCATTTGAGAGGCGAAGGAGAGGAAAACAAGTTAAAGGTCTTGAGAACAACATAACTGTACATTCTTATCATTTAATAGCATAAAATAGCTTTTTTCAGATACATTTCAAAAATGCACATGAGAATTCACATTAAATAAACACGATAATATAACATAAGAATAAATTACACTTACACACTTACATCTTCTTGTTTACCTCAACCATAGCTTGGTGGACGACATGGAAATTTTAAAGTTTTCTCTCCCTTGGGAGAGCTGTTTCAGACTTTGATAAGGTCTCTTCTTCATAACTGCATTTAGATATTCTATCATTGGTCTTCCTCTCCCTGGTTTTCCTTCTGCCTTTCCCTCTATTAGCACAGTGATCTAATTGGAGTGCCGAATAAGATGGCCAAACATGCTGTTTCTTCTTTTTCCTATTATCTTCATGATCTGTCGTCCTTCATTATCTTCCTTTAGTACGTCTTCATTCTTTTTCCTTTCGGTTCATGAGATGCACAGCATTCTGCGCCAACACCACATTTCAAATGCTTCCAGCTTCGATATTCCAGTTTTTCTCAATGTCCACGTCTCTGATCTCTAAAGCGCCACGCTCCATACCACGGTCTTAATAAATCGTTTCCGAACGTCCAACGACACATTTCTTGATGTTAGCAGTCCTCTTTTCCTGTTGAATGCTTGTTTAGCCTGTGCTATTCTTGAACTTATGTCTTTTCCACTTCTTCCGTCTGAGCATATTATACTTCCTAAATAGGGGAAAGTCCTAACGTCTTCGATTTTCTCTCCCTCTAGCCATATGTTTGCCCCTTCCTGTCCTGCTCTTGTGCACTTTATCACTTTGATTTTCTTCTTATTTATTTTCATTTTGCAAGGTTTTTTTTTTTTTTTTTTTTCAGTTGGTCGTACACACTAACATAACACATGCATATATGTTTTGTATTGAAGACTTTTAAATGGTTACTGATTAATATGTATTTTTAGCTTACGTTAGAGAACAAAACGTAAATGTTACCTTTACGGAACTCTACCCAATACAAGAGCACATTGTTTGACATGTTCGTAGGAGAACTAGAGGTAACTTTGGGAGCTAAGATGTTAAAGCATTTAGTGAATTTTGGTTGCTCTTTCAAGGTGCGACTGCTGTTAGCAAATTCGTATATAGTTAGTAATTTGGCAGTGATATCGAACCGGAGAGGGACTGGAGGGGAGGATGGTTTCACACTCCTTATGGATCTTCTTAAATTTTTATCCATCGGATATCCCACATGACGTCAAGCCTTTGAATACAGGGGATACAACACATTTCCGCTAAGCTTAAGGATTGCTTGCTTCGTTTACATCCTTCATTTCAAGTTAAATATACAAACTCAGAGGATCCTGAGAGGAGAAATAAGCCATTCAGATTTTACTAAAATTTATTGATTTAGTACAAAATATCGAGTCCATCAGCGTCCTCAGTTTGTTGTTACATCGAAGTAGCATTTAACGCATGAAGTAAATATATTTTTTATCTGTAGCGTAAGATTAAAATTATATATAGAATAAATATGAATGTGAATTATCTATTTTTCTTTGTTGAATGTCTAGATAAGCAGCATAACGACGCAGAAGTACATTGTTGCCACATTTGTTGGGCTCTTGCCTACTCAGTTCATCAACGTCTACTTAGGAAGCACTCTCAGGTCAATGGAAGATGTTTTATCCGATGACTCAACTGCAGTGACAGGGTATATTGTGTTTGCCATCCAGGTACGCAACTAAATTAATCCTACTCATATATATAGTGAATACTGAAGCATGAATTAATATAATTGCTTATAGAACATGAGGAACATATTATATCACAACAAAGAATTTTACTAACCTTAATAATATTACAATGTAGATTAAGATTATTTCAAGGTCGATATTCGAATACATTAATCAATTATCCTAAGTGGGAGCATCCCACTCGTATTTAACATCTCAAATTTATAAATCCGTCTACAAGTAATTGCTTTTAATAACTACAGTGTATGACCCTATTTTTTATTACTTTAATATTCCAGATATTTCAGAAAAGTAAGTTCTTCTATGAGAGGCTCTGTGACGTGATCCAGTTCACTGAACAGATAACATCTTCGAAAGCATTGTAAGGTTCAGTGTAGCCGTACCTTACTAAGTTTATTACTCCGTCTTTAAATTATGTAATTTTAGTATAAATTTTGTGTCTATTGTAAGGATCGCCGTATCACAACATGAGCACATGTCGATAGGCGACACGTGCTAACGTTTATAAACAGTCAGACGATGCACAGAAAAGGAAGACACGAGGGGAATAGAAAGAAGAGGAACCACAGAGGAAGGTGGCACCAGTTGACCATTGACCGCCTACCCACAACAGCTCTGGAGGTGGCACTGGACTAAGGGGCTCTACCTGTCCTAACATCCCTTCAGGCTGCTCTGAAGCCAAGGGGATTCCTCAACACAAACCATTCCTTACGAGGGTGCCATAAGTCGAGGAGGTTTCCTAGGACCATAACCTGATGTCGCTACAAGACACCCCGGTGGCTGCCATGAGCAAAGGGGTTCCCGTATGAAACGTATTTTCCTTCAACCTTGGTCATAAAGGAAATTCTCATATATTTGCTTTGTAAATAGGTGAGGGGCTAGATTCCTGGTTCATTATTGACTCTACCTATACAAAATATTACAGTATACAGAAACTCGTTAAATGGACATCAGATAGTGCGAGTGTGGTGTCCCCTTTAGAACTGATGGTACATTACTTGAAGTATCCAATAAAACGTGCTTCCGCAAATAGTTTCGTAATCAAAACTCACTTCTTTCTCAGAGCGAATATCGAAGACTACGCTGCTAAACTAACCGCATAGTAGCGAATTCTTTTATTAGGTCCGTTGTGTCCGCATGTAGCCAACAATGACGTAAACCACTTCAAACTAAAAGTTCTTCAGCAGGACGAATTACAAAGCCAACACAGGTTCATTAGTTCTCATTTCTGAATTTAACAGCATACATCAGAACTTGAAATTCACCTTATAAAAGGAATCACACTACGACATAAATTTCTTAAATCCACATGTTTACAGATTCAATAATCCAATTTCAAATTAGAAGATTTTTTATTTTTATTTATTTATTTATTTTTATATATAAAGGAAACCCTACTTGCGATTATTTTGTACATAAACAATTTCCATTCAACAAAAGCTAACGTTTGGAAAAACTATACAGCTGTTCCTAAAAGCATGCGTGATATTTTCACAGAAACAAGAGGTTACAAAATACATTAAAATTTTATTTCAGTTGTGTCAGAAATATAGTTCTGACGTAAACATGTTGAATAAATGGGAGAAATTGGCTTGGAAATTCCACAAAGAAGCTCAGTCAGCTATCTGAAAATAAAAAATGAGCCCCACTCCCTATGTGACTAAGTATTTCACACAAACTTTATAAAAAAGCCGAAAAACCGGAAATCAAATTTTCACTAAGGTCTGGTAGCAATTTTAAAAATCCCTTTCGGTGTTAAAAATTATTAGAAGAAAAAACATTTTTCATCTTAATTTACAGTTCAGCGTTCTGGCAATCAATTTTAGGCAAGAATATTTCTAGGAGAATCAAAGAACATATCCGGGGCACAGAGAACATATCTTCCACTTGTGTTCATGCACACATCTACAAGAGTGTAATGGCGGGAGTAAGAATATGAAGAGACTCATCTGCAATCAATAGAAATATTTTTGGAAGCAAATTAATAAGAACATATAATCCAATCTTTAATTTGGGCAGAGGAAAGTTGGACAAGAGATGGGATGCTTTAATTATAAGCACTGAAAAACAATAACGTCAATAATTAAATGTTGTGTCGTCATTATCGATATTTTTGTTACGTTCAGTTGTACTAAGATATCTGAACTTAGCCGTTTACAATCAGTGATGTCCTGTGATTTGTCATTATCCTTCATTCGTTCATCATTTGAAAATTATTCTGGAATAAAACGAAAAGTCTATGAATCAATGGAGAAAAATATATAATACATTCATTACAATAGTTTTTCTGCACATTATGTAGTGCACAACTATTACTAAGAAAAGAAGCCTTCAAACTCTTTAAGTTCGTTAGTTAGTTAGTTAAATATTTGGTCTAGGAATTAATTCGTGCGGGTGGACAAGAGATGGCGCAACGAACGGAGTGTTCCACAGTTCCGTGTATCCACACATGTGTTGCAAACCCCTGTCATCGCGTATCGTTCGTAGTATAGGGCAGTGGATTAAAGCGTCAACAACACCAGTTTGTAGTTAAGTGAACATGGCGCAATTTGTGCCTGATAAAGTGTTTTTGCGGGGTGTCCTGCTGCATTACTTTAACATGCAGAAAAGTGCGACTGAAAGTCATCGTATTTTGGTGGAAGTGTATGGTGACCATGCTCTAGCTGAGCGAACGTGTCAGAAGTGGTTTGCACGGTTTAGAAGTGGTGATTTCGGCTTGGCAGACCAAGAGCGAGCTGGACAGCCAAAAAAATTTCAAGACGAAGAATTGACAGCATTGCTCGAGCAGGATTCGTGTCAAACGCAGGAACAACTTGCAGCAGCATTAGGCGTTGATCAAACAACAGTTTCCAAACGCTTGAAAGCCATGGGAATGATTCAAAAGATGTCACATTGGGTTCCACATGAATTGAAAGACAGAGACGTTGAAAGACGAAAAACCATTTGCGAATTGCTGCTTCAACGACAGAGCAGAAAGGGGTTTCTGCATCGAATTATTACGGGTGATGAGAAGTGGATCCATTACGAGAACCCTAAACGAAAAAAGGCCTGGGTGAAACCAGGTGAACCAGGTCCATCACAACCAAAACGAGATATTCACTGTGCAAAGGCTATGCTGTGCATATGGTGGGATATGAAAGGTGTGGTGTACTATGAGCTGCTGCAACCGGGTGAAACTATGAATGGAGAACGTTATCGACGACAATTAATGCGTTTGAAGCAAGCTCTGGCCAGAACACGACCAGAATGGGAGAACAGACATGATAAACTTATTGTTCAACATGATAACGCTCGCCCACATGTCGCAAAACCGGTCAAAACCTATTTAGAAAATGTCGGATGGGAAGTTTTACCCCACCCGCCGTATTCACCAGACGTTGCTCCTTCGGACTACTACTTGTTCGATTGCATGAACAACGATTTGATTGGACAGCGGTTTACTTCTTCAGAAGATATCGAAACATGGGTCTCTGACTGGATCGCTTCCAAGGATGAGGACTTCTTTCGCCACGGAATCCGTACATTGCCTGACAGATGGGCGAAAGTGGTGACTAGCGATGGACAATATTTTTCTTAAGGTATTTATGTATTTTGTGTTTGTACTACAGCTTCAATGTGTGCGTACCAACCGCACGAATTAATTCCTAGACCAAATATGAACTTTTATATCGGGTGTCCGAAAGATAGAACACACAGACAATATTCAGCGATTGTTCAGTCACAAATAAACTTGTGGATCAGCCGGATGGGAAAGGTTCTTGTTACTGTATATTGTATTGTGTAACGTAAACTTGAGGATTCACACCGAGGAAGAATGAGTTTAACTTCTGAAGGGTCCTTGCATGTCAGTTCAACTACACAGTGGCATCCATGATCTCAGCTTTCGGTAAAAGCATGTTTGTTCTTTTTATGGATTTCAATGAGCAGATAGTTTCTTTGCTCCATTTCAAGCAGTTTAGGTTGTACAGTCTGTTAAACTTTTGGAATTTCACGGTTTTTATCAATAGAGCGAAGGAAACGATTTGTATCTTTATATATACATACATACATACATATATATATATATATATATATATATATATATATATATATATATATATATATATTGATAATAAATTCTTTCTGTTTTGTTTAGCAATTTATGCTGTTTTTTAAAGCAGCAAGTATCTGTGCATGGTCGGAAAAAATCCTGAAGTTTTTAGTTGTTGATGGTTTAAAATAATACATTGATTTCAACACAAATGAAATATCTTCAAAAGAGAAAAAGATAAGAAAATATGTTTCTTTTTATTGTTATTCTAAAGGATATGTTCAGCAGGGATAAAGTGAATGTTTTTTTTTTTATCTCTCCTTCTTTTTTCTTACTTCAAAGATAGAAATAAGTTGACTTATTTTCTTCAGATAAAATGAAAATTACAGTTTTAGTACAATTACCAGCGCAGTCAAAAAGATCCCAGAATGTTGTAGTTTTGTCATTTATTTTGTCAGGTGGCCTATTATGAATTTGATAAGTGTGAACAGATGATAACAGGCAGTGTACGAGAAGTGTGATGATCAGTCAGCGCAACGCACAAACATCAAGTTCATTTGCAAATTGTGAAAGATGTGATTCAGAGAGTTCGATAGCCTTAAAAACAGTTTAGTATCAACGGATGTTCGGCTGTTCCCGAAGCTAAAATATGCCTTTTCCGTTTGGCCAATGAAGGAGAGTCAGAACTAAATCAATGGCTGTGAACTTCGGAAGATACTAAAAGCGGCCTTCCGTCAATGTTTCCGCCAATCGCACGAGCCTAATTTAAGGCTAATAAGTAAATGTGGTAATAGAGAATTACAATAAAATTCCGGGAACTTTATAACTGCCCTGGTATATATATATATAAAAATGACCTAAAAGAGTCATATATCAGTTACAAGGGTCGTTCAACGTTGACCGGGACTTTTATTTCTTCAGAGGAAACAAATAGCACAAAAAGCACCAAACTATGTCAGCGTTACAAAGTATTCTGCGTGCGCGTCGAGGCACCGTAGCCATCGTTGTCGCAGCTCCCTGATTCCTTTGGCGTAGAAAGAACTTGGTTGTTGTTGTAGCCACTGGAGGACATCGTTCCGCATTGCTTCATCTGTCGTGAATTTCTTCCCTCCCAGATGGTCTTTAAGGGGTACAAACAAATGAAAATCACTGGAAGCTAAATCTGAACTGTAGGGGGGATGGGGCAGAACTTCCCAGCGCATTTCAGCCGGAGTTGTTGTTGCCACATTGGCCGTGAGAGAACGGGCATTGTCATGGAGAAGAATGACATTTTCAGACAACATCCCAAGTCTTTTCTTGCGAATGAACTTTCGTACAGCACCACTCAACAATGAAGTTATACTGGGCATTAATTGTGCTCAGCACGTGCTATATTCACTAGTGTGACTGCAGTCAGGCGAATGTGTCCATGTTCTTTATTTGTCACCAGCTCCCGTCCTTCGCGAAACAGTTCACTCCATTCGTACACTCTTATCCGTGAGTTCGTTTGTTCACCATACTGTGTTTGCAATCTTCGGAAAATCTCAGCTGGTTTAACTTTCCCCTTCACAAGAAATTTGATTACACACCGCTGCTCTACAGCCACAGACACACTGCTTGCCGCCATGTTTGCTGCAACTGCTGCGCATGTGCCAAATACGTCATGCCGGGCGCTAGTTACTCGAGAAGGAATACTTTACGTCACTCTCAAGTTTCATCATAATTCGGCTATTCATCGATGATTTACGTGCGAAAATCCCGGTCAACCTTGAACGACTCTTGTAGTTTCAAATAAAAGTAGACAGGGCTCATAAATTCTGTAAAAAGGCTTAATATAAAACAGAAAAGTCAGTAATTAAAAAAATGGAAAAAATTTAAAAGTTCAAAAATAATATACAAATTCAAAATAATCCCTGGCTCTTTTTTAAGCAGAAGCAGAACCTAGTAGTAGGAGTCCTGAAGCTATTGAATTAGTAAAAAGATTTTATCACTCTAATGAACATTCCAGAATTTGACCAGGGATAAATGATGTGAGTTTAGAAGAAATTATATGAGAGAAAACGTTTGATTTTTAGTAATCTTAGTGAGCTGTACTCAAATTTAAAATGGAAATACCCTAACACTTAAAATGTGTTTTTCAAAGTTGTGTTCCCTGAGACCTAAGTGGTGAGTTTTGGCTGATGCCAGTGGCTTAGTGTGTGTATGCAGAGTGATCAAAATATGATTTAATTTATTCATGGAGCAGGTATTGAAGACAATTACAAAGACCATATGTTGTATTTTTTTTTTTTTTTTTTTTTTTTTTTTAATGAAGGAGCGAGAGAAGAATGCCAAGAGTGATACAGTATACTTCTAAAACATTATTTTCAATCAGTAATAATGATAATAAGGTACATTAGGGGTTTTCAAACTTTTTGGAGTTGAGGCTCTCCTCAACCATCAAAATCTGAACGCGCCTCCTCTGTCAAAAATAAAATGCGTCACCAACATAAATACATGTATCCCTAAAAGAAAGACTATCACTATGATAAACTATGTTTCATTTATTAATCACTAATGGAAATATCTCATTAACACAGATGATCTACATTGTATACACTGACTACACCTTTTAATGTTATTAGCCGGTGTTAATAATTATTAATTTTGATAAGCCAGATATTTATGTGAAAATTGAAAAATACGAGCAGAGAGGGAATTTGAATAATAAAACCCGGCGCAATTAAATATTCAGCAAAGTCAATGGGATAGTCCACAGTGTTGGGCAAAATCAATTGAAATCAATTGCAATTGATCAATCAATTGAAAGTAATTGCTCTGAAAATCAATTGCAATTGATTTCAATTGCAATTGATTTCAATTTGTAATTGACAATTAATTTCAATTGCAATTGAATTCAATCATAAAATTTGCAATTAAATTTTCGTCAATTGTTAATTGTTAATTGGTCACCAGGCAATTGAAACTTTTAATTGTTAATTGTCAATTGCAAAGGGTGCAATTGAAACATTTAATTGTTAATTGCAATTGACAATTGAAACTTGTAATTGTTAATTGTAATTGTTAATTGCAATTGAAATCAGCAATTAAAACTGAAGATAAGAAGATGTGTGTGTATTGTGTTGTCCACTTGTTACTGTTTTACATATTTTAAATAAGGTACTTATAAGAAATGCTGGATACCTACCATCCCTCCCCCCCCCCCTGGGAAGAAAGCCAGAAAACTAAGTATTTTTTTAAAATATATTATGTTTACGGTTCTATCCCCCTCGAAAGAACTCTATATGCCCGTCATGCATATAATAGGAATGGGCACCAGCGAGTTCGAGCGAGTTTTCTTTAAAGCTCGACTCGACTCGAAGCAGACATCTTTGAGCTCGACTTGAGATCTAGGCTCGAAAAATTTCCCCCAACTCGACTCGAATTCGGATCGAGTTTCCAGTCGAGTCGAGCCAATTCGAGCTAAATCCTTTGTGTAGTTCCAAGTACTACTATCTTCAAGTATCCTACATAGACAATATAATAATCAATGATACTACTACTACTACTATAATTAATTATCATCATAACACCGTGTACCTGTATAAACATGGAATATAGGCGGTTTGTATCGGAATACTAAAAATTAGTTGACTGTCGATCTCGGTCGTCAAGAAATCTTCAGGAGGCAAGGACATCGGTCACGAGGTTCTTGGTTTGAGTTCAGGAGGAGCAAGTATTCGGGCTCGAGCCAAAAATTGTTAGAAGTTATGGGACTCCAGCCAAACATGTTCAAAACTGCTCGACCCGGGTTTAGGGTTGTCAACAGCTCAAGCGGCTCGCTCACAGCTTATTCACTTATCGAGCCGAACCGAGAAGTGAGCCGAGCCAACAGCTCATCCAACCGAGCCAGCTCCAGCCGATGGCTCACACGAGCCGAGCCGAATCGAGCTGATTGCTTACCCCAACCGAGCCCGTTCGAGCCATCGGCTCAGTTGAGCTGACTCGAACCCAGCCTATGGACTCGTTTCAACGGAGCTGGTTCGACCCATTGGCTCCAATCGAGCCGAGCCGATGACTCGTCTTTACCGAGCCGGTTTAAGCCATTGGCTCAATTGAACCCAGTCGATGGGTAATCCCAACCAAGCCAGCTCAAGCTGTACGCTCAGTTGAACCAAGCCGAGTCGGTTGACATCACTATTCCGGTTGGCTTCTACATTGGCTAAAAAATTGGACCGTGCAGTTCTCAGCCTTGATGGTAAGAACTACAAAAAATGATAAGAAATCTTTAGTTTTACGTCTCACGCTTATGCCTGATAGGCTAAAGGAGACGGTGATGATAGGAAATGAATGAAATGAAGAAAGTGGGAGAACCCCGAGAAAATCCACGAGCACGGTGTTTGTCCACCACAAAGTACAAACTGCGCGAGCTGGGATCGAACCAGGGACCTCAAGCACCGGAGGTGAACGCTCTACCACTGACCCACCGCGCCAACTGGTAAGAACTACAGTATATACTTATATTGGTGCTCACCGGCGTCATTAACTTGTTCCGCCACCAACGAATTTCAAGGTACTTTGTTTTGCATCTTTTGTGCGTGTTTTGTGTTGCTTTATGCGCCTATTCCCACATTTTGTGCATCACCTGAAGTGGGTCAAAATGGGCCTACAAATATGGCGGAACAAGTTATTGCTCTTCCGCCACCAATGAATTTCCAGATTGTTTCCTTCACATCGTTTTGTGCCGTTTTGTGCATCTACTTCCGTTTTGTACGTCATGGGAAGTGGGTTAAAATGAGTCCCCAAGATGGGACGAAAATGACCAAGAGTTCCGCCACTATTGAATCTCGAGATCGTTAATTTCACATCGCGTACCCTTTTGTACGTCTATTTCGACGTTTTGTGCGTCAATGGAAGACGGTCAAAATGGGCCTCAAAGGTGGGACGAAAATGACCCACTGCTCCGCCACTACCGAATTTCGAGGTTCTTCCTTTCGCATCAACTAGTGAATGTTTCGTGCCGTTTCGTGCCCTTATTTCCACGTTTAGTGTGTCACCGGAAGTGGGTCAAAATGGGCTTCCAAGATGGGACGAAAATGACCGAGAGTTCTGCTACTATCGAATTTCGAGGTCGTTAATTTCACATCGCGTACCCTTTTGTGCGCCTATTTCGAATTTTTGTGCGTCACTGGAAGACGGTCAAAATGGGCCTCGAAGGTGGGACGAAAATGACCCACTGCTCCGACACTACCGAATTTCGATATCCTTCCTTTCGCATCGACTACTGAATTTTCGTGCTGTTTCGTGCCCCCATTTCCACGTTTCGTGCGTCACCGGAAGTGGGTCAAAATGGGCTTCCAAGATGGGACGAAAATGGCCGAGAGTTCCGCCACTATTAAATCTCGAGGTCGTTAATTTCACATCGCGTACCCTTTTGTACGTCGATTTCGACGTTTTGTGCGTCACTGGAAGACGGTCAAAATGGGCCTCGAAGGTGGGACGAAAATGACCCACTGCTCCGACACTACCGAATTTCGATATCCTTCCTTTCGCATCGACTACTGAATTTTCGTGCTGTTTCGTGCCCCCATTTCCACGTTTCGTGCGTCACCGGAAGTGGGTCAAAATGGGCTTCCAAGATGGGACGAAAATGGCCGAGAGTTCCGCCACTATTAAATCTCGAGGTCGTTAATTTCACATCGCGTACCCTTTTGTACGTCGATTTCGACGTTTTGTGCGTCACTGGAAGACGGTCAAAATGGACCTCAAAGGTGGGACGAAAATGACCCACTGCTCCGACACTACCGAATTTCGAGGTTCTTCCTTTCGCATCAATTAGTGAACGTTTCGTGCCGTTTCGTGCCCTTATTTGAACGTTTAGTGCGTCACCGGAAGTGGGTCAAAATGGGCTTCCAAGATGGAACGAAAATGACAGAGAGTTCCGCCACTATTAAATCTCGAGGTCGTTAATTTCACATCGCGTACCCTTTTGTACGTCGATTTCGACGTTTTGTGCGTCACTGGAAGACGGTCAAAATGGACCTCGAAGGTGGGACGAAAATGACCCACTGCTCCGCCACTACCGAATTTCGATATCCTTCCTTTCGCATCGACTACTGAATTTTCGTGCTGTTTCGTGCCCCCATTTCCACGTTTCGTGCGTCACCAGAAATGGGTCAAAATGGGCTGCCAATGTAGGACGAAAATGACACACTGTTCCGTCACTATCGAATTTCAAGGTCGTTAATTTCACATCACGTACCCTTTTGTGCGCCTATTTCGACGTTTTGTACGTCACTGGAAGATGGTCAAAATGGGCCTCGAAGGTGGGATGAAAATGACCAAGAGTTCCGCCACTACTGAATTTCGATATCCTTCCTTTTGCATCGACTAGTGGATTTTCGTGCTGTTTCGTGTCCTTATTTCCACGTTTTGTTCGTCACCGTAAGTGGGTCAAAATGGGCTTCCAAGATGGGACGAAAATGACCAAGAGTTCCGCTACTATCGAATTTCGAGGTCGTTAATTTCACATTGCATACCCTTTTGTGCGCGTATTTCGACGTTTTGTGCGTCACTGGAAGACGGTCAAAATGGGCCTCGAAGGTGGGACGAAAATGACCCACTGCTCCGCCACTATACCTACCGAATTTCGTGGTCCTTCCTTTCGCGTCGAGTAGTGAATGTTTCGTGCCGTTTCGTGCTCTTATTTTCACGTTTTGCTCGTCACCAGAAGTGTGTGAAAATGGACGTCCAAAGTGTGACCAAAATGACCCATTGTTCCGACACTATCGAATTTCTAGGTCGTTTTCTGTAGCAGCGTTTAGTGATTATTTTTTAAAAAGTTTTCTGTGCCTACTTCCTCGTCTTGTGCGTTACCGGAAGTGAGTTAAACGGGCCTTTAAAGTGGGAGTTAAATAGCTCACTATTCCGCCACTATCGAATTTCGGGGTTAGTTCTTTCGCATCGTTTAGTGTGTATTTTGTACCGTTCTGTTCGCCTACTTCCACGTTTTGAGCATCACCAGAAATGCGTCAAAATGCTCCATCAATGTGTGAGAAAGTAGAGCCATTGTTCCGCCACTATCGAATTTGGGGGATCGTTTCTTTCGCATCGTATAGTGCCTGCTTTGTACCGTTTTGTGCTCCTATTTCCACTTTAGTGCGACAACAAATATGGGTCAAAATGGCCTACAAGTATAGCGGAATAACTTAATGCTGTTCCGTCACCATCAAATGAGGTCGTTTCCTTCACACTTTTTATACATGATTTGTGTCGCTTTGTGCATCAGTGGAAGAGGGTCAAAATGGACCTTGAAAGGGGAATAAATATGTCTTTCTCTGCCATATTTGTAGGTCACCTTTGACCCACTTTCGTTGGCCTACAAAACGTGAAAGTATGCGCAGAAACGGTATAAATATGCACTAAACAATGCGAAAAAAGCGACCCTGAAATTCGATACTGGTGGGAGAGTGGATCAGTTTTCTTCCCACATTGAATGTCCATTTTGACCCACTACCATTGATTCACAAAACGTGGAAATAGGCTTACAAAACGGTAGAAAACACGTACAAGACGATGTGAAAGAAACGACCTCGAAATCGTTCCTGACGGAACAGCATTAACTTGTTTCGCCATATTTGTAGGATAACATTGACCCATTTTCAGTGACACAGAAAACGAGGAAATAGGCGCACAAAACGACACAAAAATGGGAATTTAGCTTAATTACATGGAAATTTTGTAAGCTTAATTATATGGAAAATTTTATACATTTTTCCTTTACGTTGGTCTACTTTACGTTGATTTGGGACTTTTAAATTGTATTCATTTTTCCACTGAAATATATGTATAATTCAACAAGTTGATTTGATTTTGAGTTGCTTTTGGGGTTTTACGTCCCGGTCAGCAGCGAGGCTATATGAGACATGGACCTGCTGATTAACGTGGAATCCGAACCACATGAGCTCCCGCCGGGAATCGAACCCGGGTTTCTCACGCCAAAGGCGCGTACGCTAACCGCTTAGCCACGGAGGAGCTCTATGATTCAACAAGGAAATATTTATTAGTTATAATTATAATAATTATCTATATAATTGAATTCATTGTAATTTGGTCCATAACAAACACTTTACCATTTCGTACTAGCTGTTATGCCCGTTCTTCGCACGGATCAGATAAAATATCAATGTAAACAAACTGAACAACGGGAAAACAATTAAGAAACATTTCTAACATTGGATATATTTTGTGTGAATATATATCCAACAACGTACATGTGTTTTCATTGGGAAGGCCGATGGGGCTGAATTTGAACGTAAACACTATCGGGGGTGTCACTATACGCCTGAGCAACCCCGATAAATATGGATTCGACACAAATTCTACTACTTTTACATGTTTCGGTGAACGCCCCCTCAACCCCCTTGGTTCGTATTGTGAAACAATCTCCTCTGGCCCCCACCAACCCCCAACTAATACCACGAAAACTATGAATGTGACACTAACATCTGCCATTTTCTACTACTTTTTACATATGCCGGTAAAAATCCCTATAATCCTCTGGTTCCAATTTAAAAAAAAAAAAACAATGTCTCTGGTCCGCAGCCGATGGGGGCTGTATTTGGAAGTCAACGCCTGTGGAAGTATCACCATTCATCTCAGCGATAGCGAAAACTATGGATTTGACACTAATATCGGTCTTTTTCCATTAGTTTTACATGTCTCGCAATTCTCCACCCCCGGTGACTCCCGGCCCGCATACAATGGTGGCTAAATTTGAAAATCATCGCTAATGAAAGTATCACCATTGATCTCAGCCACCGCGAAAACTACGGATTTGACATCGGTCATTGTGGATTATTTTTACATGTCTCGTGATCCCCTTCATAATGCCCCCGTTTCTTATCTGATGGGGGCTAAATGTGAAAGTAAACGCGGTCTTGAGTTTCACCAATGAGCTCAGCTACCCCGAAAACTATGAATTTGACATTAATATCGGTCATTTTCGATTATTTTTTTACATGTCTCGGAATTCCCCCTCTGGTGACCCAAGGCCCGCATACAACGGTGGATGAATTTGAAAGTCATCGCTAATGGTAGTGTCACCATTGATATCAGCAACCGCGAAAACTATGGATTTGACACTAATATCGGTAATTTTGGATTACTTGTACGTTTCGGTATCCCCCTTCCCATTGACCCACGGCCCGTAGCAGAATACGGTGAATTTGGAAGTTAATGCGATCGGAGTTTCACCATTGATCTCAGCGACCGTGAAAACTATGAAATCGACACTGATATCGGTCATTTTCTACTACTTTTACATGTCCCGGTAAACGCCCCCCTGAGACCCCCAGGTTCGAATTTTTTCGAAAAAGCTTTGCCTTGGTGTGGGACCTGGACCGAGGTATCTTTGACCAAAATTTGGTAACTCTCGGTCGACTTGTCTGGTCCCCAGGCCGGTCCCGGTAAACGTCTCCTGGAGACCCCATAGTAAGGAATTAAAAAAAAAAAACTCTTCGTCTTGGTCTGGGGCCTAGACCAAGCTACCCATGACCAAATTTTGAAAAGTTTCGGTCCACTCGTCTCGTCCACAGGCCGCACAATGGTAGACACACAGACACACGAACAAACTATTTTATTTATATTAGAAAGGTCAGATCCGCCGTTGTTGTATTAGTGCGATGCTTGAGCGATTGATCGTAGAAATTCAAACTCCGATGAGTGATAGGCTTGTTTTATTTAAACTCTTTAGTCAGTAGAGAAGAGGGCGTGAATCATGGGTCAGAGTTGATGACAATGGGTTTTGGCGGGTCTGTGGGTCACAGTGGGTAAGAGTGATTTATGGTGGGTGGTG